>NC_088677.1:34873268-35556839 GCF_950023065.1 Planococcus citri
AAACCTGTTTTTTTCTAGTTTTTGATTGATGTTGAAAATAAAAAACGTTTGAATCTTTTTAATGTTATGATATTTCAACAAAATTTAAAAACAGAGCAATTTTTCAATTTTTGAGTTTTTATATTCCTGTTATTAAAAAGTTACTGATTGTTTCTAAAACCATAATGTTATTTTTTCAATATTTTCAGTCTTCTGAAACATTTTCAAATGTTTCTCCTTTTTCCTATAATTTTTTGAAAATAATTTTTTTATTCATTCTCTTTTTTTGTTTCTCAACCGTAAAATGTTGGTACCTCTACCTACCTTATTACTATCTGTGTTGAAATCATGTTTCAGATTATTTCTCTGCATTTCAGTAAGTTTATCTGCGGTTCAAGTAGGAGGAGCAGGAGGGGGATGTAAAATATATCTGTGTGGGGAGTAATTTCAAAATTATGCATCAAAATTTGAAAATGATCATAAATTCTACTTCTTTCATGTAAAGTACGTACTTACTCATTTAGTTGAAACTTTGCAGGAATGTTATTTGAATTTTTTAAAAATAAATCGAGTTGTTAATTTGTGAAAATTGTTTTTTGGGTAGTTTTTGTTCATGATTCAAACAATTAAAAAAACGCGCGCAAGAATTTGACTAATTTTATTGTACATAAGACCTCGAAATTCGAATTCAAACAGCCTAAAAAATGTAATTTATTGATATCGTTTTTCGGAATATGATGCAAGAAAAATGTCAATCATCTTGTAAACAGGTACCAGAGAATCACGAAGAATTTGTAATATTCCGAATGATAATTTATTATCTTGAAATTCATTTGACAGGTAGGTAGCAGTAAAATAACGTATCATGTTTCGTGCATGGCAACAAAATAAACAATCTTTTCGAACAGGTGATTTTAAAGTTCACATTACGTACTTTGATTAGTAATTCGAAGTAAAATTTCTTTTTTTTTATGCCGTATTACCACATTAGGTATTACCGGTATCAAAATTTTGAGTGAGATAGTTCTAGATGAATTTCCAGTACAATTGGCGATGCTACCGAATACATGTTTTGTTATTTCTAGTAAAACCGGTATAATTTTCGAACAGTTGGTAGCGTATAATTCGAGTTCGTACTTCTACCTACCGATGTGGGTTATTTATTGTAGGATGGTATGGGTAAACTTTGAAGAATTTCAACTTAATTTACATCGAATAACGATTAATTTATGTGAAAATTTTTTCCAAGTTTCTAAAAAATAGAGAATATTTTTGTGTAATTTACGCGTATAATTTAGTAATTAAAAGTATCCGTACGTACGATTATTATTAGAGCGTTCCGGTAGAATTATCCTATCTTATTACAAAAAAAAAAAGTAAATAAAACGGTTTCCTAGTCGCTCGTGTTGTCAAGTTTTTAGAAATACGTTGCATTGATACCAAAATGATGTATTTTTCTAATTGCATTTTTCATTACGTACTTACATGGAAAATAATTTAAGAAACAGAAATAGAAAACACGTCGACGATGCTTTTTAGATGTATGTACTTTATGTACTAACATAAAATGAAGGCGACTATTGCGGTCGTAGTGTTAGGTACTTAACTTACCGCATTCGTGATATTGTTTGAATTTTCATGTGTGTTTATATTCACGGTCAAGTCGTCTGCAGTAATTACACACGACGACTTACCTAATTGAATGTGAAAATAATACTCGCTGGTTTTTAAACGGAAGGTCCTGTTCAGAACAAATTGCTGATTGTAAAATTCCACACGAATTGCGAGTCCTGGTATTTCGCAGAATTAGATGTACAATAATTTTTGGGTGCGTTTTACGATGCGCAATATGCATCCTGTTTTGCAGATGTACAAGGTGTCCCATTAAACGTTTGCCATTTTGAGGAACAAAAAACATTCGTTGTATGAACGAAATGTAGCCTGATATCTTGAAATTTGAAAGAGCGAAATTGTTTCAAAAAGTTCAAGAATGAGATATTTATTTTTTGGTAATGCATTTTTGCAGACCTGCTCCAGGTGAATAGTAATAGTTCCTTGACGAAATTGCATATCTTTGAAATTATGGAACTATGAGGAAGCAAAATTTTCTACGAAACGCTAAATTTTTTCACCGAATTTTACGTAGCAAAAATTTCAAGTAGAGTTGAAAGTTAGCTCAATCATTGATAGACAAAAAAAATCTTCAAAAATTGAGACGACAAAACAAAAATGAAAAGTTCCAAAAATTATACTTACCTATTAAAAAAATAAAAATAGAAAATTTTTTTGAATTTTAAAAAGACGAAAAAAATAAGAATAAAAAGTTTTAAATATTAATACTTTTTTCAACAATAATAAAAGTAAAAGCTTGAAAACGGTGTTCAAAAAAGAACAATGCTATAATTTGGATTGGAAACATAAAAATTGGAAGTTAAAGGTTTGAAAAATCAGCAAAATTGTTTGATGTTGAAATGATGAAAGAAAAAAAAACAAAAAACTTCAAAAACTACTTTGAAAATTTTTTTTTTCAATTTTTGATTTGTGAAAAGTTTTAAACATCTATTTTGAAACCTTCAAGAAATAAATTTGTAAAAAATACTCTTTTTTGAAAAATGTTAAAGATCTGAAAAAATTCATTTTACTTCCCAAATTTGAAGCATGCTGTCTCTGTCAGACCTTTGTTGGAGCAGAGGACACCCTGTATATAATTTGGAATTCGAATATACCTATAGGATGTTACAGATTTACGATGACCTTTTACGTTGCGTGAAAAACCTTTTAAATTTTATACTCATCCGCGAGAATAAAGAGAACGAAAGAATTATAATTTTATCGTGCATTATTGATGCAGTCGATGTGCAGCTGAACTTTCAGCCTCTTTAAAACGCTGGTATATTGTGCTTGAAGCTGACTCGTGTTCGTTGACATACTTACACATGCATGATGCACTTGATGCTGCGATATGTTCTTACTCATGAAGTTAAAACCAAAATTAGCATCCTTTCTCACCAATCGGCGTCATTGTTGACCTTTGACAATAGGTAATGATGTCGTTTAAAAAATAATTACCTGTGTGATGCACATCACTCAACTCTCGTACCATAAGCTATCCACTCTATGTACTCGTATGTCTGGGATGGATGAAGTTTTTTTAACGTTTATATCACCATAACTAATTCAAATGTTGATCATTCTACTGACGACTCTTTTTTTCACTTTTAGCGTTTTTATCGTAAAAATACCTATTCACTCAATACCACGAGTATCGATCACGTTTTTACTGTGTAGTTAACCTCTCTCTCTTTCTTTTCACTGATTGTAAACAGTTTTAAAACTTATCACAAGTTGTGTATTTTGTGTCCACTTATTTGCATTCGTTGATACGTTAGGTATAAATTTTAATACAGTATATAAAAGTGAATGAATGATGAATGTGTTTTAGAAAAATTCGCCTTTCCAATGCTTTCTTATTTTCTTTTTAGAATGTCGTTTATATGTATAGTAAAATCTACTGAGCTGTGCGAGTGATTAATGTGAGGTAATGTCGAAGAAAAAATTGCGATCGTGGTTTCGAAAAATCTTGGAAAAACATGACATTTACAAGTTTATTTCTAAGTGTATTAAAAATTGAAAGGTCGTTACGAATTTTCACGAATATCTGCTCTGCGTATAATTTATGTAAAGGAAATGAAGGGTACTGTAGGTAAATGGACTAGGCGTGTGTCTAGATAGTAGGTAGTTACTCGATGTGCTCATGCACTGCTCGTTGAAGCATTAAAATAGAAACAAATGCGATGTATTGGCTACTTCGCTCACTCTGTATAAGATAGATAAAATCGTTAATAGTGTCTAATAAACTGGTTCTGCTTATGAGATGACCTTCCAAAGCGTTTATTTTTATCGTTTTTCTTTCTCATATTGTTACGTCATTAATTTCGGCGCCCCGAGCAGGTGAGAAATTGTAGATCAATATTTTCCTCTCGAATTTTAGTGGGCTGGCATGTGCTATAATTGTAAACAAAATTAAGTATTTTGTAGAGTGGTTGAGCTACGGATAGTCACGTTTGGAGGTTTTTTTTCGCTATTTTATCGGAAAAAACGCTCGTTTCGAAGGCGAAATGTGGCTAACGAATTTCAATGATCGATTTTTTTCGTGACGTTGAAACGGACGTTCAATTTTTTATGCGGCGAGAAGCTGTATTTTTAAGCAGATTTGCTATTTTTGAATATTTTTGTACAGTTTCAATGTCAATTGAATGGTGGCAATTTTTCAGTCGTCGGTTATCGAGACGATTTGGATTTTTTTTATAATTATGATCAGATTTGAATAGTGAAAGATTTATTCTTTCGATAACCAACAGCTTTTGAACGAACTTCTGTGGTCGATTATGATCTACGGGTTGAGTTTCAGGAATGAAAAAAAAAAAATGTAGGCTAATAAAAATGGCAAAGAAATTGGTAACAATTGATCTCTCACCCTCTAAATCCATCCTATGGAGCTCAGAACTCCTGAGTTTCATATTACAACATCTCAATAAAGTCGACTACTTGGCTTTTGAAATGAACAAAAAAGTTCTGTTACAAAATGGGCCATCTTTAAAATGGAAACAGCAGTAACTACTCATTGTCAGTATGCTCTTTCAATAAGTTTTATTGCCAGTTGCCTACAGTTTCTTCAATTTTGAATGTGAGCATTTTGACACTAAACTGTTTGGTCTGCCTCTAAAATGTGTCACCGGAAGTGATGTTCATTAGAAAAAAATGCAAGCTGAAATTTTTTAGAGAAAATTGGAATTTTCATTTTTTCCATGTAATTTGCAAATTGTCTGTAGCTCCTTTAGTTTTGAAGTTGAGTGATTCCGGCAAAGGACCTCTTTTGTTTGGCTTCAAATGTTTCTCTCTTTAATTCATAGGCGCTTTACATAGACTGCGTTTAATCAAATCAGTGTTACCATTAGACGTAGCTGAAATCATTTGATTTTTATCAAAAATGCCCCTTGATTGTCGGACTTGTACGCATATTATAATCAATTCCTCACAAAACGATAGGTTATGGTTATTAAAATAAATTCGTTTAATGAAACATATTTTACTATGAGTATTAGTCATGCTTTGATAGTTTAATTGTTAAACCCGCGCTTAAAGCGTTCTGTGCGTTGCGAAATAGCGCAAAATGATTTTTAATGATGGCGCGTTGGTTGTGAGTTCTATTTTTCTGAATAATTATGCGATAATTATTATTTTCGACTATTTTTTTGATCGATGTGGGTTCAAGTAAAGTGTAACGTGTCCGTTACTGTATGTTTCTCGAAAATTATAATAACTGTGCATTGTTGGGTTACATTCGAGATGTTTTTTGAGGAGTGTTTTCGATCATTATTGGTTTCTTGGTTACCAACTATATTTCTTGTTTTCTTTTTCTCTTTCTCGTCTGGAGACGGAGACACGGTTGATTACAAGATCGAGTACTGAAAAAAGGGAATCAAATCACTACCTGCTGTACCTACTACCTACCTGCTCATTAAAATTGTATTAAACTGTTCATTTATGACGAAACAAGCGTGATAATGATGATTTAGTAATATCAGTGTATTTGTGAATTCTTACCTATCTATTGATTTACCTAATTCGCCCTCACATTAATCTTGGTGGTAGTTTTACTTTCTCTAATTTTTTTCAGAGTATATTTATTGTAATTGAAATTTGAGCCGAATGAAATGAAAAACCTTTATTATGTAGTACATACAAATTTTACATAAAATTGTAATGAGTAACTTTTAAATGAACAAAAAACTGAGGTTTTGCGAGTAACAAAAAATTAAGTACCTACATTTGATAAAATTCCTCTTTTCGAAGGTGAAAGTTCCAAAATAAAATAAAATGGAATGTCGCGAACGAATTAAATGAAATTTGTTCTTTGATTGGTAGCAACTAGCAAGCTCAAGTCTTGAGAAATTTTCAAGATTGAATGTCTCCGGCTCCACTTTGACTCGTACTAGGACCAGAGGGCTCTAAAGTTTCGTCGATCAATTTTAGAACGTTAATTTTAAACTTTCTTTTTTGGCTTCCAGTCATCGTTTTGATATCTGGCAACAAGCTTTTTAAAAAATTCAAATCGGCGTCATTTTCGATATTTCTCTGTCTCTTCGTATCCGGACTTTGGTCATGTTCATTTTCGGCGATACGTTTGAGCTTGAAAGATTCTTTATGAAATTTAATATCATCGACGTCTTCATTAGTAGTATTAGTATTGCTACTGTTTTGTAGGTTTTGTAGCATATCGTAAATGCGGTGATTTCTGGAAACTTCCATCGGTGCGTCGTTTTCATTTTCGTTTTCGTTGAGAATAAGATGATGATCGTTGATTGGGTAGTCGTTTTCTTCATTCAACATATCGACTTCAGCGTTATGCTTGAGATCTTCGCTGTAATTTGTATCTTCTTCGGAATCCAGGTAGACTACGTTGTCAGGATTATCGTGCATTTTAATTATATCGCAGTAGTATTTCAGATTATCTTCGGGAAAACTCCTCGCTCTGGTGAACGGTAGCAGGAAATTCATGTGACCGGCCAAGTAATATGGTTTTTTGCCTTTGTTACCGTTTTTCATTTCTAAAATTCGATGTTTCAAGTGTCTGGTAAAAGAGGCTCGTAAATTTTTCCACCTTTCTTTGCATTCGCCAACTGTGCAATAAAAATTAATAATCAGAAAATTACCTTCTCACTTTTTTTTTGGACTGTGTACTTTCAAATATAGCTACGTATTAGACTAGGTACTATATTTATCACCAAGATGGTGTATTGTTCGCTATTTGGCGCCCTGTAATTACCGAAACGTGACTGTATCTAAAGGCAAAGATTATAACCGCGTGATTGGTGTTATTTAACAGTTTTTTTCATGATTTAAAGTCGAGTTGAAAATGAGATTGAAGGGGTGATACTTTGATATAGTTTAAAATAAACTACATTTTTGATTAAAGCGACGGTATTACGAAAAAATGTATTTGAACTCTGTCGTAGTATTTTTAATCGAGTGCCTATTTTGAGGATATATGATTGTTTTGCATGTTGCAATGAGCAGTGCCCAAGTGCTCATTGTATCTGATCTGTACGTACATGATTCATATTTCAAAATTGAATAAATAAAGCGAAAGTTTATATCGTTTTCAAATTGTTTTTTCCATTGATAATTTATCCATTTCGCGATATTCGATTCAACACCTGGTAGCAGAGCGCTAGCGTGGTTATGACTCAGATATTTGAGTCCAAAATCCAGAGATCCGTAGATGGTAACCACGCTCTGTTACAATTTTTTGATTTGGATCCGAAGATCCATGAGTTATAACCATCGCTCTGCAACCATTATTTTTTTATACTCCGCTGTTAGGCAGCACCATGTGCATATTCACTTGATAAACTGCAGTTTGTAAATTTTTTCAATTGTTATTGCAATTTAAATTTCTCACCCGGACTCGACGCCGAATCTGCCACAGCTTGCCATGCTTCGTCTTGCTTGCTTCTAATATTGTAATTAGGATCGTGATGATTGTACAGACATGGATATTTCTCCATTTCTTTCACAAACCAAATGTTAAATTCTTGATCGTCTTTCATAGCGAAGAAATTGGCAGGTATAGGTACGTACTAAAACAGAGAAAAGTTACTTATAATTTGATGGAATTGCACGGCGGCTCAATGTTGCGTATACGCGGAATTTTTATTTTCTACAGGTCTAGGTACATATTTTCTTATTCGTGAAAAAATATATGTACGTTTCGAGGAATGTTAATTTTGTTTTTACGAAGTTCATACCTGTTTTTATTAGAGTAGGTAAGGTACGAGGATTAGATTAGAGCTATTGAGCAAAAATACCTTATGTTGCAAAGTTTCAAGTGAAAATTGAATGACTTGTTTCATTTTAACGTTGTGTTATTATTATCTAATTAAATACAAGGCACCATAAACAATATTCGTAATTCGTGCATGAGTCTTCCTGGTAGCACACGCAGCATTCGAATCAAAAGGTACGATATCCATCATTATCGCAATGATGAGATTATTATCGTACCAAAAAATTACTAAACAGGATGTCAGAGATTGGATCGAGATATTTCACGATCTTGTTGTATACATTAGCGGCTGATTTATTTCAGTTTTAATTGAATACGATACTAGTAACCTACAGTACAACAACGGATTTACAAATACTTACTGTAGATGTCTGTTCTTCAAATTAGTTGCTTTCTGATCTGTAAAGGTGACGAGGTACTTTGTTCGCAAGATTTTTTATAGCGAGTTCGATAGAAGTTTCGATTTCTTTTTTCATACAATAATATTATTTCTGATGCGTGATTCACTGAAACAGTAAAGCAGTCAAATACAAACAGAATTCAAAACTGTGGATGAATGAGTAAATAGATACCAAGTTGAAGAAAAAAACACTAGATTACGAGTACTTGTATTCATTACAAAAAAATATGTAGAGTGGTTTTCAAAAGAGGTGTCAAGTTGCCAAAAAATGGTCTCATTTTTATTAAAATTGCAGTTGAAGTCTTAAAAAAAAAGAGTGTTACTATACCTACAAAACTCAAAAAAAAGTATCTGCCAATGTCTATTTCGCCTTGAAAAAAATGTGTAAGTTGATGTAAATTTCCTCATAAGTCTTTATCCTTCTTAGATCCAAAAAATACGCATAATTGCGTAATTTTTGGCCAATTTTTCTGAATATTTGGAAATTTCTGATACTTTGATTGAAATTCATTAACATTAACAGAAGAAGGTGGATAGGATTGCCATTTTCATCTACTGAATTCTGCGATCAGGCATCGGAGTGAAATTTTGCGAAAAAATAGTAAATTTATTAACCTATTTTGAGCCAAAAAGTTACCAAAAAGTAACCATTTTCCGAGAAAATAAAAAATACTTTTCCGGAATTTTCAACGTCAGAGTATTTACTAAAATCCAGAAAAGCCAATTCCTACTTTTCCGTTCCTTTTTTTTTCGTATTTTCAAAGTAAAATTTTGAATCAAGTCAACTCTACTTAATGAAATCTTATGCGTTACGCTTTGTTTACATTTTTCGATTAGCCCTCCAGCCTGCAATTGGATTACCGTTGAGGGCATGGTGCGATCGTTTCCAAAATTCAAGTGGATATTCAAATTTATAGATCTCAAAAACACCACAAACGACGAGTCATTTTTAATTTTTTGATATTTTGAAACTATTTGAGGGCACTTGGAGTCCGAGGGAAGAGATCAGAGGGGTGCAATCGAAAAAAATGCATGTTCAAAATTCAAATTCACGGTTCTTAAAAAAATGACAAAATATTGATGAACGGTGCGTCGTACCAAACTCTTGTTATTTTCAATTATCGACTTTTTATTGTTATTTTGGCTATTAGGCACTTTTTTTAGAAGAGGGGTTTAGGAGGAGTCAAATCGAATGTAATAGTCGATATTCAAACCGGTCTTTACCGTAATTTTTGAATTTTTAAACAGTAGCTTTTAAATTTTATGATCATCATGAGTTTTTTATTCAACTTTACGCTTTTCAAATTTCAATGCCTGATTTTGGATTATGTGCTTATTTTTTGAAACACTGTAAACCACAGGTGGGAAAAAATGTGTGCTTCTTGTTCCTTTTTCACTTTTTTTTAAATTTGAAAAAATTTTGATTTTTTTCAAATTAGGTTGAAAATTGCGAAAACTGCCATAATTTTGAGATTTTATGTAGATTGTGATGACTCAGAAACTACCAATAGTACCTAGCTACCTACCAATGCAATACAAACGCTCGTACAATGTTACCCGAATTGCATGGTATGCAACTATGCATTATGCAATGAAAGTAGATACATATATGAGGTGCGAATAATCATGTGGAAGTGTTTGTATTATTATCCTTTGAATGTCTCCCACTATGGCTAAAATTTGAAATACATATCATTGTTAACCGCCGCTACGTGCAACTAAAAAACGTGTATTTAGCGACCCGCAATGAGAGGAAAACGGGGAATCCCCTCCTACGTTCGTAGTCGTTCTAAATGTCAGCGTTCGTGAAGGCAGAACCACCAAAATGAACGGTGAGGCGACCAACGACGACGGACGGGACGTTACCATTTCCAATACATTACATACATACTACAGCTACAGCACAGCTGACTGACTACCGACTGCGACTAGTTGTTTCCTCATACAAATACGCGTGCATATTGCATACCTTTCGTAATTCGAATACGTACTAAATAGAAGAGCAGTTTGTATGCTAAATATGCATCGTACCAATTGTTTTTAAATTGAATTAAAATGAAGAAATGAAATTAAATCATAAGTCTTACCCATCGAACATAGTTCCTCAATTTTTCTTCACTGTTTTGCTTCTGATCTGCCAAATTTCCATCGATGGCGATTTGAAGATGGTTTTCTTGAACGTTCATTCAAAGTGACACGAAATATTCTACGCGGTATTTACGTAAAGCACGCGAGAATTCATGGAGAATTCAACGAATGGCGAATACAAACTCGTTCAGAAAGAATTGTAAAACGCTACCTTTTTAACTGGTAACTCGAAACGGACTAACGTGGCGTTCCAACGTCATATGACGTAGTCGCTTCGGCGTTGGTAACGTAACTTCCATGGTTGCCGTGTTGTAACGTCCGGGAATTGTTGCGGTGTTGTCAAGTTTACTGTTTCGCCTGTAGATTGACTGGTGGAGTGGTGGTTGTCATCAATCCATCATTTTTGGAATTTTGGGGGTTGACATTTTTTTTTTTTTTTTTTTTTTTTTTTGGGGTGTTTATAATTACAAGATTATTACACCCGTAAGGGGGGGGGGGGGGTTAGATTTGGTTTGTGAGGCCGATGTTTTCTACTAGGGAGATGAATTTTTGTATTTCTGAGGGATCGTCAGGGATAGTAGGTGGGTTTTCTTTTATCTGTAGTGTAAGTCTGTTTTGTTTTAGTTGGGGACAGTTGAAAAGTATGTGTTGGATGGATATGGGTTCGTTTCTGCAAAATTGGCATGAGGGTTTTGGTTCTTTTTGGTATAGGTGGTTATGAGTAATTTTTGTGTGGCCTATTCTTAGTCTGGTAATCAGGATTTCTTCTTTTCTGTTCAGGTGGCCTAGATTTTTCCAGGGGAGAGTAGTTTTTTTATGTTGGAAGAGTTTGTTTGAAGTTTGTTGTGACCAAAAGTTCTGCCAGTTAGTAAATGTGTTGTGAGTGATTAGAGATTTAATGTCATCAGGAGTGAGAGTGGTAAGAGGGGAGGGGGTAGCGGCTGTTTTTGCTAATCTATCAACAGTTTCGTTTCCAGTGATACCTATGTGGCTGGGAACATACATGAAGCTAATTGAGTAATCATAATATTGGAGGTTAAAAAGGGACTTATGTATGTCTTGGACTATGGGGTGGTCAGAAAAAATGTTTTGAATGGATAGCAGTGAACTTAGTGAGTCGCTTTGGATTAAGAATTTTTTATTTTCTGATTGAATGGAAATTATATCTATTAGGCAATGTTTTATGGCAGTGAGTTCAGCAGTAAAAATTGAGGCGCAGTTGTGAATTTTGAAACTGAGAACTTTGTCATTAATTGAGTAAGCATAACCAGTATGAATATTAGTAATTTTTGAACCATCTGTGAAGCATAAGTTATATTTAGTATAGTTTGATAACAGTTCTAAATAATGACTCTTGATTAATAATGGGGAGTGATCATGTTTTGGGTAGTTTCTTAAGTAGAATTCCATCTGTATAGGTTTGAGAGACCAAGGGGGATAAGATATTGGTTGATGTATTAGGTTTTTTAGGTCAATTTGTAGGTTGTTCATATTTTTGATAAATTCTGGGATTGGACCTGAAGTATGGAGGAAATGCTGAGAGCTGTAGACATTGAGTGACCTTTGAAGAGGGTGAGATGCATTAATTGCAACAGTTGTTAAGAATTTGTTTGTCATGAGAATTATCCTAAAATCAGGAGGAAGCTCTGCAGCTTCACAATAAATACTATCAATTGGAGACGAATAGAGAGCACCTATGCAGATGCGCAAGGAGGAATTTTGAACAGTTTTGAGAATGTTAGTAGTTTTATTTGACAGGTTTGTAAAGCATGGACTTCCATATTCAATTTTACTACGTATCAGAGCTTTGTACAAGTGAAGTAATAGTTGGCGTGATGGGTTATACTTTGGATTTTTAACAATTTTTAGTAAATTTAGACGTTTGTTAAGTTGAGCTTTTATGTTGAGAAAATGAGGCGTCCAAGTAAGTTTTTTATCAAAAGTAAGTCCAAGGAATTTAGTGGTTGGTTTAAAAACTAAAGGATGTCCTTTGAATTCAAGGATAGGTTCTGGGTAGGTTTTATTTCTCTTGGTAAAAAGTATACAGTGAGTTTTAGATTCAGAAAATGTTAGTCCATTTGTTTCAGCCCATTTTTCAATACAATTTAGAGTTTTTTGGATAATTTCTGAGGCTAGTTTGATGTTGTTTGAACGTATTGAAATGTTTATATCATCTGCAAAAATTCTTAAGGAAAGAGGTTGAGGAATAATACTACAGATGTCATCAATTAGGAGTATAAATAGGATGGTGCTAAGCACAGAGCCTTGAGGGACTCCATTTTCAATATCAAAAAGTTCAGAGTATGTATTTTCAATTCTGACTCTAAAGGTACGATTTGATAAAAAGTTTTGAATAAAGTAAGCTAAATGCCCTCGAATCCCTATAGAATGTATTTTTTGAAGTATTTTGTATCTCCATGCTTTGTCAAAAGCTTTTTCAAGATCAAAGAAGACAGAGTACAAATTCTTTATTTTGAAAGGCAGTATTGATTTCCTGTGTAAGACTAAATAGATGGTCCAGAGTAGATCTTTTTTTCCGAAAGCCACTTTGAAAAGAACTGAGGGAATTTGTAGAGTCAATATACCAAGTAAGACGTTTCATAACCATTTTTTCTAGAATTTTACATGGGACAGAAGTTAAAGAAATAGGCCTGTAACTGGAGGGAAGGTGAATATTTTTCTCAAGTTTTAGTATGGGAATGACAGTTGCAGTTTTCCATGTTTGAGGGAAGGAATCTGAAGACCAGATTATATTATAGAGGTTTAGTAAGTCATTTTTACTGGTGTCAGAAAGATGTTTCAGCATATATGGATGAATATCATCTGGTCCAGGTGATGAATTTTTGATGTTGTGGTTTAAACAGTACAGTAGTTCGTTTATAGAGAAAGGTGCATTATATGGTTCAAGGTTATCAGATGAAAAATCAAGTACTAAATTTTCAGTTTGGTTTTTGATTGTTTGAAAAGCTTCACTATAGGAACTTGTTGCTGAGACTTTAGAAAAAGATTGAGCCATGGTGTTAGTTATGTTATCTAATGAAGTAATAATGTCATTGTTGTGGAGAAGATATGAAATGTCAGATGGGACATAGCAGCCTTTTAATATTTTTATTTTAGTCCACATTTCTTTTATACTAGTACTGTGAGTGATATTCAACATGAATTTGGTCCAACTATCCCTTTGTTTTGATAGATTTGTTCGGCGAGCAATTGCTCTTTTTTTCTTAAAGTCTATGAGATTGTCAGTAGAAGGATATTTTTTGAATTTTCTTAAAGATCTTTTTCTTTCTTGAATAGCAATTTTCAACTCTGGACACCACCAGGGTACAGATTTTTTAGGGACCTTTGAAGAAGATTTAGGAATGGTTTTGATAGCAGCTTGAATGATTGAATCAGTGAAGTACTGAACAATAGAGTCAAGGTCTTGACAAGAGAAATCTAATGAAAGCACTTCTTTATTAAAATGAGACCAATTTGCCTTATCTAGTATCCATTTTGGAAATTTTGCTTTTGTGGGATTATGAATTTGATTTGGAATGGAAATGGTAATGGGAAAATGATCACTGTGTTGAAGATCATCTTGGGGGTTCCAGTCTAAAAGGTGTGAAATATTTGGAGAGCAAAAGGTCAAATCAATATTTGAGAAAGTACCATTTGATATATTAAAGTGAGTAGGTTTTGAAGAATTGAGGAGAAAAATATCATTTTTTGATAAGAATTTCTCTATAACATTGCCTCGATTATTGTTTGAATTTGATCCCCAAATTTTTGAATGAGCATTAAAATCACCAAGTACAATGTATGGTTTAGTTAATTGTATGAGAAGGTTTTCTAGTTCTTGTAAGGTTATGTTTTGATGAGGGGGAATGTAAATATTGCAAATTGTGAGGTTTTTTATGCTATAGTGTGGGGTATTTATAGTTACAGCATTGGCTTGGAAGTTACCTAAGAAGATATTTAGTTGGGATGATGTAATTGTATTTTTGATATAAATGGCTGTGCCACCACAAGCTTTATCACCTCCTGGGAAGTCAAAACGGAAAGAAGAGTAATTTTTGAGCCTAAAGTTATGGTGAGAGCGTAAGTGTGTTTCTTGAAGGGCAATTATTTCAGGATTTTGGTGGTAAACTAGGGTTTTGAGCTCACTCAAATGACTATATATGCCATTTATGTTCCATTGAATCAAAAAAGTCATATTTGTATGATTTTAGTTGATATGTGATTTTTAGATTTTCCAGAATGAGGGGGGGGGGGTCAAGAACTTCTGGCTGAGTATCAGTATAAACTATAGTAACTAATAACATATGATAATCTAGAATACAGAACTTAAAACCTACTCAATAACTTTAGTTTGTACAAAGATTGAGAAGATAATAATACTTAACAGCTCATAGGAGACATTTAACAAACATGTAGCTATAGTATGAGAAAGAAATGACATTACATACATGTTACAACAGTACATCTTTTCAAATATTTAGTAAAAAAAAAAAAAAAAAAAAAAAAAAAACACATTCTGTCTGGTTGATGCCATTACTCAGAAGTTGAATCACCATCAGTTTCCATTTTCTGGACATTATCTTTTGAAATCTTCTTTCGGAGCTTGGTAAAACGAGTCTTCATAGTTCTAGTATCAAGATGTGGGTAATTCTGTTTCAAGATTTTCACTACACCATCCATGTCATTTGTAAATTGTGTAATTGTTGACATTGGGTCACTTTGTCCTTTCAACATATCCATCATAACTAGAAAATTCGAAAATGATATTGGATATTCCTTTTCATGTAATTTGAAATTTTCTTCTATTGATTTGAGCTGCTCTTTTATGGAAATTGGTTCATCTTCAGCTTTCATTTTCTTGGAATCACTGGTCTTTATAACTTTTAAGGTTGGATTGATTTCATTTGTTTCAAGTTGTTTTGGATTTAGGGATGGATTTTGGGTTTGAGAAATATCAGTATTAATAGAAGAAATTGAAGATTCAGAGTAAATTGATAAAGGTCTTTTCATAACTTGTGACTGGGAAGTACTAGGAATCTCAATTTCACTGGATTTGGTCAGGTTTACTGGCTGAGTCTGTTTTAGGAGCTCACTGAAAAGAGATTCATGGCTAGGTTCAAAATTATCAGATGGAGTTTGCACATTCACATTTTGTTCTTCAGGTTTATTTGCAGGTTCATTATCTGGAACTGTTTTTGTGAGTTTATTCTCATTAGATTCATCTTCAGGAATTTCAGAGATGGTTACATTTGAGACTTTTGAGTCATCATTATTTTCTGTTTGTATTGTTGAAGCATCTGAATTCTTTGCAGCATTTTCATAGCTATATTGACACTGGTTTGAGGTGTGACCAAATTCATGGCATATAAAACATTTGATTTTTGTGTCATTGAAAAATATCCGATATTGGTCCTCTTCATAGTTGATTAGAACAGATGGAGGAAGTTTATTTGCAGTATCTTCTGTGATAAATACTGACCTTCTCTCAGATAAAACTGATCGGAGGTTGGTCTGCATAGTAAGGTGAAGAAAGTTCATTTTTGTTGCAGGTACAGCTCCATGGGCAGTTATAACGTTGAGGATAACATCATGTGGTACATGAGGAGGTACATTCGAAATTATAATTTTTTTATTTTTGGTCATGTATGGTCTGGCTCGGATTATTTTTCTATCTATTTCCAAGGTACCATCTGTTTCAAGAAACTGCTTGGCTAGGTCAGCTGATTTTAGGTACATTCTTACCCTTTGTTCTGAGATAACACCACAGTGTAAAATATTTTCAACACCTATTTTAGCGGACATTTTTTCAGCATAATAAGTGGCATTTGTACCTGGTATGTGTTGAAAGATGATGGCTTGATCTTTAGTAGGAAATATTTCTTGGCTCACAGCATTTGAGAACGTTTTTACTGGTCTGTTGTCAGCACCAGTGGTTGGTGAGGAGGGTGTGGAAGGCATAATACGAAGATAGGTACCGGCTCAGCTGTGCTGAGGCCGGATTTATCACACTAACGTTTATCCGATGATATTTGCTTTTATCTTATCATAAAAACGAGATAAAAACGCGTGAGAACCAACAATAGGTAAATAAACGAATAGCTATACACAAGTACAGAGAGAACTACACAGCAAGAAACGTCTTTCTCGGAACACGTTAGCAAAACGAATGGGGGGGTTGACATTTGAAATGCCCATCTATGATTTACGACATCTACGTATTATTTTTTCAGTTTTCAAACTGCTGTTTCCAGATTTTTTTTCAATTTTTTTTTACTCTGAAATTTTTAAAATTCACGAGTACAAATATTTTTATGCTTGTTCAATTTTGAACTTTTGAAGTGAGCTATTGAATTTTTAGAGCTGTCACCTAACTCCTAAGGTCCAAAGTTATTTTATTTCGATTTCAATTTTGACGTGTGAATTCATTATCTTGGTTCTCTGAAATTTTTGATAGGTACCTAATTAGTAATTAGTAATTAATTACCTATCAATCTGCTGGTTGACCTCTCCAGAAATGTGTGTTCTAAAAATCAGAATGAAAAGGAATTAAGTACAGTACCTGTTTTGAATTGAAACATCGCGTTTTGAATTTGAAAGACGTGTAAGATGTCTGAATAACGAGAGTCGTATTCCTTCCCTTCCCTTCCTCTCCCATCAAATGAGTTGAAACTGTAGCTCTTTCATCACGTAAATTGTAAAATATTATTTAAAAACAATATTAATAATAATAACCTTTTCACTCTCTGTATCTCTAATAATTGTGTGTGTAATTTTTTTTTTTCACAGACGATACAGAAATAGAAAGAGCACATCCCGAAACAGATGACGAAGGAATTGAAAAAGACTCAGGTGACTGCGAGGATGACTCAAGAAGAAGTAACGATAAGAAAATTTCCTTAGACAAAGTATTAAAAGTCAGTATATCGAACTTACCGTACTTTTTCCAAATCAAAACTAAATATAATGCAGTGGACTAATAAAATGAATCTTCAGGTTTGTGAAGACCACGTCGGTGCGACGAAACCAGAAGAAGCAGACTCGCATTACAGAGCAGTTTGTAGAGCACTAGTCGCCGAAGCATTAGAATTATCTTCATTTTTAGAAAAAGTATCCGAAGGTACCAACGATCTACGCCAAAAAGCCGACACAGAAGCTTCTTCGGAAGCTTTAGATAATTTAAATTTTGAAGATTGGGTAAGTTGAGCTTAAAATATTTTAACGCGTACTTACTCTATGTATTGCAATTTTTTAAAATTTAAGCCATTTAATTTTGGTTCAGAAGTTGTCGCTTTGAGAAGTCGTATTACGTACTTGTACAGTAACCAGCTTAAAAAGTTAATGGACGCGTTTAATATACCATTTTAAAGATCGAAGGTGGCTGAACTCTTATCTACCAAGATACTTTGTTTGTATGTATTTTACAGTACATACGTCGTCACCTGCTTCCGTTTCGCTTATCTTAATTTTTGTGGATTTGCTGAGTGTATGAAAATGTGGATATGTGGTCCGTTGTTAAGCTTTATTTAATTTACGAGTATTTTCGGGTTCATAATTTTTTTAGTAGTCATCTTTTATTTTTATTCGAAAAAATCACGTTTTCTTTAAAAATTGCCAAAAAGGATCACTTTTCGCTAGTAATTTGCAATAAGTCTCGCTTTTTTTCAAAAATTGAATAAAATTCTCTTTCTTCACCAAATTGCTAAAAATTTTGCTTTTTTGCCTATACAAATGTCAAAAATTGCCAAAAGGTCTCAATTTTAGTCCTTTTTCCCTGAAAATTGATGAAAAGTTTCGCTTTTTTGCCAAAAATAACTAAAAATTATCGCTATTTGCAATTTTAAAAAAATCTTAATTTTTTGTTCCAAAAGTTGCTTAAAAATTTTGCTTTTTGTCAAAAATTCCCGACGAAGTGCTGCATTTTGCTAAAATTTAAAAATCTCGTTTTTTTGCGAAAAATTTCCAAAATACTCGCTTTTATGTCAAAAATTTCCCATAATTTACCAACCTACCAAAAAGTTGCGAAGTAGTTTTACCTTTGTTGCAAAAATTTGGAAAAATATAATTTTTTCGTCACTGATTGTCAAAAAGTCCTTTTTTAATTAAATGTTCCGACGTGTCTGTGATTTTGTTCCGCCTTGAAATGTTTGGCTCATTTTTTTGAACTTTTTTGGTTGCTAAACTTACTCTATTTGTTTTGGGAAAAATGAAGTACGAGTTCTGTAAACGTGTCGTTCAAGACATACGAATGAGTTTCGCATCTAATGATGCAGCATTGGTAACTTCGTTCACAGCGAGCACTCTGCTGTGTATTGATCTTGTACTGGAAATACCTGCAAGATGTCCCAAGTCCAACGGCACCAAATTGTTCAACACCGTTTAAACGGTTAGAATAGTGCATTTGATAAAGTACACTCTCGGTTGGTTGTTGGCGGAACGTTCGACTGGTCGTCAATAACAATAGGAATAGATGGGTTTATCCGAATATTTACCAGGGTGTAGCAGGTCTTTTTTTCTTTTGCTTCTTTTTACTTACGCAGAGTGCATGTGCATAGTGTGTACTGTGTACATAGAGAGAAACCGGCTTTAAGAGTAAAAACAGGTTAATCCGATAACAGCTGGCCCATCCCTAGCAGTGAACGCTGCCGGCCAAGACGTGAATCAAGTCCAATAGTCCGCCTTAAGGTGCCCATTAATCCACGAGGACTACCAAAGTACCCCCGCTTGATGCCGGTTCCCACGGTGAATGTACTAGTCCATTGTCTTGAACTTCATTATGGTTGTAGTGTCCGCTGGTGTCGGCAGGTCATAAACATTACATTATCATTATCATTACCACACACTGTGGTGTTATTATTGTACACACAGATTGGGGGATGAGTATCCACTGCGACCCTCTCGTCATCCATACCCGTAAGAATTATTAAAACGATTTTTTTTTTCGTTTCTTGAAATTAAAAACGAAATAATTACCTTTATTCGTACAATCGTACATACTCATGTATGTACCTGGTTGTACATCGCGGCTCCATTTTATTACTTCGTACGATGATTTTACACGTACATATACATATAGCCGATAGCTTTTCGATTGTAAACTTGACCTAGATCCCTATACGATGAGTCGATCGTGTACCGAACTCTATTGTACTATATACTTGTACTCGCCATAGGTTTTAATTTAGTAATTCTATTTTGAAATTTCCAATTATTTTACCTATTCTTTCTGTTTTGTTTTTTTGTCTTTTTTTTTCATACTTTGCATTAGGCGATTTGTATACCGAACTCGGCGTTACTACAAGTATGTATTTCGAAAAATCATTTGTATTTCTCTTGTCTGTTTTCCTATTCCTATTTTGAGTTTTTTTTTTTTTTTTTTTGCAACTTTATAGTACATATCAAGCACGCTTGATGTTTAAGTTACATTAGTTTTGATGGCTGTTTCTGTAGCTGAGCTACACGATTCGATGGAATACTATGTTTTGATCGTGTAGCCGATTTTCCGTTACGAAAAAATTCAAATTACACGTTTATAACTCTTATGTACAATATAGCATTTTTTTTTCACCAGAAAATTGATATAGCGTGATGGTTAGTAATTTTACGAAAATCGTCATGTTTTAACAACTTGGAAGAATACCTACATAGCTATAATACGATGAAGTACATGAACTGATAAAAGTATATTAACTGTGTGAGTTTTTAGCATTTCTTTTTAGATTAAAAAATTTTAGGATCATTTTTTTTTCGCTCGGGTATTATTAAAATGAAAAATGTGTGCCTGTTTGAAATTAGTAAAACGTTACTACTGTAGGAAATATAGTTTCGTGATAATTTTAGGTAATTTATTCTTTAACTGGTGATTAAATTCGTCCGCCATCTGAGCTAATTGGAATTACTTTATTTTCGCTTTCGATAGAATGTTACTTATTTCATTTTTTTTTACGTTGATCGTTTTATTGATTTGTATTACATCTTTAGTGATTGATTTTTTTTTCCAATTTTTCTCATCTGTATATTGATGTACCTATGTAGTAGTAGATTGATTTTAGTTGGATGTAGCAGTTTATACACCGTACACCTTATGGAATGAATATTATGTTGCGTGAGAATAGAAATTGGCTACCACTTTGTATACTCGTAATATGAATTTTCGCCTAAAGATCTCCAGCCTCGGGTTTTACACGTCAAAAATTTAGTATAAAACTTGTTTTGTGCTTATTCGATCATTATTTTATTCTCGAAGCAGAATTATAAAATAAACATTTGCACCATTTTACAAACCTACATATTATGCTTAAAAATGTGAAATCTCATTTCGAGAATATTTAGTTTCTTAATTTTCAAGTTAGCAGCCCCGATTTGCCGATGATTTTTACTTGGAAGGATTTAAAAATTGCCTACGCTCGACCATGTGTCCACCATATCGTCTGCTACACGTTTGTGTTGCTGCATTCAGACCTGACCACATCCCACAATAAAATGTCCTTGATTCTGTCAGACTTGGTCGCAAGTCTTTTATGCGAATATGTCATTTTCGATAGGTATTATTGGGCTAATGGGTACATGTGTTGGTGGCCGAAGGATCGCCCCTTTTTTATGCTTTGCAATGTCGTTTCTGTAGAATCAATTTTTCCCCAGGTTTTGAACCATTGTTTTTTTTGTACTCGTACCTACATCTGTTTGTCTCATCAGTAACGTTTAAGCTTCTCTTCCTGTTAACGAGTTGTGGGTGGCATGGTGGATTAACACGGGGCTAATAAGCAATCGATGTACAGTAAAGAGCGTGACAAACTAAGAACTTCCTTCATGAACCCCTTTTATGCATTTTCATTTTTAAAAAATAATGTTACGTAATTTTAAAATTTTTCAATTTTGGTTCGATGCATCGATACGTTGATACGTCGAAGTTGAATTTCGTTTAAATTAAAAAATGTAGCGCTGTATTTTACGGATGAAAACAAATCCTTCAAATTGAGTTTCATTCTCTTCTTTTTCCTAGCTACCTACCTAATCAATTTTGAAAACATGTAAAATAGTTTTTACGACGAATTTAATTTATTATGATCCATTCTATTTAAACCTTTGAAAAATTGCCTCAATTAGTTTTTTGACGCATTCAAAAAAATATCAAAAAATTTAGTGTCTAACCTACAATCAGATATCTAGCCATCTCCATCTCGGTACTGTTTTTTGGTCTTGTAATGAAGACCCTACAGCCTCAGCATTCATCTTCGTAGATCTCGAGGCTTCATTTTTTGAACTATGATCGAATAACGAAAACACCTTGAATATCTTTACGAGGTTTTTGATCGAAAAAAGAGTTTGAAAAACAATAAAGTACCCGGCAGCCAAACAATCCCGAACGCGTATAATACGAGTAATTGTCATAAATAAAACGTAGAGGTAGATTTTCGTGAAATTATTAATTTTTCACGCACGAACGACCATTTTATTTCGAAGATGACGAATAACTGATAAAAAAAATGTAATTTTTACGATATTTTTGTTATAGGCTCGTCTGTGGATGCAAGTGATTCGCGAACTCCGCCATGGGGTGAAGTTAAAGAAAGTGGTTTACAGTCGTACGCCCATCGAATACGAGTTAACTCCTTACGAGATACTCATGGAAGATATCAGATCTCGACGATATAAATTAAATAAAGTTATGGTTAATGGAAATATACCAGCACCTGTTAAAAAAGACGCTCACGCTATTATTTTAGAATTTATCAGATCAAGACCACCGCTTAAAAAAGTAAGATAATAGTTTCGTAGTATTATATTTGTGTCACGTATAGTATGTATATAATAATGTAAAAAATCATTCGTTCGGTTCATCTTGGGTTCATCTGCGAGTGAAATACTTTTCTCGGTCAAAAAAGCGGCGATGTTTTGCTGAAAGGGTTGCGATCAGTAATTAAACGATGGACTGCGTGCATCGTACTGTTCGGATAACGAGGTTCTTTTCATCGAATATGAGAAGTTGGAAGTACAACGAGTGCATGTTTCAATTTGTGATTTACGAGTAGGCCATTTAAATGCCCTAAAGAAAACACTTGTTGCTTGAGCCAGGCAGGGGGAGGTATATAGCAGACCTCATCCTTATTTCTTGGACATTTCTCTATGTTAAAAAAATTATAAACGTGAGTATTAAATTGAAGCAATGACATGTGTTTCGTAAGAATACGTAGGTATAAAATCACCATTATTTTAGTCAACTCAGTACAAAATTGTTTTGAACTTCGACCCACATCTCAAAACCCCCTCTTCTCCCTACAGGTTTTCACTTGATTTATGTACCTTTCTTGAGAGTCATTCGCAGAAAAGACTTGCTGTTTTTTTTTTTGAAATTTTCCCATAGTTCATATGTGTTTTGTGAGTTGTGATAGTCCTTTTTAAAAGACATCATTTCGGACAGAAAATTAAAAGAAATAATATATTTTTCAGCCAAAATCATTACTTTTTAATTTCTTTAAAAAATGACTACTAATTGTGTGATACTTCTCTAAATTGTTTTCAAAATTTTCGGGAACCTCGTGGAAGCACTTGCTATAGAAAAAGAAAATGGGAAGAAGAGCTGAAGCAAAAATTGAATTAAGTCAATTTATGTAGTCATAAAAAAATGGCAAAAAAATGTTTAAAATTAGGTATAGGTACTTTATTTTTGTAAAAATCTTCATTTTTTGAAAAATTAAAAAATTTTTAAAAAGTCATCCATAAAGAAATTTACTAATAATTTCAAGTCTTTATTAAGTTACATCGAAAAAGTATGTAAAAAAAACACACCAGATAAAATTTCAAGTGTCAAAGTTCATATTTCGAATTTTTGTGGAATTTTTGAAAATTCTAATTTGGGTCAAAACAGGAAAATCTACACGAAATGTCGTCAAATTAAAACAACAGCTTGAAAATGCCATTAGTCGACTCAGCAGAGATTGAGCTAGAACTCAATTTTCGGATTGAATTTGGTGTTTAGTGGAAATTGTAATTTCTAAAAATTTGCCGAAGGCTCTAAAATTATTCGAAACTGTTTCCAATCGATTTTAAGGTAGTAGAGGGTGTAAAAATAAGGCACATAACAAATTTTAGCTCTATTTTTCAATAAGGTAAAAATTTGATTTTCCCCTTGTAGCCCAAATTCGATTTTTATAAGCGTAAAATTTTGAAATATGAATTTCAATTCTGAAATTTTGATTTAGCTTTGTTTGGACCCAAAGAATTGCTTGTCGATTCGCAAAAATGCTCAATTATAGATCGTCCATCATAGTCATAGTTTGTTCCGGGAATGTTTAAAATTCATAATTTTTTTCAATGGCCAAAAAAAAATGGCAGTTCTTTTAAAATCGTACACGAAATGTTTAAAATTTTAAACATACCTACCTACATGTTTTTAAATAGAGGACAAATTCTCGTTTTTTTGTAGGCAGGGCAAACATCCTGTGGTCAGACAGGGCAATGCCTTGTTTGTTCAAACGCTGTTGGCGCCATCCAGCATTGCTTTCGACACGTACGTACAACGCGAAATTATCTTTCACGTCAGATGGAAAATTTCAAACTGAGTCATTGAATTCTTATCAGAGCAGGGTTGCCATTTTCCGAAAACCTAAAAATACGTACTTAGTCAGTAAATTTTTTACCACAAACAAGTACTGAGTACATACGGGATTTTTTTGCCTGCTTTTAATTTCATAAAATTACTCTGAATTTTTAAAAATTTTTGGTACCCTGCTTTCTGTTCTTCCTGCCTCTTCTTCTGCCGCCTCATCATTTACGTCACTTCTAAAACAAAGATGATTGACGAAAAAGGTCGATGGGAGGCGACGAAAATTAGTTTGAAAAAAACTGAAAAAATTGATTTTCCTGTATAGGTACCTGTTGTCTGAAAAATCTTAGATTTTTGAAAAACACGATAAATATTGAAAGCAACATCGCTGTTCGTTTTATTTTGATTGATTTCTTGTAGGTTATAGGTAGTGGGTGCTTTAGAATCGTTTTCGACTTACAAGTTCATAAATGATGCAGTATTGAAATAGTTCACTAACTAAGGTAATAATTTTCATGAAAATCACATAATTGAACGATTTCTTAGGTTTGAAATGTCCTTTAATTTCATATCTATCACGCGATGTTCCGTTTAATGATAAAAAAATGATCGGCTGTTTCCGCGTTAAAACCACTAGCGGTAGAGTGGCCGAAAATTAGATACCATTTTTACAATAGGTGCTTACATTATAAGAAGCACTTATACAAAAAGTACTTGCCTATTTTATCCATAGCACGACACTCTCGTGTATTTCAGTCTACTGCTGTTGTTGGTATTCGGATGACCAACCTTTTGTCAATAACGAGCTTCGGTTATTATATCAGAATCATTCAACGATCCGTGTAAAGTATACGCCCAAAAATGCACAATAATGCTTTCAAAATGACCGGATGGTTGCATTAATATTCATACCTTTTCGGTAGGTGTGAAATCAGTGCGTGTGGGCTTTTGGCCCACCTGTTTCAATGATACTATTTATTAAATTCGTAGATCGTCTTTTTTTCTGAATATTCTTCTCATGTGTGAAGTTTTTTTCGCCTATTTCTGGTATACTTAACGTACACTATGTTTAGTATGACGATTTTTCTGTCAATATTATAACTTCTTACGTCTTCTTTATGCTAACGCTAACGATAATTTGCAAAATCAACGACCAACGTAGGTGAGAACATGAAATATGGATAAGTGTGGTATAATAAGAGATCTTACGGTTATGTTTATTTAACGGAATTGGTTTATTTGAATGAGATATTGTTTTATTATAGGTCTAGAGAGGTATACAAGAGCACACAATATGTGTAGAAGTACCTATATAAAACCCTCATGCCCATGGGTACCACGTATAATGTCGAGTTGAATTCTTTATTATGCAGATGCAGTAGCAAAAATGTCGCTTCATCATAAAACTTTTACGCGTATAGGTTATTTTTTTTTAGAAAAAAGTGAAATAGTATCTAATACAATACCTACTACGATAAACTCTCGTTATTATTCTAGTCTATTAAGAAACTTGCGCTGCTTATATACAATTCTATGTGTGTATAGTTAGAGGAGGTATAAAGGCAAAGAGGAAGAGGTACCTCTACATATATTTCTTACGTCGCGTTCTCGAGAAAGAATTTATATATAATATTTGCTCGGGCGAATAGAAGAATAATTCATTTCTCTATCTGCAATGCAAACGCTTAGGTACGAGTATAAGCTGGAGAACCTCATCGTGTAGTAGATTAACCAGCCATATCGCCTACAACTGAAGAATGCGGTTGTATCTTCTCCTAGTCTAGATTATTCAAAACGCGATAAATTAAGGGAAAAACGCGTTTTTTTCTTCGAACGAGTATATTAATTGCTTCAAACGTTAGTATCCGGTTGCGTATACTCCATATCCACGTAATACAATGTAAACAAATCATTGTATCTGCATGGGGAAGTATAGGTAAGGTACGTAGACGTACGTACGCAGAGTACCTGTGCCTATCTTCAGGGATCTGGCAGCCTTTATGGGTGGTGCGATTTGAAATGAAGAAAAATCCGAATACATTACCTTTCGACTTTCGAGTAAATACCTATTTGGACTTCCTAAATATTAATTTACTTTATGCCTTTCGTGTGTGTTTAGTGATTTATCTGAGGTACAATATTGTTTACCTAGGGTGGTCCAATTTCAAAATAGTTAACATTTTTTAATTCGAGTATCTCACGAAAGCTACCGAATCACTGAATAATGATGAACGTAGGTGTCTTAATATTGTACTCGAGTTCGTTTATGTATTTTGTTTTATACCTATTTTTTTTCGTTTTCATTTTCTATTCTTTTCACGTTGTTCGTTGTAAATTTTTATCTATATTGAACTGGTTCCAAAAGTGCTGATTACTTTGCTGAAAATATTTATGGTTATGAGTTGTGTGATTTATGATGTGGTTTTTTCCATTTTTTGGTAGGTATGCTCTTGAAGACGCTATCTTGCTTGGGTCATGACTTTCCCCTTCGTATGATGTTGTATTACTGATTTTATGATGATGAGGTTTTTTTTTCAAAATAATGTTTTTAAAAAAATGACAATCAATTAAACCAAAAAATGAAAAAATAAGCTTAAAAAATCAACTTTTTGAGATATGTATTTTTCAAAACAACTTTTTAAGTTTTGTTTTAATTTTAGATGTTGACCTCACTCTAAGGTAGCTGAATTTTTTTTCGAAATCTCGAATATATGTTTGAAATTTTTCAAGTCAATCGTCGGAAAGTTACATTCATTATACTGCTGACCAATCGATTTAATATCAGCAGTGTTATAATGACCCTAACATCGAAAATTATAGCTATACTTTGGCATAAAGTTTTATCGAATTGAAAAAAATAACGAATAGGTACAACTATCGAATGGCATACTTACGTAACAGTAGCACAGTCCAATGGTCATCTTGAACAGCAGGACTAGTCTACTTCCTGTCGCATTGGTACCGAACTATTCTGCCTGTTTCCTGTAAAACGAAACTCGATTATATCATTATTGTCAGTGTATTTTTTTTAAAACATGGACGAATGTGTGTATTTTAAAAATTGTATATACGACCGGTGGTTGTATGGGATATGTGCTACATGTATAATTATGCGTTGCGCCTGCAGCTTCATCATCATGATCTTACGATGATGTTTTCTGTCGGATTAATTAAAGGTTGCGCGCGATGCGTTAAGCGTGATTAAATAACGCACCGGTTGGTATGTTTTGCGTTCATTGGCTGTTGTTGTTGTTGTGGTTTTATCAACACGTTCAAATGCTTTGGAATTGTTTATTTTTCAAATTTATTTTTAGTTTAATATTTGAGTGGATATAAGAGTTATGAGTTTATCAGTCTTGAAAAAAGATTAGGTACTGGAAAACGCAATATGAAGAAAATATTTCGTACTTGGGTTGGGTGGATTATTCTGTTTGGAACCGAATTAATGATAATGATAAGTGATAATTTTCAAGAACATCGATAGTATAATTCTGCGTGTTTCAATTCAAAATCATGACGTTTTGTTGAAGCATCAAAAACTGCCTCATCTAATTGACATTCTATTCAATTATATTTATCATTTTTTAAAAATGATTTTTGAACTTTTTTTGGTACCTACCTACTTTTTTTCTTGTAGGTAAATACTTACCACTAGAAAAAGTGGTTCAGTTTTTTCAGCTTTTTACAAATCATCAGAATAGGTGATGTGAATTTATTTTCGATTTTATGACCAAGTGTTATTATTGCTTTTTCATTCAATTTTTTGAATGTTAGAAAAATGTTTTCCCATTATTTATTAATTTTTTGCGGTTTTTTTGTAGTTTTACCAATTGGGTATTTTTTAAAAATAAAATAATCCTCTCAAATAAGATGAATTGAAAAAAGAATCTAACAAAAAATTTTTTCAAATTTTTTTTTCAAAAAAATTTTAACGTATTTTTATTTTATTTTTTTTAATTTATCATTTTGAATCTTGTGCCTTCATTTCATTTGAGTCTCTAATAATTCTTCAGTTTTTTGAAATTCCAAGATACTGAATCCCAATTTCTCATATTTTGTAAAACCTTGATGTGAATTTTCTTACTTTGACTTTTTTTCACTTTTAAAAATTCTTTCGTAATTATTAAAAGTTTTTTTGAGGGGATTTTTTATATTTTTTCCATTTGATATTAAAAAAATATGGTTCAATTTATTCACTTTTCAACACATTATCTTAGGTTTCATTTTTCAGTTTTTATAATAAACATTTATTTATTTTAATATTCTTTTGAATGATGAAAAAAATTAGTCAATTTTCGACAGTTTTTGCTAACCAGATTATAGATAGGTACAACTGTTCGAAACCAAAAAAATGTCGTATGAGCACAAAAGTGAGAAGCTACATATCATTTGAAAATTAGAAAAAAATTCACTGAATGCACATTATAAGTATTTTCTTTGCAACGAACTAATTTTGAAAATAGGTTATCGACACCCTTGAGAGAAGAAGAAGAAGGCAAAGCGGCTCTAATTTTTCGTCTAAATTCAGAAAAATTTCCAATGGAAGTGCATATGTATTGATCATTATTATTTGAAGCTGCTAAAATCGAATATTGTTTTTTTTCGGTATGATCCCTCCAGCCCCTCTTCCTAAATGCTTTTGAACACGACGAAAATGCAAACCATTGCAAATAATGTGTGACATGTTATTGTTGTTTTTTAAGGGTTTCGAGGTTGCTGAGTTCGAATAGTTGCTATTTGCTTATTTTTTTTAAACGTTCCCTCAAAGCCTCTCCAGCCTGCCAATTTGAAAAAAAAATCCGAAAGATTATCAAACGTTTATTCTCGTCAACTCGAGAACGCTGAGTTCAAAAATTATTTATTTGTTGAATTCAACACCTCTGTGTCCCTTTCCATTCCCCACTTTTTTCAAAATGGAGAGCATGGAGCACTGAATACCCTAATCAAAAAATGAAAGAGATTAATCGAAAATGATTTCGAAGAAGTGAGAATCGTTTAAAAGAAATTCCCATTCAGCAAAATGTTTTGACGGCATTCTTGCAATTGTTGTTGAAAAGTAGGTAGAACATATTAGCGAAATTGAAATTATGCACTTTCAAGATTTTACTTACGTCCTCCAACAGTCATACATACATTGCTTTATCGTCTAACAAAATCAAAGAGTTGAGCTACGAGGCAATTTATCGATTTAAACGCTATAACAACGACGAATACTAACATGGTTGTTTTGATTCGCGAGTTCATTGAAAGCTAACTTTATTCGTACTTTTTAAAATACGACCCCGTTTGAAAGTAATTTTCATAAGAATTTAGAACAACCTTTTTTTTTTCATAAAACTTAACGAAACATGGAATATATTAAGTAGATCGTGAATGTTGAGCAAAACATTACCGCGAATTATTTTCACAACATATTCGTATTAGGAGTCCAACTTCGTGCATGTCTGAAAAGATACTCGTTGTAGTAATTTAAGCCTTTTTTTTTCTTTCTAAAGGCAATAACCTAATTTCACATGCTCTCGAAGGTTGATTATTTGACGTGTATTTTGAAAAATGAAGAATTATTGTTCTCGAATGTCGAATAAGTGCATCATGCAGCATCACATGACTATAACAAGTTGTACGTTGAACGTTGTAAATACGTTTAGTAATAAATAAACGTGATCAAAAATCGATCATAAATTGGGTTGTTTGTTTACGTAGGTATTTGATTAATACTCGTGAACTGATTCATATACTCGTACTATTGGAATATCGAGTCTAGAGTACGAATATTTACCTACTTCGTTGTATTGATGGTTTAATTTTTCTTTCACAGGCATCAGAAAGACAACTACCTCCTCGAATGTACCAGGCGACTCCGAGAGAAAGACTAATGGAATCGATCAAACAGGGAAATATTAAATTAAGAAAATCCATCGGTTCAACGCCCAAACGAATTGGTGAGTACTTTTTACTATTCACATTTTTTACATATCTAATTGAAGATTTTTCTCCATAAAACTCTCGTATGATATTATCGGTTTCAACTTTTTATGTTTTATGTGCACGATAATTGCGATAATTAGGCATACATCACATACGGCGTTTTTGTGTTGTGTTTCTGCGATCGTGATTTTTTTTTCATATAGACGTGAACGTGCCTTTGGTTAAATTTTTTTACAGCGAACTTTTCATAACTTTTATATTCATTTATATCGTTACTCGGATGATTTAGTTCATTCCTATCACAGAGTTTGAAATAATTCTCACGTTTTTTGATATTACCTAATCATCTGGGTACCATATACTAAGTTGGTAATGGTCCTTAATAAAGAGGAAAAGTACCATCTACCTATACGTTGGGAGGTTTTTATTTTAAATTCAATTTAAAGCACTCTCGTTCCAGTGTTGAAGTATATAATATGAATTTATAAATTTAAAAACAATTTTTTAATTATGCATTCATTTAGAATACAGAATCCAGCGCGCGCTGACGGCTTTGCGCCGAGAAAAATTATAATTAATCATTGAATACTTACGATGTTTTGATAAGAAGTAATTCAACCAACTTGATAGGCACTTCTGGTTTCTGGCTCGTGATCTTTATTTCTCGAGGCACGTCGAAACTATACCTACACCGCAAATGTACCTACAACGACCTGTTTTTTTCTTTTCTTACGTCGCATAAATTTTCGGTTTCGAATTTATATTGAAAATTCAATTTGTAAACTTTTTAAAATCTCGAAGATGTAAACAATTTGGATACGAATTCAATTTTTTTTCTTTCAAATCAAAACAATTTTCAATATTTTGTGTTTTTAAAAAGAGAATATGGCGACGATTTTTTCGCCTTTGTTGTATGTACTTGACGTAATTTCTATCTTAGCACAAAAAACCAAAATACTCGTACCATTAGACTGTTGAAATTCAATTTACGATTGCAACTTTGTTAAGATAAAAAATAAAAAATTACATTTATTCGTAAGTTTTTGAAGATGTTGAAATTTGATTACTTCTCTCAGAGTGTTGTTTTTTAAAAGCACTAGCAGCTGTTTTAATGAACATACGAATACCAAAAAAACAAATATAATAAAACATTTTATGTGTTGTAAAAACATTTTATATTATTTTGAAAAATCTTAATTAGGTAATCGTCTGTAAAATTTCTCGATCCTGTTTGTATGTACCATATAATCTATGGACATTGGACAATGATGATTTTAGGATTTAATTTTCTTCGTATATGAATAGTATTCGTGAGTTGAATTAAATTAGACATTTTAAACGAGGATTAAATTTACTATGCCTAAATCGCGTTTTTTTGTGGCGTTAATTAATTAATGTGGTGTTTCTCCTTTTTTTTTTTTTCGTGCGAGTTATTAAAAAAATATGAACGAGAAGGAAGATGATGGATTTTAATTAAACCTAAACGATGACAAACGCTAAAGATACGATCGAAATGAATTTTTCAATCGTTGATCATGATTTTATATTCTAAATACGCGAACCGGTTACCCACATTTTTGAGTCACTTGGTAAAAATTTTTCTCGTGAAAAATACCTTAATAAGATTGCAAATTCATCATAAATCATACCTACCTTATCGTATCCTGTGTTATTTGCTTGCTTGTATTATCGATGTTCTGACTGCGGTTGATTTTAATTTGTCTTTTGATCGGTGCAATTGCTCACGTTTTTGTGTGATGTTTCATTCGGGGTCTGGTGATGTAGTTGACTCAAGTACGAGACTGACAACGAGATAATGATTGGTAGATATGCGATATAAGATGATCTTTTTCCCATGGTTCGGGTGGTAGATGTTTTTTAAATTTTGGTTCGTGGGTTATCGCTAGATTAAAGTATTATTGGATGAGATTATCAGGTTGTCATTATGGATTCAACAAAAAGTACTGGATATGTAAACAAAAAAAAGAACTGAAACAATTCTTCACTTTGAAAATTTTTTTTGACAGAGAATAATAGCCTATTCAATGTTATTGAGTCAAAAGATATTTTTTTGCACGCATTGTCTTCACTTTTGAAAAGAATTATTTTTGAGATGAAGAATTTGCATACTTCAATCAGCCAATTTAATTGATCCCCAGAATTTGAAAAAAAGAAAGAAAGAATAATGTGTTTAAAATAGTTTAAATAACTTTTTTGTAGTTCAAAATGAGTAAAAATCGTCGAAACTGCTTCAAAACTCATGAATTTTTTTTCTACCATTAATTTATTTTTGTTCCTAATCTAAAACGTAAAAATTATCATCAATTTCAGTTTTCACCAACATTTCATTTTTAATTTTCAAAATAATTTTTTACAAATGAAACAATTTTTTTACGTTCAACACATTTTTATGATGTTTCGAAATCGATTTTTTTTCAATTTTTTCACCACAAAAATAGTTTTTAGAAAAAAGGGAAGAATATTAAGTTTTCTATCTTTTGAGTTTGAGGTATTTCTGGTAAAGCTTAGAAAGAAGTTCAATTCTGTCAGCATTTGAGGGTCATCATGTAACCTTACAATAGGAAATTAAAACTTGATAATAAAATTAATTTCAGTGTAAAATTTTCAACTAGGAAAATAAATGAAGCGTCCAGGGAAAGAACCAGGTAAGTCACTTTTTCAAACTTCTGAGTCACGGCGTTTTGAAGTATCAGAAGGCTCCAATTTTGTAGCGAATTTGAATTTCATCAAGGTAATGACTGGAAATACATCACACAACATCCCACAAACACAACTTGAGGCATTGTAGGAAAAAAATGAAGAGATGAGCCAGTCACGACTTGAAAAGTCACTGTTTTCGTGAAAAAATCAAACAAAAAATCGAAAAATCAGTGTTTTGCAACAACTTGAATTCGATGAAAATCGATTATTATGATGACATAATGAAAAATTTTTGTATTCTAAATAGTTGACGATGTTGAAATTTTCTTCCTGTCGCCTCACATTTGGTCTCGGCTCATTTTTCTCTTCTCCTCTTTTTTTTAAAGGCCATTTTAACCACGAAAAATCGATTTTTTTCAAAATGTAAATGGACTACATTTTTCTACTCCTCAGTGTGAATTTAATTCAATCCTAAACTCATTTTTGAAAAAAAGTGACTTACCTGGTTCTTTCCGTGGACTCTTCAAATACGTACTTACATAATATATTCTATTTATTTTTTCATGATTAGGCAACCTCAAAGACCTCACTTTGGTTTGAGAACCAATTTTTTTATGTATATGCCAATTTGTGGAGGATGGTAGTCAATAAAATAATAAAATAAAATTTCAAAAATGTTCATCAAAGCCTCTTCTAGACAGATACCTATCTATTTTCTTATAAATGTACTCATAAATTCTATCCCATCAAATTAACACAAATATGCACAGATCCATAAAATGCATTATTCCCTCGAGACGTAATTTCGAAACGAATGCTCCAAATTCAAAATATATTTAAATTAAAATCTAACGTAATTATCTTCAATAGTTAACACCGGCCATTCAACATATCTGCGTTGTTGAGGCGTAAAAGCAGCATAGTGCAATTTCCTCAAATCTCTCAACTTCAATAAAGGAATGTAGGCGTTTATTTCGCTATCTCGTATTCGTATGTTTGGCGAGAAAGAGGCGAGTACCATATTTAAACGTGTCCCTGTAGATTTAACCTAGACCTGGAACATACAATCGATATAACGATTTGTGTACGATATTCGTTCAACATGACCAGCTGATTGTTGACGTCAGAATATGGAAACAAAATGGGTGATGGGGTTTTTTGTTCTTTTTTCATTATTGCCAAGTTTATTGTTCTTTTTTTTATCATACGGTGCAGCATGGCACTTACATTTGCAAAAAACCGTCGTAAATTGTTATTCCTCGTTTCAGTGTTTTTGTATGTCTACCCCTCAAATAGCAAATATGCTGCAGCCATATCAACTGTTCCGGATGTTGGTTGCATGGTCGCGTCTCGTAGGCGTTCCTCAACGTAGGTAACTCGAGTTTGCGTTATTTGATGTAACTTCTAGTTTTGTTTACCAGATGAATGTATTGCGTTTTATTATTTTGAAGGCGTTATTACGTACTTCTTGCGGTGTTTTTGACTGTCTCCTCTGAAATATGTGGCTTTTTATGAGTTTAATGTACTTATCAGATAATTGATTGTTGTGGAAACAAGATTGTATGCGACGTTTTTTGGCTAGTGTTATAGGTAATCATTCTTTTGAAAAAAAAAAATGGATTTTGGTCGATGTATTTTTTTTTCAAAGAAATACTAGTATAGACCGGTACCCATGAAAAAATTTTTAATCATGAAAAAATCTTTGGCTGTAGCATTTTGTGATTCGTGACTCAATTAAAAGTACATATAAATGAATCCTATTTTCAAACGTTCTCTCTTCTTGTTGAAAAAATAAATGCTGATGAACGTAATTTCATGCATAATTGTGCATTAGGATGACAAATAACACAGTTTCAGAAAATTTATAAACAAAAGCGACCGTTTCGACAAATTAATCTGTATTGTTGTAAAAATATCTTGAAAAATTATTACGCATAATTTTCTGGAATATAAACACCGTCTATGTGTATGACAGAATAAAATAACAATTCAGTAACATAATTTCTAAAAAAAAAAATTAATGAAATGAAAACAGAGATGTAAATTCTATTGGTGGATATTAATTCGTTGAAACTTGTGTTTGTGATTTTTGAAAAACTACTGCATCTATGTCAAATCGTTATTTTCCTCATCAAATCTTTTAAAAAAATGTTCAATTTATTCACTGCCTCATTAGTATTGATTTGGAAGGGGGAGCAAACGGTGGGGAGGAGAGAGGAGTTAATTCAAATTTTGATATTTTCCCCACAATTTTTTTAATAAATATTGTAAAATGGCATTCTAAATGTATTCTCCCTCCTCCTTCTAAGAAATATTGAGAAATTAGGAAATGAGACCGTTTTCATTCCTCCTCCTCCTCCTCTCCTCTTACCAGTTGAAAAATTTGCATTAAAACCAACCTTCTATTGTAGTTGGAAATTGTGAGGAAATTTTAGAATTCTGATTTCTGTAACTCCTTCAATTTTGAACCTAGGCACGAAAAACACCTGTGAAATTCTTCTGAGTAAAACATAAGCCCGGGAAAATATCAAACAGGTTTATTTTTGAGAAGTTTTTTAATCGGCGTCATTTCTGAATTTGAAGAACTTGTGATATTCTTTAGAGGTGAAGAAGTCGGGATTGGTCTTTAGAGCTGATAAGTTGTCTATTGTTGAATCGCAAGCGCTACTCTCTAAATTTGAAACAGTCAATTTCACTGCTTAGCAGTCACGACATTTTGCCTTTTTAAAGCAGTAGTTTTTTTTTACTGCAAAACAGTGAAAAATTACTGAGTTGGTCAGTAAAAAATCATTTTGACTGACCAATTCAGTAATTTTTCACTGTTTTGCAGTAAAAAAAAACTACTGCTTTAAAAAGGCAAAATGTCGTGACTGCTAAGCAGTGAAATTGACTGTTTCAAATTTAGAGAGTAGTTGTCATTTTTTTTAATAAATTAATGAGTTATTGTATTCGGCTATGTTATAATGTTGATCAAGAAATTCCGAAATAGTGCTCCACAACTCCCTGAGGGACACGCAGAATTTATTACAAGTCGACGAAAACTTCGAAAAGCCCAGATTTAATCAAATTTTATTCAAGTGCAGTATTCCCAAGGCTACGTCATGTAAGAGAAATGCCATCAATGTCCTGCAACATTGTTCCTTCAACTCTCAAGGTCTGCAAATCAATTTACACGAGTGTAATTTGAATTTCAAAATTTCTGGGCAAAATATTCGATATCATTAACAGAACTCTGGGTACACGTAGGTACACTATAAATATTTACATTGTGTTTCGAATTCTGAAAAGTCGGTTAAATTTATGGCTCTTTTTCTGTTCATTTATTCGACACAATTCGTGGTTATTTATAGAAGGAAAAACATGACGATTTTTCTAATAAATTGCCTACATTTGCGAAAATAAAAATGAAAAATAGGTTAACTGAGAAGGCCTTTTCCTCAAATAATTGCGTTAGAACACGATAATATTACGGTAATGGACACTTCCATTCACAAATCGAATCGTACCATCAAAATCGATTTCAATTTCACGTACATGTTTCAAACATGTACCGCAAAGTCATTGAAAACTTGGCCAAAAGGAATTCAACGATTAGAAAAATTTATTTTCCAAAAATGCCGTAAAAAAAGGCGTCTCAATGTCTGCTCGAATATCTTGATCTTGACGATATGCGCATGCGTGATGACGCGCGAGATTTCAGAATGGGAGTCGAGTTTTGGCGCGCTGCTTCGTTCGTGTACAACCCGACCAATCAATTCTTCAATAGTCGCTGTGTTTCTTTCGATGCTAACGTGCTCGTGACTCGTGTTATTTTTCCTCGTCGAATGAAAATTCTAACGTGTCATTTTTATTTATTTTGGGACATTCACGTGAGTAAATGTCGTGTGTTTTAAACGTTAAATCGTGTTTAGTGTTCGGTAATTTATTGTGCCTGTGCGGCTTTTCTTTCTCATTTTGCGCGAATAAATTCTAGGTGAATTTTTTCATTCGTTCGAGGCGTTTTCTTTCGTATAATTCGTTCGGTTGAGTTTTAGTTCTCAAGTTGTAGGTACTTTGTTATAAGTGTTTTTCCTATTGATTTCTTGGGAAAAAAATTGTGGGGTTTTGTAAATTTTGAATCTGCGAATTGTATTTTTTGATGTTTAAATGTAAATGATATTTCAATCGGGGTTTAGGGGATAAAAAAAGGTCAATAGGTTGAAATTGTGTCTTTACTTGGTGCTTCGCGACATGTAACCCATAAAATCAATTACCAATATCACCAACGCGGATAATGATCGGTGTTGCTTTTAAATGAAATCGTTTAAGTAGATGTTAACGATCGAATTCGCGTTTTTCGTTCGTTTTAATAATTGTTTTACGATTGTGAAAATGATCGCGTCTCCGGCAATCGTTATTGAAAAAATCGAAAAAGAAGAAGCTCAAGAAGTTACCGAAAGCTGGAATGGCAATGGGCATTGTAAGTAAATTTCTCCATTATATTACCTTTGGCTGCGAATTCATCGTGCAGCATCAAAGGGAACATATAAATTGCAATGTTATATGAATTGAGAGCTGTTAAGGAAGGATTGATTCTTTAATCGAGTTTTCAACTCCAAAGTCATTAACAATGATGTTTTAAATTTGGTACAAAGATTTTAAAAATTTAGAATTTTTTGTTGAAAATTTGAAGAATTTATTTCTTATCCCCCACAAAAAAATCAAAATTTTTCACAATTTCGATAAAATGGGCCACGAGAAACGAATAGAGCAACTTGAGCAAGAAAAAAATGACCCTGAAAAAAATGTGAATTTATTCCTTACAATTTCATCAACTGAGAATTCTGTTTCAAACGTTGATTAATGAAAAATGTTACTATGATCATTGGTTTTCTCATCATTTCATTCGTTTTCTTCAAAATCTCGATTTAAATAAATAAGTACATATAGGAAACTGTCGTGAAAAAGTCGTGTTTCATTATTGATTTAAGCAAACAATGGAAATCAAGAAAAAATTTGCAAAAATTTCTAAAAAGATGAGAGTTTTCTGGAATAAATCTGACTTTTTTGACGAATTTATGGTTTTTCGAGGTCTCATCTGTGCATACTGCATATTTAACCCATGTACTGGGCCGAAAAGAGGAATTTGCCCTACCTCCGATTTTTCAGAGAGCCTTTCGTCCCATTGGATTGATTCTAAAGTTTTCATTATTATGAAAAAATAAATTTGAGAGAGTCATACAACTATAGAACATTTTTCTGTGTGCTAGTTTCAGCTCTCGATGCGATTGCTCTCCCACCCTTTCCCGAAGTCTTTTTGTTGAATTTCAGAAGGTATAAGGAAACAAATTATGTAGATGAGACATGCTCATCTAGCGAAAAGTTATCATTTTGTGGCCAAGATAATTAAAAAATTGTTTTTTTAATTCGTGTTGATTTGGGGGGGGGGGTGACGGAGAATTTATTGGAACATCCGGAATTTTTATTTTGAACAAGCTGGAACAAAGTTCGCAACACTTGAAGTGGGAACATTGGAAAGGGGAAAAAACGAAAAAAAGAGTGCCATGAAAAATTCATGAATTTTGTCCAAATTGGAGATTTTTTAATAAAAATTAATGAAAAATCCACTTTTTGATCTATTAAAATCTCATTTGGTTTAATAATTCAATATTTGAACTTGAGCATAAGAGAGAAGAAGGCAAAAGAGGAATGAAAAAGAATCCTGAAAAAACCATAAAATTCTATTCGAGGAAAAGAGTCAAATTTTTCTAAACAAATCGTACTTGCAAAATTATGAAAAGTGTTTGAAAATTTGGCAAACGTGATGATTCTTTATTGCTTGTTCAACTTCTTTAGCCAATTCATGAGTTTGCCCCCCCCCCTCCCACCATGCAGCTATCTTTCCTAGATTTTTTTCAAATGTTGGAAAAGTCGCTGATTTCATCTAAATGGCTGAAAGTAAAAAAAAAATGTCTCTCGAAAAATGACCCAATGAAAAATTGTACGTTCTTAGTTAGAGATGTAAGAATAATTTTTTCAAAATTTATTTTTATCTAAAGTGCTTTTGTAATCCATTTCTTTCGTTTTTAGGTAGCATAGCATCAAAAATTGGGGGAAAAATTCATAATTTTGTATCGCACTCTTTCTCCCAAACATTCGCCAATCTTTGTTTCAAAAAAATACCCTGCTTACAAATTTCGAGCCTCTCTCCTCCTCCATCTTCAATTCGCTCCCCTTCCCCGTCATCTCGGTAATTTGAAAGATTGGTTCAGCTGTTAAAACGATCCGACTTTATCAATGCTGCATAATTTTTTCAAACGAGAACTAGGAACAAGCTCGAGCACAAAGTACAGCGTTTCAATTTCACACGCCAATTGTTACTTTTGCTGTTGGTATAATTTTCACTTTTTTCAAATCAACTGGAGACCAACAAACCCTTCGGGTATTTGGTTTCGTGGAAGGTAAAAATACGCGTAAACGAGCACGATTTTTTACCTACATATCGATTATAAACGATGCTATTGGCTCGATCGAGCTCCTAGTGCGCGAAATGAAAAGTAACGCTGAGATTTTTTCTTCTGCACATTTTATCGGGTCAACGAGCGAGCTAGTTAACCGGTTAAATAAAAAAATCTCGTTACATAGTCGCTTTCTGAGCTTTGAAATAGTTTAACGATGGCGACAATTGCCCCTGGGAAGTACTTAATCGTCCCAAGTATCGCGTTCTGCATTTTTTTGTTCAAAAAGTAGCGAGTTTTCAGCGACGTTGGCGTCGATTAGATTTCATCGTTTGATTTGAGTGAGTTGGTAAATTAACGTAGAGAACCTGGAAAGTTGTCGAGAAAGACAATGGAGTGTCGATATCGGTGGCTTTCGTGTAAGTCTTTCACTTTTCACATTGTCGACGATGTTTTTTTTTGTTACTTCGGTTGCGGTTTACGTCATGTGCACAAATACTTACATACTATACCACCGATGATAAATGTCCAATGATCGTTTAAACAGTTTCTCGATCTCGATCGGATATTTATTTTCTGCATTTTATATACGTTATGGGATCGTGTCTGTTTGGGATGCAATCAACTCGAAGGTAGATTTTTCACAAGTTGCTTTAATCATCGGATAATTACGACGATTAATTAAAAGGGTAGGAGGCAGGGGAGAGGGAGATGGCTTGATTGACATGTGTCGCGATGACATGCGAAAAAAAAATGGCGCCCAATATATCGCGTATTTATGCAAGTTGAAATACCTCACGTCTGCGATTTATTTATTCGAATATTTTTTATTATGATGAGTGTACAAATCAAACGGTTTTTTATGCCTACGTAAGTATAAACGTGGAGTAATCGAAAATCGATCAGAAAAATTACGTTGGTTTTGTCGAATATCGTGTAATTTTTTTCTTCTGAACCAATCTACTATATTTTTTTTTGGTTTGTTGGTTAATGAAGTTGAAACACGAAATGAAGGCACGCGTACCTGCGTGAATTGCCAACTTCCTCGATCCTCGAGTATATTTATGTAGTAGGTCTAGGTACATGGTACTCTCTAACGGTTTGAAAATTTTCAACTACACGTTAGATTAGCTGCATAGCTATTTCTATAAAAGTAGACAAGTCATGGGCAATTTTCGCCGACGCTGAACTTGTAATAGTGAAGGCTGGTCGCTGGTCGACTGCTTCGTGTATCGACAATCGACCTACACGACATTGTAAAAGCATTACAAATACTTATTGTGGTTTTTAAAGGTACGTACTCGACCACACCGCCTCGCAGGCAGCGTTCTAATAAAATACTTTATATTTACGATAATTAAAACGCCTATGCTGAATAACGACGCTTTTTTTCCTTCTGATAAACGTATGAAATCTTATGCAATATAAACGATGGTAATACTTTTGAATAAGTGTGTTGCAAATCCCCAAGAACACGTGGCCATATCTGCTATGATACTTACGTTATAGTATCGATGTGCGTATTTACGAGTTGTAAATAGATTTATCGTATGGATCGTAGGTCAAAGTACAGTATTAGTCTACCCCTGAACTATTATGATTGAATGTACCTAGTACCTACCTAAACCTATTTGTATACTATACTCGTGATATTTGTGTATTTGTGGAGAGAATTTCACGTTCCAAGTATTTTAAAAATGAATAACTCGAGTAGTTACCTATTCTACGTAAAACGGAATCGAAATAATGATCGATGAAATTTTGTTCACCATTTTTTACGACGAATACCATAACTACCTATCTTCCTAGTTTAGAAGCATTAAGAAAATGATTCGAACCACGCACATTCATTTTTCATGACTAGATGTCGTGTTGTAATATTTAATTTGAAATAATTGACTAAATCATTTACATGAAAGAGAAACTTCCGAACTTTGCTTCTCTATGCTCAAGTAGGTACGTACATTTTATGGGAAAAAGTAAAGTGTTGTTCCTCACAAGGCTATCAATTTAAAGACGTCACTAATAGTGAAAAAAAGTATACTTACCGCTGAGTAAAAAATAAATTATTTATGGATTTTTTAATTTTTTTGAAAACATTTGCAGCATTGAACATGGAGATGGGGTTTGATACAAAAAGTTGTTATGTTTGAAGGAACCCGTCGAATTTTGGTTTTGCTTGGTGGATTTTTCTCACTGTATATAATTTTGTTAGGAAATTACTAGGAAAATGTTAGATAGTGTTGGAGGTCAAGAAATGCTTTGAAATCGGAATTTTCTATGTACTTGATATCTTGAAAGACGCTGAAAGTCATAATTCAAATTGTATCGTTGGTAATACGTACATACTTACGCAAGATGGGAGGTAGAAAGTAAGTTTTATTCGTTTCAGGCTCGAATTGAACTTGAAATATTACGAACATTTTTTGAAATACCTCAAAAATTAGTATTGGTAAAATGCTGCAAAAAAAGTTCAAAATAATTTTCAAAATCACTAAAAATACGTACATTGAAAGTAAAAAAAAGCACAAAAAATTACTTATCCAAATTTGATGAACTTTATTCGAAATAAATGAATGAATTTGAATTCTGTAAAAAATATTGAAAATGACAATAAATTAGTAAGAATGCAGAAAAGTGATTAAAATCTTGAAAAAAATTATTAAAAATACCATAAAAATAAAATATAACCCAGGTCAATTTCAGTAGATGATCTTCGAATCTTTAAAAACCACTTGAAATAGGTACCTACCTATGCCTGAGGTGAAAAAATATCGAAAAATTACTGAAGTTCGATGAAAATTATTCAAAACATTTTTTTACTAAATTTAAACCCATATTTACAATGAAATACTCGCGTTTTTAATTTTTTAAAAACATTTTTATGATTTTTTGAACAACTTTTTTAAAATTTTATTAAATTATTACGAATTTTCATTATTAAAATTTATGCAGGATGTCAGGATCTCTCTATTTTTTTAATGCATATTTTATCAATGTTGACAAATGATTTTTTCATTCCATTTTGATAAATTTTTCGTGATGTTTTAACGATTTTTTCAATATTTTATGCGATTTTTTTTTGCGTTTTCAATGATTTTTATGACAATAATTTTGATTTTTAAATAAGATTTTGAATGTTTTTATATTTTTATCAGTTTTTGTAATTTTTCAAGACGTTTTTCATGAATCATGTTTCAATTTTTATATTTGCCAAATTTTATGGTTTTAAAAATAAATTTCAAGTTTTTTTTTTCGATGAAGAACCCATGTTACTATTCAAATTATGAGAATATCTTTGAATTTGAAATTTCGTTCCTAAATATTACATCCAAAGTAGAAGTCATTATTAATCAAGTTTATTTAGAAAAATCATGAAATTCAAGTATAGGGTGAGGTAAATTTCAAAACAATCATTTTGTTGAAAACACAAGTTTAGATTTTTGGCGATATCTTCAGAATTTTATTTCTCCGTTTCGCATCACATCGGAGATTCTCAATTCTTGACTCAAACCTGAAAGATTGTATGATAGAGCCCACCTGGGATTAGGAACATTGAAAAGCTAATCCAACATTACATGAGTACGAGTAGGTACAGGTACTGTAAAGGTTCACAAAGTATATTCATCCATAATATTTTCAGTATCTCGATCATAAATAGGTACTTGCATCTCATTATTAATTCTAGTTTATACAAATACATATAACCTACCTGTGGCTTTTACTCTCAATTAACATTTTTAAATGCCTAGATTCTCATCGGAAATTCATTTCGGCCTTAAAACCGCGTAATTATACTCATACTAATTGAGAACTATGAGGTATAGGTGTGAATTTAGTAGTTAAACTGTATCGTCACGAGCCGGAGTAGTAGATAGTAAATGGTATACCTTCTATAAATCTCATGGTTGTACAGCGGATGCTATTATCTAATTTCGAAATTTCATAATCTATTTCCTCATAATTTTTTAAAGAAGCCCGGTGACCAGGTTGATATAAACGGTATGCGAAAATCTACCATTGTATTCTCGAAAAATATTATACCCAAAGTTATCGTGATTTAGGTCAGCCGAGTTCTTGAATCATTTGGTAGAATTCGCATCATAGATGAAGAGGTAGTAATGGTACCTAATAACAATAGTTCGACGCGAGGCACGCTGCGGTACTTAACATTATATCGCGGTGGCGATGGTGATGGCAGCGGCGAGCACATCGTTATGATTACTTATTTAGAATGATAACATCGATTATATCGGCAACCTCGTTTATGCAATTTCAAAACTCGATGGTTAATTTCTGTTAGCTGGAGTCAATGACGTTTTGGTAATCTGCTCGAAAAACCTATCGTTTTATTTATTCAAACATGTGGTCATGTGGTAAACGTATGTCACACGAAGTAATGAAAAAATTTTGTTGTAGCTTTCACATTCTCACGACTTTTTCCCCTTTCGAGATACGCATAAGTGTGCGTGTTCTTTACTTAGATACATCTGCTAATTATTTTTGAAAAAACAACAACAACTCATTCACGCTAAATATGTTATGAAATAGTTCTTTTTTTTTCAAATTGGTCAAGTTTGGTTTTCATGAGTAATTTTACAGATTTATACGAAATTATAACATTTTTTAAAATAAGAATCAATGTTTTTGAAAATCTGAAAAAAAAATAAAAAAAAAATCAATAAGGTTGAGAATTTGCTCTTTGACAGATTGGTGACCTGCAATAAAATAAAGAGGTCTTTCCACTAGGGCACTGGACGAAATTTACTGGAATGATTTTTTTTTCAATTTTCTTTTTCGATTTCTCAGAAAAAATCAAACGTATCTAATTATTACCCAAAGTGTCTCAATTCCTCGATATCTTCACAAAATATGAAATGAAAATCCTCATCCGAATCAAGATTAAAAACTTCAAGTCGTTAAACTCATTTCGATTTCGACTGCGATATTCGAGAAAGCTTGAAACGTAATAGAAAAAAAAATCGGGTCATTGATTGTGGCGATTTGGAAGCGCGTAAAAATCGTGCAATTATCATACCCGTCGTCGTTCTCGTGTATTATGATGAATTGAATAGTCCAAAGACTCGGTCTATAACACGCGAATCGTACAGCACACGCCGTTTGTGCTTTTGTTCATCGTCGTCTTCGTGAAGTCCATTTTTATTACATGTGTGTTTTGGTCTACGGGCTTTGTCGGTATGGTCATTTTTTTCCCAAGGCACATGTCAACCGCGAATATGCCAGTACAATGGTTCATGTTTGAAGTTGAACGCCAACGAAAGTCATGCGAATGCGAATAGCGCCGAAGAAGAGAAGAGTTTCCTTCCTGATGATGTAATGTTTTTACTTTACTTGCCGAATGAACCTACTAACTGTGTAGTAAAGTATACGAGTATAACCTAGATTATATTGTGATATCTTGTAGAGATCTTCTAAGTGTTTTAGACACGGTTAATTAACAATTGTTAAATTTTTAATACACAGACTCATATAGTTCTGCTGCACTGAATATTTGTTGCTATAGGTAGGTAAGGTAACAAAGAAAGCATGTAATAGTTTAATTGTGTAAGTAGAATGCGAGTGGTTGTACTTGACGCGAAATTTCTTTCAATTTCTTATCATCCATCTTCGAGTAGGTTCGTACGATGTTTTTCACGATAGCGATCCATGATCTGGCTTCGTGGTCGTGTTATGATTTCTTTCCTGTGTTGTTATTTTTTCAGGAATTAATTTTCGAGGAAATGTTCGATCTTTGTTGCAACGAGAAAGGAAGTAGAGATGTGTAATGTCTACTTCTTAATGAACGAATTTGGCTGCGATGATTTTCACTATAGAGAAGGGAGGTATGAAATTGCAAAGTTGAGACTTTGAAGGTGTGGGTGAAATCTTGATGGTAGAATCTTCAATTACCAATATTCAGATTCCCCCCCCCCCTTGGTCTAATTTGTCAGAGTTCGACGTTCGAGAAGTCTGAAGAATTTTGTAATACGTACTTAACATTTCGTAGCGATTGAAAGATAGAGACTCTAGAGAAGTAGACTAACTGGTCCACATGACAGGAGATGTTATCATGGGAAAAATGGTCCTGTCCAATTACAAAATGTCTAATATTTGTTAATTTTGCTAAAGAAATTTTATGAGATGAAATAATATCGAATGTTATGATTTGTTCATCTCAAAGTAAGCTGATTATGATGAGTTGTCATAGATGTGGGTCAATGGTTGGATCCAATTAGGTCTTCCCCATTAGGTCTGATCAGATCAGATTTGATATTTAAACGTTGATCTAGTCAGGTATGATCAGGTCAAATTGGATCCAGGAAATTTCCGGATCTGATGGGATCAGAATCAATCATTTTCCGCTGGGTTGTGAAAAAAATCCAAACTGTCGAAAGTCTCATCTGTTTTGACAACTCTGAATTGTTCGCTCAGCCTCAGGTGAATTACCTGCACAGAGCTGATCATCAAAGTTTAGATCGGATTATTTTACATCCGTTAAGACCTGATCAAGTCCGGTCATTCTCCGAGTACAATCCGATGCTACTGACAACCCACATTGTCACTTGGATTTGCTCCATTATTTCGGTGTTAAGTACATATTTAAATATTCCTCTCTAGTTCACCATATCTTAAAATCTGCTGGATTTGGAGTTGTAAACTTCCTTCTCAACGCCTAAATTACTTGACCAACTAAGTGAAATAGTGTTTATAACATTAATCAGGTTTATTTAATTTATGACATCGGCATTACAATGATCGTTAATCATTGAAGCGCTAACCGAATTGATATTATGAGTTAAACAACTTCGAAAATTAATTACATAGCTTGTGGTCTGTATGGAGTCCAATAGATGAACTCATCTTATACCCACTGAAAGTAACAGCGTTACAAACCAACCTCAAGCATGGAAAATTAATTCGACGAAGAGGAAAATTTTCAATAATTAACTATGACGATTTTCCGACTTGAGATACATTTGACGAAACCCGAAATTTTCCTAGAAATGAAATCTCAGTTGTATACTCGTAGTATAAAGAACATGGCATGTTATTTAGGTACCTATCACTTCGAATGCCCATTGACATCTGAAACCATATAGCCTATATTTTCCAGCGAATCAATTACTATGTTGGCTCATGCAACGTGATGTTGAGTTCCATAAATTCATTTCCATTGAGATTTTTTCACCGAATTGCAATTGCAAATCATCTTCAAAATAAACAATCGCAACCACTGTTAGTTCTTCGGTTCTTCTGTCAAATGATGAAAAAAAAAATGCAGAAAAAAATTCTACGTGTCGAGTTCATTGTTAACATTTCTCTTCGTTTGTCCAAGAACGATAATTAAATCAAAACTCAGCATCACTTCTTGGATCGAATTGGCGTTGGTGATTTCTTTCTGGAATTAATACGTACTGTTGAAGCATGAATAACTCGTCGTTGAAGATTGGTCACTCGGTGAACGTATTCGTAGTTTACAGAATCATCGATGCAGATCGTCTCGTACTTATTCCAATACGTAGACTCGAGCCAATGAAGGAAAAATGACAATAATTGTATTTGTATGTACAAGTTACGTGAGCTTGCATTAAATTAAGATTATCGACGAAGCGACGCGACGTTGGTCGCATCGCATCCGTTCCAACAAATTCTTTTGCTTTGTAGCGTAGTCGTAGGCACCAATTTTATTTATTCTGCTCTATCTGTAGCAAACCTATTTCTCTAATGCTTAACATTAGACGACTTATTGGCGAGTATATTTGATTCGAGAACCGGTTCCATTTTTAGAAAAAAAAAACTTGTATCGAATGAATGAGGTAACTGGAATTTGATCATTATTTTTGGGTTATCATATCCAGATGAAAATGGTGCTTGAATCAAGGTCACAGAGTGTAATTTAGGCGTTTAGATGAATTGAAAGTAGATAGTAAGATACCTACCTACTTGTATAAGTATCGTGAGAGTAATTTTTGCGATAGAGGAGAGAATGAATGAGGTATTCAAGATAAGCATCCACTGTATTTAAAATATTTTTCAATGCATTGGAACTTGGAAGCTTTAACGCAATATAATTTCAACATTACCTACTCAGGTTTATATAATGAAAAATCTTGTAGGAATATTGTCCCCTAAATTCACTTTATTAGTTTTTTGTCTTGCTTATTGATCATCTGCTGTTTGAGTGTCCCACTCTAATTGACTAAAGAGAGGTTTTTTTTTAAAAAAAATGTTCGAAATGTCAAAAGTCTTGCTTGTCTTTCCAATTGAAGATGGCCTGATCTCATCAGATCCAATAGGAAAGGCCTGTCTAACTAGGTCTGAACAGACCTGATCACTGATCAGATTCAATCATTTTCCCTCAGAATCAGATGTAATTGAATGGACCAAATCAGACTTGATCAGATCCGTAAGTACATTTCATGGATCCCGGATCAGAGAATTTAATGGAAATAAATCATTTCACTTCAGACCTGATCAAATCCAATCATTTTCTCCTGAGTTGACAACTGAATTGTACGTTGTCCTAAAAACCATCTGATGAATTGATCTAACCTCACTCTTCATTCCGACAGAATATTGTTTCAAGTATGTGATGCTCCAATTAATCGTTTGACAAATAAAAGATCAGAGTTGATCTTTCTGTGGGAGATCGTTCCTCCCTTTTTGGGTATTTCTATTGATCCAATACTGCTGACAAACCTCCCTGGCTTTCCACGTCAGTTCCATTATTTTTTTCATTTACAATATCGATCGTGTGACTGAAATTATGCTACCAGCCTGTTGAATATGAATCACCTGCTGGTTTAAAAAGGGCGCCAATGTTTCCATAAAAATCAAGGTTATCATCCTACATAGAAAAATTTCACCAACTCACAAACTACACAGTATAGTCAGAAAGTTCCCGCAGTGAACCTATTACTCGGGAATGAACAACGCTATCTATCAGGGAAAAGTTGTATTAAATAGCTTGAAGTCTCCTCTATCCAAGGAAAAAAATTTTTTCAAAATTGGAGCATATTTAATAACATTTCTGATGATTTTACTGAGTGAAGTTTTTATTCCATGTCATCGTAATTTTTCATGTAAACAGGTTCCACAAAGTTTGAATGGCGCTCTGCTTTTGATTTTTGTGTCCGACTTCGCAAAACTCATACAGAAACCGTCAAGCTGGTTAGAAAAGCGAATGGAGATGATAATTTGTCAGAGAGTACTGTGTATGGCTGGTACAATCAATTTCAAAAAAAAAATTAAAAAGTGAAGGTTGTGAAATCAAAAACAAAGACAATGCTTATTTCTTTTTTCAATTATAAAGGCATTATTCATGATAAATTTGTTCCTGCGAATATGATAGTGAATGGGGAATTCTATAATTACGATGTAAACTGTTTAATTCGTCGCATAAGACTGTAATTACTGGAATCGGGCAATTGGTCCTTGCTGCGCAATAATGCACCCTCTCTTGCACACCTTTGCGTTATTGCGTTTGTCAATATTTGGCTAAAAGGGAGGTCAACTCCATCAATCATCCGCTCTATTCACCAAATCTGGCTCCAGGCAACTTTTTTTTACTCCCTAAGTTGAAATTAACTATGAAAGGCACCAGATTTTCCTCAATTTTAGATACCCAAGTTGGGATGACGCGTCAACTCAACAGCATCTCACATTTGTCGTTCCAGAGGGTAATTCAAAGTTTATTGGAATGATCTCGCGAGTGTATTTTGAAGAATGGGTATTATGTTGAATAATAAAAAAAAAATTTTGAAGATACCTCAATTAGTTCTCGAGTAATGGGTTCACTGCGGGAACTTTCTGACTATACTGTGTAAGTATGAGTATTTCAGGTGAATTTTTTCATAGCAAATCCCACTTCAGCATAACACGGGAAAACTTGACCATTCGCTTTATTCTTTCGGTCTACTCCAGCATCACTGCATCAGATACACGTTTGTGACGTTTGCCATTTCTTTTTACCAAGTCCAAGGTTTAAAGTATACATATTGTACCAAAGTATTTGTTTAACATGCCTTCTCGAATGTATGTTTGTTCGGTAGGTACATGGTACATGCGTCTTTCGAGTTTACGATTACAACTTGCAACTTGGAAGACGACAACGATGCATACTCAAGTGTGCGGCGGCGGAACCGGTTCGTCGGCAAATTCGTAAACTGAGTCGGAGAGGTCGAAGTACTTCATTAAGCGGAACATGATCGAATATACAATAACATATTTTTAATAACGGATAATTTAATTACGCGTCTCAATCTGTGTTGCTCGAGTGTGCTGTGTGTACAAATGTAAAATGGCGTCAGTATACATAAAAAAACGGAATCCATTATTGTAAGCTGTGAGCAGAAAGTGAAAGATGCTGGCAAGATTCGACTAATTTTCTCTCTTCCGACGTGAATGAACGTACAAGGTAAAGATTGATTCGAGTTCAATGTTGCGGTATTGAGAGAATAGGTGTAATTTTTTTTCGTGAATATGCATTTGCTGTTGTTGTATGTTGACGTAGGGTGATGGAGATGGCGAATGTTGTATGGTCATAATTGATGGGTACTTTCTTGATCACACGTTACCGATTTGAATTGCTAATGGAGGTTTGAGAATGGCGTACGTGGCGAATTTTTTGCTAACGAGCTCGATTTTAAATCTTTGTCAATGGATGGTGATTCACGTATCGCCATTTTTGGTTTGAATTTCAATTAATTCAGAACCCCGAATGAAATAATATTTACAGTATTGTGTAAGGATTTGAAGATCAATTGTATCACGATAAATTTGCCAGTATGTAATTAATATGGATTCTTGTTGCGTAGGTTGGGTATTGATTGAGGTCTTCATTGTTGCAGCAGAAAGGTAAAGAATGAGTGGGAAGTATGTGACCAATAAGTAATTTGGTTGCAGGGTAACCACGAACCATGTAAAGTGTTCAGCTCTGATTTCAATCAAGGATGAATTTTTTGAAATAATGCGTTCCAATACCCTCATACTCTAAATTTCTACCAACTTTTAAACGTTTGAAGGTATCGTCTACAAGAATTATATCGTACAACGTCAATTTATTTAAAGGGTGTCAAAAAAAAAATGAAAACCTTTTCAATGAAATTCCATGCTGCGCATTGAACTAGGCTTTTTTTAAATCGATCGATTTCATTTAAAGAGAAAGGTTGAATTACTCGTATTTCGCAATACCTGAATAACGTAATAATCGATAAGTTAATTTTGCAAAGTACTCGATAAATTTACTCTACAACCAGCAACCACGAATTGATTTCTCGTATATGTTGATACTTCCCTGTCTGTGGCAATAATCGTTGGTAAAAATCGTAAGCCCCCGTGATCTCGTCATCCATCTAAACGAAATCCTCAATACCTTTCTCATTAGGTATACAGAGGTCAAGAATGAAAAGATGGTCTGGTTAAAAGGTGTAATTGACTCGTATTGTCTTGTTTCCTTCTCCGGCTCGTTTAATCGTATACTTTGGCGGAATAATGATCGGTATTCGAGTATTATTCCGGAATTGGCAACCAAACAATCGAGAAACCAAAACATCGTCAACGAAATTATATAGCTTCGGATGTTACACTTATACTAATACCTACGGTACCTGCGTTTTTTTCTTCTTTATTGTTGGATACGGTTTTAATGGGGCTCACCACGCGTTTAAAGCATCTACCTGTACCTATGTACTTGGAATTACGTGTATTATTTGCACAATTATTTTATCAAACGTTTACGATTTTTTTATGACTTTAGATAAGAAGGTAGGTACATTCATGCGCGGTAGTTAACGCGTTGAAAATTTTCGCCATCAATGTCAAATATTTATTAATGGGTACGAGCGAACGTGTGCGACGTCTTATAATGAAAATATGTCTCTCTTTACCACTTACTTACGCCTGATGTGTGTAAAAAATAAGTGCTAAAGATGCTATTTTGTATGTATACTGGAACTTGGGAGGACAAATTTCTCTTTTTTTCGGATCTTTCTGACGATAATAACGATGAAATAATCGATGTAAAGTGAGAAATTATTGTCTGAAATGAAGAGAATTTCACTCTTGCGGATGGAAAATTAATGGCATTCGTAGGCTGTGTTTGGGTTTGAATTGTATCATCCAGTTCTTGGATTTCTTGTAAATTATTCCGATGATGAAAAATTATTCAAAAAAAGTTTGATACATATAAAAACTTTTTATTTTTTAGGTGATGAATTTATCATTTTTTTGCGTTTAAGTTTTTGTTGCACTCTAGCATCTTCACTGTATTTTCCCCTCTCTTCCTCCTCCTTCTCCTCACCTTTCAAGACTACTCAAGACTACTTTGAGGATTTCACCGAGCGTGGTGATTGAAAGTTTGCAATTTATTTAATTGAGTAATTGCATGTTTTGAAAATATTTTCTTTTCGAATATTGAGCATTCATTACCAAAATATGTACTAGAAGTAAATTCTTCTCTGAAAAGAAAATTTTAAATTTTTGATATGTTTGGTGAATAAATAATGAAAAGATTGGAATAAAATCACTTAGAAATTGGTATAAAATCACTGAAAAATGAGTGATAAATCACTAGAAAACAATCAGTGAAAAAATGACGTGAAAATTATTATTTGGAAAGTCACTGAGAAATTAATCACGAATATGTGGAAAATTGGCGGGAAATACATACATATTTTAAAATTAGGAGCTTTTCATATAAAATTTTAAATCACTAGAGAATTGATGAACAAAATTACTACACACTTTAAGATGACCATAAGAAAATTGCTTTGAAAATGTTTGGAAAATTAATTTGAAAGATTAAAATTTTTTAAAAAACAGTAAAAATACAAAATTGTTATTTTAAAAAGAAAAACGTACAAAAAACAGTGATTCACTCGAAAATGGGGTTTGAAAAAAGTACAAGATAACGACAGGAAAATCAAGGGAAAATTTGTTGGTATGTACTATGTACATATTTGAAAAAAAAAACAGCTTAAAACTCAGTGATAAACTAAAAAATAAGCAAAAAAATGAGTGAAAAATTAGGGGAAATCGCTAGAATCTCACATAATTTGAGAATTATTATTGATAAAACAATTTAAATGAAATTATTGAGGTCACTCGGAAAATTGAGCTTAAAATCTGTAGAAAAGCAGTTCGAAAAATAATAAAAAATTGATTTAAAAAATCACTAGAAAAAAACTGCGAAAAAGTAACTACAAGATTAGTATTTGAAGAAAATAGTGGAAAGTTGTGACAATCAATTAAAAAATTACAAGAAAATTGATGAAAAATCACGAGAAACCCGGTGCAAAAATGACTGAAAAATCATTTGAAAAAAATCATTGGGAAATCACTGATAAATCATTAGAAAACTGGTATGAACTTATATCGTTTAAAACTGAAAGAACATTTTGGAAAACAGTAGTAACAATTTTTGGATCACTATTACCAACTTCAAAAACTCAAAAAAATCATATTTTTTGGCTAATTTTTTCAGTTTTTTGAAATTTGTCAAAAATGACTAAAAAATTGGTATCACTGTATTCCAAAAAAATATTCCCTCGGTTTTAAAAATAATATTTGCGGAAAACAAGAAATGGGGAAAAATTTGATGTACCTACATCAAAGCACCGAGATGTCTTGAAAAAGTATTGGTATGTTGTTGTCTCATTCTTTGATTTGATTGAGTGTTTGCTTACTTTTTGTCAACTTTCATACTGAAAAGTTGGTATACTACTTACCTATTTTATGATTTTCGATTTTTGTTCCTGTGAATTCTCCTGCGCATAACTTTTTATCACGATTAAAAAATATTACAGTCTGATCTAATAATTTTCCATCATACGAGTATGTGTTACAGTTTTATTTCAAGAATCATGCAGGTTAAATTTCTTTTGCAATAAATTCGTCCTTTAGTTTGTGTAATAACCGACGTAATGCGATTGAAGTACCTAGCTAATGACATTATGTGTATCAATCGTTCTGTTCGTACTTTATTTATACCTGCGAATAATATCATTAGGTACGAATTTGAAAAAATACTTTCATAATACTAGGTACAGGTAGTAGGTAAAGGTACACGTAATTATGTAGGTGTACGTCATCAATGATACCGGTGTTATCAGTTATTTTCTCTCTTTGTGGTGGTGTTATGGTGTGCTAAGTATACTTGGTCATTACAGCATAAGGTAGAGTGGGGTAATTGCAAAGCACTTTTTGATTAGTGACACTTTGAGAGGGCGCTGTGAGAAGACTATTGCACGGATGAAGCTGAAATTTGTACCACATATACTTCAGGGGGTTCTCTATCAATGGTAAAATTTTGGTACAATTTGGTTCACAAATCGTGAAGAAAATTGCAATTTGAAAATTTGAAAATCGACTTTTGCATTTACCCCGTGTTAGGGTAAATGCAAAAGTGGGCAATATTTTTTTATTTTGGTATTTTTTTGCATTTTCAACACACTCACTGTATTCTACGTGTCATTTGCTAACTTTTGATGTATTCGTGGTCTTGATTCGGTGAAAAATTCAATAAGTTTTCCACTTCCCAAAAAAATTTTAGGGGAGTGAAAAAATGTTGAAAAATTATTTTTTTTAAAACTCGCTAAAATGAACAAAAAATCAACTGTTGGTCATTTCTGATGTTTTTTATGTAAAAAACTCGTCATAGAAATACATTTTTCGTCAAATATATCAGTAGACCATCAAAAAGGAGCAATAATTTAAAAATTCAGTAAAACTGTTAATCACTTCTCTAACGTGTAACTCATCATGTGACCGTGGAAGTTTATTTTTTTTGTTATTTTGAACCATTTTCAAGTTATTTGGAGCAAAAAAATATTTGTGGTAAGTGCAAAAATGAAAAAAAAAATCATTTTTGCAATTACCCAGAGTCGATTTTTTCTGGGGTAATCGCAAAAACGCAATTTACGGCCAAAATAAAAAAAAAAAATTCAAATTGCGATATCTTACCTTAAACTTTATTCCTTCATGACCCTAAATCGCGAAAATTCCAGATAAATCGACAGTTTTTTCTATTTTACATGCATTTTTTAAAAAAACACCTCTCACTTTACTTATGAGTGGTTTCAACATGCTTTGATAAAAGTGTTTGCTACTGAGAGACAATCTGAACCCCGCGAGGTGTGACCAGGAGAATATGTCGGTAAAGGTCGTTGCTTCGACACCCCCTAGTTGGCACAACCAGAAAATTGATATTTGTTTGCATGAGGTCACAATTTTGCAATTACCCCGTTTTTGCAATTACCCCACTCTACCTTACTCATTTTATTACATATTTTGACGCCGTATAGCTGAACATGCAAAACTTTCAAAAGGAAGTCGATATTTTCGAATTTCCAGACGTCAAAATTGCAAAGAACTGGAGGCGATAACCGTATCGTGATCCTTTCAGGTGTAAAAAAGTAACAGTTTCTCGAATAAGTCGTCGTAGACGTGGTAATTACTTATTTTTCTGTATGACATTCCTAATAGTGCTGCGAAAGAAGCAGTTTTTATCAATTGAAGTCTGCTCAACTTGTCAGACGTATAAATTAACAATGCTAAAAATTCTCACTTTTCATTCAACATGCTTCGTAAAGGATGCTTTCAACTTGCACCTATAATTATAAATTATAATATAATTTACAATCGATTATTTTTTCAGTCTGATAAATAATGTTGCAAACTGTAGTCGTTATACTGTATGTAGTTACTTAATATGACAACCTAGAAATTATTTTTTTTGTTTGCAAAAAATCCCTATATTAACCTCAAGTAGGTATAAAAATCAGGTACCTACTGGTTGAATTTGAAATTTAAATACATTCGAGAACGAAGTACCAAGTGTAATTTAAATTCTGTCAAATCGAATATGGCGTCTTGAAAAGTGATTTTTCACGTTACGTATTCGTTCGCAATCGAAACTTTGGGTGAAAGTTGTTCGGAAAGTAAATTCTCGTGTAAAGGAAAAAGAAAATGGAAAATACTGAAATAAAATTTACGACTGGAGACTCGATCTCGATGCATACTCTTGTCTTGCCCTTTAAGCATAAGAAACTGAAATCTGGGCCATTGATACCATTACATGTGAAAAATTAATTCCCACGTTTATTCTTTGCTTACCTACCGAAAAAAACAAGATCATTTTTACTTAACATCAATTACCTCAGTTATATATGTACGATGATGTTTACCCGTACATATTATATAGAAAGGTGTGATAAATGTGAAATTATTAATACGGGTCGATTACGAATGCGTTTAATCGTCGCGTCTTTTATATATCGTCGAATTGAATGAGGAAAAAATGAAAGTATACGCGAATCATCGTCGTAAATTAATTCGTCATAATACGTATAATATTATTATATTAGTGGGACGTGTTACATATCAATTCACGCGATACATCGAGTCTGCATCTCTACATAAACAGAGATGAAAAAAACAAATGCAAAATGAAACGAAACTGAAAAATAAAGCGCTGTTAATATGTATGCTTAATCTATGAAAATAAAAGTGTATCCTGATGAGAAGCGAAGTTGACGATATCGAGTGAAGGAAAATGAAAAAATCTACCTACCTGTAATATTTTTTATTATAGATTGTATTTTTCCGAGTATATGTGACTTATTTGATACGCTTATTCATCATTTTTACACGTTTGTTTAATTTGAGTGTTTTATTTTTATTTGTTTTAGTGCCATACGATAGCGTTAAAAATGCCAATAGTGAAAATAATCGGTTTTCACAAAGACAAGGATCGACCAGGCGATTAATCAAAGTTGACTATTCGGTTATTCAAGTAAGTTGCACGAAAATATATACTGGCTTGTAGAAGTTGTTTAGTTTATAGATCAATATTTTTATTTTGGTACTTCTTGTTTTTTATTTTGAGAAATTGTATCTTCTTTTCTTTCAAATTTTCATAAGCCTTTTTTTTGTTGTAAAATTGTCAGTCTCAGTATAAGGGAGGTACCCCAAAGGGATAATGAATTGTTAACCTGACAAAACAAAATTAGATCTTCAAAAATGTGATCTCACTGAACACAAATTCACATGGTGGAATTAATTTTTTGATTTTGTACAAATTTTATTTGAAAATTTCAATTTACCCATTTTTTTGACAAAAAATCGAAATTAGCCCATTTCAGAGTACCTACTTGAATTGATGGGTGGTAGTTTTGACTTTTGAACCATTCTGGAGCATCCGGCAGATCTTTTAATACATGCCCATTTGATCTGGAAGATGGAAAAATTGTGTTTTCTTCAATTGAAGGAATCACCAGAGCCCTTAATTCGAGAATGTTGGTGCTGGACTTCGTTTGGACTCTTCTTACGAATTTTTTGGGAATTGAAAAATCCAAAAAATTGTTACAGGCTCTTGAATTGTTGAAACTTTCATTTTTCGAGGTTGAAAATAAAATTTGAACCTATTTTAAAGCATTTACATAGTTTAGTTTGATTGGAGTTTGATTTTCCATGGAAAATGAACTTAGGTATAATTTGAATTTTCAATTTTCAAAAATTGTATCAAAAACTTGAAAATGTAATTCAGTTTTCCAAATTGTACTTGATGATATATTTTTGTATGCTACTTCAGTTTTACTTTGCCAGGGACTTGATAAAAATTTCCTTTTGGTTTTGATATCTCTGTCGTTAGATTTCAAAAGATACCATCTAAGTATCTATCTATGGAAATGTATTGCAAATTGGAACCTTGAAACAAAAAATTTCGTGGTTGTATTCGCGAGTTTTGCATTTAAAATGTCAACTTCCCAATTCCTAATCCATTTTAATTTACTCCTACCTAGTTAAGTATTAAGTATTGGCATAAAAAAGCAAGTTTTGAGAATCCCAATGTTGGTTTTTGAAATAAAAAAGGGATAAAATGCTTGAATCGAAATGACCAAAATGAACTATTATATTTTGAAAATTGTTGATCTGAAATTTCAGCGTATCCACTCAATGTGGAGTAACAATGCTTTAATGGAGGGGAAAGGGGTGAAATGGAGATAGATTTGAGTAGAGAATTCAAAAAATTGGTAAATTTTAGAAAATCCAAAGTTATTGGCCGTCCATACAGAGATTTATGTTCTTTCTCAAAAAATGGCGAAAATTAGTCCTGAAACAGCTATCTACTACCCCAAACCAAATTTAACCATTTCCAGCTATTCTTTTCAAAATTTTTGAATTTTTTCAGAACGCGTAGAAGTTGATTTAGAATTTCATCGCAGTAATGAGCAAACCGATTAATCAAATGGAGAAAATGCGAGAACATGATTTTAGATGGCCCCAGTTAACTCGTACGCCTTTTGAATAAATTTCAAAAATACTCGAAAAAACGAAAAGCATGCTGGGGGCTCCAGAATAGTTAAATTTCGGTCTGTAAAGGTCAAGAGAAATTGGTCAATAGAAAAACATTTTTGGATTTTTAAAAAAAATAAGCTTATCGAAAAGAAAAACCCCACACTTGAGGCGTCTGCTTTGAAATCTGCCAATGGGTAGATAAATTCGTTGTACAGCTCGAGAACGAGGCACAACTCGATTTTTAGTTTCTGAAATTAGTTTCCAAGTTGTCTGGAAAAATTCCAAAATTCATTAATTTTCATTTTTCAACCCCCCTCATTTTCAAATGTTTTTTTAAAAAATTATTGGTTAAAGGGTACCCCCGGATAAGATAGGCAAAATGCCCTTAACCCCAGATTTCGATGAAACTCACAGGGTATGCTTAGTACCCCCAAAAAATAATTTTGGGCCCATAACCCGCTCCCCACCCCACCCCCCTCAGGCAGGGGGGCCAAAAAACGCGTTTTTCACGGGAAAAATTCTGCATCAGCGAGTAATTTAGATAAATTCATTCTGTAAACGAATATAGTTAGAGGATACATGGGGGTACCTCCCTGAATTTTTTCAGAATTTTTCATCGCATGGGGGGAGAAGGAGGGACAAAAGAAAACTTTAAATCGACATTACTCCGGAACGAAAAAACATACCAAAACGATTTTTTCGTCAAATATGTATTTTTAGGTCTACTTTCTATAGAAATCATCACCCGGCCATTTGGAGTGGTGGGTCAAGCTCAAAAGTTCAAAAAACTCTCAAAAAACCACGTTTTTTACGTTTTTCTCCAAAAATATGGACAAATGGCCGAAATCGAAGAGAACCAAGTTGTTCAGCGTGAAATTTTACCTCAGAATCTGTAATTGAAAATTCATTTATACCGCGCGATCGTATGGTAAAACTACACACGCAGCAGTATTTTTGCTTATATGTTTGTATCAAGATAGCTAAAAGCGTATTCCTGAGAAAAATAGGTGAAATCCCCCTGTCCTCAGATTTCTGAAACTTTGATGAAACATCGTTGGGTACCTTTCAAAAAAATGTTGGAGCCAAAAAAAATTCCCCCACCCCACTTCCCTTGCTCACAATAGCGAAAAATCGTTTTTTTGGGGGGAGGGATCAATGGATCATGCTTCAACGAGTTTTGAAAAAAAAAGATGTTTTAAATTCACTCAAAATATATAGAGGAGACAGTATGATGAAAGTACATACATATTTGAGATTCTGTGTCGATCTATGCTATTGCCGTCAAAATCCAAGTGCACTTTTAGAGTTCTAGTGAGCGATTGAAAATTTGCAAGTCGTTTTTTTTGGGGGGGAGGGGGTATTAATAGTTGGTTTTGAAAATATTTTCTTCGCAAATGTTTCGCTATAGTGAAGAAAAAACATTAAAAGATATATTTCTGAAACTGAGGAAATATTTTGGGACGCAGTGACGCCAATATTTTAGGTTTCAAGAAATGGAGAAAAATTGCAAAAAATTCCTAAATTGTGGGTAATTTTTCGAAATTGGCAATAACAAATTAAAAACAATAGCATAGAATGGACGCAGAATCTCAAATAATTTCATTTGGGACTGGGTCGTCATTTTTCTCAAAACAAATTGGGTACAGGGGCTTCAGTGAAAAAACACGGTTTTTTTAAAAATACCCCCAACTTTGAGGGCCCATGTTTTCGTTTTAGGGGCACTTCTAGATCTAGAATTTTTCTGTGCAACTTTCAACTCAAAATGACGGTTTTTGCTGTAATTGATAAAAATTCACAGTATTTTCCCCATTATTTCGCGATCCACCCATCTACTAAGTAGGTACTTATTGTGTTTTCAATAATGTACTTGGTAGGTAACTCACATAAAAATTTAATGGTCGACACCAAAAAGAAACCTTTCTGATAGTTTTGAGTTAGATACTATGTACTTGAAAAATATACTTGTAATTCAAGAAAATCTTGATAAAGAACTTGCATGGCGTTAATTGCGCTATAATGAAGCATTTTTCACAAAAATCTAATTTTTGGGCAACCCCTTTCCACAATGTGACCGTTAGGAGGATCCAACTGCAAATAAAATTTCATATTCGTGTTCAGCGAGTTCGATTCATATAACGATACCCATAATTGTCAATCTACTTTCGCCCCAAAATTTGTGAGAGGGGATGCCTATGGCCCCAAAATTGGAGTTTCAAGAAGTTGGTTGGTTTTCTATTGTTTTTGGAGGCCAGAAGGCAAAATTACACATCGTTTTTTTTTTGTGGTGCCGTGACCCAAAAAACACAATTTTGAGTGTTTTTTGAGTTTTTGAAGATGGCCCACCTGGAGGGAAAATTTGAAAAAAAATACCAATTATAGTACTCATGCTGATATGTTCCTGAAAAAAATTCATGTGTTTGAATTAGGTTAGAACATACGGCAGTTTCAAATTTTCGTTTGTCAATATCTTCCCCCTGGGGAGCCAACAATTTTTGAAAAAATTTACGTTGCTAGAATCATATCTTCTTCAAGTACATATTTTGAGTGAATTTAAAACATCTTTTTTTTTCAAAACTCGTTGAAGCATGATCCATTGATCCCTCCCCCCAAAAAAACGATTTTTCGCTATTGTGAGCAAGGGAAGTGGGGTGGGGGAATTTTTTTTGGCTCCAACATTTTTTTGAAAGGTACCCAACGATGTTTCATCAAAGTTTCAGAAATCTGAGGACAGGGGGATTTCACCTATTTTTCTCAGGAATACGCTTTTAGCTATCTTGATACAAACATATAAGCAAAAATACTGCTGCGTGTGTAGTTTTACCATACGATCGCGCGGTATAAATGAATTTTCAATTACAGATTCTGAGGTAAAATTTCACGCTGAACAACTTGGTTCTCTTCGATTTCGGCCATTTGTCCATATTTTTGGAGAAAAACGTAAAAAACGTGGTTTTTTGAGAGTTTTTTGAACTTTTGAGCTTGACCCACCACTCCAAATGGCCGGGTGATGATTTCTATAGAAAGTAGACCTAAAAATACATATTTGACGAAAAAATCGTTTTGGTATGTTTTTTCGTTCCGGAGTAATGTCGATTTAAAGTTTTCTTTTGTCCCTCCTTCTCCCCCCATGCGATGAAAAATTCTGAAAAAATTCAGGGAGGTACCCCCATGTATCCTCTAACTATATTCGTTTACAGAATGAATTTATCTAAATTACTCGCTGATGCAGAATTTTTCCCGTGAAAAACGCGTTTTTTGGCCCCCCTGCCTGAGGGGGGTGGGGTGGGGAGCGGGTTGTGGGCCCAAAATTATTTTTTGGGGGTACTAAACACACCCTGTGAGTTTCATCGAAATCTGAAGTTAAGGGCATTTTGCCTATCTTATCCGGGGGTACCCTTTTCGTCATTAATCGAGGGGGTGGTACCCTCTTCTATTGAAATTATTCATTTTTTGAAAGTCAGTACCATATTCGTAAGTAACATACATAGAAAGTGATTTCAGTACAATTTTTAAACATAGCTTCGAGTTTACATTCAATATTTTTCAATACCATTTGGTTTTGAATTTCCCACCATTTTGACATTATTTGCTTCACTTACCTACTTCTTTTTTATTCGACTGAATACTGAATTTGGAATATTTCCCTCGATTTACCACCTACCTCTTTATTGTTTCTTTTTCTTTCGAGTGAGTTTTTTTTGTGGCTGATCATCAGTGGGAAAGGGTGACCAACTGGGGGGGGGGGGGTCGATGAAAGAACAAAATCTTTCAATTATTTTTGTAGAAAAACTTTAAATCATTATTCCACTGTCAGAAAACAAAACCTCGATACAACTCTCTTCACTGCATCTGCTTCCCAGCTCTCACTCTCTCCCTCTCATCTAGCTCAAAACTGTTATTCGATTTCAAAACACTAAACCTAAACGAATCAAAAAAATATCCGTTTTGTGATACTAGGAATTTTTTTCCTTATTTAGAATACCGACGACGATGACGACGATGAAGAAGAGGAAGAGGAGGAGAAATACGCCAGCGATCCAAAGATACACTCGAATTCCGACGATCTAGCCAAGGTTACTCAGCAAAACGCCATGTGCAGGACAGGTACCGTCAGTTCTGCCAACAAAAATTCATCCTCCGGGATATTATCTCAAAGTGATGAAAAGAACTTAGAACGTAGGCTCATTTCTTTACCTTTACAGTCTGTGAAATCTGCTTCGCCGTCTTGTACCATTTTTTAGGGCTTGTTTTCGGCTGAATTTATTTTTCCCCTGTATAGTCGTTTTTCGTTTTTGTTGTTTTGCATTTTTTTTTCTCATATTATTTTGTAGTTCCTGTTTCGAATTTAGGTTTTATTTTCTCGCCCTGTTGCTTCTTTCTCTCTCTCTTTCTTTTTCTCGATACCTGAAGTGCTGCGTCTTTTTTGTTACCATTTTTACGGCTTAATTACGCAGTAATGTCGTATTGCTTTTTGTAAATATTTTATGTTTTTTCTTTTTTTTTCACATCACGATGATCAAAAATTGAATTTTTTCGTTTTATATCGAATGTTTTTTTTTTTTTTTTGTTAATTCTATGAATACGGATTATTTAATTTTTCTCTTTTTTTTACCTATTTCGTATGTTATGTTAAGGTGTGATTTTGTTTTTGTTTTTGTCCCTCGTGTTTTTTTTTACGAAGTATAACGTTATAGAGAAAAAATTTACCTAATCGGAGATAACAGCACGTTTAATTATTTAAGCAGGTATTTATTATGTACTTTTTTCTTGCATGATGATTTTTTTTTAATCAAGTTGAAAGTAACCATGCTACAGCGACTCATCAATTTCTTAATCTATAACATTTTTACTAATTTTTTAAACTCGAGCGTTGAACGTGATCCCAAAAGTGATAATTTTATTGAAATTCTGAGCTTTTATAGTACTATAAAGGTAGGTTAGGAAAGCCTTCTAATTCTATGATATCGCTATTCGTAATATCGTAATTTTTACGAAAATTTTTCCAATCAAAGACATTGTGGAGGAGAAAATGATGAAGATTTTGGTGGAAAGCGAGAGTTATCGATTTTTTCGTAAATCGTTTCGAAAAAATTCTGAGAATTTAAATATCGGTATTTTACGAACGAGTCGAAAACAGCTTTCTGATTTTTTTTTTAAATATTCGCCTCGTCGAACGATTTTATTATATTAATGAAATCGTTAGTCCGCTTACGATATTGTCTCGAACTCGAATAATGCGGCGAAAGTGAAAAAACATACATCATCTCGGTATTCAAATGTGGCAATCTAGTTATAATTTTAATATTTTTACGTCGATTTTATTATTTTAGTGTTTGAATTTCTGAAAAAATATGTTCTTCCTAATTTTTGTCCTTTCGTTATTTTTACTACGTACAAATTTTTTTTTATATTATTTAAAAGGAATATTCGTATTTTGAAACGAAGTATTGGTTTCGATTGTAATTATTTATAATTGTCGCACGATTAACAAATTTTTTAAATAAAAACGTACGATGTTTCAAAATGTTTATTTTACTCGACGAATGTACACTTTTCAGAGTTGGTATGGTACGTATGATTGTGCATGTGAGCGTAGTGGTTGGATGTACTCTTACTCGTAGTATGTTTTGTAAAGTAGTTCGAGTATGTAATTAATTCGTTTTTTTATTTTCTTAGCCCGTTTTTATGGCTCTTGACAGGTGTTGGTGAAGGTGTGCTGTGCAATATGTAACAATACGTTACTGGTACACGAAAAATATTCTGCACGCGTTTTACTAATATACTTACAAAAAGTGCAATGGAATTGGTTTTTTTAACGTTGTTTGTACATGAAAGTAGAAACATATTTTATTAGGTACCTAGTAAGTAGATTGTATCGGATTTTAAATCATCATAATGAAAATGTAATGTAGGTATCTAATATCCGAGTTATACTCCTTTGAGTAAACTTTTTTTTTTTTTGAAAGTTGGATGGGAAGTTGGCCTTGAATATTTTATCCACCAAATAAGGCTAAAAAATTGTGATGAGGCCAAATTTTGCAAATATTTTAATCGTCGATCTTGAGCTAATTTTTCTATTCATTGGCCTCGGATTACCTAGTGCAAGAAAACTTCATCAAAACTCACATTTTTGCGAAAAAAATGTTCGGCTCAATTTTAAGTGGTCAAAATTTGATGATTTCCTCAAAAAAAGCTTTTTTGGCAAATTCTGTTACCAGAAAAGAATTCCATGGGTCAAAAAACCTCCGCACTCAAAATTTGCGTCCAATCAAGTCCAAAAATTTGTTGTTCAAGAAAATGTCTGATAAGGAAAGTAAATAGGTAATTGTGCACAAATATTTTCAAACTGTGCGCATAAGAATCGATAAAGGACTACAAAATACATCGCCAGACAAAATTTAAGGTGTTGAAATTAATTTTTTGATTTTTGGCAAATTTTTAAAAATTCAAAGGACAAAAAATGAGAAAAAAATCCAAATGTCACCAAATCGACGTAGAAAGCTGAAATTTGTTTTATAAGTACTCTATTTTCGACCTCCCGAGTTGATTTCAGGACGGTTCTGGATCCTCCAGCGAATTTTTTTATTCTCCAGTTTTCGAAAAACGTTGTAAGTAAGGTGAAAATGAAATTCAGTATCTAAGTAGGTAAATATAAACTTATATTTGCAAATTTTTTTTGATCCTTTCGATTGATTTAGGCAGATATTTTTGAAATCTTTCTGTGTCGATTTAAATCCACAATTTTCTTCGGTGATTCTTTTTGAAAAAAATTGAAAAAAAAATCATCGTTCACGAGTATGTTATAATAAATAAAACTGAAATTTGATTTGCCCCCTGTTTTTAATCTCCACTCATGGCGATGGTTTCGAACAGTTCTGGAGTCACCAGAAGTTTTTGATTTCTTCATTTTTTTCAAAAATAATCTCTGGAGAAAATTTTGGATTTGAACTGGCACAAACTAATTTTGAAAATATACCCCTAAATAATCGATCGAAAGGATCACAAAAAATGGTAAAATTACGAGTTAATGGATGGGTACTGAATTTCATTTTCACCCCCACTTACCTACAGCGTTTTTCTAAAACTGAAGGATCCAAAAATCCGCTCAACTGGGAAAAAGGACATTAAATTACGAACCAAATTCTAGTTTTTTTAGGCCAATTTGGTAAAATGTTGATTTTTTCTCAATTCTGACCTAACTTTAAATTTTTGAAAATTCGCACAAAAATCGAAAAATGATTTTCAGTCTCTTGGTTTAATTATGCTGCTTTGGATAAGTACTTTTCTTTTGTGAGCAGCATTCGAATAACTATGGTGAATATTTTTGTACCTACTCGCCCCCTCTTCCTGTATCACTATCAACAATAGTTATTTCAAAATGACGGATCAACGATGGATTTTGAGCTCATTTTGTGTCCAACGGTATGAATTTAGCCATGAAATGTCCTGAAAAACTGTTCTCGATTTAGTGTTTTCAGCTCAATTATTATTTTGATCCTTAAAAATGTATGATTTCTCATTTCTGTGACAATTGGCTCCATCTGGCGAAATTTTGTCACCGAAAATGAATTTGCCGCAGTGGAAATCCTCCATATCCAGAATTTAAATTCGATTCGTGACCAAAAATTTTTTCGTTGAAATTCAATACTTACCTTGAAAAAAACTCGATATTGAAATTTGCATAATCTATGACGATTTTTTATTGATAAGAGATGACCCTAATCTCGTTCAGTTGATGCATTTTTAATTGAGATTTTTCCCCTCAAAAGTTGTGTGTAGCTCTTTTCCCTTCTTACTTTTTCATCAAGTTCAAAATTTTCATGAAAAACTCTCCATGCGGTTCGGAAAAATGTTGAGATTTTGTATTTCATGCCCCTGCGTTCTACGGTCTGATCGATATTGCAACCATTATAACACTATGTAACTTTGGTTGCATACTTATCCACTTGAAGGAGTCAGATAATTAATCATTCATTGTATATTCAAACTGCATAATATTAAGAATTTTGCAGTGGTCATCTGTTTTGTTTTGTTTTATTTTTAATTAAGTATTATTGCACTTTTGACTTGATTGTTTAAATTCCACATCCGGTATTTTTGCAAGGATGTGGATTTTTTGAAGATGATTTTTGCACTTTTTGGTTATATGAATTGGATATCGTGTATTTTGCAGGCGTTTATAGGTAATGATGCAGATCTACAGATGTACATACTTTTGAAGAGATTTTGTATCTTGGTTCAATTTAAGGATCGTTTTTAGGGAACGTTTTCGAAAATTCGAGTAAATAACATACCTACATCCAACTTTCAATATACTTACCAGTATCTTGATTAATGATTAAATACTATAGTTTTAGGCAATTCATTACTCGTTTGAACGATTGATTTTATGTTCTTTTATCAATTTTTAAACAGGTATGTTCTAAAAAGTTTATTGTTTTTCATGGAATTTTCTATTTCACAGGCACTTACTTAAACTAGGTATTGGTGTAATTTTTTAAAACTTAGTAGGTACCTTGTGCTATTTAATAATTGAAATTTACGGACTCAAAATGCGACTAGCCTCACTACGTGTAGATATATTACCTAACTACCTAACTGCGAGTACCTATATAGTAGATACCTACTCAGAAAAATACGTAGGTGGTGGATGAAATTTTGACAAGTAATCGATACCGTGTACATAAATAATTAATTTGTATTTAGAACATAGCAAGGTAATGGTGTATTGCATCGATGGAGAAAAAATGTTTCAATTTTGGAGCTAGGCTGCTTTTCCTTATTCTTCGTTGAACAATCTGCTCTGAAACTCTGAAAGTGTATAAAATAATACTCGTACCAACAACCAAAGAAGTAGACAACAAAGCAAAGAAAAAAAATGCCCGTTGCCCAGAACAGAGAAATACCGATTCACTTATTCGAGTAATGCTTCATGTGATTGTATTATCTTCAAGTCACGCTTCTTGTACCTCTACAATAATATGTTCGATTCATTATACTCGTATAGTTAAAAAAAATAATCGAGTTTGTTCTCTGAATAAAAAATTAACCTCTCCTAGGAACTTGTCAATTATTGTTAAAGAATGTAATGTTTTTCACAAGTTGCAGCGTATACTTTTCGCTATCTATTATGTACCTACTTGTGATGAATGATGCTGTAATTTTTATTTTTATGAAACGTTCATGAAAGTGAATTAAGAAAGTAGATATAATAATAATTTTATAATACTTTATTATTATCCACTTTGTTTAATATTATAATTGATTAAGAATATTATCAAAATGTAGACTTCGCGGCAGACCTACAAACAACTTAACGGTGTATAAGATCTTAATTGACGGATAATTTTCTCAAGCTGAGTTGGTAAAATTTGCAATTGCTGAAGAAGAATCCGCTTCGAAGCTCGTATCGATTATGGAAAAAGTGTTTACCTATATATCTTTTTTATCGTTCGTCAACATTTTAATATTACACATTCGATCCAAGCACTTCACTTCAGGTTATTGGTAATGAATCATTGAATCAACGTTCGTATTATACGTGTCACCAGAACACCATTAAGGTCGTTATTTTTTACACGTTATTACGAGTTTTTTTTCTTATATAATGTAGTTTTTATCTATAGGTAGGTAGATGAGTTTAAATGTGTCAATCAAATGTTTCTCATTAAGTACGAGTAGGTATTATACAGGTGCTTCGTATATTACTCACTTTTAATTTGATACCAAAATCGAAGTAGGTATTCTGAAACGTTTCATTTTAAAATCCTTGAAATGAAATCGAAACTGCTTGTAATTCTTAGATAAGTTCAACTGTGCGATCAATTTTTTTTTTATTTTAATTTTCTCAATGGATAAAAAAGAGAGAAGATGAAGAATTGAAGACCTAAAATATATCCATGCTTTTATTTTGTGATTTTCCCTGAGAATAATTTTTTTTTCATCGAAAAAAAGTATGAAAACGTGAATTACCTACGAGAAATTATGTTTTTTACCCTTTCCCCTCCTCTGTCTACCCGAGAATTCGAAAGATGACCTTTTTTGGTGAAAATGAAATGGATTCTCAACCTTCTTAATTTATATTTCAAGCCAACTGTAGATTCAGTAAAAAATAACGACCATGTTTCAATGATTGGTTGAATGCCTCATTGATGATTTTCTGACAAAGGTTCAGAATTATTGAAGAATTTCATAAATCGGATTACACATGGGAACGAGTTTGAAATCAATTATTACCTACTCACTTACCTGGTGAAAAACGATGCTTTTTATTCATTTAAGATTATATTATATACTTGAGACGTGTAATTCGATTCCAGTTTGATGAATTTTTTACACGATTACCAGGGTATACCGACTCGAAGAATATACCTACTTACCAAACTGGTAATTTTGTCGTGCGAATTTCCGTTTTATTTACAAGTTTTCGCTGTCTCTTTACACAAAGTACATGCAATTAACGATAACGATCATCCTGTTGATCTTTTTCATTTTTATCATCAATGTTGTTTATTTTTTTGGTCAGGCCATTGCATGCACCTCGAATTTTTTTGTACTTTTTATTTTTTGTTGCGAAACTTTTAGTTGAACGTAGCATGTCTGGTTTATTTCTCATTACTTAATACTTATTTTGATTTGCGAAATGAAAAAAAAAATGACTTTAAAAGAAATAGCCATGCGGATTGTATTATTTTATACGCGATGTTTTAGACGCAGCTTTGACGCAGAGCTATATATTATTTATTGCTCGAATATATCAGAGCAGTTATTGAAGGCATGTTAGCAGGCTACAGCAATGCAATATAACCGATAGGAAAAAAATATTGATGATACGTGTTGGTATTGCGTAAGAAATCTTAACTGGATTATTGCTTATGTTTCAGCATACGATTTAGCGACACAATGTCCGAGTCGTAAGTCAATGAGAAGACATACCGTAGTCTGTACAATTTCAAATGCACATGGCAATGGCAGCCTCTCAGTACCACAATCTAGACCGGTTTCGCGTAATACGTCGACTCCACCTGCTGAAGATTCGCTGAGCTACACGTTACCGGAAATGTCGTGGTCGCGAAGTTCACTGCAGGAGGAATTATTCGAATCGGTAATACCGCATTTTTATCAAGTTTTTCATACAATAGGTCGCGTTGCCGGCCGGACGACCGGATACCTACTTCATATGGACTGGATACTTTCTCGACTCGAATCGAATTCAGAATTCTTATTCAAGAGTATATTGTCAACAGACTTGTTACATGTATAATCGGATGTTTTTGTTAGGATACTTGTCGAATTTAATGCCATTTCCTTACCAAGATGTACTTCCGAATTGTTGTGAAATTTACACTACGAATTTTTCTGTTTTCAGAAACAATGGCAAGACGAATGCCTTTCATTAACTTTAGAAGAAATCGTGCATATTCGCAGCGTATTAACCAAAGCAGAACTTGAAAGTCTTCCGGTTGAAGGTCATGTCAAAGATGATGTAGAAAAGAGAAAGGTGCATTTTTAACGTGTTTTCATATTTTTTAAAACAGTTTTTAAATTTCTTTCGTATTCCATTTCACTTGATCTTTGTCAAAAAAAAAACAAAGTTATCTCACCGACCGATTCAAAATGCAAAATCAGAAGTGGGGGTTCATGAACTAAAAATTCAAAATTCTTGCAAAAATGTTGGTGTGCAACTCTTAAACACATACGAGTACATAATATAAGCTGATCAGCATAAATATGCTGATAAAAGCTTTTATATAGCAATTTGCATAATTCTGATTGGCGTGTTTCTCACTTTCTCAGTCAGTAAATTTTTTTAATTTTAAGAGAAAAAAAAAGAAAAAGCCTCTCCTTTTCTCTCTTTTTTTTTTGAAACTGAAGGTTATATTGGTTGTTGAATAGGTTTTGATTTCTTGAAGAAAAAATCTTGTAAAAGCACCTACTTTAAATTATGTTTTTGTTTTCTCTCTGTCTTGATAGTTCAAAAAAATGGAATATTTAATCACTCGTGAAAGGTTCTTACTTCACAATATTCATAAACTAAAATTAAGGGGTGAAGTTGTAATTGGAGAAGAATCCGAGCGGTGTCAGGGTTAAATCCTTAAATCAATGAAGATAAAAATGAGGTGTTTTGGGCAAAATTTTGAGAGTGGTGGAAACTACTTCTCTCTCAAACGACAAAAATCGGATTGTTTATTTTATTCCCAAAAAACAATACGAGTATAATTGCAAACATCATAAACCGAGCTTGAATTCTTTTTTGCAGGTATGTTTTCTATGTTTGAAAACTCGATTTAGTATATTCGGTCCTTGGGGACAAATCTGTAAATTATGTAGCAGAACAGTATGTTCCAAGTGTTACTCAAAGGTAAATATCCAATAGGAATTATATTTGATTTACTTTATCTATGTACACCGAAGTATTTATGTAATTATGTACCGAAATAATCTCGATTTTACCTATGTCTTAGATGAGGATACCTACCGAGCATTTTTCGCATGTACCTGTGGTAGCCTTAAGTCCAACGTTGCTCTCTCCTGTGGAGAATGAATATTCCATTACAAATGCTATATTATCCAGATTAAATGGGCACGATGCGAAACGTGGTAGCGTTGGAAGTGCTCCTACTAGTCCAAAGTTATCAAGAGCATCGCCGTTACCTAACAAAATGTCTGCCAGTTTTCACGACGGTGCAGAATCCCTAAATGCTAGTCCAGCGCACAGTTTACCAGAAAAAAGGTGATTATTATTATTCTATGCAATCTGAAGACTTATTCAAAAAAAAAAACAGCAAAAAAAGTAAATCGCTGAATAGAGAAGAGATAGATGTCAGGTTTCCTGAATGCATAATTTTTCGTTTTCGCAAATGATAGTAGAAAAACTGACTAAAAATTGCGAAGAAAATTTTCAAAATATTCATTGAGAGGAAAACAGAAATTTGTTGAATTTTAAAAATGTCCGATGCTTACCTAAAATATTAATATTATTTTTGGTAACAATAATGATTTCTTTTGCTGCGAATAATCTGATTTTTCTGAATCTTGATACATACATTGTATTTAGTTAATTGGTACCTACATATTCTGATTTTATTCACAGGAGATTCAGTCAAGATAAATCATCTGGAAGGTCCTCAAAAGCAGAGAAATTGAAAGGCCTAGAGATGATAGTATGTATGGATTGCAAAACGATGGTTATACAAATCATAAAATCTTCACGAATAAATAGGAGTAATATTTTACACAGTCTTACTCTAGATTTAACGCCTGTTTATTAACAGCTGAACAACATCGTCTGATTTAATTACCTAAGTACTGTATTTTTAGAAGCCATTGTTTTTTTTCCTATAATAATCAAAGTATATGCATTTTACTTATTTAATACGACACGTGGATAATATCATACTGTGAGGTGCGAATTGAATTCATGGTACCTACTCTTGTGAGAGTATACGAGAAGGTATATGATATTGCGATAAGGTATTTAGGTGATTTTTAATGAAAATTTTTCTCATTGATAATAACAAATTTATTATTCATCGTTCTATTCTATCTAATTTCTCGAGTACACAAAATTTTCTGAAAATCAAAATTTTCAGTGCTTCACTTGGTGACATAAATTGGACAAATTTGTACAGTTCATCGATTAAATTTCTGTATTCATAAAACTTGATGATTCGAAACCTTTACCTGCATTTTTTGGCTGTGAAAGAAGTAACATGTTATAAGGAATTAATTTTCATTTAAATTGTTGAAAGTTTTTAAAAATGAATCTCGTAGTGTTTATTGACGATATCTTGCTTGTCTGGCACCAATAATTATTTCAGTACTTGAGTACTTTAAATCTAACTTTTTCCTCATTGGCCTACGTAACTTTTTGCTTTTCCTGTTGCATCTGTCAACTTTCGAGAGTAATTGAAAATGTTACCTACGAAATTTATACTCAAAATATTCTATTTATGGAATGTTTTTATTCATCTACATTCTCATAATTACAGTACTTTGGTTTCTTTTGTATATGTAAATTGCAACTTTTCGTGTCATTTATTTATTTTTTACTTAAATTTTCAACAGGTATCTCAATAGATACATTACGTTTGTAAATCGTACAACCGATTCTATCACCACCTATTTATTTATTTGAAATTAGATGTTCTTTTATCCTTACTTAGCAATATTTAAAAAAAATACCTAATGTGAATGAATTTTTAATGTAATTTTTTCTCATTAATTCAATTTAATCTTATCTAAGAGTAATTTTTGAATCAATGTAATTTAAATGTTGACAATTGGTTGTTAAATGTAAATGTTACTTGCATTTTTTAATCCATAATTTTGTAAATAAATTAAAAATTTGATGTTTAGTGTTGGAATTTGCAGTATTACTACTTCTACGATTTGAATGTGATCCTCAGTGATGTTGTGTATTTTGTGCCGAAATAAAAACTACTTTTTCGTGCCAAATGTTTGAATTTTATTTCACGTGATAATGTTATACCAATACCAACTCATAGAATTCAGAATTCTGCTGCGGTAGCAATGTAGAATATTCATTGCACCGAGAACTTCAATTTATCATACTCACAGTATTACTTACGTACATATACCTAGGTAGTATAGGTATCCTATTACCAGTGTGAAATGATTACACGTCAAACAATCGATCAAATTCATTGTTTGTTATACGAGTAATTATCGCTGTAGCAGCAATTCAGCCTTTAACAGCTCGACTTCGTCAACCTTGAACTTCGAAGCAAAACTATAAGCAAAGAATAAATAGAAAATTTCTTAACGTATACTGCATTTAATTTTAGTAAGATCAAATGTACAAGAAATTACATAATAGAAGAAATAATTTAAAAACACGATAATAGTTATTGATTCTGGTAAAAAATCTTGCAAAGATGCTAATATAGGTAGTAATTTCATCAATAAAAATTCATTTTCGATGATGTTCAACCTTTTGAGCACGCTTTCGTCTAGCTTCTTTTTTCTCCTGCAGGGTAGATTTTTGTTTCTCTCTGAAATACATTTTTACACGAACATGAAAATCTGAATTCACGAGAAAAGGTTATTGAAATGAAACTGACGGCGATTAGAAGTAGAAAACTAACCTCTCTAATTTATCCCGTTCTTTCTTCTTTTGGTTTTCGAGTTTAGCTTTCTCACGTTTCTCTTTCTCAGCTTGATGTATAGCAGATGCATTGGTATTTTTTTCGAGATCATCGTCTTTTTCATCGTCTTCATAGTCGTCTTCTAGCTCATCGCCCTATTCAAGCAAGATCGAGGTAATATTAAGTGAACCAAAAAGAAACTCTGTGGTTATCTATAAATGAGAAGAAACACTTACGTGGCCATACTGCGATAAAATAGCTTCCCTAATTTTAAGCTGTTCGTCAGTGTAAGTACAAGCGTGAGTTGTTTCCCCTAAACGCACATTTGATTCTAAAAGTCTGGCCAATTTTTGATCAACGTTCTCGACTACTTTTTCGGTTTTCTTTTCTTCGGAAGCACTGCTCAGAGATGTTTGCCAATTATCGAGGATTTCGTTACAACAGCTGCATATAAACTCTTCCTAAAATTAGAGAATTCATTCGTTTAATGTATTATTTTAACATCACATACGATTATTAGAAAAAGATCTAACCGATGATCCGGTATCAACCAGAATAGATGTCAAGATGTCTAGTTTTTCGTCGCGACTTTCATCGCCTTCTAGAATGGAAATTATGTAGTTCAGGTATATATTCTCGTCGATCTTCAACTGATCTAATTTGCCTGATAACCAGGATGAAAATCCGCTGTGTTTCTCCTCGGACTGAGCCATCTTTCCGGCGTTCGCTAAGATACTTTCATCGTTTACACAGAAATAAGTTGCAAGTGCTACCTGTATATGGCATACAAACGAATAAATGATCAATTATTACATCTGAATAGCGCACAAGATGGTTAAAATATTATTAAAATAGCACTCATTACCGAATAAATAACATAATTATTTTCAAACAATTACTCGCGATGAATTAGATGGATTTAAAATTACGCTCAATGCTGTGTTATCTGATATCACCATGCGCGCAGATTTTGTTATTGAAAAAGTTATGCGCAAGTTTGGGCACAAGCGCAATCAAAATGGATAGATTGATTCTTTTCATGAATGATCTCAGGTCGCGATTTGCTTACTTCGATCAAAACAGGTCGAAGAACCCTTCTACACTAATCTTCATCTTTCATTGGCAGAAACCGACATTACACAATAGAATAGCAATGAAATTTTCATTTTAATTAATATTGAAAATTAAAATTATCAATTCATCATAGTTTCTTTTCTCTTCTCGTTAAATTTCAATAGTCAAAATAGAGATCTATCAGTGAAAGAATGAAAAAAAAATCGTACGATGTAGCCTAGCCTATCGAAGGTGGAAGGACTTCGAACCTTTTTCGTTTTTCAACTCTTTTTGACCAGTAGAAACTCGTCGTCTTACTGAAAAAATGAATAACAATTGAAAACAATAAAATCTTGAACTCGAGATTTTTTATTCAAAAATTAAACGTATTCAGTAGATTGAAACTTGAAAGACAATATAGAAATAAAATAAATCAACGAAACTTAGCTTCTAAAAAATGCAGAATAAAATGTGTTTCACAATGGTACAATAATAGAATTTAACTCACAATCATTCTTGGTACAATGTTTATTTCCGTTTCAATGCCTGAAAAAAGGAACATCGGTTCTTAAATTGCCATTAAATGGTCCTAGTATTTTTTTTAAAAAATGCAATAACATTATGTGAAAATGTGTTCATTTAAAATGAGCATTAAGGTAAGAGGTAGACATAAATAACAACGGCTTCAATTTTTGGTAACTTCGTGCATCGCATGGGCCAAATATTCAACATTTTTCGAAGAAACGCCAGCCATGGAAATTCTGCCGTCCTTGGTTAAATAGATGCTGAACTCTTTCGTTAATCTTTCAACCTAAAAATAAAATAAACGTAACTTTTGTTTTATGCATTTCATGTCATTCAAAATCACTGCGAATTAAATGACTTACTTGAGCTGGTTTTAATCCAGTGAAACAGAACATTCCAATTTGATCGGTGATATGGCTCCAATCTTGTTTCGATCCTTTCTGAAGCAAATAATCTTTTAATTGCGTTCTCATTGAAATTATTCTATCCGCCATTCCTTTCACTTCCTTCAGCCTGTAAATAATTTATTATAGATGGATTATTTTTCATCTTTGACGCAAATAAACAGTTGTAAACAATTGAAAATTAAACAGATAAGGTTGACGCCACATTTTGCAAAACAACACTTGATTAAAAACATTCAAGAACATGCATTTCTTATTAATATTCGAAGCAAAATAATAAAAATAAGTACCACTGCGCTTTAAGCTCCGAATCGGTTAAAATTTTGGCTACTATTTTCGCTCCATGGATAGGTGGATTAGAGTATAGTGGACGGATCAAAATTTTCAACTGAGAGAGAACACGAGCAGCTTCATCTTTACTTTCGGTGATCACAGAAAATGCTCCGGCTCTTTCACCTGATAATAATTCAAAGTTGTATAATACAAATATTCGAAAGATGAACATACTAATACCAATAAAAATAAACTAATTTATTACCATAGAGGCCCATGTTTTTAGCAAACGATTGAGATAACGCTACTTGGTGACCATCTTCTAAGAATAATCTGACAGCAAAGGCATCCTTCGTAACATCACCTACGATTCAAAAGAAAATAACGTAAAAACCAATAAAATTCAACATTATACTTGAAGCGATTTCAAAACGATAAATACCAGATGCAAATCCTTGATAAGCCATATCGAAGAAAGGAAATAGTCCGCGATCTTTAATAACTTTTGAAATCTCTTTCCACTGTTCAGGTTTAGGATCAACGCCGGTTGGATTATGAGCACAAGCATGTAATAGGATGACTGATTTTTCAGGAATGGTCTGCAATTAATAAAAAAAGGTCTTAATATCGGAAAATTTCGAAACATAAATTTCAGATGAATTGTTACCACACCTTAATATCTTCGATAGCTCCACCAAAGTCAAATCCACAAGTGCTCGCATCATAGTACCGATAATGTTTCACTTCCAATCCTGAATGCTTGAATATCGGAATGTGATTTCCCCAAGTAGGGGCCGGAAGCCAAACGCATTTTTCGCCGGGGAAAAAGGATTTTAAAAACTTAGCTCCGATCGTTAAAGAACCAGTGCCGGAAATACCTTGAACGGTAGCATTCTACACAGAAACATATCGAAAGCAATCATAAACGAAAATTAATTATCATCGAGCATTAATAAGCCACGTCTACGAACCACTTCGTTTTTCAAATGCGTACTATCGTCTCCTAAAGCTAACTGTATGCTTGATTTACAGAAATCAGCTAAACCAGAAATGGGAGCGTATTCTTTATCCAGCTTCGCAGCTGCTAAATATTCTTCAGCCTGAAATGAGACACTTGTTAGCATTTAATGAGCCTAAGTATTTGAAATACGAAGCATATATTAAAGAAGTATACAACGTCAACATATCAAATTTTGTAACGAAGTTAAAACGTGATGGATTTACACCTACTTTCAAAACACTAGGTAGAACATATGGTTTCCCATTATCGTCTCTGTAAGCTCCTACGCCCAAATTGACTTTTTTCGGATTCGTATCACGTTTATAAGCTTCGGTAACACCTAAAATTGCATCCGGTGGTCCCATCTCCACATTGGCCCACCATGATCTGAAACAAGGTATGGTAGGTATAATTTTCCGAAGCATTTCATAATTGAACAGTTAATGCAAGTAGTAAACAGTTAATACGTACGCAGCTCGATAAACACTTCGAATAAATGGTTGATTATAAATTAGAAATCTTCCTTCACTACTCACTACAGCTGCCATTTCGATTAGAAAAACACTTTAATTTACAAAGAAGCTGGCAATGATGTACTCGCAGTGTTACGTTCTTCTCTTTGCACTTCTACTTTACATGTACCCAATTATTCACTGGTCAAGAATAAACTTGATTTCATGCACGAAAAATATCTAAACTATTCTAGAGTAATAAGTTGAGCGTGAAAATTGAAAAATAACGATAAACCGAAAAATTAGATAATTATTATCACAAAAGTAATCTGCATTCAGAACTCGAAGCAACTCGAAGCAGCTCCGGCAATCTTCGGCAGAAACCGAACCGCGCTGCGATAAATGTTACCAACAAGCCACTACAAAAAGTCTTGAGTTTTTATGACAAAAAACCATGCAAAGATCGAAAAACAACATAACGAAAAACTGAAAAAGATCTTCAGGAGTTCAGGTTGACCAAAATGATCTATTTGTCATTTTCAATTTCAGATCGTTGATTAATGATTATCGAGGAAATAGGTACCTACAAAACTTACTTGAGATCTCAAATGAGTCAAAACTCGAAACTTGATATGTATGTAGTCCATGTACATTACATACCTATAGTCCTACACCTACATAAGTATAAATAATTACTGTGTGAAAAATGAAAATCATTTTAAGAAACTTTTTGCGAACTCTTCCTGATAAATTTAAGCATAGAAATGGTTAAAAGAACTCGCACGAGTCCATTTTAATCATGTGATTGTTACCTATTGGCTATTATTAAGCAGGAAATTGAAATTCGAAATTGTGAACAAAATTTCTGTTTCTTGAAATTTTGAATTCAAGCGAATAAAATGAATACCTAACAAATCTTTCATTTCTTGATTTATTTTCAAATTGGAGTAATATAGTAGAAACAGAAATATAAAATTGCTCATTGGTAGATAAAATTCTTACCTATCTCATTTTCAAAAAAATTTATTTTTACTCGCAAAAGCAATAACAATTCAATACAATTTCCGACAGTTTTAGTCATTAAAACTTGAAAGAAATGACATGTGTAGAGCCATTTTCGGTTTTGTTTTCGAATGCTTAGATTTACTCCTATCTCCCTCTTCTCCAACAAATTTGCTTATAAAGAACAATTGAAAATATTCAATATTTTTCTCACAAATTTATCCAGCGCTGAAATAAATGTCGTTACTGAATTCCTCGCATACAAAACTCTCTTTTCTAAACTTACTTACATTCATTTGCTCACAGATTTTGGTAATGTGCAACGCAGATTAGATTAGAGATTAGGTACGAAATTCATCAATTTCTCAGTGAAAAAATCTATCTACTTACTCGAATGAAATTTTAAATTTACCTACCTATATGAAAAGTCGAACGACGATGCCATCTCTGAGAATTACTTGCAAAATGTGCTTCGCCAGTAATATTCTATTCTTAAAATTGGTTAAGTTTGTTTTTTTTACACGGATTTTGGCAGATTTTCGAGAATCTGGATTTTGGCAGATTTAAAATCCACCAGAATCTGTTAGGATAGTAGCTTTTGAAAATGGATTATGGATTTTACTTAAAGAGAGAAGACTTCTGATGTTTTGAAAGTTTGTGGTGGGGATCTAAAAAGTGTTTAAAAAAGAGATTCAAAAAACGTCCAAAAACCAGATTTTCGAGAATCCGTGTAAAAAAAACATACTTGTTCATTCTCGAAAATGGAGAGAACCATAAAAGTTTATGTTTTTCTCGCGTAGATAGCTCAGCTGTAGCCTTCCGTTCAAGTTATGACAGTACATATCGAGCATTTTTGCAGGATTTTTTCAGCTTAAAAAAAATAAAATAGAATCTGTCATTTTAAAATTTGGTTCTGTAAAAGTTGGCAATTCTGAGTGACAATAATTTGACAAGTTGACAATTTGGAATGTTCACTGATGAACCAAAAACTCTGGCTACAAACCACCGTTTTTTCACATTTGTCCACTGGTTGTGAATCTATCACTAAGATGTCACAAGACAGTCTCAAACATGAATTTTCTATTTTTTGGTGACTTGTCGGTGACAGATACACCTAAGTCACCAAGATTCACCAAAAGTCACCAAGTATAAGTACAAAGTATATCACGTCATAGGGTCTGTATCAAATATCAATCAGTTTTTCCAGCTTTTTAATAAAAAGTAAGTTTAGGTAAGTACATTTAACACTAATGCAAAGTGCGTGCAAATTATCTATAAATTTTTCACGCTTGAAATTACTCATCATGTTGGGAAGGCATGAAAAAATGCAGGGTTTATCTTATAAGAGTACTTTGTAACTAACTATGTAAGATGTTGCAATTTTGTAGTTGGCATCCCTCCCTCCCCTCCCCCTAGAAATAGATTGTTCACTTCTGGACCTAGCTTATGATGATTTTACATTTTTACCAGATGTGTTTCTGTACTTACATATTTATCTGCACACAGGTTAATCAAATTGCCTATTGAGACTTCTGTAGGAGTATTCATCATCAAACTAAAAAAATGACTGCATTTTTCGTATCGTACTCGTATATTCTTCGAACTCCATAGCGCGTATTTTTTCTTTTATGAAGTAATTTTACCTTTATTCAAATTGCTATTTTAATATTTTTTTCAATTTGCTTGTATACAAAAAATATACCTACCTTCCTTACCTAATGTAAGCAATAACATTTGACCAGCTTGTAGGATTATTTTATTTCTAGTACCATTGATTCTAACCCCTATAAAAATGTTTTAAAAACAAAATATCATGAATATTCATGTTGATTTATTAAAAGTTGAATGTTAAAAATAAATTAAATCAAGAAAATTAAAAAATCATTGTTGTTAAAAAAAATTTCAAAAAAAACTACAATAAACAAAGAAACGCATAAACAACGACCAAAAAATGTTTGTTCAGGAAAACTCAATAAAATTTTATTTAAAAATTGTATCATTGAAAAAGACGCACAAAATACATTTAATATTAATTTGTTGTGAGTCAAAGACGTCAAAGTTATCATCGCAGTTGAATTTTTGGAGTTTTAATAATGTAGGTACAAATACAAAAAGTTGTCCTTTTTTCTTTATTTGTTTCAACGATAATTTAGTTACCTACTTAAATCTACCTATAACATAACATAACTCGCTAAGAAATGAACACTTTCCTTCGTTCTCATTTCCTCACCGACGATTTTTTTCTACATATTTGTACATTGCGTAAGTTGATCCGGTGAGAATAAGTCAACGTCTTTTCTACTACCTGTATATATGTTGAAGAAAAATGCATAGCAGATGCATCACTTGAACTGCCTAGAACTTGAAGCTATCCATGTTCAAGGTCAATAAAATGGAAAGTTCTCTCGGCCATGGAGCAATAGTTAGGCCGTTGTCGCCTTCCAAGGGCAATCATCCTCCAGAAGAGGAATGTCCTTCTGGAGAACTCTCTCTTTGAGATTTCGTAACTGCGCCTACCTGCACGTGTCTTACCTTGAACATTCAAGGTGAATGAAATAATGTATATTATGTAGTTGCACTGAAATTAGTTTTTTGTCGTTCGAGTATTAACAATGTATTGAATTCTTTTTTCTCCAGTCAAGGACGTTGTTGTTAGATGCTATGTTGCAACTCAACGGGGTAATGCACTCTTTGGTATATGATTTTTTCATATTTTTGTGGTATCTTTCCATAATGGTAAACCTGTTCGTGTATCTTCGAGTAGGTAGGTACTTTTACCAGAAAACTTTTTAAATGGTAGGGGCAATATCTGTACCTTATATGTACGAGCATTTCAGTTATGATTTGATCAACGAAAGATTTTTTGTTTCGTTATTGGTCAGTTATGATTTATATTTGAAATAAGTAAACGTATCTAAATTCACATCAAATTTTATTCTCCCAAAAAAATGTCTTTAACTATAACTTTTTCCTCCATTATATATATACTTACATCCACTCTCAGCCAACCAAAATGAATATCCATATTAAAATTATTACCTACACGTTATATTCGGGGTATCTCGTTGAAAAACAGACCTATGTTGGTGCGCCTTTAAAAAATTTCATACGTTTTCGTTTACCTACTCAGCTGACATAATCCTCTTAAAAGGCTGCTCAAGTCTAATTGTATACGAGATGAACGAACTCGAGAATATAAACGGTTCAACGAACTTGTAAAAAAATTATTACGACTCGTGCAGTGCTGCGCCTACGTATCTATCAATGTTCCACAGTGGAATATTCCGTGCTTCTAAAATCTCTAAAATTGGCCCAGGTGAATGAGCTACTTATTTGGAAATTTAACTCGATCATTTTTTTCTCGTACACTAAAAATCTTTTACAAAGCTGTTCTGGGGAAAAAGAGAAAACTAAATTAGGTATTTTAACGAAAAAGAAAACATTTTTAAGTATAGCTGCCTCCTGCCTCATATAGTAACTTGAAAGAACAATACTACGAGTATTTCTCCTTAATCGGTCGAGCTATGTAACCCTTCTATCATCACCATTTCGATGTATAATGTAACTTGAATCAGGAAGTGGTCTGGGGTAAGAAGTTCAGCACCATGTGCATGCATATGTATACCTTCCACAACATAATGACTGATTTGTCAATTTTCAGTCAATTTTTTCCTTAATCTGTCGTATTTTTTTGTCTAAATCGAGCGCAAGATAGTTTCACGTCATTTACCTGAAATAATGTATTAAAAAAGGAAATCTCTCTCACCTTAACTTTGAAAATCAAACCGTAACCATCTCGAACGTAACCTTGATCAGAGGTAATGAACCGGTTGCCATAGTCGAACTAATTTTGGAAATATGTTACCTACCATTTTTATCTCAATGCAATGATTTTTACTTAGGCAACAAATTACGTAACCAAAAAGTAACTCTCTGGTTGTGTCTGTGACTTTACGTTCTCATAAGCTCGTAAATTTGATTTCGTCTCGTATATTTATACGAAAGTATGCAGGTAGGTAGGTACTCGTCACAAACGCACTATACGTTTAGCTCTTAGAATTTACAAAGTAGGTACCTATCCTATACTTGAACTTAACATGAAACATCGCTCGCGTATGAAAATAAAAACAAGCTCATACTCTACTCGCAGTATAAGGAAACACTAATTGATAATTGGATCGCTCTCAATTAGAGAATTTTTATGAGAGCTCTTTATTTATTCTGAACCATTTTAAAGATGAAAAAATAATGTAGTTATATTCACATTTTAGACAGAGCTTTATAAAATATATATACATTTGACTGGTATGAGTACCAAGATAAAAAAGATACATACCTATCTAGTGTACTTTTCTACATTTTCTCACATTTTTGAAAAATGTAGACCCCCTTTCGAAAAAAAACAATACTCCAAAAATGAAATTATTGGTTTTCATTTTCCCTCCTTCCTTTATTGGCTTTTGAAAAATTCGGTCACAAAAAATCAATAATATGATCTCCTATAGGCAACTTGGTTCGGTTCAGTGATCCAATTGCAACTCAGAAAGCACTTTTTAAAAAAAAATTATACCAATCCTAAAGTTTTTAGGAATGTTTTGACTCGAAAAGGTTATAAAAGAAAGTTCCAACCGCTTATAAACACACACAAAAAATATTTAAATTATTGTTTTCATGAGGTTATGGAATTTTGAAAAAAAATGAAGCATAACTGCGGTACTCTTTATTCTATGTATGAAATTTGTATGAAACATGTACAATTATTTACATAATAATTTGAATGAAAGAATTGCGGACTTGAAAGTAAATTTCAGAACTTTGCAAAAGCTAAACTGCATAAAATAAAATAATCATAATGAATATGGAAGAAAAAAAACGTACCCTACAGTCATATTTTAAAAACCATAGCGTAAGAGATATTTGTCATATTCCACTTAATAAACTTGCCCCACCAAAAAAAAAAAAAAAGCTACCTTGTATGTAACTTATGCATTAGAGGTGACAAGTATACCAACTTTATCCAGAAAATAGTATCTGTAGTATCCACGTACATAAAAGATTAGACCTAAACCCATTTCAAGAATGGATCGAGTAAAATGTTCAACAAGATGTAGGCTAACGTATTCCGGAAGCATTAAATAAATAAATGAATAAATGATGCCCCATAAACATATGTTTGTTGTACGTAGAATAGTCCTCTACCAAAAAACCACCTTTGTTTTTTATCTTCAGGTGCAGGTAAACACATTCGACGTAAGATTGAAAAAAACGTTTCGAAATGGAGAGTTCTTTACCACATATTTCCTTTGAAAGTGAAAACAATTCACCCTTCTTCGTTTAATAAGTTATGTGACTATGTATGTAGGTAGCGAGGTACTTATCCTTTCTTGTTTTTGAAAAGGGAAACGTTGAGTTTCATCGTGTGTTTTCTGATAGGCTTTGGATTTCAGTTTCGATTTCAATTTTCATATCTATAAGCTAATTTTTGGGGAACGTTCATCGAACTAATCACGATGAATTAATCGATCGTGTTGGTGTTGGGTAAATTTTCAATTAGGTACCTAACTTTACCTATTGTATAATACTACTAAAAATATTTACCAAGAGTTTGTACATTTTAATTATAAAAATATGAATTTAGATATTAGGTATGTATATTGTATAGGCAGGCATTAACTTCATAGGTAGGTACCTTATTTTACTAGTTAGTTTCAAATCCTTCGCTGAAAAATCCATCAACTGCGGATACAGAAAAAATAAAATAAAATCAATGTAGGTAGTAAGTACCTACCTACTTAATAAAAATCAAACTCTCGATTGAAATGACAATTAGGGTAACAGAATGGATCAATACGAGTGCAGAATGAATATATTTTCCAAACATGTGGTGACCAGATACTTATCTGCTGAATTTCATACAAAATCGATTTCATTTCGTTCAATTTTCTGTAAAAGAAACCTAAGAGGAAAACGAAAAGTTATCGAAATAACTCATCGTACCTATGTATATGTTTTGAAAGCGATAAGACGACACGAATAAAAACATAATGCATCAATAATTAAACCGAGAATGTAACATTGTCGAAAAAAGGCGCGTAAGCCTAAATGAAATAAACAAGGCGATGTATTTGTACATTTAGGAACAAAGTTTGTCGAACTTTTAACCTCTCATTTTAGGAAGAACATGGTTCGGGTTCAAGTAGGATTGTATTTCGGCTTACACACGTGGCTTGCCTTGCCCTATCCACGTGGAAGCCTCTACAGGATCGTCCTTGGGATGGTCCGATACAAACATTTCAGTTCATTGACCCATCATCGCAGCGAAATCTATGCAGCGTTGCACGTGTTTCATGGAGGTGGTTGACACGTGGAGTAAGGTCGTTGATCTTGGAAAAACTTGGATATACTTTAACACATTGTGATTAAATTTTCATCCTAATTTCATATCATCTATAGATAAATTCGACCAAAGACCACATCAAATTAAAGACAAAACAAGGATTATATAAGGCGAAGAAGATAATTCGTAGTTTTACGTATGGAAAGTTTGCCTAGAAAAAATCACGTAGTCCACCGAGCACCGATTAGGTATGTCGAAAGTACGAGTAAAGGCGCATCGTAAGGTGTTGAAAGTAACGATAGGCTACCCAACATAGCGATGGTTTCGCTGTTTTGTTTAGCTTGGTTCACGTTGCGTTAGAGACCTACGCCAGGTAGGTAAATATGGCGTTGGCCTGCAGCATGTTGAAAATTCATTCCTCCTGCGCAAAGAAAAATCCATGAAGAAGACTATGGTTCACCTGGTTATTATACCGGTGAAAACAGCACCAATAACCCGTTGTTCAAGGTGTAATTTGCAGCGAAATAAAATGGATACCAGGGCAGAGAATTAGCAATGTGACTCACGCCTTCGTAAGCGTATTTTCTTGCTAAGTATTAATGAATTTAAATGTCTTAAGAGACGTTTACTGTAATAGGATGAGATGAATTGAAAATTCGTCATTCAAACAATTTAAAGTCAAGAATTGAACGGGCTCAAAAAATGAAATTGGAATAATAATGTGGAAATTAAATAATTGAAAATTATTACTTGTTACTTGGAAATGAAATAAATAAACGAATTTAATACCTAATCTAATTATTAAAGCTAGGTAGCTACAAAATTGGTCTTTATTATTTCAAAATCATTCTCAAACTCCATTTTTTTTCTTGCAGACAAACAAAAACTGCAGGGTTGTACATGTTTAAAACACGTTTAAAACAAATGAAAAACAAAACAAAACGATGTTTTAAACAAAAAAACCCTTTAAAACCGTTTAAAACTGTGTTTTTTTTGTTTTAAACGTGTTTTTTTTCCACTCCAATTTCCTAAAAAAAACACGTTTTTTTTTAGTTTCTTGTTGAAAAAAAGTGAAATTGAACAAACTGTATTTTTAGAGACAAATTTTGTGTTTTGATTCCAATTTTTCAATATTTCTTGAGCTTTATAGCTATTTTATGACGTCACATCTTAAAAATTGATGTCTGGTGAAACCAAAACAAATGAATTTGTGTTACATATGTAGTTTTAAACAAGAAAAAAAAAACTGTTTTAAAACAAAAAAAACACGTTTTTGTACAACCCTGACAAAAAGACACAAAATTGATATTGAGAAACAAAGATCAATTGGCTACTTATGTACATATGATATTTTATTGATTCCACAAAAATTCATAGAAACCGAAATTGTATAGTCAAGCCGAAAATACCGATTTTAAAGAATACGAGTAAGTACCTAAATGAAATAATCTGCATGTATATTATGTCATTTGGAAAATAAAAAAAAATACATTTCTTGTGCTATAATTCGTCTTTGGATTTTTAAAATTTTGAATGTTCATGAGTTTCAGAATAATTTATGCTAAATTGCTTGAAAAATCCAGAAACAGGACTTGAAAGTTGAAATTCATTTCATAATCTATTGAAACTTCTAAATCAGGTCCATAGGTTTATTTGTTTCGAATTTCCTCTCAGTAAACCATTGTAAAAATTGAATACATTTTTATGGCATAATATTCTAAAAAATTTTCATCTGATGACTCGTTGAAAACCACTACTTGAAGTTGTTTCATTTATAGGTAGGTAAGTACTTACCTAAGTAAGTTGAATATGTTACATTATAAAACCGTCGAAGTGGTTATAAGAGTGAAAAAAAAAAGTCTATAAGGAGTATATAGATATGTTTACAAATGCAGTATTAATACGGAAATCTCCACACACTCTTCATCCTACTAGTTTTAATTACATATTTTTTATGGAAATAATTTTCTAATAAATTTTGGGGTTCTCTTAAAGTTCTCGATTCTTTTTATGCTTTTTTAGGTTAATTATTTTTTGAAATTTTTAATGATTTTTATTGCAGTTACAGTCATTATTTAAAGAATGTCTAGTTGGTGAAAGGGTCATGTGGAAAAATTGTCACTTTTTTTTTTCTTAACTCATTCTAAATTGAACAAAATTTTTTCAAGTTTTCTGCATTGATTTCCCTATGTTTCACAGACGCGTTCTCAATTGCTCAGTTTTTTGGCTGAGGCATGTTTTCTCTTTTCCCTAATTTTGAATTTCTATAAAAATATTATAGACCCCGGCTCCCAATTTATCAAAAAAAATTGTATTTTTTTTTTTTTTTTACAAGAGTTACAAAACAGCATATAAATGCTGGTTTGCTCAACTCAAACTACTAGTTCTTCCAACCGAGTAAAAATGTCTCTCTCTGTCGCGATGAAAAATTAATTTTTAGAAATTCATTTTAAAATGCGTCTAACAATAATTTCAGGTATTTTGTTATGCATGAAAGTAAAAACAATTTTTGTTTAAAAATTAGGCTCAGATACTTATACATTTTATGTTATCTTTATACTTTTTGAAAGGAAATAATGCGATAGCTCGTTTTTTAGACCTACATTGAGTGAAAGTAGAGCTTACTCAAAACGCGATAAGTAATGCTACCAAGGCTGAAAAAAACACACGCACAACGTTAAAATCATTTCAATGACTTCTGCTTGTCGTTATATATTTCGATAAAGTTTAGTCAGAAATTAGGTCACATCGTAGTATTCTTTGTAATCTTTTTTATGACTGGTACTTCGTAAACATATCTCTCTCTGTTTCCGAGATAGGAGTACAGTAGCTAATTATAATGTTTTAAGAACAAATTTTTTACGACACCGAATGAATTTCATCTTGAAAGTGCTATCTTGTATACGAAAGAAAATAACCGAAGGGGTGAATAAGAACGTGGATGAGCAGCTGAATTGGTACGTTTCCGGAGCCTTCTCTTTTCCGTTCAATCGTGATCGATATCGAAACAATTTTCCAAAAAGGTTCGAGTAAATATAATTAGGAAAGAGAAGAGAGGTGGTAAAAGTTCCGCTCTTTGTCTCAATATCTATAGTAGGTGCCTACCTATATTTCTCTTTCGTCGAGCAAATGGTTGAAAAACACCAAAAAGTATTCGTTTAAGAATCTAAACACGATGCTATATGTTGATAAATACCATGTAAGTAAGTATAGGCCTAGGCTGCATACAACACCGTGTACTTACATCTCTATTTATGAGATACATCCGTACACATTGTATTTGGTATGAACCTAAGTGACGTAACAGTGGATGAGAAGCTGAGCTGTGTAAGAGAACGTTACCAAAACACGTGGGATAGTGTAACCGAGTCCACGACACGTGTATAGTCGTCGGGTCATTAGCCCTCAACCGCACCCCCTCTACTAGATGCTTCCCTTTGACCTACATTTTGAGTATTCGCGTTCGCCCCTCGATTTTTTCGAGTTTTGTCGATGCCAAAAGCCCATCATATGGTTCAATTGTGACGTACCCAAGTCGACGTATATTTACACATTAATTCTATACGTTTACTCGCTCTAATATACGAGTACCTAATATAATTACACCAATATGAATTTCGTTTCGTAAACCATTTTCCTGTTTGTCACTTTCGATTTTCATACTTTTAACATCGATGGTTCCTTTATCGACATATTCTCATTTTAACGTCGCATGTGTATTTGTAGCTTTATACCTCACCAAAAACTCCGTATGATAGCTACCTACCATGGATTTGTTGTTCATACACAGTTGTTCCACAGTAAAAGCCAACAGCATTTTGCAGAGAAAACGTTTTTGGTTAATTGAAAGCTGGACATTTTTCATACGAATTGACGCATTTCATTGCACGAATAATTTAGAAATTAACACAATATTGTTACCAAAAGTCATCAGTTAGAACTACATATTGAATTCGATGACAATCTATGTATTGCTCGTGAGATATTTTAACAAAGATCTGTTTTTACAATACAGGCAGGTATAATAATTTTGGCTTTAATCCTATCAAGTACCAATTTATTTTCAAAGATTCAAAGACTGTAGGTAGGTTTACTCAAGAAATCGTTCATATTTTACTGGAGTCTGGAAGAAATTTCCTGCTTTTGTTTTCAATGCAAGCAATATCGAACATCTATTGATGATTTATTCTCATGTTTTCATTAAATTTTTCCAGTTCCCAAACAATTTCAAGTATATTGACACCGATAACGAACAAATGTTGTCAAATCGTTATGGTGGGAATCAATTATAAATATAATAGTGAAAAAGAGGGTTATTGTTTTAAAGTCGGAAGTATTATCTATTCTAATGTACTATTTCCGGCTCATCAATCACAGGAGAGGGCAGTGAGAAGAATGTAATATTTTCAAGAGTTTATTGCATCGTTTTAAAGTGCTTACCGTACGCGAGTATGTACTCACCTCTGAGGTAATTTAGTAGATGATTCGTCAGTATTAGGTGTTTGATCTAAAATATCTTACATGACACTGAGAGTCCTATAAATGAAAGTACCTATAAAAGTAGGAATCACAAAACACGAACTTGTGAAATTTTCCATCAGTAGGTATAGGTATAGGTGTGATTCATTTTTTTCAATAATATTTTTTTTTTTTGAAATAGGTCCATTCAATGTGATTAAAAATGACAATTTTTCTAATTTTCCTTTACAAAAAATCAGTTCTAAGTCAGAACTAAGGGTTTTGCGAAAGAAATACATAATTGAAGAGAATAAACAAAAGTGTAAGTAGAGCATATAGGTACAATTTTCCACCCGTAGAATGTGATTTATTTTTCTCTGGAAGCTTTGTTTTTGAGATATTTATAGCAAAAAATAGAAATGTCAATTACCTACATATTATTATTGACAATATTTTTATTTTAAAACGTTAATTTTAAATCAATTTAATACATTTTAATTTTTATTTGATTCAATGTAGACACATTCAGACATTACACATTACCTTTCAATTTTCAATATTTAGTTTGATGTAATCCATTTTAATTTACAAAATTTAAATTCATTTAGGAATTTCAATATTAATTCTTAAAATTTAAATTATTTACTTAAATTTATAACTATAATTTTTAAATGCGTTTTAAAAGTCTACTTTTTTGAATTTAATTTATTTTATTCTAATCTAATTTATATTAGTTCAATTTACCTACTTCATTCAATTTAAATTAGGTACCTACTTTAACTTAATTTACCTACATGAATTCAATTCAATCAGCAATTTTATTTCATTTTAATTTGTTTAATTTAATTTAATTCAAATTCATTTTTTGTATCAATTCAAGTGAAATTGAATTATTTTTTTTAAAAGTTTGGTATAATATCAAAATATTGAAAATGTCACTTTTTAAAATTTTTTTCATAAATCTGACTTGATGTCGAAAATTTATTGAAATTTTTTCAAAGTACGTATTTGAAAATCAGTCTCAAATTGATCATTTTTTTTCAAAGTTTATAAAGTTTAATATAACTAATACATAAGTATCAAAAAGTAAAAAATTGTCATTTTTAGAAATACACTTTCTTCAAAATGAATCCAATGCAACGTATGTAAGTGAGGATAATACGTACGTACACATACTTATTTTGACGACCTAGAGGAAAAAGCTGAACCTCCAAATTTGTAAGTAAATACCTATTCAAAGTAAACCACGTGTTTTGTTCAACTCGAAGTAAGAATAATACCTAAATATAGACCCGGAGGACTCACTCGAAATGTAACAATTTCGAGCAAAGTAGAGTTGAAGAGATTTGAAAAGAACTCGAATTACTATGCAGTAATCTACACGTAGGTATTGTCGTAAGAGTTTCTTGATTTATAGCGTACCTTCCTACGTTTTAATGGAAAAAAGCTGTCGAAGGGACTGAAATAACCTTCGAAAGCAAATAACACTTTGGATATGGTAAAAGAATTTTCTCAAGTGGAATAAAGAAAATACTTTCATTATGACGCTGCATGTATCGCGACGACTTTCGACGAAATTTTTCCACTTCGTGCGAAAGGAATTAAAATTTGTGATAATCGTTCAAAGGAAGCTTATAGTATACGAGTAATCGCCTAATTTTACATCACTTCAACACCGTTTTCCCACCGTACTCTAATGTACTCGCAGCATTAAGAAATTTTCAATGTTGTTAAATTAACCGTTCAAAGACCTTTTATCAGCATGGTTTATCTAATGATTGAGATGTTCGCCACAACAACGTTGTAAGTACAAATTTCCAAATCGAGTTCACGATTCGTGTGGTGAGCGGTGATTTACTTTTTACAGTTTATATTTAACCAAACAGCGTTCTTCTTTATTGAAATGGAGTTGTATATGCGTTTCATAGGTTCTTATCTTCTCATATATGTGTATAGGTATGTTCTAGGTACTAAATATGGAAGAAATGTGGTCGATTGTCCTTCGTTATGAAGCCATTTATTCAAATTTAATCGAATTATGAAAATTCGGCGTTTTTTTTCGTCGCTTACTCTTGTTTCGCTATCGCATAATAAGTTTCCGAACTTGCTCGTATTTACGGCGAATTGATACGGCAAATTATTCTACACGAATATTTTTGCAACATTGCATACTTCTGCTTCGAAGGCAGAGATGTGCAAAAATTCGCAATATTTGTGTAAACTACACCTGGATATTATTCGTTCGTATAGAAACTATCGTATTATTCTTGTAATGAGCGCAATGATTTTTAAATGTTGTTTTTTACCTGGAGGAGGTGAAAGAGGAGGCGAGGAGGAAGAGAGAGGAGAACAAAAATCATACCTTGATTTTTTTTCAATGGGTAATTTGAGTTTAAGGAAAGTAGCATTGAACAGGAAAACACTGCGCATGTGGCAAGCTGGTGTGCAAACATATCCTAAAAACAAATCCAGAAAATTTTCCAATGTGCCAAATCAGCGTGTTCCACCACCTCCCCCATTAAAAATCTTTTTGGTCTTCCGAAATGAAGGTTTTGACTAACATTTTGGAAAATATTGATTCTATCGTGAAAAGTATCCAATGAGAATACTACCTAATCTGTTCCAAATATTCTATCGAACGGACGTGAAATTGATTTCGCAATTCCTGTGGGAGAGGGGGAAGGAGGAGCAGGCCTAATCAATTTAAATCACAGGGTTCTGGATCAGCATCGTAATAGTGGTGTCCGAATCGAATGTTCTTTATACCACTTTTTAGCCGTCGAAAATGCTTCGAGTTGAATTTTAGAACGTTTCTCTATCATGAAATTGACCTGAGTTATATCCCCTCTCCTCATCCCCGTTTCCTTCCAAGTTATATTACATAAAAAGTGCAAATAGGATGAAAAGGGAAAGCACCACATGATGTAAAATCATGAACTGGATTGTATTTCACGTGTAGGGCTCCTCTGAAAATATCATTTTCAATTTAAAAATTGGGGGAAAATCAAAATAGGTAGATACCTACTTACCAAAAAAAAATTTACAAAATGTTACACGGTTTCAAAAATGAGAGAAGTAAGAAGCTTGAAAAGGTTGAAAAATATTGACAATTATTTTCAAAAAAATGAAAAATTTCAAAAAAAAACTCAAACATTTTTTAAAAATAAAAAGTTGAAAACATTCGAGAAATACAAAATATATAATCATGTCTTTTGAATTTCTCAAAATAATCTTCTCATCACAGTAGAAGTTTTCTGTTTGAGTTTCAATTCGAAGTTTGAAGACCATCGATTGTGCCTATGTGGACAGAATTGAATGCTTTTCTTTCCACAAATATTTCGCTATTGCTTAAGATTCATAGCAGCATATAAACCTCTTCATGACAGATAAAACTGGATTTTTAAAGAGGACACAATACATGACTCAAAATTGTACAGATTTATGTGAATGTTTCACCACGAAGTTGTTCAAGCGATGCCTGTCGATATGTACGAATGTAATGTTTTTGCCATTTCTTGTATTTCTCAGCAAACAAAAACCCACGAAGTAAAACCACAATAGATCTACAAATTAGTTTTTTAAATCAAAAATAAGGTACCACTGATTCAGTACGCAGGTGCAGCCGGCTATGCACTGAACATCGTTTGCTGACGATGAGGAGAACGGAAAGGTTTCTGAATCACTACACGTGGCGACGGTCATTGGCCCTCACCGCGAAAATCTGTAGCCTACACACCGAATAGGGTCGAAGGGAAATAAGAGGTAAGGCGTCAACCACCACACGAAGGAAAAAGTTCTTTGGAATCCCTTTTTCCTGTGCAAACGTACTCCCCTTAAAATATATTGTTCGCGAGGTTGAAGAAATCAAGAGATTACCAACCTTTCAATGTTCAGATTTGGTTTCAGTATTGCTAATGTTCTTAATTTTGTTATAAGGTCTTCTGTGGGTGTGTGTGAGTGATGTGATGGGAATGAGAACGCCTGATTTGGTGGATACAAATAAAATCTGGGTAGGTAGTAGGTAATAGGTACACACTTTTAAGATAATGAGAGTGAAAAAGGAAACGAGAACAATTTAAATATTGCACCTATTCGTTATCTATCTAATAAAATTTTAGTCTTTATCAGCGTAAGTTATCCCTGCAAATCACCAATAACTTTTTGTTTTCAAAACATCTCTCATGATTCATAACAATAATATAGGGTACCTATTTCAATCTTAATTCCAAAATGAAAGCAAACGTTTCCAAATACACAAATTCAGAACTCCTTATGATATATAATAGGCTACTACCAATACGCACAAGTTTTTTAGTTCAAGTTGTGAATCAATTATTAATCATTTATGCGGAGCAAGAAGCCAAGTTTTATCATAGTAGGCACCAGTGCCACCTTTGAAATGTTTTTTCAATGAAAAAAATTCCATCCATACTTAATTTAATTTGAAAAGTGGTGTCTAATTACTAAATACCAATGCCGACTCTCTCACAAGTTAAACAACAGATGCAAGCTAGACACATTTTTGCATAGATATTCAGAATGTCTTTACATGTTTTTTTTGACCATTCGTAAAGCTACGGTTGAAAAATACATTGAAATATTCTAAGTATCTAACTGATTATGCAAACTATGCAAAATACCTACTTTAAATACGAACTTGATGCCAGAAAATAAGTCAAGCAGTATGCTTTTAAACATTAAAAATGATTTGAAAAATGTTTTTTTTTTCACTTTTTTGGTAAAAAACTTATGATGGTAACTTTTTTTTGTGCTATGAATATGCTTCAAAATTTAAAATACTGTTACAGAAATGTAAAAGTGATCACAAAAAATAGTACTGCCAAAAATCCTTCAGTTAAGTAGCCTACCTAAATTTGCTATTGTAGGTAATCGCCATTTTTTTTTTCTGTTTAATTGTTTAGTGGAAATCACTGTTTTTTTTACTTAGATATGAAGTCATTTTTTCAACATTTTACAAGAGTGGAAAAAGATCTGTGGTCAAGGAATTTATAAAAATAATGAGACCATTCATCATTTTTCTTCCTTGAAAAATCAATAATAAATTTGATATGTTCATCCTCTGCCTCGCATCCCTCTGATTATTCAAAATGGTCCAAAAATTCCATAATAATTGATAAAAAATTTGAATGGCCTACCTATCTAAAAAAAAGAAGTGATTTCTGGTAACATTTAAATGACTGTTACGGTTGCAGGCTTAATTTTTAATATGGGTGGGAAAATTGTATTTTTTTTAGGAGCCTAAAATATGAGCTAAAAATAAAATAAATTTCATGGCAATTCCTATAACTCTAGTCTTTCATTTTGGAGTTTTGCTGATTTTTTTTAAACGTGGCTTCTAAAAAATACTGTCATCTCCAAATCATTTTTTTTATTCAACAAAATGGGGCCTTTGGATGGAATTGAAATTTAAATGTGACTAGAAATGTGTTTTTTTATACATACATATATGACTGCGGCCATTTGATTTATTCGTCAATTTATTCAATTTTTGGACTATCTTGTAAAATTTAAAACATTGTATTGTAAGGCCTTTCAATCTCCATTTGGGTTGCTGAAATTTTTTGGGGGGAGCTGCATTTCAGCCAAATTTTTTGATAGAAAAATGAGAGCCTCAATATTTATCAATCGTAACCGGCTCTCCTTTTTTCGCAAATATCTAGTTAATTTAATCACTACATTAAATTAAATATTAGGTAGTACCTACTTTGAATAAATATAAATAAATTATACTGAATATTAAATTGAATTAAATACCTACCTATTCAATTGTACAACCACACAGAAAATAATTGAATCTTGCATGGATCCAATTCAACCTGGTAAGGGAAGAAATCCGATAGGGAAGACCTGTTTGCGATGAATAGATCTGATCTTGATCAGACCTGATCAGATCCGGAAATTCCTTGGGTCTAATTAGATCGATCTGACCAGGTTCCTTCAAATCTATTTAAACCTAGTCAACTTCATTCATTTTCCTTCGGGTGTTCAATTTAATAGACAGATATTTGATACAATTCAATATTCAATTTTAAACATAATTTGTTTTGATCCATTAGATTTGTTCAAACTTGATAAGATCAACTGAATCTGACCAAATTTGAATGATCAGATCAATGTTTACTCCTAAATCAAATAGGTCCCTACCTACTTGTTATTCTTCATGCTTTCATATCAAATTGTTTAATTTCAATTTTATCTGCGTTTAGTTATATGTATACTTAGATGCATCCTACACAGGTGGCTTCATTTTTATTTTAAATTTAGCATTTAAGTGACAACTGTTCCCCTTACAACTTGAAGAATTTTGAGCAAAACTAGAAAGAAAAGTCAATTTCTGTAGGTACATATAAGAAGAGGAATTATTACGCGTGTTTGATATTGAGTACTAAAAACACTAAAGAAATACATTTCACGCAAAATTTTTATCAATAAAAAATTTTGCGTGAAATGTATTTCTTTAGTGTTTTTGTAGGTACATATGTAATATGTGATTTTAATAAAAACTCATTCTCAATACTTAATTATCATAAAAAATGCTGCACAATAAGGTTAAAAAAGTTCACCAATCTGGAAAAATAATGTCTATCACTTTCATTCCCTTTTCGAGCACTTTTTTCTAATAAAAATACTCAAAAAATGTACGATTAGGTATCTCATTTCATTCCTCCAATTAGGTATCGCACATTAAAGAGACTCCTCTCTTTCTGCTCTCTGTACAAGCACAATTTTCAGTTCCATTCTGAAAGAGACCGAAGACGTTTGGTCTATAGATACCCTATAGTCTTTTAACTTTAGCAGCTGAGACTCCAGGACTACACAGCTACCGAAAAAAAAAAATGGAATTAGGCCTCTCATAGTTCAAGTTGTTATGGAATCATTAGGTAAGGTAAAAAAAAGTGTATGCGAGTGAGAATGGAGAATAGTTGAAAAAAATTTTCGTCAGTGGGTAGAAAAAGTGCCAAGATGTATCCTAAGTACCAAAAGAACTCCGAACTCGTTTTTTCGCCCGATCAGATCGGATGGCCAAGTATAATGAACAAGAGGGCAATAGCCTTTCATGCACATCCAGCGAAAGAGAGAGAGATGTTTCAAAAAAAAAAAATAAAATGAAACAGGGTGAGGGTACATTATACTCTATACTTTGCCACCTCTCTTTAGACGCGATTGTGGATTGTGTGAGTCGAGTTATCAATATGAAGAAGTTGACGTAGTCGTAGTACAACACAAACGCATACGCATTGGAGCTCTCTCATACCCTACAATCTACATCACAGACTGGTGTATGTAGTGTACTTTGACACGCGCCGGCTATTCGTCGGAAACCATTGCCTTACTCCTCCACGCGACGTTTTTCGTCGCATTTCGTGGCCTCTCCTACCCGATACGCAGAAGGTAAATAATGTTATTTTACTTGAGGCGCTTTCCTTGAAATAAAATTGTCCTTTATCCTTTTATTATTAATTAAACCATTGTTGAGGTACGTACTTACGAATCATTTGGAAATTTTTCGCCCAAAATTTATGCCAGTCTTGTTAAATATTTGAATCTTGGTCGCGAGTCAATGAAAAATACTGTTACTGTTTCGCGTATTCGGCTTCGTATTCGTATGTGTTGATACGATCATCATAAACTGGTCCTCCGGTTGCCTAAAATATTGGTGCGTGTGATAGGTCAGTCGTTTTCAAAGAGAAATCATTTGTCATACGAAGTTCTACGTTAAAAGTTCGTTTTTATTTTACTGGCTTGAATTTTTGCGTTAGTGTTGTGCTTTTTTTTGATCAGTTTTTCACTCATCCCGCGTCGCGTGTGCGATTCTTCATTCGAGAAACATCCGGATAACGAATAATTTCTTCTCATGGTGAGTAAAACGATGTGATTTTAACGTTAGAATTTTGTTCGCATTTGTGTGGAAATTAATGTAGCTAAATTATCACGAATGTGGGGAAAATGCGCGCAAAGGAGGTAGATACATTTCGTTTCGTGTGACCTATATTTTGCAATGCCACAGAGATTTAGGGGGGTTGCGTATGACATTCAAAATCTTGCGTTTTAACTTTCGCTTTTGGTTGCTCTACGATACGAAGTTGAGCATTATCAACGCTGTGAATACTGTTTTCCTCATTTTGGAAAGCTCGGAGCTTCATTCTAGAGGTATCAACTTTTAGAATATTGAATACCAATACGAATCTAAGCATATGTGGTGGTTTCAGTTACTGGTAAATTTGTGTAAATATTCTAGGGTGTTGGGGTTTTGAACTTTTGAGAATGTTCCTATTCGTTGATAGGCGAATTTTGGCGGGTGTTACCGTAGGTTACTTACTCTCTGAAATTTGGTGTGGTTTGTTCATTGTTCAACTTCACTAAGGCATATAATGTGATGGTTTTCAAAAATGTAGATACTTAAATGATTTTGTTTGGGTTGAGGAATGGAATAGATGACTCAACCTGAGGTTATTTAACAATGGAAAAGTTTTCCGAAGTCCGAATCCAAATCAATCGAATAAATCCACTAAACTAAAATGTACGTTAGGTGTCCATTAGGTACTCGAAATTTGTGATGCCAGTCACGTTATTCTTATCCAGTTTCTTATTTGAGTTCAATGAACATCTAACTGATTAAAATTTTACATCAATTTCTATGATAAATGTGATTAAAGTTCACCAAAATGCACTGCAGTTTCCCTAGGTGTTACAAAGTAGAGTGCAACGAACCTTGTTATGTTATCTGCTCTGATGTACGAGTAATATGTTGCACTTCGTGGTGCTTTTCGTCTTCGGTATAGAATTCGTTTTGTTGCCATATATTTATTTGACTTTTGATTTATTCAGTTTCAAAAAAGATGTTGACTAATTCTGAGGGATCTTTCGAAAAATTCATTTTAGTAACAAGACGTAACCCTCCTCTTCATCGCTTTTCCAACATATTTATGTACTTTGGATGACAGGATGACTTCAGGCAACACAGCAAATGAGCCAAATTATTGTTGATGAGCTAGGTATTCTGGAGCTTATGAGGGAAGAGTCAAAACTTCAAAAATTATGACCAGCGATCAGATCAAAACTTTGCATACCTAACCTACTGTACTCGAACAGTCAAATTTGAGAGCATACGAGTACAGTTAGTAAATTAAAGTGTCAAATCTTGATCAGTAGTGCCGATTATTGATCATAATTTAATATTGATTTTTGAGGTAGCATGAAACAATTGATAAAGTGATCAAGAGTTGTCACTATATGCTTAGTCTGAAAATTGAAGGAAAAAGCCAAGTGCCCAAAATTGCGAAATCATGATTTTTGACCATGACCTCTGCCATTATTTTTGAGACGAACAGAAAAGGTTCTCTTAGGAAATTGTCCTTCTCTTAAACTGAAGGAATCAAGCAATTGTATTTTGAAAATTCCCTTCGAGTTCTTCAACTTTTTTGAAAATTAATCTTCTGTTAATTTTTGAAGCTAAATTCTTGTGTAAGTTTCAAGTCTTTAAACCCACCTTTGGTAAAATTGTCTTTCTTTAAATATTGAAGGATCCAGAGGCAATAATTTATTAAAATTTACCCTTAAAAAATTCATTTGCTCAAGCGCCTTTTATTTTGGAAATAGGTTGTTTCGTTAGAGAACCTTTTTTATTCACGTTGAAAAATTGTACCAGAAACCATGATCAAAAATCTAGTTTTTTGTTTTAAATTCAGACTCCTCTAGCTTCACATTTTTTCAGGAAAATCGAATGTCCAAATTGCCCCTTATAAAGCATGGACAATGCTTCTGACCGTTCTTCGTAACGTTCAATGTTTTGAGATATACCTACGCATAAAAGTAGGTAAGTATTTTGGAATTCGTTGAAAATGAAAAAAAAAATTATGAAATGTTATTTAGAATCTTCTGAAATGTAAACGTACTTTGTTTAAATGAAAAGAATGTTGGTTGGGATTTTAAAACATTTTTTTGAATTCAGGATACCTTGTGGTATCAATTTATAGCTCTCTGTAAGGTATTTATTTAAGGTAGGCTTGTCTTTAATTTTTAAGATCAGTTTTAAAATACCAGCTCAAGGCTGAGCGAAAGCGAAAAGAGGATAAAAATTTAAATAACATCGTTCCAAAAAAAAAAAAATGCTTTTAGAAATATTAAAAGCAAAAATAAGCTAAGATTCAGATAATCGTCTCTATTTTTTGCTGAAAAAAGGACCTTATTATATAAAGTTCACCATTTTTAACCGTTCTAAAGAGAATTAAAATTTTGATTTTTTAAATTTTCGATTCTTTAAAACGTTGAAATAACAATTAAATCTTAAACTTTTTCATGTATTGGATGTCTTTCATATTTTTAAAATGCAAATTTTCCGACTTAGCTAGACACATATTATTATTTACTCCTCAAAAGTTTGCTCTTTCATTGTGAGGGAGGGATGTTAGTATCAAAGTTTTGAGTATTGGTCGAAAAAAAAATCGAAATACCTAATTTGAATCCAAATATTGAGGACCAAATCCAAAACTTACAAATTCTCATGGGATCCTGACTAGTTTGAAACAAAGTTAGCAAAAGTTGATTTCATTTGGGTATTTGTTGATGTTATTTTATCAATAAACGAATTGAACGTGGGAGATATTGATATTTGCAACCGAACTAAATTGAAACATTTAGGTACATTTTTCTTTTTCTCATTTTAGCGATACGAGTAATTCGGTACCTAGCGAACAAAAGCTACATAATTTTGAGTAAATTGAATGGTGATTCATGGAGAATAGTTCCAAAAAAATTAGGTCGAAGGCATTGGTCTCTTCCTGATGAAAATTGCGATGTTCGTGGAATCCGACATTTAATGTTATGTATCGAGAGATACTAAATTTTCACTTTTGACTTGAGGATCCATTTCCAGCAGACCCTCAGAATGATAACTTCATAATTTTTCATTACCGATTCTGATTCCTGTCTTTCTATTTTGCACACCGTGATGCAAACTCGTTCCTAGCCGAATTCTTATTATGTGCTTTGTTTCGCTATTGAATAATTATATTTTTAAATACTTACATATGGGCGCAATACCATACCATTTTTCCCGATAAATTCATTAGTTGATGATCAACGTGAATAGATACATATACCTATGTATGTTGATGCATCATGAATAACCGTTTAGTGTTTAATTTTATGCATTCAAAATAGTGCTGCTGTTGAAATGTGTGATCGAAAATGCTAATTATGTGAGAAACATGCTACGTATATCTATCTACCTACCTAAATACTTATTTGAGTACAATGGATATCTTCATATGCTACTTAATCGAAGATCCATTAACGACAATTTTTTTTACATCGTTTGATAGGTACCTTACCTACTCTGTAATGTATTAGGTATTGCGCACACTTGGTTTTATGTAGGTACTTGGCATAATACACGCCTTGGCCAAATTTTGCAACTGCCTCAAATTTTCGTTGTTCGGCCAAATACACGTTTATTGATTTACCAATTTCAACTCACAGGGTAGTTACGCATTGTGGGGGGGGGACAAGAGGACAACCGTGATTGTGGAGTGTGGACTCGGAGTTGGCGCGTAAAATGTACGTAGATTGCGGAAAAGGAAATGGTCGGAGGGATGAGAGAAGTTGCGGCATTTCGCTGCTGGAAAATTTAGCGAACCTGTAGGCTTTGGAAGTTTCTACGCAGCTCCACGCAATTTTCTATTTATTACGACGTTGCCGATACAAATACCCGCAAAAAATCGAATTTGTCGGGCATGTACGTTGCGTAGAGGAAAATTGCGTCGAATTTATCTATTTTTTTTAGGCTTCTGGGGTTGGTAATTTTGTTAACGATGATTTCCTTGAAAAAAAAGTGTTGATTAGAAGTGAAAAATTGTAAGGGTTCGTTTCAGATCAGTCAAGTTGTATGAAGAGTTGAGAATTCTCAATATGGTTTTTCAATTCTTCAAGATGATATATTATTGGCTAGTGATTGTAGGGAGCGATTGAATGTGATACGAGTAGTGAAATTTTTCCATTGGTACTCTTCATGTAAAATTTGGCGCAATAATATGGCAACATTGTAGACCAAAGTTCCGGGTGAAGCTGAATTCGCGTACTTTCGTTTTTAAAGTTCTACCCCTGATGCGTACGATTCATCCTCGTAACGTCGAGTCGAGGTGGTTGTATCCTCCCTGATCCTTTTTTCCCAAGGTTACACCACTATACCGGCAGGCACAACCCTTCGTTCTCTAACCCAACCAAACCGCCCACGTTCGACCGCGTTAACCACCTGACAACCGATCCGCTGTGAAAAATCTTCCGTTTTTCCATCTTAGCCTTCTGTTCTTCAACCGTCGCCGTTCTCGATACATCAACTTTTAAAAACGTGCTTTTACGGTTTCCGAATTTCATTTTCCATGCATTTTCATCGTCAGAGTGGCCGCTCTAAGGTATCTAATTTGATTTTTTTTCCTCCTTTCACGTAAATATACTCGTAGCTATAGAGCAAGCCATCTTGTATAAAACTTAATGCTTTTATATTCATTTCGCTTTGTGCTAGAACAATTTACTTCAAATTAGTTTAACTTGAGAGGTGTCTTCAGCATGCCATGCCATCGCAATGAAATCTCCTGTGAAGCTCTTCGTCTCCTTGCTGGGCTAGAATAGTAGAATTTTCGGTCAAAGCCCTACCTCTCGTACAAACCATACAAGAGTGGCTCAGACATGTGGGTATTTATACATTTATAGTGTTCCATTCGTATACATTTCGCTTCAATTTACTCGTACACACGCTCATTGTTGCTTATTAGTTTCTTGTTTTCAAGTGTTTCATTCCAGTAAGGTCTGTATTTTTATAAACTTTTATTGTTTGAAAGCTTGTTTGCGGCATGCCGTAGACATTGAGCCATTTCTGGAGGCAAATGAGAAATTTTCACTCGAGTTGTCTACACATACGAAAGTAGTTTGCGAAATTGATTTTCATGTTAAAATTTTTGTACAAGAGGATTTAAATTTGAATCGAATGGTCAAAAATGGCAAAAAAAAACATTTTTATGGACTCTGCTTGTTTGGTTATTTAAAAATGTCGAAGTTTTGTAATCTTTCAAACTTTGCAAATGACACTGCACAAATTGAGATACTTTGTATGCAAATTTTGCCCATCTTGTAAAATGAAGACACTATGTCATTTAAAAATCTAAAAACAGTGATAATTGCTTTAATCCTTTGAGACCCAAGAGAAGAATTGACGTTCATTACATGGGAAGAAGTATAACTTCATTAAGCAGATTTTTAATAAAAATCAGGTGTACTCAACATTTCATTTTGTAGAATTTGAGGAAATACTCAAAATGGACACTTTTTCTATCCAGATTTCCAAAATAAATTTTTGATGTAAAAGGATGTTTCCTGAAATTTCAAAATAAAATTTTTAGTAAACCTTAATTTTTTTTTAAAATTTGCTTAATGAAGTTATACTCCTTCCCATGTCAGATTCTTTTTTAGTTTCAAAGGGTTAAAACTGGCTATGGGCATGGAGTCATTTGGATACTACATATTTTGAAATTTTTGAAGTGAATCTGCCATCAAAAACACTCATCACTCATCAGATTTACCAAATAATAACCCAAACAAAAGAATAACTTGAGATTTTTTTTTATTGCGCAACTCCTCAGTAAACAGTGTAAACACCAGTTAGTTAAACGTTTTAAAACATCAAAAAAAATGAGTTTGTAAACCTTGAGACATTTTGGATGCAAAAATAATAGCCGGGTACCGACATCCGGATGTATTTTTAACGGAAAAGCTTCATTTGATTATTGCCCGTCGAAGTTCGCAGAACTAGCTAAATTACATGTACCTAACCTAACTTTACACTCAGAGGTGGTGGTTTATTTGTTTTGTATATAGTTGGCTGATGAAACCTGTTTTTTTGTTTTTCGCTTGTGTGCAAAATAAGCAGACGCATAAAAATGTCGGTGAATCGAAGAATACTAATATAACCCAGAATGGTACTAAAGTGCCTGGAGATTTTGTTTAATGGTCCGCATTTTAGGTGAAATGAATAAGTAAAATGCAATCCAAGAAATACCTTGTATTATTCAAAGTACATATTGGATGAATTTTTGCACCTTTTACCTCCTCCTCCGTTATGAGTGATGTTACTCGATAATATTCGAATGACGACTCAATTATGAGAAATTGTGAATGTTTTCTCATAGGAAAATTATTTCTAAAATTGTTAGGATCGACGTTCGACGATGTATTTTATTTTATTGTGTTCAATTTAACCTCATACATAACTGGAAATGCACAACGACAAAGTATACTACCACGAATTTCATATTACACAAAATATTGATATCTTATCAGCGTTACCTATTTGAAAAGATAACAACTCCTAATACTGATACTGCATTATCCTATGTGCATTTAAAATCGTTATAAAATGACCGGAAGCGAACATTTTAAATGATTGACATACGTAGGTAAGGTACTGTTTGTACACGAATATTTTTGCAGACATCGACATTTTATTCTATAGCCTTGTAGGTATCCCGACCCGACTCCCGAGATATTATTCAGTTTCGCAGATAACGTCAATTATTTATCTATACTTGAATTATCTTGGTATAATTTCTACTCATTAAAATCATATTAACGAAATTTACTGACGATTGGATTTTATCATGTTGCATTCGTTTTAGAATTTGAATCTTAATGTTCACTGACTGATAGTAGGCTACATAAATGTAACTAAACGAACACCCATTTATTTATATTTTCTTAATCTCGGATCACATTGTTTGGAAATATTATCTATTCGATTAAAATTATTTGATTTGTTTTTCGGTAAATTTTTAATACACAGTACACAGATTTTTCTTTCGTTTCTTTCATTCTGATGCGACGATTAGTACCCATTATTTATTAAATCAATAAAAGTAGTCAATGAATTATTAACCTCGATTCGATTTCATTGTTTATAATGAACTATGTTTATCCAACAAAATGATGAATCGACGATTAAATGTTTACATTCGATTGTGGTAATTTGAAACTAACAAACTAGATCTTATTGCCTATTGCAACTTGCATGAGAAGATGCCACCTCAACCACCGTTATTGAAAAAGGAATATTGGTCTTCCATTATTTTTCAGATCTGTTTTTAAACATGGTATTTTGAGGTTGAGATTTAATTTTTTTTTTGAGCAATCAGATTTTCAAATTTTATGAAATTTACTGAACAAAAACTACGTACAAATCTATGATGAACAGTTTATTCGACTCAGTTCTTTCAAATTAGGTGTACATACAGAAAATTTTAACTCGATTTAAATTAAATATTGAGGAAGTTTGAGACGAAGTTTTGGAATATCATCTCTAAAATCAATATTATACTCAATATGTATTATTTTTGGGTACTTGCCTAAACGTTACCATTTTATAAAGTTTCTAAATAGGCTTGGTAATTGAGCATTGGACTTGCAGGGGTTTTGAAACATGTTCTCTTCAAAAATTAAATTTCGGTTGCAATTGAAGCTGAAGCTGACTATCCCAAGTACGATAGTTTCCTTGTTTGTAGCGTCCGATCTTGGATTTCTCACGTTTTGTTATGAAATTTTACCCAAGTTTATTAGAAATTAATCAAATTTTACATAATTTTAATTTTTTTTTTTACAATTTTTGGCTTAGATCTAATTATGCTGAATTGGATCCATGGAATGTTCAGATCTGATCAGATTCAGCCATTTTTCACTGAGTTTATATGCCAATAATTTTACATAACTATTTTTCTCACATTTCAAACTATTTTTTATTTTTTCTCATTTTATGGCTATTTTCTGAATTTTATGCCATTTTCAACGGATTTTTTCTCACTTTAACGAGATTTTCTCGTGCTTTGGACTTTTTTTCTACCAATTTACTCAATTTTAATCAAGTTTGAAGATATTTAATAAGCTATTACGACACGTTTTCTTCGCGTTTCAAACAATTTTTCAAATATTTATTTGCACAATGAATTCTGTATGCTATGAAATCTCCATCGAATTGCGATAAATTTTGAGTTTCCTCCATAAATTCTTCCAGAGTCGGGTAAAACGACTCCAGACTGTATAATTCTCGGACGAGTCGCATGAAATGTGCATAATAATGTGTGTTGGTAGGTATGTAGCTAGGTAGGTAGTAGGTAACTACCTATCTGCATATTTCTCGTGAACCGTACATTGCGGCGTAAAATTCCAGTATTTTAGTATTAACGCGAACTCGGCAGGAAAAAAGGACCTTTATTGTGGATTTCGCCTTGACCAAAAAGTATTGCGCATACATTGTTGAATTTTTACAAGTCGCCGAGTAAACTCGCCGCGACAACGGCGCATAGTACATATTTGTTAATTTATCGTCGTCGACGACATCGTTGTCGTTGGTAGAATCGCATCAGCGACGCAAGACGAAGGACAGGACAACCAAAAAAAAAGCACAAAAATTTTTCGTAATCAGCGACGCCGCGGCGGTGGCGGTGGCGGCGCGGTGCTCGTACATTGTAAGCTCTCTGTCGAGTTTACGTTTCAACGTCAAGAGTATTTCACACTATTTATGCAAACCTTCCAACGTCTTGTGATAGAGAAGTATTTTTTTGTTACTAAAATTCATTGATTGTACGGCGAGGGGAGCGAAAGGAAACGTTACGAAGTTGGCCCAACCGTCCCCACTGGTCACTAGGTTGATGGAGGTCGGCGCTCTATATAGCGCGATTGTTTCACACGTGGAGGAGTTCGCCGAGGGTTTCTTGAGCTATACGTCAGCTCGCTGTGCAGTACTCGCGGCGCAATGCGCAGTCACTGCGCGATGACGTCATCTTTGGTTTGCCCGCCTGCATTAAGGAGCGTACACACGATCCAATATATTTGACAAACCAGGTTTGTCAAATTGACATCGTTGATAAAATTTATCAACATATAATCAACATATATTTGGTTGCATGGAAAGTCAAATATATTAGATCATGCAAACGCTATGATAATCTAAGTTTTTTTTCCAAATTTTCAACGTTTTGTTGATCGATGACACCAATTCTGAAAATAGAAATTATTTATATTTTCAAAATTATTTTCAGAGTTGTGTCTATGGTGTCTCCGATCAACAAAACGTTAAAAATTTGAGAAAGACATCATCAGAGCGTCCACACAACCGAATATGTTTGATTAAATTCAATTTGATTTGACAAATCGAGTTTGTCAAATATATTGGATCATGTGTACGCTCCTTTAGGAACACCGAACACCGAACAGGCTGCGGCTGCTGGGTTCTCGGCTCTGGCTCTCGCCTCGGTGTGTGTAACGCAACTTTTCGGCGGCTAGTGAACGATGCTTTCATTGGTTGAGAGTAGCGAGTAGCCTATGACTTTCGAGGTGGAATTTGGGATATTGGTACTTATTGTGTGAGCTTTTTGAGACTTTGTGTTTATTTTTTGCTACGAAATTGATTTGGACCCGAATTTGTGGCTCAAATCACATTGATTTGTTTCAATTTCAGAATGAAAAGTAAATTTTAATACGTGAGGTGCAATGAGGTTAGATGGAAATTGATTTCCAAGCACCTTACTAACAAACTGGATTGCAGAAACTACTCGTACCTACCTACAGATGAACTTTTGTTGAAATCAGTATTTCTTATTAACGAGGATCGTGGAGTGGAGACTTGGAAGAAATCAAAAACTGAATTTGAAAGGAAGGAGTTTTGCATCAAATCTGGTGATTAGGGGTATACAATTATGCATACAGGGCTGTTAAATTACCGTAATTTATTTGCTGGTAAAATACGGCGGTAAAATACGGTATTTTACGGTATTTATGGTATTTTACCATTTTGGATATGAAGAGTTATTTGTACATAGTTTGACTTTGAAGTTCTGAACTTCTGACCTGCCTCTGAAGTAAATTTTCATCTATTTTAGGTGTTATTACAGATTATAGAAAATTTTCCATGGACATTTTTTGGAAATTTATGGGGAAAATTTTTGGTAACTTAGAAATCATAAATTTCCATGGAAATTTGGAAATTTATGAAGGAAAGATGGGAAAAAAGTGTTCAATTTGGCTTTTTGGTAAATTATGGTGAAATACGGTAATAAACTTTTGGTAAAATACCGTAAAATACGGTAAAATACCGCCGTAATTTACCAACATAAATTACCTTACAGCCCTGTACATACATAAGTTACACATTTTTTCAATTTATAACTAGTTACAAACCTCTGAACTGGTTTGAAAATCAACTGGCTTATAAAAACCAAATTGCTAAAAAAAATTGCGGAAATGGGATACTTTTTAAGTTACCTTATATGTAGTAGATAGGCTTATCCACCAATTTTTCACTGTTCCCAAATTTTTTATACTTTCTTTTTCCCATTTGCATATTCATTCTATCGACAGTAATTTTTATATACCTGCATGTGCCTTTCACCCCCTTTTAAATGACTTCTTTTTACCGAGCTTTTTGAAGTATTAATTGGAGAAGAGAAAATTCATTTCAAGCAATTATCAAGTACGTACCTGAATCTACCCAAAAAATGCAAATCATTCAACCTATTCAAAGTAAACTGGTTTTATCGTTTGGCAATAAATACATTTTTTAAACACACAGGTACCTAATTTTCTTTGAAAAATTTCGAATGCTTTAATGCATCAAAAGTGCCTAAAATCATGAAATTTAATGCTTCAAAAAATTCATTTCCGCGAATGCTCAATACTTTTATTCCTGCGTACCTGAGTAGAATCATTTAGGATAGGTCAAGTTTCACACATAACCAGTCAGATGCATTCGGTAAAATTTTACTATTCAAATTAGTTGACGCTTCCATTACTAGGTATAGAGTCGTATCCTTGGTAATTTAGGTACTCATTTTCTTCGTTGTTTTTTTTTTTTTTTTTTTTAAATACTTACTTGATTGTAAATTAATTAACTGATTTTCCTCATTCATCACAACGACAACTGTGTTATTTCTTGTGGTACCTAGATATCGATTCGAGAAGAGTAAATACTAATCGAACGAAGATTGCAATTAGGGTAATTAAATTTGTCGATGTTTTTTATTTCTCGCTGTGGTAGGTAATTATCCTGGATGCATTTTAACATCAATTATATATCTTCTTTCTGTAAGATTTTTCGATTTTGTCAACAACGAAAAAAAACAATTCTTTATAATTTTATTCAAATTTAATTCCTACACAACAAAGTATAAGTATGGGATTTTTTTGTGAGAAAAAAAAACAAGAAACTAACTTACTGATAAATTGGTCACACAACATGCTTCCGTTTTTCAAATATTTATCCAATATTAACTTCTCTGTTACCACCTATAGTACAAACGCGAATTGAGAATTTAAAAAAATGAAAAAAAAACATACATATAATAACGATGCAGTTACCTCTTGTAAATTATGCTTAAACCCTAATAAGAGCCTCTGTTACATTGTATGTTTTTAAACAATACTAATTATAGTGTATCCACTAAAAAAAATTCGTAATTGCGCGCAAACTGAACTTCTATATTGCTACTTTGAAGGCTGCATTGCGTTTTTTTCTGCTACATTGTAATTTTATTACTCGACAGTCGTCGAGCTATGAGCTCTGTAGGTATTTTTAATTCGTCCATAAGACGTTGCGCTGCTGCCCTATCGCGACAAAATGAAAAACAAGAAAATGTGCGGCATTGCATATTGCATAATTCTTCCTATGCCATATCAAGAGTGAGACTACTAACTCATATAATAACGCTAGACGTTCAATTTTTTTTTTTTACTTTTTTACTAACTACACATCTTACATACTACATACAATGTTGTCGAATCCGTACACGTATTCTAAAATATCTACTTGGTCAGCCTTGGTGAGAAAAAGCTAATTTTCGTTACAAAACTGTTAATTTACTGACTGCTCGAATTAGTTCATGGTTGTGTGGTTGCGTTTTGAGTGAAGATGATAATATTATACACTACAGTATAAATCATACATTTTATCACTACTAATATAAAAAAAGTTTAAAATTGTAAGCTTAATAATTTTTTTTTGCGAAGTTTGTTTACCAATGGCAACGATGTTTGTGCATCGCAACTTAGTCTAAATTTATCGCATCTAACGAATATTTTTTTCTTAGAATGTAGATGCGTATTGCCTACTTACTTCTTCTGTTCTGTGTATCTTCTTACTGCCCAATATATGCAGTACCTACCTAACCAGTGCATAATTTGGCAACAATTCTCCTTCATGTAGGTATGTACCTTGCCTTATCTTTATCCAGTAGGTGTGTTTGAATTTGAAAATTTTTCATTTCATTCTGTCTCGTAGTACTACATATAATCGCGAATAATTTAATGGTATCTAATTACCTTGTGGTCAACATTGTTTGGGATACAATACGCTATGGTCAAATCCGGTGTGAGTAATGACTAATGAGTATCGTTATCGCTACATTAACGTTGTTTTATTAAAATGCTTAGGTAGTTAGTTTCTGGTTGAAAATTTGACGGTGATTTGCATTTTTATTCGAAAAAGCGAGCTTCACGTTAGAATTTTTTCCACGTTAAGAATTATTCTCTATCGCGATTACTGTGATTATGCAGTTTCCGGTCATTTGGCTGGAAAGATAACATATCGATAGTAATAATATTATCTACTGCGAACTGTAGAAGAAATTTTTTGCATTTCATGCTTTAAATTTTCATCAAATTCTCTCTCTTTGTAATCATTGTAGAGGAAGCGGATAAAGAGAGCACACTTCATTGAAATTTTCAAATTGTGGATCTGGAAATGTTGTGCTGTTTTAAGGCTCGGATTTTATTTTTTCTGAAAAGTCAACACCCTATCGATTCCTAAGCCCTTTAACACTTTTCATTTATGGCCACTTATACTTTGCTCTATGTTTGACCGAAAAAAAAAATCATATTTCTCAATTTATAATCGTTCTTTAATGGACTCACATTTATTAGGTACCATTATTGTGTCGATTTTCAATACTCTTATCCAAAAATTCACCACGAAAAAATTGTAATTATCATGCAACTATTGAAATGATGTAGAATGTGATTCAAAAGTGGCAAAAAAAATAAAACCAAGTGTTAAGTTTTAAAAAATCTATCTACCCATAAAATCCTCAGTTGAATAAAAAAAAACTTGTAAAAAAAATTCTTTGAATCCTATCTTAGGTCAGGTCATTGTCACCTTATATACGGCAGTCGGCAAAAAACCTGATGTACCTAATTAAAATAATGATAATTAAATTAGGTAGATAGGTATAATTCATTTGTGCATTTTTAATTATATTTTTCCCCAAAAAAAGAAGGAAATCTCTATAGACGATACAGGATCAGATTACATGCATACGACTTGTAATAATTTAATTAATGGAAGGCGGGCGAGAGGAAGGAATAAATATGGCTAATATTGCTGCTTTTTTTGAAGCGTTGTTTTAATTACTTATTTATGTGCTTCTTTACTAGAAACGAATTATTTTAATGATGATTTGTGGAAGGTTGCGATTGCAAAATTTTTTAACTGAACTTATGAATAATCTTCACTTTTGTCTCTTGGATATCCCTGATAAAATGTTACTATAGAGATCAAAAATTCCTGTTTCATTACATATTAAAAACGTTTTAGCTGGAGAACAGAAGCTGAAGTTTGAAAACATTAAAATAAATGGCGAATCAGCCTCCCCTGCTTCAAAATTTTCAAATGATCTGGTGGAAGTTAGTTCTAAGGATTTGTAAAATCGCTTAGGTATACAATGAATTTTGGACCATGCACGTGCAGTGTTGCCAAAAATATTTAAATATCACTATTACTTTAATTTGAGCAGCTCTTCATGAAAAATATGTCGTCTGCTTGAACGAAAAATTGAGAGTCCGACGGGGTTCTGAATTTTCCAAAATAATCCAAAAATGGCTCTGATCGTTCAGAAAAATTAACCATTTTTTACACCAATTGCAATCACATTTAGAGGCCTATTTTTGGTATGATTGCAGATTACAATATTTTTTTAGGGCCGAATTTTTTTTACAAATATTTACCTATCTATCTGAAAACCACCAAAATATTGGATTTCGCAGTTGCTAGTTGAAGAATCTTTTTAGGTCATATTGAGGGGTACTGAGTAAAAAAAAAACGTTTGTTTTTAGTTCAAATCTGAAAAAAAACAAGTCTTGAAATATGTAAGTGTAAGTGAGCAATTAAAGAGCTCTATTCCAAAGTGGGTCAAGTCATTTTTTTTTAAAAAAAAAAACACGTTTTACGGAGATTTTTACTTCAAAAGTGGGTTAAGTCATCTATTTTTCAAATGAAATTCTTCTACAAGCAAATGTTCTATGTCCAAAGAAAGTAAAGGTGTACCGACCTTTGAAAACAGAACAAATTTCAGCATCAAAAATTTTAAACGCATTTTTTTGGGGGGAAAAAATAACTTAACCACCTTTTGGAATAGAGCTCTTCAATTGAAGCTTACGTTTCCAAAACGCACTAAGTCCAAAAAAATATTGATAAGAAATTCATGGCACTTACTACTTAGTACAATTTGGAAACGTAGAAATGGCCCAAATTAGCTGATTTTTTGATATGTTGTAGCCAAGACCCTTGGGCACAACATATCAAAAAATCAGCCATTTTGGGCCGCAACTTTATGCTAGATGGCCTTGCGACCTCAAAATTTTTGAAAATGGACTTAGTGCAGTTTGGATACGTATGCTTCAATTAAAACTGAACTTTGGAAATCTTCTCTCTAGGTCTTATTCTATCGCATTTTAAAGGCAATTTTCGGCGTAAGAGAGAAAAAAAACTTTATATGGCTTGAATGAATTTATTCAAAAAATGTCCAAAAATCTCAAAATATGCGATTGAACTCCTACAACTCTGGAATTCTTTCTATGTATTTTAATTAAGTACTACCTATGCGTTTTGAGGGGCACTATCGACATGGGTGAGAAAAAGATGTATTGTTTGGGCTAAAATTTTTGTAAAAAAAGTGCCTTAAAATCTCTAAAGGTATGATTGAGGAGGTGTAATTCTCAGAATATTCTTTCTATGCTATATTCCAACTACTGATGCATTTTGAGAGTCACTTTGAATATCAGTTTGAAAAAATTCTTTCGAGAACTATCCTATATGAGTTTTCATGCTGTGGTAAAAAAATGAGCCAACCAAGTGTCTTTTCCGAAAAAAACAAAAAAAAAAAGGAAAAATTTACACTATTTTTAAGCAAGTACATATTATGTACTTATTTGAATGGATTTTCAATTGTTCTGGTCCATTTTAAATCATTCTGCGACAAAGATTTTGAAGTGATCGAAACGGAATTTGAAAAATTATGCCCTTAAGTCGGTCAAAGGGGGTAACGGGACCCGTTCATTTTCAAGTTTGTAAATTCTAAATATCGTCTAATCTTTTTAAACAAAATTTTTCAAAAATTTCCTGAATATCCCACTCAAGTTTAAAATTTTCACCAGTTGATTTAGGTGGAGGAAGTCGTCAAAACTGAGCCCACCAGCCTACTATCTCAATTTGATCAAATTTAAATATTTTTATGAGATGAAATTTGTCAAAAACTGCCAAAATTCCAAAAAATAAAATCACTTTTTGAACCGTCTATGCAGTGAATTTAATGCTTCGTTCTTTTTTTTTCATGTTTTTAATCAACTGGATACATTCGCTTGTTAGATAGGTATACTTTTGTGGAACATTTAGGCTACAATGTTGATGTATTATGATGTACAGTATTGCACATTCGTATCCTCATCAAATGGAAAAGGAACCCTACGAGTCACAACGATTAGGGTATCCTTGAAAATCAATACCCTACTTGGTCGTTTGAAAGCTTGTGCGTGAAAAATAAAAAAGAGGAAAATCATCTCTTCATGAAATATGTATTACCGCATCGTAGGCTACGTTGACGCGGTTCATACGAAAAATAGTGAAATGCATTAGATTACTCGTAGTTAGGTAGTTCACTGACTGCTATAAAGCGTACAGAAGATACTCAACTACACCTTTATGGCGGATGTTGTGAAAAAAAAGAAAGAAAGAAAAAGGGTAATTACTCGACAAAGTTGTCAAAGAAATTCATGCTGTCGAACATGTTTTCGTGTATATAAGGTACTACTAAGTAGGTATATTCGAATAGTGTACTCGTATACACAAAGCAACCAATTATTGCGAGAACCTTGAAAAGGCGAGTTGTTTTTGTGGAGTGGAGTGGTATGGTATTACTGGTATATGACATTACCCATTACGAGAAGGTACCATGAGCTATGTACGTGTATAGAGCCATGTAAGAAATACTCGTTTACGTATTATAATTCCCACCATGAAAAATAATTTGTACATTAACTGACCTATCTTATTATACTTTGTACGTGTACTGTACATTGTAATGTTTCGGCATCGCGGTGTATAACTTCGTCCTTATCCAGTTTCAGCCCCGACTACCTCACTTGCTCCATCGTTTTCCTCCACGTGTCAGACCGACCGGGTCGAACGCCTATACGACCATGTATCTTTAGTTCCGCATCCTATGCTATGCAGGAAAATGAGGGAAATGAGTGACGTCATTTTGATGTTTCTTACCCTCCCCCTCACCGCGGCTCTGCTCCTTTCACACCATCGTTGCCTCGATCGCCTTCGCCTCGACGGCCGTCGCCTTGCTTGTAGTATATTTCATATCGTAGGCAGAAGCACTTTGTTGTAAGTACTGTCGTAATATTATTTGTACGTAACGTACGTACGTATCGTATAATACACCAAAAGTATACACGATAACGCATGCGCATTTCGTTGCATTCACCAAACTTTCTAACCAGCATTTTTCGGCACGTGTTTTCAAAGTGCTCGTACTCATTTATAGTTTAGTTTTTGAATACTTGTTGTCGAAGGTACGCGATGGTTCGTTTGGGACTTAACCCGGTTTTGATTCGGTGCCGGCACCACATCGTTCAGGGGGTTGTGCGAAGTTGGCCAAAACAACGCTGCAACTGCTGCCGCTGCTGTTGATGATCATTTTCAAAAAGTGATCGAAATTTAACAAAAATTTACACCGCCATAAAATCTAGTCCCCAATTTTTTTCACCTCGACGTGTTCATATTATACCGTAAGATTTTTTCCTTTTTTCTTGTGTTCTTTTTCGGTTCTTTTTTTTCGTATTTTTTTATACGTGCATTCGCGTTCGCTTTCTTTTCTGTTCTTTATTATACTTTTTTTCTTGTTTTTGTTATCGTTCGAGACTGATTACTTAATACCTCTTAACACTTTCGTAATTTAATCATTTTTTTGTCGCGTTAAATCTTTGTCGTTTTGAAAATGTACAACGTCGAAAATGGCAAAAATTGATGAGAGTGCTCAAAAACAGTGGATTAAAAATTTATGGATGAATCCTAGTGTTAGACAGAATGGTAAGTTTTTTTTCATTGTTGTCTCTGTTTTTTTGGTCGATTTGGTAAATTATTTTGGAATCTGAGATCTGCTTTATTTTTTAATTGATAAATTATTCTTTTTGTTTTTTTAATGGGTCAACTTTTTGTTAATTTGATGAATTGAAAAATTTATTTTGGAAGGAAACGTCATTTCATTCGTATATACTTAGTGGTGTTTTTCCTATGAAAGATGTCCTTAAATTCGACACGTTAACATTTTGATAACATTTCGATCGAAATGGCGAAAACTCAGCATTTTTGTCACTTCCTATCTATTCTTTAGCATATTTTTCATAAATTTTTTCATGTTACCAAACATTATGACGTTGATAAACGTTCAAATTGTTTTTTTTTTTATCAAATGGTCTCAAAAAGAAAGCGGTTGTGAAAAAAAAAACAAATGAGAAAATAAAAATTTTGGCCTGTGACAATTTCAAAAATGCTCAATAGTTGAAATCTTGACCGGAATTTGAAACTAAATAATAATATGTATCATTTTTTTTCATTGTGTTATTGCCTATTGGCCTATTTAATGTTTTAATTTTGTAGGGAGAGAAAAGAAAAATGAGAAGTTGGAAAATTCCAATTTTCCAATCCAAACTTTTTTCTTGTTTATTTTCTAATGTGATTGCTGATTAATCAATTATTTTTTTTTCTTATGTTATCATTTTTATGCATCTGGCCTAAAGTTTTGCTCTTGATGTAAGGGAAGAGAGAAGAGAGAGAGGAGAATGAGGAGGAAATCTGCAGAATTTCGAATATTTTAGAAATTAATTTTTGGATGCATCGAGAAGAGAGAGAGAGAGAGAGAATTGAAGCAACTGAGGGATGCAAAGGAATTGAAGAACAAGTTCAAAATCTGTCTGAAATGAGTTTGAATTCCCAGAATATCAATACTTTTATCTTGTTTTTTTCTTCAATTTCGGTTTTGAAATTGTGGTTTTAATCATTTCTTCATCACTGAACTGAAGTTTCTAGATATCAGGGGTGGGGGCGGGGGAGGGGCGTGGTGAGAAAACAGAAAGGAATAACAATAGATAAAAAGGATTGAGGAAGAAAATCTAAGAAAATGAAAGTAAGTGTTGAAAAATTACAGTTTTTTTAGCTCAAAATTAAGAGAAAAAAAACAATTTTTCTATCCTGTTCTTTTGAGATTTCCAGTTTGTCTATTTTTTATGGAAGTTTTTTGGAGAATGCAAAACTAAGGGGAGAAAAAATGAGATTATAAAAAATTACATACATATTTGAATTCAACCAATATTTTTTAAAACAAAATCCGCAATTTATCATTCATTTTAAAAAAAATGCTTTCTACAAGTTTTTCATGTGGTGATGTTAAGCCATTTGGGAAACACTTGTTTTATTTAGATTTTTCAAAAACGAGGAGAATGAAGTGAAATAATTTGCGAGAAAACTTCAATTTTTCACACTCTGTGAAAATAGCTTGAGGATAAGAAGTATTTTTTAAAACCTAAAATTTGGTTAAAATGTGAATAATAAAGGAAATTTCCTTTTCTGATTTTGTAGCAAGGTTTTTGGTTCTGTTCTGTAGAAAAATTTGTAGGCCTCATTTGTAAAATGGAAAAACTAATTTGGTATCCCAAAATATGATATAATTGTTAGGTAGGTACGTGCCTACTTATAAAAAAAAAATGGAAAATTCTTTCTCCGTGGGCAAAAAAAAAAGTATTCATTTCTCATTTTTCGAATGAAGGCTTTGCTATTGATGTTTCTTGTAAATTTTCAATACACTTGTTTTGTTTTCCCTGCACAGTTTAAAATCATGGTATTTTAAAAGTTTTAATTACATAAAAACGTTTTCCAGCTCATTTTTTTTCTTTGAAACGAAGGAATGGTAAGAAAAGAAATTGATTTTTTTTTAAATGTCAAGTTTTCAAGGCGAAAAATGTCTCTTCGTGATCAGCTAAACAGTTGGCCTAATGATGTTTTTAGTTACTCGTACATTTCAATGAAGATAGATGTTTGTTTGAATTGAGCTTGCCTAAAACAGTATATTAAACGTTCGTCAACCCCTCCTGTTCGTTTTACTATTGTATACTTAGCGCTCTCGAGCTCACTGCTGAATTAGGATGCTTAAATTTCATCGATTTCGTCGGAAAATATCTACCTGCGTCAAATTAGGTGGGCTGGTTTTAAAAATGCCACAATGTTGAACGTTTCTATTGAACCGTGTTCATTTCATGTCATACGCAGCGATTAAAATTTTCAAAAAACCAAAGTACCTTCCTATAGTCATTGAATTGAAAGGAAATTCAATTCGATGAAAATAGCGATTTTGAAATCTATACTTACAACACAAGCGATCATTCGTTCAATTTTTATCAAAAAAAGTAGTGTTTTGGTTTGCTCGTTGTCTGCTTCAATTATTAAAAATAAAAATAATATCAAAATCACGAAAACATTAAATAAATAGAACTTCTATAGCAGAATATTCTGGGAAACGTAAGTACATATTAGGCATAACATAACAATAATATGAATTTTACTAAATTACATTTTTATTGTATACATATCCAAGTTTTTATGCTCGCGAATGATGAATTCATACTCTAGAGCATATGTGCAAAAAATTACGTAAATAAACCGAACCATTCATATAATTTAAATAGGTAATCTTGAAAAACAAGTAGCACACTTATTTTTGTATACTTAATATCTCTTTAATTAGCATACCTACATCTTGTAAGGGGTAACACAATTTTTCATATCATATCTGTATGTGTGCGTGTTTTTTTTCTCTATACTTACAACAAAATGAAACCACCCTCTGGAGTGTAAATTTACAGCAGTAAAATTGAGAAAGCAATTATATATCTCTATTATTAAATTCCTTAAATGCATTTTAATCGTATTGCAACGAAACTTAATTAATATTTTAATTTAAAATCCAAGTGCGGTGTTGGTGAACGTGAAAAGAGCGTTTGCTATTCCTTTAAAGAAAATTCAAAAGGATGCTAATGACAAAACGGATTGTACGGATTGAATGAGCGAGCGAATATTTTCAATAGCATGGTAAAATATGAGTTTAAAGTGGTAGAAAAAATCGTTTTGTGAAAGACGAGTGAAGTATTGTTAATGTTATTTTTTTAAAAGCGGAATTACCTTATTGTTCCCGACTACACTACAGGTTTTTACTTATATACTGGATATTATTGTATTGTTCGAGAGATTTTTCAAATTCGTTAGTTTTTTGCGACCGAAGGTAATCGTATTGCAGAATAGTTCAGGGGTAAAAGAATTTAATTATCTTATTAAAGTGTGGGATCTGATTATAGTGAAAGCTACCTGCAATTTTTCGTCTTCTCTTTACTGTTTTTTTTTTTTCTTATAAACCACTCAAGTACCTAGATGAATTGCAACTGATGAAAAAATTCTGAGTATTTTTTGTTATTTGATAATTAAGATTACCTACGTAGGTACCAAACCTAGAAATGTGGGGTTTTTTTATTTCTAGAAAATCTTTTAAATTTTCTCCTCGTTTTATTTTGCCAAATACGAGATCATTTATTTTATTTTCCACACTAGAGTAATGGGAATTTGTTGATGTGAAAAATGAACCTATATATACTCGTAGGCCTAAAACGAAATAAAAAAGAAAACGAATAGGCAGACAGCTAGATTTAAAATTGTTCTCGTAAAGTTTTAATAGTTTTCTTTTATTTTTTCCTACTTTTTATTTTATTTTTGAGATATTTTGGGTTTCAAAATATGGGGCATAAAGTATGGGAATTTTTCATATCTTTAGTACGAACTGGATTTTATTTCAAAGGTGTTTGTGAAATGGCTTATCATTTTGCATTTTTATTAACGTGAAAAATACTTCCATTTCACTTCTTGTTTAAAAGAGCAGTAATCGCTCTGTCAATTTTTTTTATTGTTTCTACATGATATATTTTTTTTCAATTTGACTTTGACGCATTCATAAGTGAAGTGAAACAAAAATTGATCAGTGTAATGAAGAATAAGATGACTTTTTTCAAACTTAGTACGAATTTAGCAAAAAAGTGTTGTGAAATGATCTCAGAAAAACCTTTGTAGGCCTATTAGAAATTTGAGCTCTCAAAATTAATATTCATCCCCCCATTCTCTTCCTCTCGTAAAGTCTGTTGAAAAACTTCTCTTTTTTGATTTTTTAAAAACATGATTCCAAAATTTTGAAATTTTGAATTTAATGTCGAAAGGGAAAGAAAGGAAAATAAGTTCAGTGGTATTGATTTGAAATTTGTCACGACATTTTTTTTATGACATTGACAGTTTTACCTAATGTTTTGTTAGGCTTCGTCAAATTTGATAAAATGTTGAAGATCGTCTCATAATTGGGGTGGTGTGAAGGGGAGGGGGGTATTAAAAATCCGAATCATCATTCCAGAACTGACTACATAAATAACCAATGTGTAGGTATTTAAATAGTGACATTTTTTTTATAAATCGATGCAAAAATAAATTTAAATATTCCTGCTTGTACATATTTCCAATTCGAATTGCCTGGAAAATACCATCAAAATTACATGCATACCTATTTATCGAGGTAATTTTCCAATAAATTTTCGCAAAATTGGTTCGTTCACCTGTGTGGAAACAATGCCCATGAGAATATAATTACCTTCGTTACTCTCAACCCAGTAAGATTTTATTTTACGAGTTGCATGTTGAAATCTATACCTGCATTTTTTACGTTTAATAAAATTTCTTCCACTCTCCTACCACTACCATTGTATAAAAAACTATAAAGGTTTCTGGTCGCAAATTTTATAAAGAATTTGTTTGGTTTAAAATTGATAAATTCTACGCACGCATCACGATACCTATAATACCCGTGTAATATTTACAATAGAATTTAAGAATGAACGTCGCGAAGAAAAAATTTCGAGTCGTTGACCTCGTCGCAATAAATTCCGACCGAATTAAATTTCAGGTCTATCTAAAATTGCGAAAGGTTCAAAGGACTCGGCTATGAAATACAATTCGCAGCATGGTAATGTCACGAGAGATACACCAGCCATCCGGCGAATAAATACCTATAAAAGCATTTTCAACGTCGTCGACTCGTCGTCGTATATTTCGCAGTTGACCTATAACAAAATATAGGTACCTATCTAGCTGCTGTGAAACGAAACGTAAAAAAAATCTGGAACTGTTCTCTCTCGATGAGAAATTTAAATCGAAGAAGTGCAATTCTAATTAAAACCGAGCCGTCTGTTTTACAAACTACATAAATGACGCAACCATCTGGAAAAGGTACCTATATATGAGGTAAACGGAGCTCACGTTAGATAGGGGTAAGAGGATGCAGGTAAAAGGCAGGCGTAAAATCCAAAGGGCATTCCGACTCCGAGTCGTATGTTATGTACCTATAGCACTAAAATTGTACGTACATGAAAAAATTAAAGCAGAATCGTTCCATTACCCGGGTATTTATACGTTGTACTGGCAAAAGTTTATATACGAGTATTACAGTCGACTAGGTATGGATGATGTTTTGAAATTCACGTTCGTTCGAATAAAAACCTACCCTCTCTCTGTACGTCTTCTACCTATCTGCGAGTTGGCGCACGTTCGTCGTATATTTGCTCGATTTTTCATTGCCGGATTCCAGATTAGCAATGTAGGTCAGGTTGATATTAGCAAATTGACCTACACGACTCAAGGGTGGCATTGATCGGAACGGGAGAATATGTATTTGGAAAATTATTCGCTGGGTTAAACCTTACAGAGCTGGAGCTTTTCTGGGTCATCAATTCGCCCAGCCTTTTTACAGCGGTGCAACAGTTTACTCTGTGAGTCTGTGTGGAATAGTGATGCGTCAGAAATTAATATATGGAAGTGTGAGAATTTGCAATTTATTTAGTGGGTTTCGATTTTGACCGATATGACGAGTGCTGTGCTCAATTTGTCATTTTTCGATATCAAACGTGTGCCTTCTGTTTCGTGATAGTTCTTTTGATTTCATTGAAGTGTGTAGTGGCGAAGAATTGGCTTGAAAATAGGTATGTTATGAAATAGAGGATGCTCAATAGTACCTATTTAGTGATCCTGATGCTTGTGTCTTTTCATACTTGACATAGTATTGAATTTCATAGATACTTTTTATTCGATGTTATCGGAATATTTCTTAGCTGAAAAATACTCGATGATAAGGAACAAGACTATGGTCGAGTTTCGAATCATTTTTATTCCAACTTCAATTTTATATTCCTTCAAACTGATCGAAACTCAATTCATTTGCCATTGCTAACTGAAAGATTTTTTTTTTGAGAAATCAAATACCTCCGCCAATTACAAATAATCGAGAAAAATTTCCAAAAACTTACAAATTTTTTTTCAATTTTTTGAAATTGGTAGTAATGACTAAAAAATTGGAACCTGCGTTCCAAAATATTTTCCCAGTATGATTAATGTGAAATATTTGCGAAGAAAACATTTTCAAAGTACGAATTTATCCAAAAATTAGCAATTTGCAAATTTTCAACCGCTGAGTAGAACCTTAATTGGTTGGAGCGACAGGAACGAAAAAAATTGTGTTTTTCTACCCCGAAAAATGTCTCTCTTTAAGGGCCCAAATGAAGGTCTCTGCTGAAGTTAGTCAAAATCTGTCGAAATTTTTTTGGGCGATGCACCCTAGGATCACGAAATTTGTTACCATCATTCTCATCATGTGTTTCATTTTACTTTTGAAGTGGTGTTATTTCAATGCATTTTGATTTTGGTGCAATTACCTCATAAAATGAACCCATCTATAATAATTTTTCTCTTTTTTCGTATGTTACAGAATCATTATGGAGTCGAGTTTCTGAAATGGTCAATGCTTTCAATGGAGAACTGCAAATGCAAAGAGATAATCGTAGAATGAAGCCAGATTCTGTACCTGTTGGAGTCGACTGTACGTTAAGTCCAGTGCTACCGAATACTAACTTGAATAGTGCGACTCGTAGTGAATTTTGTGCCAGCTCGATTTCGGCTACGATATCAGCGACCGAATCATCTGTAAAAACAGTAGTCTGTAGTCCGGATATACCGGTGTATCCTATTGCAGCTCAACCAGTCGAAGAAGTCACCGTGGATCCTCCAGCTACGCAAACGCAATCTGCACAAGGTAAACTATATTTGCATTAGGGTTGTTTTTATTTTGAAATTTCGCATCATGTTGTGGTATCATTTTGTCAAAATATTTTTTAGCACTTAAAAAAAAACCTAGAAACTCCCAAAAAATTACCGACTGCAAGTGTTTAATTCACACGTTTGTTTTGATTTTTTCCCTCAGGTATATTAACCAAAATTTACCAGTGCACGATTTGTTCGGAAGGATTCAACCAAAAAGTCAGTCTGACGGCGCATCTAAAAACGCACACCAAAGAAAGCGAAGATCCGTATCAGTGTAACTTCTGCGGTAAAACATTCGCAGTTCCGGCACGTCTGACGCGTCATTACCGAACGCATACCGGAGAAAAACCCTACCAGTGCGAGTACTGCAAGAAGTCGTTTTCCGTCAAAGAAAATCTAAGCGTTCATACGCGTATCCACACCAAAGAAAGACCCTACAAGTGTGACGTTTGCGAACGAGCCTTCGAACATTCGGGCAAATTACACAGACATATGAGGATACATACCGGAGAACGCCCTCACAAATGTACCTACTGTTCGAAAACTTTCATCCAAAGTGGACAGCTAGTGATACATTTGCGAACACATACTGGCGAAAAGCCGTACGTTTGCAAAAGCTGCAACAAAGGATTCACGTGTTCCAAACAGCTCAAGGTGCATACGAGGACCCATACGGGAGAAAAACCGTACACTTGCGATATTTGCGGAAAATCGTTCGGATATAATCATGTGCTGAAGTTGCATCAGGTGGCTCATTACGGTGTTAAGGTAGGTGTATTTTCGTCTTGTTGAAATATGTATTCCAGTTTATTGAGTTTAGTTGATGGATGGAGAGGGGGAGAAAAAATGGTACGATTTGTTAGAATCAACATTAAATCATCAGGATTTCAGTTCAAAAAATAATACTTAAGCATTGTAGCAAATTCCATATAGCCTATTTTTTTTTTTCAATCAAAATTGAGAATTTATTGATTTTTATTTTTTTCAAATTTTTCAATTTCAACATCGTATAATTTTTTTTGGGGGGGGAGGGGGACTTTGCTATCTCTTCAGATTATTTTAATCGTAAGAAAATTATTTTTTTCACTTAAATCAATCATTGAAAGTATATTTTTGAAGAGAGCTTCTTACTGTTCGAATGAAATTTTGATTTGGAGATTTCTCAAAAATAGGTACCAACGATGTAAAAAATTAGGTATAACCTACAGTAAAAAAAAATTCAATTGAAAAAAAGATGAAAAACGAAAATATTTTATGTAGACTACGAGTACATAAATTATTTGCCGCGAGTGTTTTTGTTGATTACTATGCGAAAAATTTAATTATTACATCAATATATCAATGCCCCCATCGCCAAGTAGGTACTTACCTTTTTCCTGTTGTTACAGCCGAGTAAATCCCTCTAGCTGAATTTTCATCTAATGTAGGGCCAGTTTGGAGCTTGGGAAATTTTTCTGAAGTTTTGAGGGGAGAAGTTGTGAATATTAAAATATTTACATTAGACATGGTTGAAAATAGTCGAAGTAGATTTCCTGTCTTAAAATGCAATTTTTTCCATTCTCGCTGTTACGCGAGTAAATCAACACATTTTCAAACTAGATACTTTTTTTCGCAGGAAATTCTATATTTTTATTACGCGTAATTACATCGTTACAAAGTATTTTATTATGTTCACCCGTATAATTATCTCTATGTAGTCAATTACCTACATCAATATTCACTCCGACAGGTATCTCACCTCACCGTGAGGGCATAGTTTAATTACTACAGTAGGCTAATTGATTATTACAAGTATTCGCATTGTGGTATTATTCCACCGTTAACACACAATGTACTAAAGGTTGCCATTTTTTACATTTCAGGAATACAAATGCACGATATGCAAGCAGACGTTCAACTCGAAGAAGTTAATGGAATCTCACATCAAGACACATTCGGATTCGAATGCCGCTCGAGGCCCCGAAGGCGAATCTTCTTGCGCTTCTTCGACCAGCGACAAAGAAAACAAGGTTGAGATTGTTTCTGAAATGCCATTTTCGCACTCTCCTGTATCGAGCAGATCGCCAATGGTGACTTCAATTCCGAGTAGCGGCAGTCCATCATCGATGGACCGGATTCGAGAATCGGATTCTCGGGTAATAATTGCGTCGAAACCAACACCTTACGAAAATTGCGCTTATAACATGCAAACTGGGACCACGACCGTATCCATTGGTCAAACCAAGGAATCAGATTTGAAAAATTTACGCTATTTTGATCCTTCTTGTCTTCCATCCGGCCACCATCATCCAAACGGTTTAAATTTGTTGGTGGCAGCCACAGCTACCGATGAGCTAATCTGTTATCAAAATAACAATCTGCGTTTGCAACCATCAAAATTTGTGATTCCAGCAGCCGGCGAGCAATATTACCACAATTCTCCTCCAGCATATTCAGATTCTAGTCGTTCCAGTCCATCGCCAAAACTGGAAGTTAATGAAATGGTCGACGAAGCCGGATACTATGTATCCGAATACGATCGTCAGTTATCGCCGCAAAATCATCAATTGCAGCAAGCTCTGGTGTTCAGCAATGCGCCAGCGTCCTCAGTCTCTGTTCCTTCCCCTGATGGTCTAACTCCTCCTAGCAGTAGTTCCACAAGTCCTGTTCCTTCTTCGCCGGATTTCGTCGATCTCGCAGTAAACAAAGACGAACTCAAATTGCCACCTAGGAAACGAACCAAAGCCATTCTGGAATCAATGTCTTTGGAAAAAGCCAAAGCCGAAGATTGCAATTTCCGGTACAATTCTGTTATTCAGTATGCGAAAGCTTCGTCGTAACCCTTATAGTATATTATTTCAATCCGATATGTCGGATTTATTTTCATGTTTTATTTTTTTTATTTGTACGTAATAGTTACAAGTGTTACATATTGTGTATCCCAAAAACTAAAAATCAAGCTCAATTCTAAATTGCATTTTGGTGATATTACATAGTTGATGTTATTTTCTTGTTCAGTTCTTAGTCTACTCGTTGATTTCATTTTCATTTTACAATAGTAGGTAATAGCGATAACCATCTATAGATGCATTTTTTTAATTCTCATTCTAATATTTTCTATTTAGTAGCTTGTCAATTTTGTATCCATTTATATTGTTGTGTTTGTAATTTAATCATGAGCTTATCATGAACCTACGTATTTACGTTGTTTATTGTAAACAATCAACCTAACATTTTTTAAATGAGAAAAATTTCGAAACATCGTTATTATTAAAATTAAAATAATGTCAATTTCCTATCAAATGTTTTATTTTTGCAATTTTTTTTTAGTTTTTTTCTCTCTCCTTCGAAGTTATCGCAATTACTCCTCAAATCAAGACTGTTCCGTTATATTGAATTTAATTAGCATTCGTCTTTTCCTTTCAAATATTTATTTTCTGTTTATCAACAAATTTATTATATAATTATACATGTAATATGTACAAGACTTTTCCGGGATTATTTCTAAGTTTTTTTAAATTATTATTATTTGTCTTTCCAATTTTTTTCTTTTTTTTTCATAAATTCGTTGATTTTTATTATTTTTTATGTAAATTTTTGTGAATATACGTAGTCGTATAAGATTCCATGTCAATGATTTAAGAACTAAAGAAAAGAATTACACAGTTGCATTTATTCCTATAATTTATTCTCGTTTACTCGAGTGCTCAAATTTCTATTTAAAAAATGAAAATCTTATTAGTGGTTTAGGTACCTATATAGTTCTCCCTTTCCACTACAATATTACATTTTCCTATTTATGAATGTCTTATATTGTTATGATTCTAGTTAGATGTAATATTAGGTTTTAGTTCTCGCTGTTATACGTAACTAGTCAGTAATTAAAAAATTTAAGTAGAAAAATAATGTACATTTTGAAGAAAAAAAGTAAGGTAAAAGCGTTACGTCATTATTTAGAAAAAAAATGAAAAAAATATCCTCATTATAGGATAGCAAAAAAAAAAACGCCAATGTGGCATGATTGTATGAAAATTTTTTAAATTATAAGGAAACTGAGACTGACCTATTTTTCCCCAGTCTTTTTATGGAACGAAGTAGACATGTTTTAAGTGCACTTGACAACGTCTGCGTTTTACCTTTGTCTGTGAAATCTACGTACATACATTGAAACTTACGAGAGAGTTTATTCAGACTGCTTTTTATCAAATGTATTTTTAATCCTATTTTTTCTCGCAATTATCGGTGGAATATGATTTTTCTTTCTTTCTTTCTTACTTATATAAATGATTATTTCCATGGGGTTTTTACATGTGAAAAATTTTATTCATCTTGAATGGGGATTTTTAAAAAAGAAGTAATGTATCGTTGTTGGTAGGTGCTATAATAGTTCGTCGTACATTGAAAAACTTTTTTAATCAACTAAATTGAAATTAGCAGTCGTTTTACATTCCTGTTCTCTTGTAAAAGTTGTATGAAGTTTTTTTTTTTTTTTTTTTCAAAATTCAACGATCAAAAACTTTACGTTGATTGTTACAAAGAGAGATGAAAAAAGTGTAGAAAAATTAAATCGATTAGTTTAGGTGTTGAAATTATTGTAGTTGAAATGTTATGTATGGCTTATGTTCCAAATAAAAGACTTAGTTTTTTTTTTAGATTATTATAATAGGTTGTATCTTAAATAATAATTACGATGTTGATGTTTTTTGTCGAATTCTGCGTTACCTGTTGTGCAGTGTTATCGTTGTGTACTAATGGATATTAGCTCTTATATACCTAACAGAATTATTCAAAATACCCTTGTGTTAAATTAAAGAGACTCTTGTCAAATTTGGACATTTTTAGGTCAAAAAAGTCTTACATAAGTTTGAGTTTAGTTTGTGTATCGAGTAAATAGGTAAAATTTGCTAAAAGTGAATGATGATGATTATTTTCAATTCAAAGAATAAAATAAATATAAATTTACATGCGATGGTTTTTGTTCAGAATCTTAAGAACATTTTCATTCTGTTATTTTCCCCTCTGGTTACCTAATCAATTATTTTAGTTTATTTTGTAACTTGTGAAATAGTATAAATGAATAATGTAAAATTGTTAAATTACGTGTACCGATCACTTTGATTTGTGTTTAATCTAATGTAAACAAAATATGATATAGGAAAATAAATTTTTAAGTTGAAATTGAAATTTTTGTGTTGAAAGTTCATCTGTTGATTTACAGAAATACGACAACGATTCAGAGTTTTATTAATGGAATTTTGAATGATTTTATTGAACTCGTTTAGTTGCATTTTAGGTCTGCGTTTTTTTTCCACCTTGACTTTGAAAAAATATACCAGCAAGGTAAATATTGAAGAAGGTAGTTGTGTACAAAGGCTTAATTTTTATTTTATTGGGAAATGAATTAAAAATTAATATTTTTTTCTCAACTTCGAATCATTTTTAAAAAAATAAATGAAACGAGCACCGCTACAATTATAATTACTTCCACTAGTTTCACTGAAACATGCAAGGATAATATAAATGCTTACACAGGACTATGACGGCAATCCAACTGTAGTGTAGGTAGCCGATAAATAATGTTGTTTTTTCAGTGACCTAATTTTTTATCCGTATTACCTATAGACCATCTATCAGCGCACGAGTCGTATTTATTTACCCATAAGCGAAGAAAATCTATAGCTCATGAATTTGCTATGTTTGTGAAATTCAATTCGAGAAAAATAACAGTTTTTACGTAGCCAAGTAGTGTATCAACAGTGTGGTTTGTTTTTTTCCTCTTTTGTTTATTAGGAAAAAAAGAACTCGAAGAACTGTAAACAAAACAAAGAATAGCAGTTTCTTATTTCATCGACGTGTGTAATACATTTCTTGATCATACAGCACATATTTAATACATATTATTAGCGATATGATGTTTAACTTCCACCCCCTCCTCCACTTCCTTCAAGTTCATCTGCGTATTGTTTCCTGAAACAGTCACCAACAGGGAAGAAATCCCAGCATCGTTGTTGATATCTGTTCCATACGTAGGTTTCTTGACCAGTGTACTCCGTATCAGGTTTATTGATTAAATGCATCAAGAAGAACCTGGAAAATTGAGAAGAAAAATTATAACAATAAGAGATGCTGCCTATTCGAAATTATGATTTCTAAGGAGGAAAATTGAAACTCTTACAGATCACTTGTAAATTTTTTATCCTTTACCAATCCAATTTCAATTTAAAATTAACCATTATTATTTATTATTTTAGCAATACGATTAAAAATTGCACTTCTTCTCATGCATGGTTTTGAACTGTCCGTATTAGTTGAATGCTCATCAAGATGAATTTTCATATTTTTGATCTTTTCTGTAGGTACTTACATGTAATTTGCTAAATTATGTTCTTGTTGAACGTGAGTGTCAAAACCATGAGGAACTGTATCGAAATATTGTTTCTCCAGACCACAAATGAAACAACTCGATTCCATGTCATTTTTCACACTTTCTAATTGATCTCTCAACTCACCAAATGCATCGATGATCAAACCTGAAAAATGATTTAAATGAGATATCGTTTTACCTAACCCCCTACATACAATTTCAATTATTAGGTTTTTTTCTCTGTTCATTTAATAAAAAGATCACTATAATTCATAAAGGTAGGTACAGTATTTAAGAAAGTCATACATACCCTGAATAATAGCCAGCAAAATAACAATTACAAAGAAGAAAAATGTAATATCAAACATGATCCTATACACTTCATAATCATCTCCATCAGGTGGTTCTATTTCATCACCAATACCTCCTCCAGCTCTTACTCCTTTGTAAAGATGAAATACAAAGCACTACAAAAAGTGACAGCACAAAATAATTATTATAATAACAGCCAGTTCATTTTTTTACAAAATTATTTGTAAAATTTTACTACCGTCAACATATTATGACATTTTTTATCAACGTCATCGTCTTCTTCTTGAACATAAAATTTACGGAAGAAATTAAATGCTATAACTGTATAAATGTACACAACAATTATGAGCAGCATCACGGTTAAAAGCAACTGAAACCAAGATTTCATTATTACTTTGTGATCAAACGAATTTTGACTTGAATTTAAAGTAAGTAGGTAGCCTAGGTACCTATAGTAAGTGTGAAAAAAGACAGTAGGCCTACCTGTTTTCCATTGTGTGTTACAGACTGCAAAATTGTTCTCAATGTTTTGATTCCCTTAGCAACATCCAATAAATGTATAGCAAAGAAGAAATTATTAAAATTTCCCGCAATTGAAAATACAGAATACGCCAGGATGTACAAGAAAGCCTAAAACACATGAAAATTGATGAAAAATGATCATTATAGATTTCAGTAAAGTTCTAGATTAGGGAAGTATACGCATACGCCATTTTGGTTCGACACAACGGATGTAAACAACATCAGAGCGTATGTATGTATACAATCTTACGAGTAAAAAATGCAATTTTTTCGATTGTTCGCGGGTTCAGGTGAATTTTTAAGTAGTTTCAAGCTAAAGACAATGAAATTTCCTATCGATTGATGTTAAATTTTTGTTATTTCGCGAAAAATTGACGATTTTATGAATACTTCTATTACCCGATTTTTCCATACTATATGTGTCAATTTTAAACTAAAAATACTCAAAATCTTCAGTGAACACACAGGTATTTTAATATATCAAAATGTTCGTAATTTCATCGTCTTTAAAATGGGCGTTTATCGAAAGCTTTACATGCAACCGTTCAAAAGTTGTAGAAGTTTAAAGTTGCGAAAACAATGCAAAAACCAACCGCGGATGGTAAGTATTGAACTTTGAACTAGAATTACTCAAAATTTTCAACGAACACATAGGTATATTAATACAGCAAAACGTTCGTTATTTTATCCTTTTTAAAATGGGTCTTTACCGAAAGCTCTACCTTCTACCGTTCAAAAATTCTTGAAGATCAAAGTTGCGGAAAGTGTTCAAATTGTGTTATCACTGTTATCAGTCACTTAGTGTTGATTGTAGAACATTTTCCGCAACTTTGATCTTCAAGAATTTTTGAACGGTAGAAGGTAGAGCTTTCGGTAAAGACCCATTTTAAAAAAGATAAAATAACGAACGTTTTGCTGTATTAATATACCTATGTGTTCGTTGAAAATTTTGAGTAATTCTAGTTCAAAGTTCAATACTTACCATCCGCGGTTGGTTTTTGCATTGTTTTCGCAACTTTAAACTTCTACAACTTTTGAACGGTTGCATGTAGAGCTTTCGATAAACACTCATTTTAAAGACGAAGAAATTACGAACATTTTGCTATATTAAAATACCTGTGTGTTCACTGAAGATTTCGAGTATTTTTAGTTTAAAGTTGACACATATAGTATGAAAAAATCGGATAATATAAGTATTCAGAAAATCGTCAATTTTGCGCGAAATAACAAAAATTTAACATCAATCGATAGGAAATTTCATTGTCTTTAGCTGGAAACTACTTAAAAATTCACCCGAACCCGCGAACAATCGAAAAAATTGCATTTTTTACACCTAAGATTGTATGCGTACATACGTTCTAATGTTGTTTACATCCGTTGTGTCGAACCAAAATGGCGTATGCGTATACTTCCCTAATCTAGAACTTTAGATTTCAGGTTTTGAATCTCTAAGGACTGAATGTTGCGCATAAATGCTTACACCATCAGTAATTGTTACTCCAGCTTTCCAAATTTGATACCTCCAATCAATATTTGAAATACTGGAACAAAGCAGAATAGTTTAATGAAGAAAACACAACAACGAAAACGTAAGATGAAAAACAGAATTTTGCATAAAATATGTATCTTACAAAAATATCAAACCAGATCCTTCCTCGTCCGCTGATCCACTGGAGAATGAAGTTTTTTCCATACCTAGCAGATTACTAATAGTGTCAAAATCATATGTTCCACTGTACTTTGCTCGAACTTTCTTTTTAGTAAATTTATCCCAATAATTCACAGGGAAAGATTTCGAAGATATGACTAATTTGTCCCAAAATCTCCTAAAACCGCCGCTTTCTTCATCTTGATTGGTAATATAAATGCCTTCAAATTCAAGTTTTCGAGCAATTTCTTTTTCTCGCTTGAAAATGGCAAGAGGCACCTGAATAAAGTTCATTCAAATATTCAAGTTGAGATTATATTTAATTACTTGCATTTTTGATTTTGTCGGTAAAAAGTATAGGTAAGTAAGTATCTACCTAGTACCTACCTTCAAATGATAATATGCAATTAACATAGCAAATGAAATTATGGAATGCAAAGTAGCAGCAATTCTCATAACATGAGCCATATAATAGTAATCGTCGCTGACATGAACCAATTCTATAGCGGTGCTCTCCTCTTCTTCACTTCCACCCCCCTCATTTTCTCCTTCACTCAGATTTTCACTGCTTGAGGAACTCACTACGGCTACAGTGACATCATCTGAATCATCTCCTAATGTAGAAACCTGAGTACAAGAAAGAAAATTTACTTAAATTTGAATATGACATAAGAACAAACCGTTGGGAAATTATTAGATCTGATCAGATACTGACATTTTCTAGAAACCTGATCAGATCTAATAGAGAAAGATGTGATTGGATCCAACCAGATCTGATCAGACATGATTGATTGCACCAAGCCTGATTAGATCCAAACATTTTCCCTGTAAACTAGTAAAATAAAATTGAAATACCAACTCTATAAAACAGCAGGATGAGATTTATACCAAAGGCTAATATTAAAGCTGCATAAGTTAATTTATAATAATTTCTGGCTAATAAGTTGAGTACCCGTTGACTGTAGCCATTGAAATCGATCTAGAACAAATGGTAGCAAATTAGTTTTATGAGTGAAAAATTTATAAGGCAAGTATATGGTAAGTAGGTACTTGAACAAAACTATCAATGAGATCTTCATTCGGGTTTATAGGTATCTCCAGTGATAAAAAATTGAAGTTGGGAGAAGATATTGATTGATGGAGAGCAAGTAAAACAGTGTAAGGAAAAGAAGAAAATTGCAGATAATAAAATGTTTGGTACCTGCGAAAAAGCAGATTCTTTTGACCCTTCTTGTTTTGCTTCAGCCTCCATGGCAGCCATCACTGCTTGCTGTTGAGCTGCTACTTCAGCTGTAGCCGCTGCTTCCTTTCTAGCTGCCTCACCTCTGAAAGAAAAAAAATCATTCTGTTCTTCGTTTTTTCAATTACTTCTCGTTTCACATGAAATAACCTATCACAAACCCCAATAAATCAGCCAAAGTGACTGCAGCCGGTTTGGGTTCTTGCTTTTGCTCATCAGTACCTCCTTCTGTTTCTGTACGATCTGCATTGTCTTCTGATGTGCCATGCGGAGGCGATATTCCATCACTATTTGAAATAGATTTACAACAGTAATAGGTATCCAAATTATTTCTAAAAAGTGCAATTTTTCAGCGCATAGCAGGTATATTTAATGTACTTTACTTACAGTAACACCAGTTCATTATTTTTATTTGTGCTCAAATCTTCTGGAGCCATTGGTAATGCAGCTAAAACTCGTAATGGTCCTGATCTCTCTTCTTTGACTTCAATAACTTGCTCCTCTGGTTGCGGACCTCTCATTAACAGCATCAATATTTTACCAAAATATCTGTGATAGGTAGAAAGTTTAGTTTGCATAAATAGGTGTTAGATGATCAGGTGATAGCATACCTATATTACAATCATATCAAGTAAGTAAATGAATAATTTGATTTTTAATTGGTAGATATGTACCTTAATATTACAAGATTACTGTATCCCATGTAATAAAATGCATAGAACCAAATTTTGAAAACTGATACACCCAATTCCAGTGGTGTCATATTTTGCACTTGTTGTATCCCTTTACTGATACTGGAAGGTGAAAGCATTGAAAAGAAGAAAAACACTCCATCTTTTAGGGTTTGAAAAGCGTAACTAATTGGATCTTTGGATTTTCTGAAATTAAAATTTTTAAAATTCATTCAAAGTGTGTCACATTTTTTAATGCAACTTTGATGCTTTCTTTACTTACCTATCTTCTTCTCCGGATAAATAATTGTAAGCAGCTTTTCTAGTCTTGCCACTGCCTGCTGCTCCTTCATCAACTACATTTAATTCACTAGCATGTTGCATTTCAAAGATGGCGTCTTCACAGAAATTGACAAAAGCTTCTAGCTTTTCCTTATCACCGTCTTCGGTAACAATTGAGTAGAAAAACGCTTTTTTTGATTCCTATAATTTTATGCGGATGTGAAAATTGAATTTAAATCACTTCAGACTTTTAAGTAGGTACCTAAATTAAGCTTCAACTTGAGGTAATGACATTTACCCTAATTTGTGGTTTTTCCCACTGCTCGATGTTTGATTCTTTAATTTCAAAATATACACGTTCTATTCGTTTGCTACTGCCCATGATCTCAATACGACCTAAGAATGGTTCAAAGTACTTCAGTACACTTCCTGCTGTTTCTAAGAATCTTGCTAATCTGATTTTTTTGGAGAAAAAAATGTTTACTTAATATTTTATAGGAAATTACAATGAAGTGATTCTAATTGATCAGAAAATTATGGTATTTTTGATTAGGTACTGTACGTGGTATTCACCTAGGTTCATTAGGAATATGTTCTGATAGATTTGTCAACAAAAGAGCTAAATTGAAACCAATTTCTTTGGCTGGTTCGTGAAATCGTTCTGTAAAACCAACATAATCGATTTTACCATCATGATTTCTTTCGCAGCACTGAAGTAGGAATTCAATTTCCTCCCTGAAAACAATACAAGGTTTATAAAATAGGTATGTGGATATGTATGTAGGTAGGTAGGTACTGTACGTGTAACAAGGCCTTTGTTTTTGTATCAAAATTCACTTACGGTGTATAATTCTTCTGCTGAACCATTTTTTCTTTGAAATCTTTTGGAAAAACCCATCCATCATTGTTTATATCAATTTCCTGAGAAAAAAATTAATTGTTGAATGGAATTTAAAAAAATAACAACAAAGCGTAAGTATGAAACTCTGCCGTTTGAGATACCTACCTGAAAGCTGGCTGAGCTGGTCAAGTCTTTTAGTTTAAGAAACATGTCAAAATATTTCAAAATGAGCTGGAAAAAGCAATTTCAATGTTCCGTTAGGTAGTAAAATTATTTGACAACATGAGCAATGAGCATTTTTAGTTAAATTACGAGTAATATGAACAGAACTTAAGATTTTTCTTTTTTAACATTTAACTATATTCTAAGAGTGGTTAGTTTTCATAGAGAATTACATCTACAAAATCAGTCTTGATTTCTGATGTTGGATGTTCATGTTGTATAGGCACATCATAAGTAGGTAGGTCTAGGTACCTACATATTTACATCTTCGAACAAGAATTTTGAATTTTTCCTTTTAAAAAAAACTTGATTATTTTATTAACGTGTGTAATCATTTGTAGATATAGAGGAAGAGAGGATTTTATGTAGGTATCTAAAAATCTTAGCCAAACTAAATCGGATATGTACCTAAAACTGAATCCTTAGACGATTTTCATGATTTTTTGGTACTTACACTTTTTTGCGATTAAAATGGATATTTTAATTTTTAAAATCATGAAACTGTAATTTTTTGCTTTTGAAAACCAGTAGAAAAGTAAGTAAAATAAAGTATAGTTAGGTATTATGATTTATATGCAACTTGTTCTTCAATTTCTGTGCAAAACCTACCTCTACATTTGAAGCTGATTCTACAAGTGTATCAACCATCTGTTTACCAATTGTGCCATTTACCACATTACCTGCAGAAAGAAGTAGGCACGTTAGTGAATTTAGCTTCACAAAATCATAAATATAGTTCTCCAAGAGAATATTCAAATGAGGAATATTTGATTCATACCTTCCAACATTGAAAGCATCATTGTAATCATGTCTTTTTGAAGATTCAATAATTCTTTGAGCAAATCAACTTGACTGGAATGCTTGGATAGTTTTTCTTGCATGTGAGAGAATAAGAACAGAAATCCACCAACAGCGTCCCACAACCTAATTTAGGTAAGTATATGTAAATATAATATCCAAGTAATTGGCAGGAGACACCCTTTGTTCACTGTGTTACTTCTCTGGGGAAAATGATTGGATCTGGTCAGATCCAGTTGCTCCTACTGGATCTCTGAATAGATCTAATTGGATTCAGAATATCCAGATCTGGTGGGGTTTCATTTGATCCAGAAGATGTCCGAATCTGATCAGATCAAATCGTTTTCCATTTCCATTTAGATGTAACTTATTTTGAAAATCGTTTAGAAAATTACCTCGAATGAGCTAAAGCTTGTTGATTCTGCGTGCAAGGGCCTTGAATTACTTCAGACAAAGTATTAAAAACTTGACTTGCAACCCCAATGGCTTTGAAAAAATTGGCTTTTCCAGCCGGATCAATTAACTCTTTGCTAGAATAATGCCAGTAAAAGTCCATAATGGATTCCTACGAAATGGGGAAAAAATCCAATGTATCTCTGGCCTTATGTATGGATTCACCATGTAAAAAACAAACGAATTACGTACTTGAAGACGCAACAGATAATCTACTGTACATATCACAACGTTCACAGTGGTTGTATTTCCAGCCTGAGTTCTCAAGTAATTTTGCCAATCTGAAATTAGAATCAATTTTCATTGATATTGAATTCAACGGTACTAGATTGTAATCGTAAGATTGCCTACCTAAATTGTGCCCTTCACAAGTCAACTGTATGAATCTAAATAGGGTACTGGTGAATTCAGCATCATGCATATTTTTTTCACCCGCAGCTCCATCAGAACCCACTCCTAACCCTTCAGCTTTTGTGTTACGTTCAAATGCATCCAAATCTAGAACACTATTAATGCAGTTTTATAATCATTATGGGCTTTCTATGTTCAATAGGTACCTCCACCTACATATTTATCTCAATTCAAAAGCAGTTATACCAACCTGCAGGAATTCATGAGACCAGCTATTGAAGTGAAAAATCCTACATCTTTCTTATCCTTCAAATGATTCAGCATAGCCTGAAATTGAACAATAGATCCTCTTGAAAATTGCAAAACAATTCAATATAATCAAGGCTCACTTTATATGTACTTTAGCATATCTAAACATACCATTTGAATATTGATATTACCCCCTCGTAAAATTGCAATTCCCAATTCCAATGTTTTCATCACCATATCACTAGGTACTCCTTTGCAAGCAGAAATATGCAATAATACCATCTCAGCAACACCGCGATCTTGTAAGCGAGCTTGGTGGAATAAGAGTTTCTGCTTCTCCATTTCTTGTTCCTAGAGAAAAAAATTGCGATAGAAAAATATAGGTTTTGCAAATTGCAATAGAGCTACTGTCTGAGAGAATTGCGGGAGTACAACATACATGTATAGATGCACCGCCTTCCTCTTCACCACCACCATTTTCACCTCCATCTTCTTCGTCACCACCTCCTTCCTCTTCTTCTTCTCCACAAGACCTGAAGTTGAAATGCAACTCAGTGAAATAGAATATCATTTAGATAATTAAATATTGTACAGTCACATACTTGGCGATAATATATGCATAGGACATATACAAATCGTCATCTTGGAGAGCTCCACTTCTTTCAGTCATTGCTCCACGGCAAAATGTGGTGACAAGCTGAGTCAGCGGATCTGGTTTTCCCTCTTCTGCTTTCTTATCTTTTTTTTTCAACTCTGCTTCTTCAAATGAGAGCTGCAAAATTTTAATATCGTGTGATTATGGCAGGGAATTAATTTTCGAAGAATTACCACACCAAAACACAATTGGTAGGTACCCGTGGTCTCTACCTATACTACATACCGTTAAGTCTTCAATCATTACTTCCTGTCCAACATTTTCTTCTTGTAGCCAGAGTTCGTGGTAAGATCGCAAAAATATATTTACAACACGGTGCCTAAGTGGACAAATTGATATTGTTGTGAAAAAATTTTTCAAATTGAATTGTTGTTGAAAACATACACAAAACGTGTGATGTCAAAATTCTGTTGCTTAGAAATCTATTATTATTATAGTAGCATTTTAGGAAGAAAAAAAAACATTTACATACTTTTTGATGGTATATAAAGGTAACATTCGCAAGCATGCAATTGCTGCTCTTCGTCTGGCTGCTGATAACACATGGACCCAATTCACACGGTTATTTTGTAATTTGTTAGACTCGTACTGTTAAATGCATGCATAGGTTAGCAATGAAACAGGATAACATAAATTCGAATTTCAGCACAGACATGTACTTAGTTTTGACTTTTGAGCATGAAAACTTCAAATTTTTTTTCGATTTTTGTGAAAATATTTGGTGAACCTTTTGTATTCAAACACTTGCATTATTTCATATACTACATAGAAAATGATCAAGTATGTAGGTAGGTACTAGGTACCTACAAAATCTGCATAGAGTGGATAACTCTTCTCCTTATAACTATGTAATTAGTCATAAAATCATTTCAATAGCCAAGCTCAATTTGTCAATGATTAGGTAGTTATTAAGTAGGTAAGTAATTAGCATTTAAAAAAATTGCCAAACAGGAAAATAAAACGCAAAATTCAATAAAAATAAATAAAATGTTAAAGACCTGGGCAAAGCGTGAAGTGATAGTTGCCGGAAGCATGCAATGACAGCCCTTTTACGCTGAATTGAAACAACTGAACGATATACAGCCTTGCTTTGAAGCTGAGGGTGATCAATCTATCCAAAAAAAGAAAAGAAAAACGCAGTTCTAATCAAAATTCAAAAATAATTGCTGACTAAATTAATCTACAAGTACTATATATTGTTCAGAAGTCCAGCAATGACTTGAGTAAGAATATCAAAATAGCTAGTCTCAGAACTGGTATTCAAAACTAGAACCTATTAATTTGAATAGGTAGAACATAGGAGTCAAATTGGCAAAAAGCACATGAAAAATTTGCATTTCAATACTTTTTGATGGAACAATAACTATTAAGAACTGAATTTCCTATTCAGTTTTATTAATGCAGGGATAAAAAATGTACCCATTGCCTTAGTTGAAACAAGTAAGATGACGAGAGATTGCCTATTATGTTTTTTTTTCATCTCCAATACCAAATGCTATATGTATTTTCTATGTTTATTACTTTGTGACATTAAGAAATATTATGTAGTTCACTCCATCTTTTTTTTTTCTAAATAATGTTCATTAGTAGGTACCTACAGAAATTTTGAAAAAAAAAAAAAATCAAAAAACGGCCTCACAAAAATAATTAAAAATAAAATAGTAACATTTCATGTTACTTTACATATTGATCCAACTCCTATTTCGTCAATTTGTGCTAATTCAAAAAAAAAACTGTCGTAGAAAATATGAACGATTCAGAAAAAATCAGATCGGACTGGATCCAAATTTCGAATCGAATTAATTGTGATTTGCTAACTCTTAAATTCAAGAAAAAAAAAGTAAAAACCACTATGCTATTTGTTTAGGTTAATTTGTACATCAAAACTAAACTTTTTGCTCATTTGTTCACTTTTTGCAACTACTAATATTAAATAATAAAAAAAAATCTAATTCTAATTCATCTAACTAAATCATTCTTCTAGTAGGTACTATTCGTAAAAATTTGTTAGGTAAGAAATGTTCCCATTGTTTCAGTTCTCTAAGTACCTACGTATTTTATAACAAACACTATATAAATTAAGTACCTATGTATGTACTTTCCTAATCTATAGGTACCTAACTAATGTTAGCAGAGTCAAGTTAGTTTTCAGCTACTTCATCGTGTTTTTTTTTTTTTTTCCTAGAAAAGAACCACTAAAGTACCTATTCAACCTATTGATTTGAAATTTATGAATTTTGAATTGGAAAATAATTTTTGAACAGTAGGTAAGTACCTAAAACTATACTACAGATAGATATTATTTTTTGAATTAAACAACGCTGATAATTATTCATTTAAAAAATTACCATATGCAATCCATACAAAACTTTTGCCATAGCCATTATTCGATCAACAACTTCTTCAATTTGTTGAGGTTTTATTTCAACGCTATCTTTTTTACTGCCCAACTTGGAGTACAAATAATGCTGCCAAGACATCTCATCGGCCGGATCAATTTTATCTGGTAGGGTGAGCTGTGTTTTGACAAATTCTCGCACCTCATACTCTTGCATTTTCTGTAAAACATTTCCGAATTATATTTTCCATGAAATTTTTTCAAGTTATTCTCATTTTTTGATAAAAATACTCACTTTGAGAAATCTATCCTTGCAATGTTGAACTAACTCTTGTTCTCGGCCAGCAAATAAATTCAAACCAACAGGTAGCAGTCTTTTTAAACAAGCTACCATTAAACTGGCCTGAATTTCTTTATCCTTGTCCCTTTTTTTATCTCTGTGTTTTTTCTTTTTCTGAAAAAAAGAAAATTTTTATGATAGGTAGTATACCTGTAGGTGACTACAAGCACCTTGAACGATTTCATTATATTACCTACCTTTCCAACAGTTGCTCCAACAGTAGCATCTTGCACTACAGTAGATCTACGAGTAGCGGTAGGCATTATTAGAACCATATTATCGATTTCATTGGCCGAAATAAAGTTCTGTTCTTCTCTTAAGAAATATTGAGACTTGGACCAAATATTAAATATCTCTGCAACGTGATTATATAATTCTTCAGCCTCTGGAATATTATTCCTCAACCAATGACTTCTTTGTAAGTCCACATATTTCAATAACAATGGGTAAAATGCGTATATATCTCGAACCACAAGTTGCCAGTCTTCTTGAATTTGAGCTTCAATCTGAAAAAAGATAATAAAATTGTGAATTTGTACAGATTGAGTGAATCAGGACCGAGGAAGGCTTTGGTTTTCATACTTGAGAAGTGTCATCCGCAGAAGATTTAATAAATCCTCTTAATGATTCTTCTTTATGAAATAGTGTTTCAGTTCGTTTTTTTACTCTCTCTGCCAGGGGGAGGAATGGATCTTTGAGTAACTCCTCGGAAGAATTTATTATAATCTGCTGCGTGTAAGCTAAAAATAGTAATAATTGAAATTAAGTTCAATTCCTTCTTGACAATTTAACGATTTGGTGATATTAACGATCAAGAGTAGGCATCAATAGTTAATAGATAGGTACCAGCAATTCTAGTCATCCAAGGGGCGTGTTCATTTCCAATATTCTTCTTGATTAATTTCAAAACATTTTTGAGTACCTGGTTCATGTGATCGCTGGTAACCATTGTGACATAATTTCTAACCAAAAAATTAAATCATCAAAATTATAGGTACCTCTGCTCTTGAAAAAATGTGGATCGAAATTCATTCATCACTTACCCTGCTGTCAGCGATACATTATCTGGTCCCTGAGCCCACCAAAATGGCAGGTATGAGCATAACAATGGCATAATTACATCGATAATATGAGGAGCTTCTATGTGAGTTTTATCCGAATCCACAAATTGATCAACTTCGCTTAAAATTGTTTCCAAAGTTGGCATTAGATTTTCCATACGAGCCATAATATCTGCAAATAGAACAAATAAAATGAAAATTTTCGACAAAATTTATTATATTTTTCTATTATCACGTACCTTGGGCTTCTAAAGAATGTTCAGCGATTCTATTCAGCAAAGAAAACTGATTGTGTTTATTCAAATGTGGTTCTAAAAATGCTACAGGGAAAGTAGAACTGAACGCTCCTAAACAACTTCCTATCGCTGGTCGATGACGCTCAATTTCAGTTTTCAAATATTTTCTGAAAATTTTTACCGCAAAAATAATTTGGAATACATGATTATCGAAGTCGTTAAAAATTAAGCAAATTTATCGGTGATACCTATCGTGAGTCAAAGTGTGATCAATCCCAAGGAAGAATAGGCTACTCAGCATTTTATAAGATGCTACTTGGATTTCATCCACTGTGTAAATAAGATATTTACAACATCGTCAGTAAAAATCATCATTTTAGATGTTTTTATTCAGAAATGAATGCGTTCTACTTACATAAGAGATCACTGCCATATTCGCAAGCCGCTAAATGATCAAACATAGCGGTTAATGTTGGAATAACAACGTCATTGATGTAAAATAAAGACGTCGATGTTTTCAAATGCGTTCCTCTTAAATAACAGTATCGTCCCTACAAAATTAACCCCGCAAAAAATGAGTATGTAAATGAAGAAATTTTATGAATAGGTGTCATTATTGATATGACTTACATCTTGCAGATTTTGAATCGTATGACCCAAATCATCAGCCGTGTTGTTGAAAAATGTCAACATCGATGTTCGTATGAATTCCGGACAGTTCTTCACCAAAGATCTAAATAAAAAGTCAAATCATTGATACTTTTAGAAAGCTAAATGATTTCAATAGCTCTAAAGTAACGTTTTAGGTCAAAAATAAAACCTTTCATACGAATTTTTGCAACATTTTACTGAGTCCATGCAAGTAACTCTTATTGCCCCTACGAACTTGAAATTAGGCAAAACTGATTGCATAGACTCAATCATACTCCAGTTACATAGCAATATTGTAAGTTTACAAAGCGTAATTAAATTTAGTTTTAAGTAAAGCATTTAAAAAATTAACCTGGCATCGATGGCTTTAACCAACACTTGTAAACATTTCACAGTAATTCTCACATCTGAACCAAATGCCGCCAGTTTAGTTCGCAATAGATTTGCCAGCTTGCAGAATAAACTGGATATACAAATCGAACATGAAAAAATCAATTGAACGAATTAGAAGTTAAGCTGGATACCTATAGGTCAGTAAAATGCACATTACCTTGCCACCATTTCTTTTTCTTTGAGAGAAGCAGCTCCTATATTATTGGATGCAGTTGCTACAGAGATAAAATAGTTCCGATGAGTACTAAAATATTTTTCTATCAATGGTAAAACGACCTAAAAAAAAATCAAACAACGTTGAAAATTTTCTGTGTTTAAATAAAACGTGCCACTGTGCGATATTCACTTTGAAAAAGAATTTGATGTCTCTGGTACAAGTCTTGAAACTCGATCGTCGACTAAAGATGCTAGAAGGCTTCAGAATCTGCATATTGATCGAGGCACGATCCGTGTATTGAATTAATTTTTCCAAAAGACTGTAGGCAAATCTTAATTCTCCTGTGGAAATTCTTGCTTGAAGTTCAGCATCACTGGCGGTTCCTCCACGAGTAGGTCTGGCAAAATTTAGTATTTTGGTGCAAAAATTATCAAATTTTAGCTCTTCCAATACGCAAGTAGGTAGGTACCTAGCTAGGTACTTATCTATGATTCAGAGTTATACTCACTTGTGTAATTTATATCCTTGATATTGTAAATATTTCAAAAATTCTTGCGAACGTTCTCGATCTTTTCGTTTTTCTTTATCAGTGAGTAAGTCGTAAGGAACCAGCTGAGGATGAATTTCGCCTCCTGAAAAATAAAATTGCGTTTGAGTTTAGAAAAAATGGCAAAAACTATCATTAAATTAAAATAATTGCCTATTCGAAAATCTGTATTTACCACAAGTGACGAGCTCGTCTTTCTTTTTTTTAGCCCAAATATCGTGCGAATTTTCGGCCAATCTTTCAGCCATATTTTGCATTTCTCTGCTCAAGGTTAAATTTGTCATATCCAATGGATTGGGATGGTAATTGAATGGACTGGTTTGATCCTAGAATGGAAAAAATAATGAAAGCGTTTTTTTTTTGAGGGGGGAGGGGGATTTTTTTCAAGGTGATTTTACATTTGACTTACAGTCGCAGACTTGGATTGACGTCGTATAGATCCACGATTCGATAAAGGAGCATCCGATTCCGAATGTTCGATACTCCAGCCTATAGCAAGTAGAGCTTTTAAAGATTCTCTGACTGGTTCTTTGTATGTTTCTTTTTCCTAAAAACAAAGGGGTAAGTCGATCTACAAGCAGGTACCTACTACCTACCTATATTTTTTAATACAAATATGCTAATGAAAAGAAACTTACGTAATCATTTAACATCGTGTAAGGCTTCAGACGTGGATGGGATTTATTTAAACTCGACCATTGATCACCATAAACCCAAGAGTTCTCAAATTTACGACTTGCCCACGCATCGTGATAATGTTCCGAGAATTTCTGCACAATGGTATTCAGGTCATTATTCAGCATGACACTGCAATAAAAAATGAATTTGTTGAAACTTCTACACAGGTAAATATACGTAATGCAAAGACAGGTAAGATATTTACTTCGAAGTATTGATGGGCTGTGGATTATACGGACCATCAGCAGGCTCCATTTGAACGTTGATTTTTGAGCCATAAAATTCATCGTCGTAGTTTCTCGATAACGAATAATCAGGTGGAAGGGCGCAACCTATCGCTGATAAACATGGGAGAGCTTTTCCAAAAAGTTCAGGTTCGTAGTCCTATTTTAAGACATTTAATTTTGTATTTTACATCGCACAGTGGTCCGAAATGAAGAAGTAGCGGCCAAAAATCAAATTTTAAAGCAAAATCCGCAAAATTTCGGATATGGGGGTTTTTTTGGTCGCTGAAGTCGATTTTGGCATTTATTTTACCCCTAATCTCAAAATGAGCCCTCAAAGGGGGGCAGGGGTGGTGCAAAATCGAGTTTCAGAGCAAAATTCGTAAAATTTTGGATATGGGGGTTTTTTAGGTCGCTGAAGTCGATTTTGGCATTTATTTTACCCCTAACCTCAAAATGAACCCTCAAAGGTGGGAGGGGGCAGTGCAAAACATGAAATTTCGATTAATTCGAGGTGGGCAATCGAAATAATGTATTTTTTTAGATCGCTATAGGATATGGGGGTTTTTTAGGTCGCTGAAGTCGATTTTGGCATTTATTTTACCCCTGACCTCAAAACAAGCCCTCAAAGGAGGGAGAGGGTGGTCCAAAACATGAAATTTTGAAAAATTCGTGAGGGTATCGAAATATGTTTTTTTTGGGTCACTAAAGTCAATTTTAGTATTCATATTCCTGTAGTAATTTTTTACTTGAAAATGTTTTTAAAAAAATAAGAAAATCAGCATTTATGCAACTTTACATAGCACTTTTTTCAAATGGGGCAGGTTGGGGCAGCCAATTTTTCAGGGATGTTTTTCTTTACATGCCATAGTACCCCAAGGATGTGATATTTCACCTTGAGTCAGCTTGGTTTTTTTTTAAAAAAAACTTTTACCTTGAAAATAGCAAAAAAAATGAGTTTTTTTGTGACGAGCATGCTAAAAACCAAAATATTTTTGAAAAAATGGAATCAACGATTTTTATACTCAAAAATGTCCATATTTTGATATAAACCCATAAAATTTTGAAAAAAATTAAAATTGACATGCTTTACAGCATTTTGAAGTTAGCAGTTTTTTTGACTATTTTGAGGTACTTCAATTCATTCCTTTCTGTAGGCAAGCAAAATAATGGAAAAGTGTTTGAAATCACAGAAAGGGACGTGGAATATAATGTAGAAAACTGCTACATATTCGTAATCAACTTTTGAGACTTGTTCAATCTGAGGATTTTTTGAATTTTGGCCGCTACTTCTTCATTTCGGACCACTGTGCATCGTCAGCATAATAATTTTAGTTTGTGAATATGAATTAGGAAATATACCATCTGAGATAACGAATCAAATATGTTACTGAATAACATCATTGTCAAACGTTTTTCTTCATCACTCGAGGCCCCATAAAGTCCTTGTCCTCCGGTAGAGCCATAGTATTTAGCGCAACGATCGTAGTGAAGGGTCAATAACTGAAAATATCTCAAATTTATTAGTTACCTATTCATCTTGTTGATTAGGTAACTATAGATTTTTAATGCTGTATTTTTACCCGCAAAGCAACAGTAGTGTATTCTGATAATTTCGATACGTCGACTGTCAGTTTACGTAATAATTTCATTAACATGCTGGGTTGCATTTGGCTGTAACATAAATTTGACAAAATGATGATTTAATCCGTCCGTCGTCTCACAGAAAAAATGCAGGTAGCAAAAAATGAGTAATTTTTAATTAAAGAAACAAAATTTCGTATAAAGGGAAATTGGGGTTTCAATTTTTTTTTTCAAATGACAAGAATTGAGAAAAAACTTACAACCACAATAAAAAAAAAAAAAAAAAAAAAAAACTGAAAAAAGGGAAAAATAAATTGATAATTCACGTGAGTATTTTACATATCTTACAAATTGGCCTAAATCAAAATGATTGCTCCCCTTCAATGCATTTTCCTCAATTCTCTTCCATAAAAATAGAATTTTGATGAATTTTTCATCACAAAAATTTTCTTATGGCACCTTAACACCTTTGGATAGTGGATACACACCTACATAAGTATTTTTCTTACCTTGTGAGGGCAACCAAAAAATCAGACACAGCTTCTCTTTGACCTTTGGTCAACATTCTGTTCTTTGATAGCCTATAAACCGTATGCAAAGTTGCATCGAGTAAATTGGCGTAATTATCAGATTCATTGTAAAACTTGGAATGGCTGATTAAAAGAGGTAAAACTGAATTTCCAATGTATCGATTCATAGCCAAAGCCATATCAGATTCTAATCCATCATTCTATAAAAAATGAAAATCGTTTAAATCATTAACACTACCTAACAGAGTAAACAAGCAATGTCAGAATTTTCATAAATAATACAAGTAGGTAAAATACCCTATCAAGCATAGTAGCTGCTCGCAAATCTGGTAAGAAAGCTTCCTCGAGTAGTCTGTAAAACAGTTCGGGTTGCTCGATACCATAAACTCTTTCTAAGAAAAGCCCGACACTTTGTTTATGAGCTGGTATCAATCCAGAAGGCATATCGCTTTTTGGTCTCGGTTCTCCAGTGGCTGGATTATGTAAAGTGAATCTCAAACTGAGCACGCCATGGAGATCTTCCAATGGTACCAAAGAACGTAGAATTGCCCTTGCTCTCAACGATTCATTTTTCCCCTGTAGGTTAATTGAGTAAGTAAGGGACATATTTTTTCAATCGTACAGTTGATGAAATTTGTGAAATAATGTTTTTACTTGAGCTATAACAGCACTATCTGGAGCACACCTTCCTAGTAAATCAACCAGAGTACAGTAGAAATTCAAAATGGCTGCGCCAGTATCGATATAATCCTCATCTTCGTCTGACTCTGGTAAAGGATGCTCGAATTGCATGTTGGGAATTTGTCCTTCGCCCTCGTCCATAATTTTTCTTCTGTCTGCTATTTTTTCAGACATCTTAAACCAATTACATTTTTTTTTTAAAAACCGCTTTGAAAATATTTTTAAATGTAATTGAATGAGGCAAAAATAATGTTTGTAGTAGGTAAGATAACCTATTACTTTCAAATGAAATTCCTCGAACGAAACGTGTAGAAACTTACTTTATTGGCATCTATTATAGCTCGTAATAATCCTTCGCCTTCCCCTCTTAAAGCAGGTCCTAAACATTCTGGCCTTCTTATCAACAACCGTATGACCAGATTGGCATTTTCTTCTACACTTTCACCTATTTTCTCAAATCAAAATGAAGTTAATTTCAATTTCAAAACAGTCTATTGATATTATATTTTAAAAATATTAAAAATATACAAACCATTGACCCAAACACAAAATCTCAAGAAATCCAGGTATCTTTCACCTTCAACTGGGTCCCAACCGAGATCCGGATATCCTTTCTCTACAAGTTCGGAATTTGATTGTAAGCCACATCTCGACAAATATATGGCAATTTTTTCTAAATAATGTTCTCTATTGAAGAATAAAAGAAAGTTTATGAAAATTAGTAGATAGGTACCTATCTAATGTTGTTTTATATTGAGCCAATTCTTACCTCAGAGCTAATGCTAATTCGGTATTTTCCATCAATGAAGAATAAGCGACATCCAATGGTGTACTACCTCTCAAAGAAGGACGAGATAATAAAATATTACTGTGTTCCAACAAAAATGAAAAATGATCGAACATAGCTTTCTGATTTTGTCTAGATGTACGACAGAAGTAGCATAAAAATCGACAGCAAGCTACCACCATTTCATGAGAAGTGTCCTGGAGAAAATTTCAATTCAAGTAAGAATGTTTGAGGTAAACTGTATGATTTCAGTCAAACGAATTAGGTAGTTTACTTTTTCTTTTGTAACAACTTCGCCTTCTTGATTTGGCGCAGCTTGTGGCTGAGCATCTGATTGAGCTTGAGCACGTCGTCCGAGAGTATTCATCATTACAGCCATTACATTCTCATGGACTCTTAGAATTCGTATCAGATCAGGGTGTTGGAAGAAAGTATGATTGTTCACCAATTTCCTGTTTCATGACCAGAATGATTATTACCGATTGTATTGATAATGCGAATGATAGTTAGCTTAGGTATTTTTTTTTTTGAGTGGAAACAAAATGAGAGAGGAATGGTAGTTTCCATTCGAATTTTTTAAATTTTATACTATACCTACTCCTGGCCTGTAAGTTTCCTACATTTTTCGAGAAGATTTTCAACTCTCTTATTTCAGATCTCTCTAATTCTATTTCAAAACAGTTTTTATCATGAGCCAATCTTTTTTAGTCGAAATTTGAATTATTTTTTTTTAAAATTGAAATTATCTCTGTTTATACTTGGTAGGTATTTTTAGACCTACTTATGATTAGGTAGGTAGGTAGATAAATGTAGGTAGGTATTTTAATCATATTCATACCATAATCTTTCACGCATTAGTTCTTCTTCTTCTTGAGACATTTGCACTGGTAACAATGATCTAATTTGACTGAGGCCAACCCACATTTGTGAAACATCATCCCTAGTTTTATTATTAATGACGTAAGTCTTCTCCAAAGCTCGGATTAATGCCCCCACGCTATCATATTGTCTCAATAATAAGCTGAAAACAATTCAATAAAAATCCAATTGGTTATGAACGGACGAACTCAGGTATTTATGTGTTACCTAGAAGTTAAATATTAACATTTTGTTTCCGTTACAAACCTGAACATTTCTCTGACCAATTTTGGTATTTCAATTTGTGACTCTTCAGCCCAGTTCACAATAGTCTTGATCAACACTTTTCTAAATATTTCTAAACATATCAAATTGATGTCAATTTTCATCCAGCTTACTATTTTTAATAATAAAAAAATTCAAGTTTACCTTCGGGTGTTTTTTTCTCCGGTTCTTCTTCTTCTTTTTGATTTTCCTCCAATTCTTTGACAGCATTTACCAAATTATTGAATTTAACAAAAATATTTGGTTTCGTTGATTCAGCAGCAAGTTCCTATAAGATCATGCCAATAGAGTGAATAGGGGTTTTCTAGTTTAATAAATTCAATCCGCGATATTCTGCTCTTACCTCTTCCGCTGGTTCTTGTAAAGCAACCAACGAGACCTGTTTCATTAGGTTTTCATGAACGACGTTTAAACGGTCTCGTAGATCTTCTCGGCAAAGTAAATTCTCTTTTTCTTCTTCTTCGAAATTTTTGAAACTTAAAATTGCATTCATCTGGAATCATGCCATCATATTAAGTAAGTAGGTACCTATTTTTACTCACTAGAATGCCTACCTAGCTTCACTTACTTGTTCTCTCGGAGGGCATCTGAATTCTCTGGTTTTCTTTGCTGCGACTGCAGATGGCAAATCTGATTGTTTGATTTCATTGTATCTCCTTAATTGATCCTATAAATTCGCAAAAAAATGCAATAAAAAATCATCGGAGTTCAGAGAGATGAATTTTACATTTAGGTAGGTATTGAATGAAATAGGTAATAAAAATTACAGTTTGCAAATCCCCAACAAAATCTAAGCTAAACGCTACAATGGATTCGACTCGATGACGTAATTGAACATCGCACAGATGATGTAATAAATAACACATTTGCAATTTTGCTCCTTCCGCCATTTTCATATGAAGTAATCCTTTCTTTTGGTTGTCTTCTCCTGAATGTAAACATTTTCATTTTAATGGAAAAATAAATCTAAATTAATTAATTACGAAAAATATAACGTAGGATCTAACCTATTTGGAAATTGGGATCCCAAGTTTCAGGATTGATCATGATTAAAAGTTTTTCAACATCTTCATCTCTCAACATTCCAACCAACAGAAGACGATCAACAAGTTTCAATAAAGGTCTGCAGAAAAGATCGATATTAAAATCACCTACTTGAAAATAGGCTTTTTAGTAGGTAGGTATAGGTAGGTATTCATTCTTCAAACTCACAAAAATAAATTCTCATTGGAACCACCGATAGGATCACGATTGTGGACCTGATTAATGGCAACTGCTTCTTCTAAGGCGGTTATTACATAATCTCTTACGACATCCAAAGGAAAATGTGGACTGTATAAATTCGAAACTGTCTCCACCGAGTTCCTGAAATGAAATAAGCAATATTAATATTTCAATGATAAATTTGTTCTTATAAAGATACCCATAATTGGGTAGATAGGTAGGACACTTACGATATATCAGTCATTTGAAGTGTAGGACGAACAGATTCAGTTTGTAAACATCTCAAACTGTGTCCCATATTCGAATCTTCGTATAATTGCTTCAATTCTTGCCCTAAAGGAACAATGTATTCGTTGGTGCACACCTCCCTATAAAAAGAAAATCACATTCGGGTTAAACCTATACCTATTACCTACTTATCAAAGCATACCCTGTAATACACAAATTAATGCATACATCGTTGTGGCGTGAGATTCAATGTGAAGGGCAATAAGTAAATCATAAAAGCCTTGTCTCAATGGACCTGAAATATATTCTGATTGAATCGCGTACAACAGTTGTTTCTGATCGACATGAGTGCATAAAATATGAGCCGCTCTGTAATTAGCTTGATAACACAGGGCTGCGTACAATGTGAGAGTATGAGCATGGAATCTGTTTTGAAAAAGAAACAAATCACAATTAGTAACATTTTCTGGTTGAATACCCTATAACCCATTAAAAACTTACGATAAAAGTTTTTCCATTTCTATAAGCTCGAGTATGTCAATGCAACGGTCTTCTTCAGGAATATGCAATGCAAGCATCGATACGGGATCTTCACACAGCATACTCCATCCTCGAATATCTGATAATTTTAAAGCGTGTACTTGTAAGGACGTGTTGGGCACTCGGGCCCACTGATTGGGTTTCAAACATTGTACTTTCAACCTCGGAGGGATCTGAAAAAAAAATGAAATTTTGTATTGAAAAAAAAATCTTTCAGTTTTGAAAAATCCTCCAAGATCTGAATAATTTACATACTTGAGGAGTAACGTGACGATCTGAATTTTGTAAAACAGCTGCTGAAAGAGGTAATGTGGTTGATGTGCGGCCGAGTTCAATTTGTAATATTTCTTTACTCGTTGCTTCCACGAAAATTGCCGGGAATAATTTGGAACCGGGTTCCATCTGCAATTCATGAATAAATTTATGCTCGGGGCTCAATTTCGTCGCAAAAATGTGAAAATGTGTTCACCTTGAATTTATGAGAGGTGTCTTTGCCTTCGCAAGTGAACGTTATGAAACCTGTGGCAGCATCTACGGAACATCCGATAAACATTCCTTGGGAGGCTCCTTTTCCTGAAGCGTCATTTGTCACTTCATTGTAAAGTTCATCAGCTCTTACCATGTAGCAACTTTGCCTATCTATGCTGTAAAACGAACAAATAATTTTACTTTAATTCTGTCTAGACGGAGACATCTAAGTACATACTTGTAGAATGTAGCCGTTGAATTAATTAACATAAATAGGTATGAAGTACCTACCATTCCGTGGGACGCCCATAATCGTCAACCTTTGTTGTGGTACTCTTGCGCACTTTACTCTGATTGAAATCTTTGCTATGCAGATGGAATTGTGTTGTGACCCAGCCGACATACACGTGAGTGGGGTCTTGACCAGGAAATACCCGGACTCCGTAGAAATACTCGTTAATTAATTTCAGACACTCAGCGTCGAAAATTTCATTACCAAATGATTCCACATTGGAAGTCGCCGCTACTGACATGACTTTTGGTCCTGCACTTCGTTCCAATACTGGAGAAGGAGTCATTTTCATATCTCCCTACGAATGAACATATTTACGGTTGGTAAGTAGTACGTATTCTTATTATTGTGCTGAATAAAAATATTCCATATTTTTAAATAGGTAATCGACTAAAAAATACATTTATGAATCGAGGTTAAAAATCGGTTCTGCTTACAAAAATAAAAATAAAATAGTAGGTGTAGGTAGGTAGGTAGGTAGGTACCTAATAAAAAAATTTTAATTTAAGAAAAATAAAAAATTAATAGGCACCTACATAAAAATTGAAAAAAAAAAATAAAAAACAAAAAAATACAAAATTAAAAAAATTGAAACCATAAGAATATCACCTGTGAAATTCTAATTTGAGGTGTTTGTCGAACATTCAATGTGTTGTATCGAGACATGTGTTTATCAGGTCTTTCGGGCATTCTGGGTTCGGGTGTTTTGGCTTTTTTATGTTCGACACTTGCATCTCTTTTCCTAGAGAAAAACCTGCAAATTACAACGCAATGTTTAGAATTTTGATCAATTAGGTAAAAATATAAATTAGGTACTAATAAGGTTCAGTCTTTACTTGAAAGGAGAACGTCCTCTCTTTTTTTTGTCATCTTTGCTCATATCGTGATGCATGTCATAGCGATTCAAATCAAGTTCACTGGTAGACCGATGAATTTTTCCTGAAAAAAAAAAGATGGAAATCAGGTATAACATTTTGAAAAAGAAAATGTTGTTGACCGAACCCCAATTTCCTACCCTTATCCATTTTAACATTAATTTGAGGAATATCATCAGATCTGGGCAGGGAGCCTTTTCTTGGCGGTCTTGTGGGCTTAGGACTTCGTTTAGATTTTGTCATCGGTGAAGATGTAGGACTGAGCATCATATCATCTGATTCTACAGCATCTTCAGAATATCCTCTATGAAGGCCTATTGATAAAAAAAAATTTATAAACTCGATATTTCATCGATACTCATTTTCATTTTGAAAAAATACAGAACCTTTTATATCAGTCATAGAGAATCCAGATTTCATTATTTGTTCTATATGCGCCGGAGTCGAACGATCTGCTTCAGAAATCAAACGATGCTGACGTTTGCGAATTTCTTGCCACCGACGTTGTTTTTCTCCCTCGCTGTACGGAATACAAGATTATATATAGTTCTTCCTCAAAGACGAAATACCTAGCTTAGTTTGAAATTTACTCACTCGATGAACTCAGACAAACACATAACTGGCAAAGATAGCCTTAGAAATTCCCAATTAGCTTTTTCCATCGTTTCGAAAGTATTGTGACTGATTTTCATACACGGCGGAGAATCAGATCCAGCTGGTATTCTCGTCACATCGATAACCGAAGCGAAATCATCGGTATTTTCAAATATTGGCTGATCTTTTGTATACCAAAAAGTAACCGGCCATTTCATATTCCTGCGACAAAATTATTACACATGAAAAGACAAACAGTACTGGATGCTTACGTAGCGAAAAAAAACTTCAAATACTGACACGCAAAATGGTTCGTAGCCTTCTTGTAATCCGCACATGCTGAAGTATTTCAAAGCGTTGACATCTTGGCCAAAAGTCAACTTGGCTTTTTGTCCTATTCCTAAAGTAAAAGCTGGAACAAATCCTTCGCCTTGAACATCACTAAAAGATGTTTCACCTCCTAAAGCGTCCATTAAAACTTCGCCATTCAAAGAAAAACCTATGAAATAAATAGGTAGGTATTCAGTATAGCATTCTATTTATATCGGTGGTGGGAAAAATTAGATACAGGTAGACTGGAAATCAGCACTCGGCAAAAACACAATCCTATACTTACTGATTGTGCGATCAAGAAGGTCGAGAAATACACCGACTACATCACCAACTTGCCATTGTCTTCCGAATGATTCCGCAGTTCCCAGGTATACTTTCTCTTCCTTTTGGGTTCAAGGATAAAATATAAACATAGGTGTATTAATTGTAAAAGGTTTTGGTGAAACGCATGCACAAATGCCACCGGTTGGAAAATTAGTCTGATGAGGCGAGTTAATTTTGTTGTGTAATACAGTAGATTTTCAAGCTCGATAAAGTCACTAATTTACTCACTAATCGTATTATTTATTAGATCGAGAAAACAACCGATGACATCTGCGGGATGAGTATTCTTTCCGAATAGATCAGTATTGCCAAAATGTATTTTTATTTCCTAAATCAACTTTACGCTTAGTTTTGGGATCCAAAATTGTACGTTTTCTCCATAATAAGGAGGTACGGACTCTACGAGTACCTATGATTAAATATGAATAGATATAAAACTCAGCTTACGTTGAATCCATCGAAGGCCCAAGAATTTTCATCGTTGCCTAGTTGATATCCTGGTTCACATTCTACTCTAGCCCAACCAACACGCATTGGTCCTGGAGTCAATACTTCGAATTCGAAATACCTATTTTTAAAACAAATAACGAATTGAAGTGGTTGAAAATTTTGACGCGTATTAGATTAAAAATTCGTTTGTGTAATACCATTTCCCGGTAGTAACAGCGTAATTTTTCTGAGCTCTATAAGTTCTAAATGTCAACTGTCGAAGCCTATTTGCTTCAGCAAGCATAGCTGAAATGTAAGACATTGAACGATGATTACAATCATTGACAAAGTTTCAATACCCTTCAATCAGCTATCAGCTGAGTATACTATTGTATAAAAATGTATCAAATTTACCGTCATGAGCTTCTGAAGTTGGAGGATCTAGACTGTATCCATAAACTAACAATGTTCTTACTGTTTCGCTTGCTGTATCTCTGAAACATCCAAGCAAAATTATGTATTATCTATATTTACAGGTACCTAAGTATTATTTTTCAAAATTCTCAAGTCTCTTTTTTTTTAAATAAAAAAATAAAGTAGTTAGGTGGGTATGTGATTTTTTTAAAAAAAAAACCATTTTAACAGAAAAAAAAAATAATGAGTAGGTAGAGGTACTTAAATTTTATGATATGATAGAATGTCGTACAATTAAAATCTTCTTGATAATAATTAAAAAAAAAAAAAAAAAAAAAACTTGAAAAAAATTGATTTGATTAAATTTTTAAAAAATAATTATTTCAATACCTGTTAGCTTTTTTAATGGCTTCGTCCACTTTGCTGTAAGGTACCAGATGAGGACTACGTAATAATTCAGAATCCTGAAAAAAACCCATTTGAAAATTATAAATTTTGCAAAATCTACGACTAAACTTTACGAAGAAGTTTTTCCTATTTCTTACCTCATTTAAGCCATAGGTCCAGCCTTGTTGGATTCTTTCTTTGGCCCATAAGTTGTGCGTGTTTTCTGCCAACTCATCAATAAGTTCTTCCAACTTGGGCGTTAATACAATCGCGGCCAGGTCCAAGGGTGCAGGTTTATATCCGTTACTTTGCATGAATGGTTCATTTGGCAATCTCATGGTCTTGATTCTTGATGGTGTTTTATCAATCGATATGTGGTATCCGAGTGCAATAATTGTCCTAATTGAACATACCAAGCTCAAAGTATGAATAAAAAATAAAAAAATAATTGAAGGCACCTATTTAACTTGAAGGAATTATTTGAATTGGACAAAGTATAATTTTTGCATAAAAATTTGCTCAAAAAATTTTGAATTTCAAAATTTTCCAGGAGGTTAGGTGTACAATAGAATGGAGGGATGAGCAAATTTGGTATTTTACGGATTTCAAAAATCTCAAGAGAGACGCCAAATTAATCAAAGACGCTTACAAAAAAAAAAATGCTTTCTTTCATACCTACCTATTTCTGCTCGATTATTGTTTTTAGGTACTCACTTCAATGTTTGAACCGCCAATTGTGAATCGTATCTTTTCTCAGCCGAAGGAAGCCTATCAAAGGGTACCAAACAAGGATGAATTTTTCTAATATCATCTCTTCGTTCGCCGAATTGCCATCCTGCTTCGATTTTATTCATCGCCCACATTTCGTGAATGTTTTCAGCCAAGCGATCTCTCACATCGTTTACATAGTTTGGTAACGTGATCTAAAAAAATGACAAAAATTATCAGTTGTAGGTACCTAATCATCTGTAGCAAAATGTCTGTTGGTGGATTTGTATGTGTTTAGTGCGAAAATTATTACCGAAGATGTATCCACAGGTGTCGGTACAAATGCAACGTCATCTTCGACGTATAAAGGACCCGCTAGCACATTTTTGTTCAAATTACCAAAATAAAAACAAGGATCAATTGACAGAATCTGTCTCGGAAGCAAACTTTCCACTAGTGGAGAAAAGTCCTCCGGGGGAAGGAATTTCAATCGACCGTGATCACCTCCCAATAAAAATCGACAACTATAAAATGAAATATCGATATTATCTAGTTCAAGTTATCACTTTTTGAATCAAATTTCTACGAGTGTAACTGCAAATTGCATAATTTGTCACCTTAATTTGGACGAACAGCTGATAACGGGGAAAAACATTCCATCTAAATTGAAATCGTGAAATGAGCCTTTAATCGGATTTCCATTGAATGTGAATGATATCACAGGTACTGTTAAGTCTAATGAACATCCGATTACATCCCCTTTCCTAATCAGTGGCTCCTTAGCATTCAAAATTACTTCGGTATTTCTTCCTCCTATGATTAAAAATTCGAATTTTGGATAGAAAATGGTGTAACTAAGCAAGAAAAAGTTTATTATATCAAAACAATTATTTTTTTGATTCACTTACCTGTCCATAAATTAGCACCATCGAAACCAAATGAATATAAATCATCTCCAACGCCATTACCACCCCATTTTTCACCACCTCCGGGGTAAGGAACATAACTAGATGGATAAAATTTACATAGGTATTAGATATAAATAATTGAAAAAAAAAATTACAACTGTATAAGGAAGTACCTATCTATCTAAAAACGAAAAAAGACGCTTACCCAGCAGTATTTGCCCAACCAACTCGCATATGAGGTGTCATATGAGTAGTTTGTTCGATATGATCGAGCGTCACTTCGAAATACCATTTTTGATAAATGGCTGATCCTTCCACACGACCAACAAATATATTCGGTCTCACACTAAATAAAATTTACACAAGTTTAACACACCTATGTTGGTAATAAAACTGTAATCTTCCTATTTATTGAACAAAATTCAGTCACGAACCTAGCTACGTGATCGACTAGTTGAGTCTGTAGCAATAAATTCTTTCCTGGCAGAAGAAATCCACAAATGTTATTTTGAGAACTTCTAACAGCGACCCCATTACCCACACAGAGGGAACAAAGTACATCTAGTACTTTAGGATCTCTACCATGTTTCTCGAGGAGAGATATTATCACTTTGATATGCTCGTCCTGAATAAATAAGGATTTAATCGTAAGAAATTAGATAGGTACCTACTAAAAATGATAAGTACAATTTGATTGATTAATCATAAGATTACGGCTTACCCTCATCATATTCAATGCTTCTGGTGAATCGATTAGAACGCAGTGCAATACATCCAACATTCCAGTACCTTCACTGGATGCTTGTGATCCTAAACGGCTAAAAAGCCAATTCAAACGATTCGAATTGGCAAACTGAGCGCAGTTTGTATGATTACCTTTGATGATGGCAGCTGTAAAAAAAAATACACACAGTTTTGGAAAAATCCAGAGAAATTATCCGAACTGTTTTTGACGCTAAGAATAAAACGAACCCAATAATTGATACAGGTATCCGGATATTATATCCCAGTTTTGACCGGATTCATCTCCGGCTAAATTGACCATGAATCCTTGCGAGGTGATGACGTTTATTTTATCAATAGCTTCTAATATTAAATTCAAAATTCCTTCTTCTTGGAATAAGTCTTGTCGATTACGCAGAGCACGGAATCTGTTCTGTTTTTCTTCGTGTTCTAATAATTTAAATTTAAATTTAAATTGTATCAATACCTATATCAGAAAATAAAAATGAGTCAATGGTAGGTCGATGAGAAACAGAAAATATCTTACCCATGTCATCGTCCGGTTGCGCGAAATAATTGATAAGATCTTCTAAACACATCACCATTTCGGTCAAATTCACAGTCGCACAAAAAACTGAAGATCGACGATTTGATTGTAATCTTTCCAACCCTCTAAAAATTAATCAAAATCAATTACCTATTAGAGTATTTAAAAATATTGTTTTAAATAGGAAATACAAAAATTAAATTATAGAAAAGTGAAGTATTTTTATCTTCGAAAACATCTGTAGATATTTTCTCCTTAAATCTGTAGGAAAACCCGTTACCCAAAATTTTTACCTACGTTATGAATTGTGTAAACAGCGATGAGCATTTACGTATAACTCGAGCTGTTCTGGATTCTTCTTCTTGACTTCTACTGAAATCCAAGCCATCATCCATTTTGCCTTCTTCATGCAAAACTGCTTGTTTTTCTTCAACTTTTCCAACGCCTTTTTTCTTGGTTTCGTACGACTAAAATCATCGTTGAATTAATATACTCGTAGGTAGTATACTCAAGTACACTGCATTTCATTACCTAATTATATTCGACAGAATTTACACTATTTCTCACCTTGTACGTCAACCATAACCCAGTCTCAGAATGCTGCACCAGAACCGTACTGTCACCATATTTTATAATAGGTGCGCCTATAACTTCCAGATCTTTATCTTCCAGCACTGTCTTTTGATCGTCCTTTTCCTGACGTAAGCAAAACGTTGACGTTGCTGTAGTGGCTTCTTCTCTGCAATAAAGGAAAATAAAACAATTTGTAAATTCTGTGAAATGAATTGCTAGATAGGTTACTCGTAGGTTACCTACCTCGTAACTAAATGCAATTCATTGTTTTCATTAACGCTCAAGTAACGTCCCGTGGTCAGATGACGTATTCGCATCGGATGGTACCAGTTGATAAATCCACCGGACCATTTCGTACGTGCTAATTCCAATCGCCATAAAGATCTAGCTTGACTCATTACACTTCCTCCTTCGTACACAACGATACTAAAAATTTCGGCAATTCGTGACCGGTTATCAATTCGTAGTCTCTTTCAAATAAAAAACAGAATTGCCAATATTTGCCAATACTTACTTTTGACCTTGAGCTTCATTCCACGTCGAAGGAATAGTCAAACATTCGTCTCCTCCGTGGAAAAACCGTAAAACGTCGCCACCGAAAACGTATCCTTTCGAGTAACAAAGATGTAAATAAAATTGCATAACCGACTCGCCGTAAATACGAAACCTGATCTATTCGCTTACCGACGTATTTCATTCTGCTAACACCTGTTCCGTAAGGTTGAACGGACCAATGTGTGACGTGAAAAGATGCATTGACGATTGATAATTCGTTTTCCTTGGCAGTGTGCTAAAAAAATTACCATTCATTATTAACGTACGACGTGACGAAATTTCTTAGCAATTTTTATTTAATAGAATAAAAATAGTATCGTGGTATTCTTACAAGGTATCTTTCTGTAGCAACTGATACTAGAATTAAATCATCTCCGACTCGTACTTTTTCACCCTCGGATCGTTGTTTGGATGCTGGATGTACCGTCCACCAACAAGCTTCACCTGTAGGGAAAGTAATAGAATTGGAATACGGTGGAATTAGATGAAATTACGTTCACCTGTGCTAATTAATGACCATTTCAAATCTTTTTACCTTGTGAATGTTCTTGTAAACCGACATCGAAAGATAATTTATCATTCGAGGAACTTGTCGACAGACATGCCAAATACTGCAAAAAAAATTATTTTAGTAGGTAGGTATTCATATTACTAACAAAAGAAATCACAAAGATTTCAAATACATCCGAAAGTAAAATACATACCATGTCACTATTCTGATGTCTGAGTAGAATGGCATTTCCATAAAGTAACGTTCGATGCCCCGAACCTGTGCCTTTACCCTGCAAAGATTTATTTTTTAATACAAATATTGTAAGTAGGTATATGTAGTTTTAGCATTAATTAGGTATTACAGGTTTCTCTAAAATTCAAACAAACTTATTTTTAAAAATATCTCAAAATACTTTATTATACGGAAAGTTTTATTTTTCAGATCGAAAAAAAAATTACTCGTGTTAAGATAAATTTCGATTTAGTCGAGAAGAAACGAGATATCAAGATCAAAGAAACGAAGCGGAAATAGAAAAAGAATATAAAAATTAGTACGGACTACAAACAACACGCATCCACGTTTACTTATTTGTTTATTTATCGATTTTTTTAAACTCGTAAAACCAAAACCATACGTGTTATGATTTCGAACAAAGTTGTAATCTAATTAAATTACGTTAAAAATATTCATTAAATTTTTAAAATACTCCGAAATTCTAATCAGTAATACAATAGAAAACTAAAAACACTACTCGATTAGGTATTTAACTACAATCCATCTAAGGTTATTGGTCAAAATAACTAAAATTTTCTGTTGAAGATTTTTTCGATTTATAAATTAGTACCACTGGTGAAAAATCTATTACGAATTAAATTTTAATCAAAGCTTCATCGTCAAAGCAAAACTTTACAAACCATACACAAAAAAAAATACTCACAACCGAATCTTGCTCCTGCAAACATTAAAATACGTTAATGAAAAAAAAAAGTAATGATGGTAAATTTTTTTCGACTTGTTATTAGAATTAAAATTTAAAAATGTAATTTATGTTTTACTTTTTATTGTTGTTTACTACTGTCATGATTATAGCAAACTGTTTTTTTCTTCTTTTCGAATTCGATATCTACCTGGGTAGGTAGTTTCAATATGTAGGTAGGTGGGTATACTTTTATATTGAATTGAATGATTTTATAAAAATATAATAATTATGATTATGATCAGTAAATGCGCTGGACACCATTTTATAATTCTGATTTCTATATATTTAATGAAACTATAACCACTGTCTGTTTGTTTAAAACTATAATGGATCTTAAATTTAGAAAAATGTTACCTCTTCGCTGCCAGCAGCTGTGACCAATTCTTGTAATGCACGAACCGATAGGGCTTGCTCGATTACAAAAACACATTGCGAAAGGTCCGGGGGGATGTTCTAGGAAATAAGTCGTAATCGCAATTAGATAAAGGTTTGTAAATTAAATATGTATTGAAGAGCTTACGAATTTGAATGGTCCATGCGTAAGAATAGGAATTAGGTGCTTACTTTGTCTGCAATATTTTCCAGGAAACAATGTCGGTTACCAAATCCTTCAGCTGCCAGACAAACCCTCTCACCAGTAGCTGTGCAAGAGAGACATACCATGTCTTCCTGAAATATGAATATTGAATGTGTTTAAGAAGTTGACTCATTAGTCATTATCTTACGTTATCTTACTTGCATTAATGAATTGTACGACTTTTTATTTTATTTTTTTGATAGGTAAGATTGAAAATGAACGAAGAATTGAAGAAAACTTTCCCAAACCATTCTCACTCGTCAAATCAAATGAAAATAGTCGTTTTTTTAGATATTTTCATTTTTCAGTAGTGTACTTATCTTATAAAACTTTATTTTATCAACGTTCGTCTATTCTTCTCTCCAAAATTGACGATTCCTATGTTTTTTGGTTGCAGAATTAGTTTTTGAGGTTCCAAACCCAAAGTTTTTTGAAATACCTACTTAAAATTTGAAGAAAATTCAAAATCATTTTGGAAAATTTATGTTTGGTAAAAATTCAATTTTAAAACTTGTGCCACGAGTTTAAGCATAGTAAACGTAGTAAATGTATAGGTATTACCTTCTCATGGCTGTACAGCGGAATTATCTCGATCATTTCGAAATTTCATAATCTAGATATTTCCTCATAATTGTTTAAAGAAGTCCGGTGACCAAGTTTACATAAACGGTGTGCAAAAATCTACTATTGAACGAGTATTCTCGAATGATATAGGTATTTAAAGTTACTCGATGGTTAACTTCTGTTAGCTGTAGTCAATGACGTCAACTGCTAGAAAACCATACCGTTTTATTCATTTAAACATGATTTTAGTCATGTGGTAAACGTATGTCACATGAAGTGATGCAAAAATTTTGCTGTAACTTTCACACTCTCACGACTTTTTTCCTTTTCAAGAAGGTATACGCAAAAGTGTGCGTGTTCTTCACTTACTAGTTAGATACATCTGCTAATTATTTTTGAAAAAAACCACAACAACAACTCATTTACGCTAAATTATGTAATAAAATGATTTTGTTTCGTTTTTTTTTTTTTTTTTTTTTCATTTTTTTTCAAATCGGTCAAGAACATATCTACCTATGGTTTATAAAGTTGAGAGATTTGAAGAAATAAATACCTCTAGTTCTAATTTATACGAAATGTAAGAATTAAGAAATTTGTTTGGCAAGAATCAATTATTTTTGAAACTTAAAAAATTTTTTAAAAGAAATTAATAAAGTTGAGAACTTGCTCTTTTGTTGCTCCTCCAATTCATACGATGGTGAGGCCGCTTTATTCAAAAATAACTACCTATGGGGATGGTAGATTACTACATATAATACATTTTTTCACACCAAATATACCTATCTATCAGAATATTTTATTGAAAAGGCTGTGTAAGCTGTGCTTTGAAAGGTGCCAATTTGAATTTCAAATTCATTTTTCAAACTGGCTAAGAAATTATATGACTTTATAACGATGGTTTTTGGAGGTTGTTAAAGGTTTTTTGCCAAAGTTCCCAACAATGTATTGTCATATAGATTTAAAATCAGTCACTAATCAATGAATAAAATTTGAAAAGCTCAAATATAGTGAAGTAGATGGTGGATTATTTCCGACCCTGCACAATATCATCTTTGGTTTGCTAAGCACAATTGAAAGTGAAAACGAGTTGTTTGACTCATTTTTTATGTTCCTATGTATACAAATTATCATCTGCATTGGTAAATTTTAAAAATGGACACAGTAAAAATGCTCTGATTTTTACTGATGTCAGATGTCTGCCTAAAAACATAGGTATCTAAAATGGAAATTGAAGATTCGCATGTTTGAAACTGTCTAGTACTCATTTGCATTTTTTGATATTTTACATCATTTTTTTAAAAAATTTGGACCTCGAGAACACGGCTCAAATAGCAAATTTTCTAAAGTTAATGATGCCCAATCTCATTTTTTATAATTTTTATTTGGCTTCTCATAAAATTTGGGCCACTAAAAAAAACTACCTATATTCTGTCACCTGGAATCAAAATTAATTAACCTTGAAACGTGATTGATCAGAAATAAAGTTTGACGGAATACGTAACTAATAGGCTATACCTAACCATTTTGATTTTTTTATACTCGTAAAATTAAATTGCTCTCATCGCTTATTCTTTTATTTTTTTCATTTTAAAGCTAAAATTATGTAGGTACTTCGGTTAAATATACTTTCTAAAACCTCAAAACTGTTCAAAAATATGAAAAAAAAAATTGTTTCTAGTCAAAACAGAATTTTCTCCCAGATTCATGCAATAAGAATACGTTCTTGAAAACTTGACATATTGTCTGTCGTAGCAGTTGGTCTATTTTGGTGCAGTAAATTATCTCCATTATAACAATGACATTAAAATTAAATATTGTACGTGTATGTTTATCAACACGTTTAAATCTCCATTTTGGCTAAAGTTCTACTAATTTTTACTCGCAAAAAAATTTTTCTCTCTATTCCTACTTATTTTTCTTGATAAATCGAACTTGCTAACCTATCTCTGAAGCAAACAAGACTTGTAAAAACCTTCAAAAAAATATTCTCAAATACTTGTCCATATTTCCGTATTTTTAATATCAAATTAATGAAAACGACATCGAAAAATGTAATGCCGGTAATGCAACGTTCGCCTACACACAGCAAACCTAGTACGTTCGGGGTGTTGAATAGGCGCCAAATAAATTCAACACTTAGCAGTAGGAGATTTGAAAAAGTAAAATGCTCACATGTTATATATATACCCACTACCTAGTTACAAGTTATTTTTATAACCTAGCAAGATTCCCACAAGAAAGTACGTGTAGATTATTACAGGAAATTCGAATATTTCGTACCGATTGCGATACTCGAATTAATCTAGCAAACGATCGTACAATTTTCAACACCATTAACTGATCATTCCGCTATACTACGAGATGTAATTTAAACATCGATAACGGCAAAACAAAAAAATCAAAATCAACATAAATATCGCAACACTTACTGTACGCAAGAATGATACATCATCTTGTTCCGAGCCTCCCTCGCTATCAGCCATGTTAACGGGTAATTAATCACTCGAACGAATCAATTACGATCACTGTGTTATTTCTTAGTTTACATATCTATTTTAGAGCCATGTACGGGTCAGTTTTTGCGGCGATTTTCGATTTACAACTGCGATTTACGCGACCATTCAACCAACGGTCGAAGTTGGCTCTATTAATAAAATGCACAACATTTGAATTCTGCCGTTAAATATTCTTCTACCTCTGTCGCCTCAAAACTCGTACGCATGCTCCGAAGCAATTAAAAAAAAAACTACACGTAAGTTCAACAAAAAAATATTTATTTTATAAAAAAAATTCATAAATAGGGATAATTTTTTTCTCAAATAAGAAACAACAACTTACATATTTATACACATGTTCGATCGCACACAACGTTTAGATCCCTTCAAACACACTAGGTATTCGTATATATCGGTGAAAGCCTGCCAATATATAATTAAAAATCAAGCGAAAAATTAACCCGATAAAATGGCGTTGATTAAAAATCTAATTTTTGATAATTTTTTTTTCTCTTTTAATACAATTTTTAAATACGTTACAATTACGAGATAAAATAGCTAATTAAATTAGCCAATAGTAATAAAAATATTGTATACATTTCTATACAACAACAATATATAAAGTAAACAGTTTCAAGCACGAGGATTGTGTAACATTAGCTGGTAATAAACGTTATATAGTTTTAATAATATTAACAATACGCGGTAAAGCGAGAACACCTTTTCACGTACATACGCATCAATCACGAAAAAGAAAAAAAAAACACTTTCAAAATCACAAAGGTAACCTATAACGCATAATCTGTCTTTCATCAACAATATTACATATCAATAAAAAAAATTAAAACAGTGATGTTCAACAAAAAGCTAAAAAAAAAAATTATAATAACAAGCTTAGCTTAAAAAGATTTTAGATATTAGGCGTACATTATTTTTCTTCGTTTAAAAAAAATGAAGAATTGGAAAAAAGCTGCACGAAGGAAGTGGAATATTATGCAAAGAGGATACATTTAGTTCCTTGTAAATCATCTCGCTAATAATATTGATCGATATTTTGTTCCGATAAACAAAAAATCTCGAATAATTGCAAACTTGGAACGAAATGTTGTATAAATTAACAACGAACGAAAAAGGAATGTGTAATTTATAGTTGATAATACTCAGAAATTCTAACCATAATATTATACACACAAATAGAAAGCTTATTATACGAATAAATAAATCGTCGCAAAAAAAAACAGGGAAGAAATAAAATTATAATATGGCATTTTACTTTAAATCGAGTGTTTGATGAGTAAAACGAAGCATTCGTCTAAAAAATTTCAAATTTCTCGTATTTATCAAAAATATATATTACGGGTAGGTAAGGTATTTATTATAAATTATCTAAAAAAAAAAAATTCAAAAGGTGTATAAATATACACTGAGCTTCAAGTTTAGAGAAAGGGTAAAGAAAGAGACAAATTTCAACTCCGTTTTACCTTTCCCTGGCATTAAATAATCAAAGAAAAATCGAGTAAAAAAGAGATCAGTAACTCGCTTCGTGTCCAGCTAAAATATATAAATCAGCTCCTTCTTCACCACTTAATGTTCCACCCATCTTGATATTAGTATGAGCTTCCAAAATTAAGACTCTGAAATACAAAATGTATAAAATTATCAAGATTGAAATTTTCAAAAATCATCGAATTAATTTATCATGCAAATACAATCCATAATACGAAAAAATTCAAAATTTTCCTGTCAAAAAAATTTCGAACTCAAATAAAGCTGGATCGAAAATGTATTTTATGTAAAAATACGTTGCTAGCCTGAATTTCAAATAATGAAGTTCACTTTTTAAATTTTGGAAAATTTTTAGAAAAAAAATTGATCAAAATAAAAAAACATCAAACTAGAAAGCTGAAATTTGGTACCTTCTGCGTTAACGAATGCTCAAATCGATAAGAAGCAGTTTCCAGCCATTTTGAGCATTTTTTTTCTTTTTTCCCCATTATAGAAATTTTCGTTTCCTTTGCTAAAAATGTTCCAAAATCCGTCTAAATAAACTTCAACTTCAAGAATGGTTTCGAGTCACCTCTCGTTGATTCAAAAAAAGGAAATAAATGTAAACTGGAGGTGAACTAATTTTTGGACGTTTTTAGTATATACCAAATTTTAGCTTTCAAAGTCAATCAGGATGAATTTCGTGGGAATCGAACTCACCGAAAATTCACTAGAAACTCTGGAATTGCTCAAAATTATTTTGAATTATGGTGGGGGAGAGGTTAGGTTGCATTCAATTCAAAACTCAAAAGTATTGAGGATAGATTCATTCATCTTACTACCAAATTCAACTCCATCGAGTAGTGAAAAACAACATTAATTTCTGATACTCCCATCTCACCATTAAAATAATGCCATTAAGACCAATTCGATCCAAAATGTCACAAAAATCAAGTGAAAGCAAAATAACTTGACTGAGTTGAAAGTTTGAGATGAATAAGACTTGAAACGTTTTAATTAAGTAAAAACAAAAAAAAACTAGATTTGAAACTTGGGAATCCATTTTACAAATTCCAATTGTTTTCTCCCAAGATTATGAATGAACTGATCGTTACTTACTTATCAGAGCCAAGTAGTCTGTATGTTTTGCTTCTATCTACAATTTCCTGAGTTACTTCACCATTCTTAAGGCTACGACCCTGAACACCATTCTTGTGGAATGCTAAGACACTGTCCGGTAGACAAACTGAAAAAATAATATCAAACATCAATATTTTGAAAATTGAAGATAGATAAAAAATAATAGGTTTAACTTCTTTGGTTATTTAATGAAAACTACAAAAGCATTAAAGTAAAAATAATTGCAAAATCGAGGTAATTCAAGAAAATTTTTCAAATTTGGGACGCAGACGCAATCAAAACCATTTGATCATTATTTGAAAAAAATACATTAGAGATCTTGAAAAAACAGAATATTTTACCAACCGATTGATTCAATTCGAAAGTCAAATATTAATTCTGGAACATGCTTTCGTGTGTGTCGAATTTTACCATGTGGCGTTACTATTCTTACGATGTCTGAAAAATCGCGAAAAAGAATAAATTAATCATTCGTAGATGATAAAATTGTAAACACAGAAAAAAGTTGAATTAATTTTACACTTACTATCGAAACATACTAAAACGCCTTCTTTATCTATTTGTGTGATTACTGTAACATTGATATTTTCTCTTTTTGGTATCACAGTAACTGTAGCAAAAATGGAAGGAAAAATAATATATATTAGACAAATATAATATTCGTACATTTCTTTACAATGAAACCGAATAAAATGAAATGTTATAACACACCCGTTCCATCCATCTCTTCCAACTCATCGCTATGGAACCAATTGGCGCCGGTATTCATATTAATGAGATCTAATTTCAATCGATTATCTTGATATCCATGTTTGACACTGATGCATACCATCGGGTATTCGACATCAGGCGTGATAATCATTTCGAATACTGGAAGCGGAATGGGTAGGTGACATTCGAAATGCTGAAATCATAAAATTTACAATTGTGGTTCAAAAATCAGCGATAAGATTTAAAAATTTCCAGAATTCATTTCAGAGGGAAAAAATAACTCGCGAAATGAGCAAAAAATGTAGGTACATTTACCTTGAGCAGCATGAATTTGTTTAATGGATCGTACCACTGCATCAGGAATATTCCGGTTGGAACGGCGCCGCATAAGTATTTATAGCCATTATACGGATTACGACTCACGCAGCATTTACTACATCCTTTAGTATCCGGTACTTTGGTAGTAAGGGCAAATTTTCTAGGCACAAGTTTTTCCGGTATTTTATTCATGTGTAACGAAAATCGGTGGTTTTGTTTACTATGCAACGCCAGCAGATCGTGCCTGTACAGTTGAGTCGTTTTGCCTAAGCCGACAAAATGAATTTACAAAAAAATGAAATAAATTTGACACCTGGCGATCAAAAAAATTGAGCGAAATTAAATATATACGTACCAGATAGAGACATTAATACATCTTTAATAACATACATCCAAATCGTACGACGAGGATAAAGCTGATCCATCGCAGTCTCGTGCAGTTCGTTTAGATTCAAATTATAAATGCCTTCTTCGGCGCCGATTAATATATGTTGATCTCTAGTATCCGGATGGATCCAGCTAGCTGTACAATGTATTCTCAGAGGGCATCCATTAAATACCTACAAAAATACAGGTGCAAGAGATTAGATGGAGTATAGTGCAGTTTGATGATAAATACGAGATCTCGGATAGTTATGTACTTTAGAGAAACAAGCACCCATATGAACTTTGGGTGTCGGTGGAAGTCCATTACTGATCGGTCTCGGTGGTGTATGTCTTCGTTTTTCTTTTCTACGAGGAGGTACTGGAGGTGTGCTGGAAGATTCTGGTTCGACTTCTTCATCTGTTGCAAAGTACACAAAGAAAAAGTCGATTAAAAGAAGACGTTTCAAAATTTAAAATATTGAGTATATCTTATCTCAAGTAGTATTCACCTGGCTTATCATTATCTTTACTTTTTGAACTACTGTCACTAAACGAACGCTGCCTATGACCACCATTCAACGATAAAGTATCGGCTAATGATAAAATTTCTTCCAACGAATTACGTCTTTTCTTAGGTGATTCTTCCGTACCTAGGAAAAAACCACGGTTTATTAATTACTCGTTTGAATTGATTCCAAATACCGAAATCCACGAAAGTTACTTGTCATATTGTTGCTATGATAATTACTATTTTTGTGTTTGTCGCAATGGTGACTAGAAGATTCTGCGGGATTCTCCCCAAGTGGTAACGTGGCTCTATAAAATGAAACAATACATCGATTAGAATTTAAAATGCCCGAATTATGTAAATCCTATACTTAGGTTTACCTAAATCGTAGTTTAAAATAAAAATAGCTTTCTCAAATGAAACACGTTTTACCGCGAAGGTTTATTTCTTCCCTGAATTCCATCACCTTTTGATGTTCAAATAATTGAGTGTATCTTTAAACCGAGTTAATATTGATAGATTTTATTTTTTTTGAAAATGTTACTCACTGTGTTTGACCATTTCCCTTTGGTTAAGATTTTATTCATCTAATGAGTTGCCAGATTTTCCCGATGTAATCGATATTGTGAAAATTTGAATTTTTCGAGTTTTTTTTAGTCATAAACGACCAAAAAACATACATTTTAATGGATAGGAAAAAATTCACGTGTTCGCCTTTGAATTATGAACGATTTTACAGAGGTAATTCTCCTTGTTTCGAAAGAGCTCCATAAAAAATTTGAAATTCCGGGTCAGAGGGGAGGGAAAGCTATGGGTCTTCAAAGTACGATCATCAAACTTTTCATGGGAAACAGCAACCTACTCATTACCCCCCCCCCAAACGCCACAAATTTCTGCATCTTCCAGATGCAAAGGGATCCAGATCCAACTTTTTTTTCTTTTTTTTTTTTGGTTCAGAAAAAATGAGAAAAATTGTCTCCAAAAAAATGTTATCCATCGTTTCTCGATTCGAATTCAGCAAATCAAATCACCTCAATCTACGAGTAGATTCATTTTTAAAATTTCAGTTTTTTTCATCAAAATTATTCCAATTTACCTACTTACCATTAAAAATAGAAATAAAATGAAAAATGTTAGCAAAATGTTCCCCCAGGGAGTCTAAAATATCTAGAAACGATAAATCAAATTTATAAGCTTGAAAAGCAGGGTTTTTCATTTTTTTCCCAGTGAAATTGATTTTCTCGATCTACAAATTTTTCAAACTTGGCTTCTAACCCAAAAAGTACATAGATAGATACCTCGGTTTGAAGTTCTTCTTGCATCAGGGAAGTACAGAAATTCAAAATGAATATTTTTTGGTAATGGGAGAGAGCAATTTTTCAAAAATGGTCCCGGATTGAGACTCAGAAGAACTTCTTTTTTTAGACTTGGGAGTCTCAAAGTTTTTATGGAATACTTTCGACTCATAGAGAACTATTACCAGCGCGAATTCAGTCAAATTCCAAAGTATGTAGGAGGGTAGAAGGGAAGGTTCAAATTGAATCTATGTGGTGAAAATCACTTTTTCTGAACTTTTGAAAACATTTCTCAACATTATTTTTCAAAATTAAAAAAAAACAGAGATCAAAAACTAAAAAAAGGAGGCATACTTTTAAAGAAAAAAATTAAAAGGAACATAAAAAATCATTTTTGATAGAAAATTGTGCAAAAATTGAAATAAGTAGTTACTGACGTTTGAAAAAATAAAATCCAAAATGTAAGGTACGTATTTACCAAAGAAATGCAAAATTGAAGCAATTTTTAGAAATTGAATGAGCTAGGTAAGTCTGAAATTGGAGTGATAATTAAACATACACCTTCCAAAAAAGAAAACGTACATCAAAACATTTTTTCAAAATTGGAAATCAAACAAAAAATTTGAACAACGAAACGACCAGAAAAAATGGAAAAAGATTTCAAAACATTATGTAATAAATTAAAATTGAAGAAAAAAATCATAATCATAATTTTTTTTAAATAAAAAAATGATGAATTGCATGACTGGTCTGAATCAAATGTCAAATGAAGAGAAGGGCGAGGGGGAAGAGGGAGTGCGATTTGAACTAATAAATCAGTATTATGTATACTCGCATGAAGAAATTTTTCGGACACATTTCTCTAATACAATTCGAAAAGAAATTGAATAAAACTGGAAATTAGAGGGAAAAAATTGTCAAATTTTCAAATTTAGAAAAAACAAGAGAAAAACCAAAACGAGAATTTGTATCAATTAAAACCGACTGATGTTAAAATTTTTAAAGAAATATTACAAAATCAAATTTTGATTTTAATTCGTGTGTTCTTCAAAAGTCCGTATTTTAAATTTCAAGATTCCAATACCCATCTACAGAGGGTTTTGGATTTGACTGCATGGTCAGTTGATCATTTTATATTAAAGTTATAAATAAATTTTTGAATGTCAGAAAGGCCATCTGGGAAATAAAATTAAATAAATTAACTTCTGACAACTCATGTGGATGAAACTCTGAAGGATAAAAAATAATCTCGCCCGACGAGTGATTCGTGTAAATTATTAATCCTGTACAAATCCCATAACTCCATAGACGAGTAAATAATTCGAATTTTAATCTTAAGATTACCAAAATACCCAAACAGAATTTAAATATTTGTACAAGTGCGAATTGATTTTACGTATGTATTTTAATTCAACGACATATTGCAACGTCGGCATTTCTGCGGCACAAGGACAAAAAAATTTTAAAAACACATTAAAATCCATCTACGTAGTCTGATTGTAGTTGGATGAAAACACAACCACCGTTCATCCCAATGTTTCCAATCCAAACACCGATGAAATTGAACGTCACAAACGTATAATTACTGTAAAAAATCCAATATAGGTATTTTTCGTCATTGAGAAAAAATTCTAAAACCGATTAGTCATTGTCACACAAACAAAGCGAGAAGCATCCATTTTAAGTTTTGGTTTCAAATTAAGGCCATGTTTTTGAAAAATACCGAATTAACCTATCTTCACAACTGGTTATACAACTTCAACACCCTATAATTCAATCATCGCAAATTAAAGCTACTCTTCGATTTGTATATTAGAAATGACTGAATTTACTTACAAATTTGAAAAATTGTCTTCTTCAATAAATAAAGTATGTCCATACTGACCCCTATCAAATATACATATTAATTAAGTACATTCGGTATAATCAATAATAATTTTCTTGCATAAATCAACAGAACATAAAAGTAGGTAGACAGACAGACAAATAGGTACAACAATCTGCAACCCCAATACTCTCCTCCAACTACAAATTTGATGCGAGAAATTGCGATGGATGCTAGCTAATTAAAAATACAAGCGATAAAGCGTAAAAAAATCGTACGCATTCCGATGAGAGAAAAAAAATGAATGGAAGTAATGCTGACGCGACACAAAAGCAACTTACATACTATAAGCCTCACGTATAATAGCAAACATATACGAGTAGGTAATTCAAAACTCAAGAGATCTAATTACATAATGAGTTGATGACTAATGAAGAATGATACCTACAGTCACCATATTCGTCGATAACACTCGTGGGAAGAAAATTACTCTACGTCGGTCATTTTACTTCGACCATCGTCGTCGCAAAAATAATTATAAAAAGTAATCAAGAATTCGCCAAATTTTTTCCAAAATACTATACTTAACTTATACGAATAATTAAGCGATAAAAAACGCATGCTAAAATTGTTCACATTCGATACAAAACACGAATCTAATTGTTCAATAGGCGTAATTCGTGCACCACCACAAACATTGTAACTTTAGTTTTATCACATGAAGAAAAAACTACAAAGGGTACTTAGGTAGGTAGGTAATTTTTTCCAATAATACCGGACACCCGTTTGAAAAAAAAAGGATAGAATATAGCCCATAAGTAGATACAAACACGAACCATAATACTCTTTAACAACACAATCTTAACCTAAAACCGATAGACACGTTTAAAAATTTCGTGAAAATTACCTTTGTATTAATTCTTCATTGATATACTGCAACAAACTCCTGCGTTACAGAAAAATAAAAATAAAATAAAACTAACAATGTCAGATCAACACTAATGCAAAATTAAATCAAATTAATAGCACGTTATTGAGATTCGTTGGTCGAATACGTGATGTGGAATTTGCGAAGATGAAAAAAAAAACTTCAACGTATGATATGTACTTTTGCAGGTAATTGACTCGATAAAAAACACGATCGGTAAAATAATTAAATTAAAATGATAATACGTCCAAAGTATCAATTTCTGTTAAATTATAGGTAAAAACTGAGAAATTATCGGCGCCTTAATCGCAAGAAAAAAAGGCATTCGAAGAAAATTAGCGAATGGCTAAATTCTAATCGTTTGAATCATTTAAAAATGTCAATTTATCAGAACACACATCCGGAAGAAAATAATCATTACATAACTTATTCCACGAACCCATCATCAAGCATCTCAATGTGTGTATCTAATCTAATCATGGATAAAAAAAATTGTAGCCTAACATTGGAAACTCTCCAGGGAAATGGTTAATGGGGAAAAATTGCAGCAAAGTAACAAATTTCGCTGACAAGCCATTGTCAAAATGAATTTAACGCGTATCGATTTTCATTTGTTTTTTCGACGATATTAAAGTGAAAAGTTTTCATTGCTGATACTAACGGTGCATACGAAAGCTCATCTCTATATTTCAAAACTTTCTCTCATTATTTAGCCTTAAACTTTTTGATACGATTCACCTTCTAACGAGATCGACAATGTCGATAAAATAACATGGAACAGCTTTTCGATTAAAGTATTTGAATTTTATTTAAAATAAAAAATTCAAAAAAAAATAAATTCATCGAACATATAACTTGTTTACAAATAAACGTTGACGTTTACGCATCAAAGAATAACGGAGTAATGAACTCTAAAAAACAACAAGAGTTCATGAAAACTTTTTTGAACTTAAACGATTAAACAGCCAATAGTTTTTAATCGAACTCAAAACTAAGAGGATAAAATTTCCTCAATACGCGGCCAACAATATTTACGATAAAAGGAAATTTCATTCTCTCGAAAATAAATTACAAATTTTTTATTTAACGTGAAAACGGAATTTCATTCTCTCGAAAATGAATTACTAATAACGAAATTTCATTCTCTCAAAAATGAAACGTATGATCGAAATCTTAACACTTTTGGCAATATAATCCAAAAACTTCCAAAAAGTTTTCATTGAAATTATCCCAGTATGGATACCTAGTTAGATATGCATATTATTTTTACCCCGAAATAGCATCTGGCACGATTTTCACTTTCATTCTTGCTTTCAAAAGAACGTAAAAATATGAATTTGATGTTTGTTGAATTTTTTTGAAATGCAAGGTAAAAATTTTGAGTATGAGGGCTCAAAATTTATTTTTCAATTTTTTGTTGAGAAAATCTGAAAACACGATTTCCCATATCAAGGGTTAATTGAAGATTCTGAAAAAAATTTCAATGCTATTTTTACCCAAAACAACTAAAAAAATACATCATAAGAAAATTCATGTCCGCCTCCGATTTGGACGAAACTACGATTTATGGAAAGAGCATGATTTGAAACCTCCATACCAAAAATTTTAGTGACCAGCAAAATTGATTTTTCGATTTTTTGGTAATTTTTTAAATATCTACAATATTGATCATTTGTTTGACCAATCATTTATTTTCGATCAGTCCATTTAAAAATCGATCGAAATTTCGATTTAATTAATCATAACTCGACACAATTTTGATCAGATAGGTAGGTATCACGTCATCGATTGAGGAAGGATTGTCACTCGGTAATCGAATAATCGATAAAATAATTCAACAGGTCTACTTCCTACTTCGAAGGCAAAAACTCATATCTCCAACTAGGTACCAGTAAAATCTAAAATCTAAAAATTTAGGTAGAAATTCTATCCACTATTGATCGTATCACCAACGAATATCACTAAATATGTATTATAAACACTACGAAGCTAAAAATTAAAAACAAATACTACTTAATAACATGAGGAATAATAATTAGATACCAAACTCAATTTAGTTTCATACGTTTCATCAGGCAACTTGGAGCATGCGGAATGTGAAAAATAAAAATCAATTTGATTATACGTATTGAAATCTAAAAACTATCACAAAGCTAATGCAGAACATTCGATGAGATTAGATGACCACGATAAACGTACTAATGGTATTTTATCCTACTAGTAAAATAAAGTGATTTTCGACGATTTTTGAGGTTTATTTCCCGAGCAAAGCGAGGGAAGTAATTAAAAATCGCTGGAAATCACTTTATTTGACTAGTTGAATAACATATTTTATCCAAACGTGTGAAGAAAACGCGCATTTGATCACTCGAGCGACTAGCGAGAGTGAATAAAGTAGTGTTTTATTCTACTAGTAGGATAAAAAATATTTACGAAGCAGATTTTAAAAATCTTCTATCGTCTCATTTTTTTCCCCATCCAAATAATGTAATATGTATGTATGAAAATGGCGGAATGTTTTCATTCCTCGTTTGGTCATTCGATAACAAAAATAGACGCTGTGACCGCTTAGTCAGCTTTTTTCCAGCTACGTATTTAATCAATTACGAATTGAATACCAAGTAAGTAAACAAAATCCAATCCGACAAGCTAGGCTGGTTAATGGTTAAGCTCGCGTTCGCGGTAACCAAGTTAGTTAAAAAATTACCACACCGTTGCCTTTTTACACCGTGAAAAACAACCCTCAGCTTTGGTCATAGGAAAAAGCGTTAATTCGCATCGCATTGGAACGCTTGCAATTACCATTCCGAAGGCGGGTCAACATAAAAGTGAATTTATTAGCTGTAAGGTTTTTGATTAGAAAACTTGTACACGGTACGGTTATTTAAAAAGGGCCACTTCAAAACATTGTTTATGCTACGATAAAATTTGCATATTTAGTGCGTAAGTAATCTCGTCGGTTGAAAAAATTACCCGTTACAACCGAACGGCGAACATTACCGTACTCGAGTTTTTTCTAGCTGCTAAAATCCAAAAATACTGCAACGAAATACCTACTACATTTGCATAATAGGTCTGTATAAATGTGTACAATACACAGCGTGCAATTTGAGCTGAAACTGCCAGTTATAATGCAAATACGATATTTGAGAAAGCTATTTCATCGTTTTTAAAGAAAAAAAAAACTATCTCTAATTAATAAAGTAATTAGCCACTAATAAAGGAAAAATTACAAAGATATTATTCCTACGTTTAGTTATTATTCTCACGCTGCCTGTGTAAAAAAAATGGAGACTAGATATTTTTTATTCATTTTATAAAAGTGAAAAGCGTCTTTGAGCGATTTTTTCACACGAATAAACAAACGAAAATGATTACGAGCGTTCTTTTTACAATGTTTCTAGTCGGTTTCGCTTCATTTGATGAAATTCCATCCTTTATTCTCTAGATGGTTTTACGTGTAAAATGGATCGAATAAATTTTTCAACTTGAATAATACAGTTTAAAAGAATTTTAAAAGATCAGCAATTTGTTTGAGCGCTGCTGGAGGTTAGTTACTTAAAGGTAAAGATGTAAATTTATCAGAAGATGGGTCCTGACGTAACTATCGTTAATAGTTTTTAGATCAAAACCGAGCTATTTCCGTCAGTCAAAAAGGTAACTACAAAACTACAACCTATCTAATTCGAATCGAGACGTCATTTTTCCTCCCTCTAACAAAGGAGATGATGAATTCTCAACTCATCACTTTACTGAATTAAAATTGACTGTTGACACAAATAAAAATATTTACACCGAATTGATAATTTTTTCACGATATTATCACTTGAATATGCTTTACATAGCAAAAAAATTTCAAGATACGTAATCGATCGATAATCTACAACAAATGAATCAGTCGAAGATGACGAATTTAGAGATAAGAATAAAGCCGAAGTCCATCAATGACATTCATACAAAGATTATTTAATATTTACGCAGTTCGACGACGCGTTAAATTGAAAAAAAATGAAAAAGAAATAGTCCATCTTTCATTAAATTGTTAGTTAACAGCGTGAGAGAAAAAATCATACGCAACCAAAGATCTGTTCGATTAAACTAAGTCATACGAGTAGGTATATTCCTACATGAATGTGATGTAAGTTTACGGAATTCATGCTACTACGTAGAATAACATAGCGGATAGTTTATAAATGGGAATATTGTATAAATGGTACCATTTGAATGGCAATTACAAATCAGACGCGTGAGCTAATTGTCTGTAACAGTTACAAATTTTCGTATACGAGATTATTTTCCTTTTTGTAAACATGCCAGCGGACAAAGCTATGTACGATTTTCATGCAAACCCATTAGAATGCTCCGATGTCTCGATAATTATACCATTTCGACATCATTTTATTACATTTGTATTTTGTAAGAGAGTAAAAGTGACTACCTAATTCATTTCAAAATCCCTTATGGGAATATTCGATGATTTATATGAAAATTACTTTTTCCATACTTACTTCTCTTTGGATTTATTAGCCAGACTAGCGTCGTCTAAATATGAATTGTATTTGGTCCAGTCAGCGTTATTATCACAGTTTTCAGCATGCTGTAAATTCAGTAAAAAACAATTCTACGATGAGAATGAATATTTACAAAGGATCACCGGGGAGGGAAATTATTCCATGCGAGGTTATTTTGTAATGCAAACTTTTTAAAATCATGCGCAGAATGATTGAACTTACTTTTACTTCTTTTAAATCTAGCATTTCCCAATCTCTTTGTTGAACATTTTCGTATAAATTATTGCTACTATTATTATCATTTCTCGAATCTGAAAAATTAAATATAAACGTCGTTTTAGAAAACATTCGAGCCTGATGGTTGTGAAAAAAAGAGAATCAACGATATTACTCAAGGCAGCGCGTTTTTTAGAATTCTTCTTAGCTGTTAATCTGGAAGCGATACGTTGAGGTACGTTGGGAATAGCCTGAAAGATTCGTAGCGTATTAGAAATACACGGTTTTAATTACAATTCAAACAAAAAGTACGTCTCATACCCCATCATCATCCGGTTCAAGATCAGTAAACGAATGCGACGGATTGTTGACTTTTTGTAACAACTCAATGGCGATTCTTTTACTCATATCGTAAGAAAAGAAAGAATGCTGGAAAATAAAACATATAGGCGAAAAATCATTACTAAGAATAAACATACCACAATACCTTTGTAATATTATATTTGCTCTAGTTTCATTCGAGCGCTTTGCTAGATTAATAGTTAGTTATAATGAATACGTACAGTGAGCAACTTCTCAGCAGTGGGTCTTTTCTTGGGATTCTTAGTTAAAGCTGTTTTGATAAAATTATGAAACGTCGGACTCCTAAAAGGGTAAGTAATATTTTTACTTTACTGTTCATCTTCGATCAAATAATTACAGTACACGATGGGCTTACCATTTATCGCGTTCTTTCAGCGTTGGAGGTTTGAAACCGCTTTTAGACATTAGAAACAGGGCTCTCATAGGATGCAAATCGAACATAGGCGGTTGCAATTCGGCTAGTTCAATCGCTGTAATACCTACAGCCCAAATATCGCATAAATGATTGTAACCACCTTTTCTTTCTACAGCAGCGACCTAAATCCAAACATTTGTTCAAATAAGTCACTCGATCGAATAGATATCATTTGACAAATGAACGATGAATTACTTCTGGAGCCATCCAATATGGTGTTCCGATGAAAGATTTTCTTTTATTGATCGTCGCCGTTATCTGAGCAGAAACTCCGAAATCAGCTAATTTAACGTCTCCGATATCAGTCAAAAGGATATTCGCTCCCTATCCGATGGATGAAAATTATTAAGCAATGAAGGTAATAGACATCGTGAAATTGCAGAAATTCCGTACTCACCTTGATGTCTCTGTGCATTTTACCCATGGTATGTAAATAGGCTAATCCGTTTAATGTTTCTCGACACATATAAGCAATTTGGATCTCGGTCAATGGCCCGGTGACTAGAAAACAATAACAATAATGATAAGAAACTCGTCGTACGGGTGTGTTTTCAATAAACACGAAGCTAACACTAACTGTGATAAATATCTTGAAGAGAGCCTCCTCCGCAATATTCCATGCAAATCCAAAGCTTATCTCGTCTCAGATAACTTCCAAAATACGCGATTACGTTTGGATGTCGACAGTCTTTCATCATGAGTATTTCTTGCTGGATTACAGCAAAATCATCACCTAAATAAAACAATCGGTTGATTAAAACGACTACAATTTCAATGAAGAAATAAAGTGGTACATTTTAGTATTCTATTCTAAGATTAAGACGTTATAGGGATAGGACACATTGGCATTTGCGTAGGACTAGAAATACACAAACATGTCATTACAAGGAATTCATATCTGGAACGGTGTGTTTTGTACTACTAATAAAGAATGAAATTCCAAGTAGGTAATTCCGAATGATATTAACTCGAAACAATAAAAAAGTCATTACGTACCTGGCTCTAATTTGATCACTTTTATTGCTGCTAGATCATTGGTGGATATTCGTTTGGCCTGGGTAATAAAAACACAATTACAATGAGTAGGTATACTAAATTCAACACACACTAATTAACGATGAATGAAAGTAAACGAAAATTCTAAGTGTAAGAGTAATACATTCAGTATCTCGATCTATTATACAAGAAACTTGACAACTGAATCATTGGAGTTCAATGTCCATAACAAGATAATTATAAATCTTTGATTAAATCTGGCGAATTGGCGTATAAATTTTCGCAAAACCGAATCGAAACACTTTTCGATTCGAAGTCCAAAACGAGACGTAAATCAACCCAAATTCAACTCCAGTTACAAATTATAATTAAGAAGAGATCTAGGATTGTACTTAGTGATGAAGGAACTTAAGAAATATTTGTAATAAGGCTTATTTACTTTATATACATCTCCGTAGGTTCCACTCCCAATCCTTTGGATAAGTTCGTATTCATCTTGTGGATTTCTCCTGCTTATATCAGAAGACATAACTCCGCTTATGTTGGCCATTCGATCAAGTAATGCACTTTCATCTGGATCCGAAATCAATAATGAAAAATTGTTGCGCCAATTCAACGATGCACTCGAAAAATTAATTCACAACAGAACTATTTTATAATTAGTGCATAACATTAATTTGCTTTGTAGTGTTTCGTAGTTTCGATTTCGACAATTGAAAGTTGATGATAGGGTCAATTCGATTTACCAACAAAGAAAATCAAAAGTTCCTTTTCGAATTTATAATCGAGTAAATTTTTTCACCATATCAAAGCAAATTTGCATTTGAAAAATTGAAAAAGCAATTTACGAAAATTCTGATGCAAATTTGCATAAATTTTTTTGCCGATTCAGCGATTTATTCAAATTTCTCTCTTTCGACTTGAAATAAAACTTCTTTCAAGTCATTATAACTTCAACACTGATTGAAAAATAGGTACATTTTGAACAAAGTGTAGGTAAAAAAGTTGCACTTGCGTTCGCTTCAACGCCACCTTCGCGTTTATTTTGATTTATTTTGATTGATTGAAAATGAAGAATTTTACGTCTTGTTCCACTTGATTTTCTCAAGTTCAAGCTCTTTTAATTACCATTTTTTGTTAGTTTTTCCTGTTTTCTAGAGAAAATCAGTTTTTATATTTCATATTTTATAAGTTAAACAAATCACCGAGTGCCCGTTTATTGCTGTTAACAAGTTTTAATGCCCTCGGGCAGTGCATAATTGTTCACCGGTTAGTAGCTATTCTAAATTCTACTTCAATGTATTGTCTTTGTAGTTAAATTCACTCATAATTTTTTTGATTAATATAGAATAAGTACTGTTAAAATTCATCGTACTTTATATCATCACTAATGCTTATTTATATTTTTACCCTTAGGAAACGTAAAAGAAATGATACGAATTTTTTGTTTTGAATAGTGAGAACATCAAGGTATGTGTTTCACGTAAAATTGTACCCTTAAGTACATTTTTAGTATCATCTCACACTATGTACTCAATTATTTTTCAATATTTTCTGCTTTCAGATATCTCATCACTTTTTATAATGTCTTACGGTTCTGGTAGCCATCGAAATTCTGGTTCTTGGAGTCGTTCCAGTAAGTTAGATTGGCCATGATTAGAAGTACCGCATATTTTCCATATATTATTTATGATCGTTGTTTTTGTAGATACCTCGTCTTACTCCTCAGAGAACCAGATTTATCAATCAGTGAGTATCACGTAATAAACAGTAGTCTGTTTCTCTATTTATTGGCTAAACGTTGTATTTTATTTTTAGATCGGTAATGTATCGTATCCAATCAGCAAAAGAGCACCGTATACCGATAATTATGGGAATAATTATGGTCAAAATTCAACGAGTTCTGCAAAACCGAGATCCATTCGCGGATATGTCACTCGTTTGTATGATTCGTGGGGCGTGATTGACAACGAATGTCATTTTTCATTCAGGTAAACATTTCAATAGCTGATGTCTACTTACTATTATACAATTGATTGAATGAATAATTACTAAACAAAATGTGTTATTCAGCGTATGTTCTAAAGGTATACCTAAAATGAACGATTACGTTTTCGCGGATGCTATTTCCAGTACGAATCCGCAATATAAATTCAAAGCTACTAGGGTTCAGATTTCGAGCAACGATCGAGATTTTTCCAACAATAAAGTGCTTACTGGTTTTCGATCACAAAACGGTAAACATTATTTCGCAATCGATGAATCGATTAAATTCTTTAGCGTCGTTTTAGTACCTCTATCTGTACATAAAATCTGTTCGCAGATTTTGATTCGCGTAATAAACGTGCTAGAACTCCGACTCATCGTGAAAGAAGTCGAGATCGAAGATACGATGATGGCGATAAAAAGCGTTTCAAACGAGACGATAAAGAAGACAGATCCAAGTTGGTTAATAATTTGTTACATATTTGTGACGTGTTTATGAGATTTCAAATTGTGTTTTCATTTTTAGAGAAATTCACGAAAGAGATGCGCACAGAGATCGAGAAAAAATAAAAGAATTCGAAAAGAGTCCGGTTCGACGACGTAGCAAATCACCTGTTAAACGACGATTTGTTCGTTACGCTGTAAAAGTGCCTACTGAAATTTTAAACCTGTTAGTTGAAGATTTGCATGCTTGTAATTTGAACTTTTTGTTAGAAAATGATGCAAATTTTTGTTCGATAGGCCATCAGCTGATATAGTTGTATTGAAGAAACGTTATCCGGCGTTGTACATTCCTTCGGATTTTTTTACATCAAATTTTAGTTGGACCGAAACATTTCCTTTGTATAAACCTTTCACTCTAGATAAACCTTGTACATTTCACGTGATGCATAAAGATTGCGATCCGTTGGTAGAAAATAACGCTAATCTCGAACCAGCGGACTTGAATTATTTGTTTTCGGTCAAAGTGAGTAGTTTTTTAAATTGAAAAACTTGCCTGTTTATGAAGATGAATTGAAATAATGATGATTTGTTGTTTAGGTTCTGCTAATGAGTATCCCGAATATGGAAGAAGTGTATAAAAAAACAATGTGCATGGCCGAAGACTTACACAAAGAAGATGATAAAAGTTACGTTCATTTAACGCGATTAATTCAGTTCCTCGTGGGAACCCGAGGCAGCAAAGGAGATCCGTTAGCTATCGGTGGTCCTTGGAGTCCATCTTTAGACGGGGAGAATCCCGATAAGGACCCTTCTGTTTTGGTCAAAACTGCTATTAGAACATGCAAAGCGTTAACTGGCATCGATCTCTCAGGATGTTCCCAGTGGTACGAATAACTGACCAAATAGTTGTAAGATAGATTACAAGTGAAAAGGTTTTTACGTTTTTGCAGTCGATGCGTTTTTTGTTTTCGTTTTTTTGGAATGTTTAAGCAGCGTGCTTTAGCACAGCTCGTTTTTTTCCAAATTAAGGTAATCGAACTACGACTCTTCAAGAAAGTATGACGACGTAATCGCACTTCGGTGCATACTGCGGTCGGATCGTCGTGAATAGTGCGTGTAAAGGAATGCTGATGGAGACCACACCACCGATTACGTGTACTGCGTTTATTAATGTTAACGGATAAAAAAGATAGTGTGGCCGGTTTTTCAGGTATCGTTTCATGGAGGTATACTATCATCGAAGCGAGAGTGTGCACAAAAGCAAAACAATCCCGGCTCGGATCGAAACCGTTGTATTCTTTCTGCCCGAAGTATGGAACTGCGTACCCACCTGCCTAGAATGGGAAGACATTAAACTCGACTATAAAAACTTACTGGAAGAAAAACTGCAACCGAAAGCGATCGAAGATAGCGCTAGTCAAACTTTTCATAGTGATCTTATCGAAGAAAGCGACAAGGCATCTACACATTTAAAATACATTGCTAATTTAAATACCTACGTATCGGTTTAGTATAATAAGCTTATCCTGCACCGTCGTTTTTCTCATTTTTCTACTCAGATTCATTCATCAGAGATACTCTCCCGAATGCATGAAGTTGGTGTTGGAGAGACTGATGTCTTCTGCATTATCTACTTTTATTTAATTTTACAGGAGACGTTCATTTCGGAATATTTCGCTCGATTAATTGAAGATTCTCTGTTTACAGGAAGAAGATTTGGTTGTTATTGATAAATGTGAAGAAAAACTCGAACCGACGCCACATACTGAGCTAGATCCTAAAACTATGAAGGTAATTTCTGCTCCTCTGCGCCATTTCCACTGAAAATACGAGTCATAATTATAATTCATCTTTGTCTCCCTAGGTAAACGAATTACGACAAGAATTAGAGGCTAGATCGCTGTCAACCAAGGGTTTAAAAAATCAGCTAGTTGAACGATTAACCGAAGCTTTAAAAGACGAAGCAAAACAAGAAATAGATGAACTAGAAAAATCTGGCGAAAATTTTATGGAAGTTGATAAAGTTGAGGATGAAAAAATCGACGAAGATGAAAATTCTAATGAGAAAAATGACGCTGAAAGAAACGACGACAAGATCGATGATGAAGAAGTTGAAGACGAAAAAAACGAAGACGACAAAGCTGATGCAGCTGAAGTACGTAATTCATTATTTATTTTCGCTGTTGATTTACTTTCAGTTTTTCTGATTTTTAAAAAAATTTTCCGTAGGCTAAAACAATTGAACCGATAGATCGTGCATCACTGGAGAAAAAATATTCTCTTCCTGATACTCCTCGTATAATCGTGCATCCTTCTAAAACGGCCAAAAATGGAAAATTTGATTGTACGATATTATCTTTGGCCAGCTTATTAGATTATCGAAATAAAGAAAACAAAGTAAGCAGTTCATCAATAATTATTACTGTTTCCAAAAAGCTCCTGCGGATTTTACCTCTGATCTATCATTTTCAGGAAACTTCTTTCGAACTGTTTTTATTCGCCGAGCTGTTTTATGAAATGCTTCAGCGAGATTTTGGTTTTGCAATTTACAAGAAGTTTTGCGAACTTCCAGAAAAACCTAAAGAAGAAAAAGATGAAAAGGTTTGCCTGCGAATACTAAGTTAATTTTTGGGTTATCGCATTTCGTGATTTTTATCTCGTATTTTGATATTTATTTTAGGAAAAGAAAGAAGATAAAGAAATTGCGAAATCCGATCAACCAGACGTAACGGAGAAAGACGAAGTAATCCAATTTTTCACTCTTTTGTCATTCGCTTGATCAAAACGTGATTTTACGAAAATTGTAATTTTACAGAAAGACGACTCGAAGAATGAAAGTAAATTGAAAAAAGATGACGACGAAGCTGCTAAAAAAGACAATCTCGAAAAAGAGGATATTACTGATACGAAATTGAACGGAGTAAAAACTGAAAATGGCAGCAAATGCGACGAATCCAAGAAAAAAGAACGTGTGAAGATGATCACAAAGGATTCTCAGTTATTATTATCATTTACATTTTTTGATCGAACCCATTGTGGATATATTTTCGAAAAAGATTTAGAAACAATTCTATTTTCTCTGGGATTACAACTTTCACGTCATCAAGTACGTACTCGTATGTCTGAAATACTGTTTCGAATAAATTGCTCATTCTCTAAATGGTATTCAAATATAGGCGAAGAAACTAATATCGAAAGTAGCAGTACGCGAAACGGTGCATTATAGAAAGTTAACGGATAAACCCGAAAACGAAGAAGATGAAGAAAACAGAGTTGAATTAAACATCACAGAATTAGCTTTAGGTAAGAAATCAATCGTATATTTTTTTTCATTCTCCATCACGATCGAATTTCATTTTTCTTCAACTTTTCGTAGGAAATCAAAAGTTCTTCCCTATTTTTACGGAAGCAGATTCCGGAAATGCTCAAAAAAATTCACCTGCTCGACGAGGCCGTAAGAGTAAGGAAAACGATTCACCTGCTAAATCTTCCAGTAAGTTGATTACATATTGAGTTGAAAAATGCAACGATGTATCTGGCCTATTCATTTTACCAATTATTACGTATGATATTTGTTTAGCTTTGGTGAACATTGGCGGTTCCGTCGTAGATGTTGAAAAAATTATGGACTCTTTGAGAAAAAGCGAATCCATTCGTTTAGACGTTGAAAGACAATTATGTAGATATAAAAAAGACCATGGTAAGAACATCTCAAAATAATTAGCATCAAATGGTGGAATAAATATTAAAAAATTGGTTAATTCTATTCAGATACTCTCAAAGATCAATTGAAACGATCTGAAGATAAAGAAAAAACCATGAGCGAGGATTTACGAACTTGTCGCGATAAGCTGATGTCTGTTAGTAAAGAAAAGATTTCGTTACTGGTTCGTAAAATAATCCATCATCTATTAGAAAACCAATTTTTGTTTCCAATTCTATAAATTTATACTCGAGTCGTTGTTTTAGAATACTGTTCGAACGTATAGTAAAGCGGTGTCGAGTATTCAAGATGTCATTAACGTCCTTGGAGAAAAAACCGAAAAAAGTTCAAAATCTTCGAAGCCTGACGATAAAACCAAACCTAAAATTAAAGCCGAAAGTAACGACGAGAGCTCTTCAGAAAAATCACAATCTCAAAATGAGCAAGTTGAAAACGAATCATCGTCTGAAGCTCAAATCACGGAATGCTCCAAAAAGATAAAGATGGAGTCTGAAAATAGCGAGAATGTAGATTTATGAATTTAGTGTTTATTTTTTTCTTCTAATATAATATTTTTCAATTTTAAAATGTTGTTCTTTTTTTCCCTATATTTAACTTCGCTAATCGTTTCTCACCTGCAATTTATCCACAGGATTATTTTATTTCACAATTTTTTTCAAAATCAATGAATTTGAGTTTGTTGATCACGATTTTGATGTCATTACATTTTAATAAGTTTTTATTAATAATTTTATTTGTGAGCGCTAATTATGAATTTTACTTGTCGTAACGAGTAATCAGTCAAATATAAGAAATTTGTATAATTTCGAATTCAAAATCGACGATTTTTTAGAGAGCATTTTTGATAAATTATGAACCTAGTTCTCACAAACTGGAAATACCGAATAAATTACATAATTTAAAAGAAAATTCTTTATTCTTTGAAATAATACATCGGATGACATAAAAAAAATAAATAATAGGTAATAAAGAAAGAAAAACACGAATTCAAATCTGGTACATTGAGTTTGGAATTAAAACCTTCCAAAACGTACGGCTTTTAAATAGATATCTATAATGATGTTTCATATCAATAAATTTAGATAAAAAAGTCACTACTCAGTAACAAAACTCATTTAATAGAACTATTATATTACAATAAAAAAGGAGGATATTTAAAGGTAATTACACAGAACTTTTAGAGGCACGTACACATTTTGAGTTTCATATTCACGCGTGTAGTATTTTGTTTGAACTTTATTACGATTGAAAATAAACATCTTTAGCCAATCGCATTCCACACTAAATATAGATTCAGTTTGAAATGCGAAGGGCTTGAAAATGCTCATTTCCTATCTCAAAACGTAATGTATACGTGCCCTAGCAATAAGACGCGACGCGACTTTTTTTTTTTTGAGCTAAAGATTGATTTATTTTCATCTTTTTCAAAAAGATGATAAAACGAAAACACATTCACACTTTCACGACCACTCTTTATTAAATACTTTACTCGCACCATCAACCTTGATTTTTTCACATTCCCTTTAAAAATGTATACAACAAAAACAAAGTTACAAAAACAATAAGATCAAAAAATCATAATTCTTCCTTTCAAATGCTAATCCTTTCAGTTCCCTGCACACCAAACTACTTCAACTCGCCAACTTCATTCGATAAAAAAATATGGTAAATTTCGAATGATATGACGCTTTTTTGTATCTTAAAGAATCAACTTTAAATGTGCACTGAAAATCGAAAACAAACTCGCAAATAAATAAATTAAAAACTAAATCGAATGCCAACCAAGCATTTCATAAAAATTAACAATGGTAATTTAAAACTGCTTTTTTTGGGCCAAGCGCTCAATACAGCAATAAATTAATTCGAAAGCTTACATAAAATTTACATAAAATCGCATTCACGAGCGGCCCGATTTAAAAAAAAAAAAAAATTAAAAAAAACAACACTTGTATGTTTAATTACTATGAGATCAAAATCCTTTGAAAATTCTTTTCAACGATCAATGAAAATTATTCAACACACAACTTGCTTCGAAGAGCTACGAAAAAAATAAAACAATTTGCTAAAAAAAAAACATTACGACGCAACGCAAAATTAAATACTTAATTCGAATACTCTTAGAAAAATAATAATAATGCAGGAACAAAATATCTAATTCATAACGATAATTGAAAAAAAAACAAGTCATAAAACCACCAAACTCTTCGTATGGCAACATTAAAAAGATTCATGTACATAAAAACACCTTTTTTTTCTCTCGTTTAAAATATCAATAATTCTACATATAAATACACGACGGCGCTATCGAAATACATCAACAGTGACGACTAAGCGAAAAATCAAATTAAAAATACGCTGTACAAAAAATTTGTAATTCACAATAAATAAGCCATTGTTACGTTTCATAGACCCTCTCATTATACTAATTATTTACGCCGAATAAATAATAAAATTAACGAATAACAGCGTATGAAAACGTAACGACGAAGATAATTTTCTTGACTAGTATGGAAAAAATGGGATGCACCAGCCACACAAGGATACGATTACCAACTTCCTGAGTTTTACACGTGCTCGTTTCCACCAGTTAATGGTTCGTGCGCCTGAAATCATAAAATCACCACGTTAGATTAGTTTAGGCAACCTTTATTGGTAATTTACAGCAGCAGGTTCCCTGTAGTTTACATCGTAACTCACCAAGTATTCGATATGCTGCGTGCAAGAAAAATTGAAATATTTTAGCATTTCAAAGTTATTTAAAAAATAATACCTATCCAATATTTTATTTCAATTTTTTTCAAAGCGAAAATTCACTCAGGGTTTTCGACTTTACTCTCAGAAAAACACTCCTCAGATATAGGTAACAAAAAACCGAATCCAAAAATAATCAGGTGTACTCGAATTCATCGTCTTCAAATTAGTAACAATCAATATGCTACTTCACTTTTAAATTTTTATTTCGAATTTGAACTTTTAAAATTTCAATTACTGATTTTGATTTTTAAATTTATCATTCATCTTTTTTAAAACCTCACTAACAGGTCTGTTTCAAGTTTATCCAGCTTGAATTCGTGAAAATCACGAGAGTCTGATGTTAATTAAATTGCATAACCTGTTCGCCGTAAATACGCAACAATGTGCTCCGTTATCGAAGCGATAATTTTTAGCAAGAAACGAGATTTTTGGGAAATTTTGACAAAAGACAAGATTTTTTGTTAAGTATTTTATTTTTGGCAGAAAACGAGACTGACGATTTTAACAAAGGGCAAGGCTAGCGCAGCCAGTTGGAAATGAATAAAAAAGTGCATACTCTCACAAATATTTGCATAATAATTATTGATATCATTAATATTTTTTTTTCTTCGAGATGAATGAAAAAATTGAGTTTTTGAAAATTCGTAAAACATTGGAAAAGTTGAGTCCAATTTTTAAAAATTTTTTGGATTTTAAATTTACGAGCAAATCCAAATTTTTTAGGTTCTAAATTTTGGAATACATCTAATTTTAAAGTAAAATGATTTCAATTCCAACGATTTCAAATTATCATGATATTAATCAAATTTTTGATACAATTTTTGTGAAAATTTAAGGTTTTTAAAATAATTTATCGTCGAAATTCGGACGATTTGAATTCAATTGTAGATCTAAAATCAAGAAAATCCACGTCGAAAAATTCAAATCATCGTGAAGAGGGTATAAATTGGAAGAATTTCTTCTTAGAAAATGAAATTCATTTTTCAGAGCAATTTGCATCGTTGAAATTTTTTTCAGAATTTTTCAAATGAATAATCCTGTAAAAAAATTAATGTCGAAATTTTGTAATGGGAAGGGGGGCATGGATACTCTGAAAAAATCCGAGACTAAAATTACTCGAGTCTCGTATTATTTCTACGTTCAGTAGAAATCATCTCCAACTAATAAACCATAATATACATATTTCAAGGAATGAAACTCTCAACAATTAGAGCACAAATCGAAAACCCTTAATTCGAAACATCAACTTCCCAAACTGGGTACAAGAAATTACCAAAAATTAAAAATATAATTTTCAAAATACCTCTTCGATTAAAGCTGGTGGGAAGATCCTCGCAGGCTGATATTGACTTTTTTCTAAGGAAAACTGATCTTCGGTGGTTTTTCTATAAACTGGATTATCGAAATTCATTCTTGTTAAATTACGATGAAGGTATTGGCGATAAAATAGGAATGAAATCTGAAATAAAAATAAAACATTGATTATACGAACCAATCAAGGCGTTTTACAGGTGAATATACACGCTCACGTACACATCACACACGCAGTGACAGTGATTATAAAGTATTAACAATGTATTTCAAAAAAAAAAGTGATTAGAATGACGTCTACACCGTGATGATCAAAATACACCATTTCGTGTGTAATTTTGCGTATTAAAAGCGATTATGATGTAAATATTGTTAAAATGTATTATTAGGCCTATTTACGATATAAACCAATCGCCAATGGACTCTACCGAGTGTTGTATTCGAATATCTATGTGTAATACAACGAACCGGATTAATATTCGTGATGGTGTTATATTGATTCGATTACACATGCCGGAGTTAATCCCGAAAAAGCTGCTAATCTTTAATGACAACGCTACGCTGTCGTTTTAATATCATTTTCGTGAAGTGCTTCGTATTATTTGAAAAAAAAAAAAAAACATGAAAGTGTGAATAATGAGAAGAAAAAACCAATTCCAGTATGATTATTTTTTTTTAAAAAACACCACAAAACTGTGATAACATTGGAAAATTTGCATATACGAACCGCGTAATTTTAAGACAGCTATTCTAGAGAGACGAGATTTTATGATGCGCGGTAATTAACTAATTTCTACTAGATTTGTAAGCTAACGTATTCCCCCATTGGTGTCTTTTTTCTTGTATTCGGCACAACTAGCCAGATCACCTAAGACATAAGTCAAAATCAGCTTCTATTTTCTGTCTCGGTTTCACTTTTCTATACATGTATACACATAATAATAGCTAGATAGGTGTAAGTAATGGTAGGTAATATTATTAATATCGCTAAACGGTGTTATAACAATCCAGTCATAGACATTAAGTACTTTTATAAAAGTTCAATGTCTATACAAACACTTGCAGGTGCATTTTAATTATTGGTTTTTGTTTCAAACACTAATTTTCAGTGTCTTTCATTCGAACATGCAAGTGCAAAGGGACCATCTTTCGTTTGGAAAAATTGTTTACAGTAAGTGAACAAATTAGCATGAAAATTGAATCATTATTCATTAGATTCAAAATATTATATGCCAATAGAATGAGAACTTTCTTACAAAATGATTTATAAGTAATTATTATGACAGATTACGAGAAATTACCGTAATTTTCAAAGTAAGTAGGCAATCACAGTAAAACTGCAATTTTTCAGATAATTTTTGATGTACCTAATTCACTTTCACTTGTAATTGCCAGCGAAGTTTGGAAACAATTACCTAGAATATTGGGTAATTACGATAAATTATCGTAATTTCCGCTGTAAATTTCAAAAAAACGAAATCAAATTGCGAGTAAATATGGTAATTTGACGTAAATTACAAGAAATTACTATACTTTTTACAGCATCCAATTTTTGAGAAAAAACACTAAATTGGGAACAAAAACGCTCAATTTTGGCAAAAATTACTAAAAATAAATTCTTTTTGTAATAATTACCAGAACATTGAGTAATTATAGGTAGTAAAATGAAATTGAAATTAACGAAACAATGATAATTTTTGAAAAATCCTTATTTGCAAGAAAATAAGTAATTACTGTAAGATTAAGGTAATTTTAAGTAATTACAGTAAAATTTTGGTAATTCGAATTCCAAATAGTTGGAATAAAATTACGGTAATTTTCGGTAATTACAATAAAATTACGGTAATTTCTGGTAATTACAATAAAATTACGGTAATTTTTGGTAATTACAATAAAATTACGGTAATTCTAGGTAATTATAAAAAATTACGGTAATTCTAAGTAATTTAGATAAAATTACGGTAATTTTAGGTAATTACGATAAAATTACAGTAATTTTTGGTAATTACGATAAAATTACGTCAATTGTTAATAAATGTTTACGAATGAATTGCGAAAAAGAAAAAAATACGGTAATTTTGGTCCGCAATAAACGGTAATTTTTTTTTCGTAATTATAATAAATCAACAACCAGTAATGTAAGTTATTACTTATGAGAAATAATTATACAAAATCGTAAATATTCATGGCATCATGGCTCAAAAAAAATAATTCTACAATTTGAATTATTGATAGGAAGAAAACTTTTTTCCAGCATATTTTACAAAATCAATGCTCATTTGTTCACTTGTTGTTCTCTACTCATTAATTGGAACAAACTTTTGGTTCACTTTATATTATGAAAGATTATTTAAAAATTGAAATTTGTCTTTGTAAAGAAATTGTAACTTAAAAATACCATCGGCGTTCATGTTTCACCTTCATGAATATTTCTAGGGGATAGTTTTAAGATATCAATAATTTTTTCTGTTTTTGAAACCTTTATTCAAAAAATCAAAAGAAATGATTTTTTTAAAAATACGGCCAGTTAGCTAGATATTTTTGCAAAAAAAAAAAAAAACACATTGGAAGTACTTTTTCAGTTTTTGCAATTGAAAAAAAAAGTATACAGAAGAAGTGGTTAGAAGGAGAAATAATGGTGAAAAATTTCAGCTGATTTTATTTTTAATCTACCTACCTATTGAGAATTCTCTCAAAAATATATTTCAATTTTTTTTTTGAAATTTAAAACCCACGAAAAAATACTTTATAAAAAATAAAAATATAAAATCCCCTGAAAATAAAAGTATGATAGAAAAATGGTACTAATGAAATTTTGTGAGTGAGAATTTTTCAGTGCAATCTGATTACAAGTCCAATTGGTGGAGGGATAAGGGTAGATGACGTAAGGGGATGGTATTTTCAATGCTTGAAAATTTTCAAAATTTTTCCCATATCCTTAAAGTATTTGCACCAAGAACAGAGAGAAAATTTTTCCCTCAAATTCTGTCAAAACTATACGTAGACTTATACTAAAAAAATATACGTATATTAATACTTAATGAGAAAATATTAAAAAATGTCAACTTACTACTGATAAAATAATAATAATTGCTGATGCACAACCAATAACAATAGCGGCTAATAAGCCAGAATCAGTCTCATTCAAATATGAAGTGGTAACATGAGTTCCATTGTGTTCTATATCTGTGAACAGGGGAAAAAAACACATCTTATTATATTATTTTCTAACAAAATGCGCAACTTTAATAGCAAAAAGGGACCGCCATCCAACACCAGCCACAACACCGCCGAATATTTCGAACCACTCGAGGAAATTTCCTTCGGGAACAAAGTTCATATAATCTGTTAATATTTAAACTAATCGTAAAATATTTCATTCGAAAGTTTTCGCTCGTTCGCGCAAGCGAAACGAAAAAGAGAGAAGAAAACAAACAACGCGTAAAATCCGTAAAAATTTTTCATCCTACTAAGGCTAATTTAAAATTCGCTTTTTCTCTACTTTTTCTTTGTTTTGCTTTCGTTTCGTTTTTAAATAAATAAATTTCTCCAACCTGTAGCGAAGTTGGCGCGAGCGAGTTAAATTTCTTGTGCCGAAATTAAATTATGAAATTATTCAAAATAACCGACGCCCTCGACCGTTTAAATTATTACACCGGTGTCCGCGTCGCGTCCGCGTCCGCCAAACTCCAACTTTTCATCGCCTTTGCCTTCTTCCTTTTCTCGCAAAACGCGCGTTATTTTACACTTGACGGCGGATAAGACGCGATTCTTCTTAAGATAACGAAATTACGTAAGTATACCGAGTCTTCTTAGCGAATCTTCTCACAGAAAACGAAAACAAAAAGCGAGCACATCGTAGACTTAAGCGTCGAGTGTTAGTAATAGAGACGAGTTTGCACTTAAAACAGATTTGTTTATTATTAGAAAAAGCCTATCACCAGAAATCCCCGAATTTCTCAAAGTAGCTACCGCAAATACTCACAAGACGAAATCGATAATAATGATTTGAAATTCGTAAGTTTCCCATCCATTACCCGTATAACCGAAGGTCGATCTAAAAATTAAGAAATTAATGAAATATATGCTTGAAATTGGAGAAAAGAGTTCACCAAGATTATTATATTGCAGAACAGATATGTGCTCAGTCGAACAAAATGACTAGGATGAAAATAATAAATTACAAGTCCAAGTACGTAGGTACTTCGATAGTTGAAAATGGAAGGGGAAAATCAGAAGTAAATAATTTTTTATGTATCTATCTACTCACTCCCTCCCTCCCTCCGAAACTCAAAATTTCCTAAACTCAAAATTTGATTCAAAATGTAAAACATGAAATCTAGGTAGTCGATCACTTTTTTTTTGGAAATATGGATTCAACATTTTTAGACTTTTAATTTGCTATTTGTTAAATGAAGAATTTTGAAGGGCTTTTACATTCTCATTCCCTCTAGAAAAAGAGAATTGAATCGACTTTGTTTCAATCAAACATATTGAAAAAAAATACTCTTCGACTATTTCAATGGAAACAAAATCAAAATAGCATTTTGTTCGGATATCTCTCTTTTTTTTTTAATTACTCTAAGTAACGACCCTTCATAAAAAAAAAAAAAAAAAACTCTTGGAAACTAAAACTCGCAATTTTCAAGCGTTAGACGATAAAAAATGTAATTTCTGAACTCACCACCACCTCCTTCAGCACACATGAGACCGTCTTCCATTAAGGAAAGGCCGTCTGGACAATCACACGATATCTTTGGTGACTTAGCATTAATCTGAGGAGCTGGTAAGCACAAGTGTGAACAATGGCCGTTGACTGCGGCGCAATAATTCACACCGTCTGGTTGTCTGTACGGATGATACACGTGTATCACCATCGGATTTCTCATCTGTAAAAGGGCAAAAAGCACGAAAGAAAAGAATAAGTATAAACGCGTGACGAACATTATTTTGGACATTACACTCTAAGGATTCCATAGTAACAACGTATAAAGTGTACAACTTACCATATGTAATGGCGTAATGTTACTTAGGTTTTTTCCATTGTGTTTGTTGGCTTTATAAATAGTATGCTTATCCCAATCCGTCCAGTATAACCAATCTTCAAATGTGCTGATAGAGAATGGGTGTTTTAATGCAGTCAGCGAGTATAATATAACACGTCTTTCTTGGCCATCGTAATTACTCGATGAAATGATATTTAATTTAGCGTCTACCCAGTAGATACGCTCTTGGACTAGATCTAACGTTAGACCATTAGGCCATTTGACGTCGTAGGTAATGATAGCTTGTCGATGCGAACCGTCCATACCGGCTCTTTCGATACGAGCATTTATACCCCAATCCGTCCAAAACAGCCAGCTAAAGAAAAATCATAAAAATCGAGTTAGAGAAAGGGTTGATTTACATACCTAGTAATTTAATTCAACGAGAAATAAAATTACTCACCCTAACAGAGGATTAACAGCTATACCTCTTGGCGAATCGATCGAAGATTTTATCAACGTTTTTCTCATATTTCCTTCGAAATTAGATAACTCGATGGTATTCTTCTTCGAATCCGACCAATAGATATGGTTGTATATCCAATCGACCGCTAATCCATCCGATGACGTTACATCGTTCGTTATGACCACCGTTCGATCATCGCCTTCATCGATCGGAGCTCTAAACAAAAAGAAAAATAAACGATGTGAATATTAACCATAGTCTAATAGCGTGGAAATGCAAAATGCAGGATGTATTGGTGACGATGCAATTAGACTGTAAACGGATTTGCATTCGGGTTAATTTATTATGCACCCTCGCTCAATTATTATGTACAAACTTCAAGAGTTTAGGGTGGATTAATTCATCTCTCGACACTCGGAAATATTACAAAATTAAAGAGTTTCAACTTTTTCTTTGATGCTCTAGGTGGTTTTAACGTTATAAAGCAATAAGTACGTATTGAATTCAAAATCGAGGACTCAAAAAATACCGGGTCGCATATTTTAATACACATCAAATAAAAGTGAAAAATGTTTAGTTAAACCCTCAGCCCCCTTCAAGTCTTTATTGTTTTCACCAAAAAAATAAATACCTTATGTCATCTTTTGACTACAAAAAGAAAATATCATGCAGGGAAGTAAACAAGTTTGCAATCAATTTTTTTTCTACAGGAATCCGTGAACATTTTTTGAGGAAAGGGAAGGAGGAAATGAGGGAAATGAATTAAGAACTTTTGAAAAAGTCCCAAGAATTAAGAATACCTACTTGTTTTCAGAATATTTCTCAAATGTGATAAAATTCAATTAAATTTAACAAAATCGCGAGTCATTACAACAGGGCAGTGTTTTTTAAAACTCAGGGAGGAAGGGAGGATTTAAACTAAAAAATTTTACGCAGGCGTAAGTTTATCAGTAGGTAAATGAAAATTTTAATACTTAGCTGAATTCAAAATTGGCACTTACTTTTTTTCAATTGAAAAAAGATGATTTCCCAATTTTTTCATGTTTACACATTATTTTTTAAGGTACGGATTATCTTATGGAAAGTGTTTTGATCTCTTTTTATCAAGTTCAGGCATCACTTTTTTTATTAGCGTTATAAAAATTCAACCTTTTTTACATTCTAAAAAAGATTTTAGGGCTTGTACTCAACTCCCCCCTCCCAAAAAAAAAGTAACTAAATAGTAAGCAAAATAAAAAGACGTCAGACGTGAGCAAACCATTTTTCAATATAGAAAAAAATAACAAAAAATCCAGAACATTTTATTAAAAAATGTAAAAAAAGACCTTTCGACAAATTCGGAGGTAAGAATTTTTTACAATTTTTCGAAAAAATTTAAAGCAATTTTTGAAAAAAATTGACACGTTTTGGAGTTTTTTCTTGACAAAAAAACTACAATTTCTCAGTAATTTTTGATAAAAAGTCTTCGTAATTTTTAGCATTTTTAGAAATAAAGCAAAATTCTTTATCAATTAATTTTTAGCAACTTTTTGTTGAAAAAGTGAGACTCTTTCAGGAGAAAGATGGCAAAAAGCGAGACTTTGGCAATTTTAGCAGAAACGTAAGATTTATTGGCAATTTCAAACATGAAAGTGAAATTTTTAGCAAATGCAGAGCTTCTTCAGGTAATTTTTGGCAAAAAGCGAGACTTTACAGCAATCATTGAAAAAATAATTTTTTGCAAAAAAAGATAATTCTTCAGTCATTTTTGGTAAAAATTTGAGACTTTTTGACAATTTTTGGCATTTTTAGCAAAAAAAATAAGATTTTTATAGTTGAAACTTTCTTGCAAGAAAAGTAACTTTTTTTGGAAAATGTTGAAAAAAAGCGAGACTTTGACAATTTTAGAAGAAAATCAAGGCTTTTTTTCATCGACTTTTGGCAATAAATCCAGACTTTTAAGACAATTTTTGAAAAAAAGAGAGACATTGAAAATTTCTGGCAATTTTGACAAAAGCTGACTGTTTTTCCTGTTTTTGGCAGAAAGCGAAACTTCGAAAATTTTAGCAAAAAGCAGTGCGGGCGTTGTAACCGTAACGCTAAAAGTGACTAGTTGAGAAAAAATAAAAAATTGAATTGTACTTTTGTAAATTATTCACTTACTTACGTTTTTTTTTCTTCAAAAAAAATAAATTTTTGACAAAAAGTACCTGAAGTAACCACCGTTTTGAAAAAGTAACCGATAAAAGCCCTGACTGATTTGAAAAAATGAAAAAAATTCAAAATTGTTTAAAGAAATCTTAAATAGATAAGTAGGTATAAAAAAACATTGAAAATCATTTTTTCATTTTTCATTGTAAAAAAGTTTTATAAAAAATATTTTTAAAAAATTTGAAAAAAAACACTATTACAACAAGGGGTTTAAAAAATATGTTGAACCCCCCTCCCTCCCCCCCCCAAAAAATAAAAATTATGATGACAAATACTTTCACTTTCATTTTGAAAAATAAGTACTTCTGATAATGATTTCAAAATACGAGTACCAAAAATCCTATCAACTCCACAATATTTCAATCTTTCTCCTCCGCTTCTCATCCAAAAACATCCCATCGATATTTTAAAAAAAACTTGGTACAACTCGCAAAGAGATAATTAAAAACAAAGAGACACTCACTTGTATATTTTACGTTCGGCAATATCGCTCCAAAATATCATTCCTGTTCGGAAAACGAAATCCAGAGCAGTTGCTGATTTGGTATTATTAACGATGACAGACATCTCGCGATGATCGATTGAAATTTTTCTAATATCGTGCCGCCTTGCAAACAATATGGAAGCATGACCTTCGGTCGCTTTGCATTTAGTGTGATCATTTGGATCACGCATGTAGCCATCGACACATTCGCATTTGAACGAACCTTTTTCGTTGATACAATGTTGAGAACAACTTCCTGGTATAGCGCATTCGTCAATGTCTACGAGAGGGAAAAAAACAAAAATTAAAATTGGTATAAAAATTATTCGACAAATACTATCTTCAAATTCAGGGTTTCAAGTTTCTATCCCCTCCTCATACCCTTTTAGCCCAGAAAATGATAATTTTCGAAAGTTTCTCTGTAGTTTTCGATTTTGTGTCATCATTGGAGCCCACTCTGATTGACTCAGGGGTCTGATTTTTTTAAATGTAGGTATAGTAGGTACATAATAAAGATGCTTACCAGCGCAAGTTCGATTATCAGTCAATTCGTATCCAGGTTTACAATCGCATCTGTAGCCTAACGGTAAATCGACGCACAATTGTGAACAATTACCATTCTTTACAGCACATTCGTTGATATCACAGCCTTCTTTAGGTTCATCCTCGCCACTTGGGCAGTCTACATGTCCATTGCAAACATCACTCCATGATATACACATACCACCTCCGCATTCGAATTCATTCTTTCTGTCGCATTTTCTCACTACACCCTCTGCAAAAAAAGAATAAAATAACCAAAAATTACACGAAATTGATCTTCAATGTACCTTTCAACACAGATGGATAAGTCTAGGAAGGTCCGTAGGTATTAACTTACCACACTCCAATTCATCAGTACCATCCGAGCAGTCGGGTTGGCCGTTACAGTGCAAATGACCAGGTATGCATTCGCGATTATTACACGAGAACTGATCCGGTCGACACGTGGAATTTCTACACAAATCACTCGCCTCGTCCGAACCATCCGTACAGTCTTTTTCGCCATCGCATACCCATTGCCTATGGACGCATGAAAGTCTATCTCGACACTCGTACTCCATAGACATACATTGACTTATGGTCTTCGGTGGTAAAGGCGGACACCCCTACAAAACAAAAACCAAACCATGACGAAATTATTATAAATTCAGATTACATCGCTGTCTTCGATATTTATTAAGTAGGTATACAACTTAGTACATTATAATGATCCCTTCGCATACTTAATAATATAGCCTGTCGTTTTGTTGGTTGCATTTAAGGATCCTACCCTACTCGACGCCACAAACGCGCGCACGCGCGCATATCACGTTATTAATTTTCTTCCGGCGAAATCTTATTAAAATTGTGTCACTATGAAGATTAAAGTGATTCGCTCGCACTAAAAATTCAATTACTGCGAGAAAGGTGACGAAACGTTATTTTAAAATTTCTATCAACCGAGTCTTCTTCTTCATCGTCAAGACATGGTTGGTGTAAACGAATTTTACGCCTTAATCCTACGGGAATGACGGCGATGGCGCCGCCACCGTGCTACTCGACGATTATAAGTTGATCGGTATTCGCCTACCTTTCTCATCTGCTTATTTTTGCATTAGCACTAGATGAAATCACACATTGAAATATTCAAACCGGTAGGTGTTGCATATCCGGAATAATAAGGTCATATTCTAACAAAAAATAAATGATTTTTTACCTCTGGTTCCCTTTCTCTATCGCCATATGGCGGGTATTTTTTTGAAAGACGAGTAGGAGGCTCGAACAGCTCAATTTTTTTTACTCGAATGTTCGAATTTGAAATTTCGTACATTTAAAAAAAAGAAAATCAACGACTTTAGAGGCTACAATCGTCGAAAAAAAAATTCGCAAACGCAAATAAAGTCTCCCTCGTGCAAACACGCTTTCTTATACAATCCACGTACATTATAAGTAGCCGACGAAGGGCAGAAAAAATATAAAATTTTCACAATTTGTACCGCATCTGCGATACATCGACGCGGCGGTGATTTTATATATCGTTAAACCGACAAGCGAAAGGATCGGAGACGAACGGAGGGAAAAGGAGTAGGTATAGGGGGCGTTCGGGAAACCGAATTTATTGAAGCAGAATTTCACTTATTTCCTGATACGCCGAAGTCGCATTTAACGCATTTAGAATTGAAATCAGCTTTTTGGGCGAATCGGCGAACGGCGAACGCTTGATGTTTGCTTCGGTAGAATAAATTGGCCCTGAATCCGTTACACGCAGTTTCCAAGCCCAACTTGCAACGTGTGCGAAATGTAAAAAATGAGGAAGGTTAATTCGAAATAACATTGATTCGAGAGCAGGATTGCGGGAGTTAATCGAACGTTGAAATGAGTTTATTTTAAGTCGTAGGTATCTAGGGCACGTATAAGGGATGATTAATTCGGGTTGATTTTTTTTTCTTCTTCTTACTTCGCCGTAAGATTAGTATTCCGTTCTTTATCCGTCCAGTAAAAGTTTAATCAAAGACACATGCGCGTCGGTGCGGCAACGAGGAGGGGGTGAGGCTAAAAAAAGCCAGCGAGAGGCCAATTTAAACTCGAGATTTATGCGATGCTATATCGGTTTTTAAAATCTTTACGAAGACGCTGAATTTATTTATTTTTAAATTCGTTCCAGCTCCACCTTTTCAAAGGGGTGGGTTTTTAGTACTGACTTTCAGATGCGAGAGATGAGGCGCTTTCATTTCGTTTAATTTTTTATTTACCTGAAGGGTAATTGCGCTTGCGGCGGGGTCGGTAATTTTGTATACGATATTTTGCTCGGCTCGACGAGGCTCGTCGTCGTCTCTTCTCTACCCAACGTATAATCTGCGTATTTATAACGATCGTCGCGTCGTACGTAATAACGTTTAATGAATTTCATTATTCACGCTTACGCGAAAAAACGACAAGGGTCGGAGAATTTTTCTTCGTCAATGAGTTCCATAAATGATCTAAAGGATTGGATTCGTGATGGTTTTCACTAGCCTGAGATATTACACGAGGCAAAAAATTTGTTTAAGGGGTCTGGAAATATTAAATAGGTACGTTTTTTTTTTGAAAACAATTTTAGAGCTGGTTTTCAGTTTCTTTTTCAGCTGCCTTTTTTTTTGTAGTTTTCTAGCAAGAAAACTTATTAATCATTCAGTTCTCGATTTTATTAATTTTTTATTAGATCATGGGAAACCACAGAGTACTTCATGAAAAATTTTCAGCAGCCCAGCTGAATAATTGAGAACCCTACACGAGTTTAAATTTTCAAACAACCCAAAAATTGCAAAAATATTAAAGCCAAACAATCCATTATTACGTGTTTGGAGGATCAATTCTGATACCAGAGATCCAAAAAATAAATACTTCGATATTCGAATTCGCCGACCTTGATCGAATTCATTGAGATCGACACATCAACCCACATTTTTTTTTCAAAATCAGGTAGCTGGAGGTGCACTGAAGGGTCGGATCGAAAAAATAAATAGATATTTGAACTAAGTGCCTTCGATAATACAACAAACGATGCGTCACTCGTTATTTTTAATTTTCTAAAATTTTGCCCACGATGAGAGGGGGAGGGGTCAGATTGTTCTGAACGAAAAAATAGAATTGATTTTTGAACTCAGCGTTTTCAAATTAGTAACAATCGATATACCACTTCACTTATGATTTTTTTTGCATTTTGATCAAAATTGGGAGCCCTTGTGCCTCGGGGGGGGGGGCATTGAAACCTCGTTTTGAAAATTTAGTTCTTTATAAAGAGGATAAAAAAATGTAAGTAGGTATACGCCGTAATTTTTCAAATTTTTAAATTATGACTTTCAATATTTTTACCAACTATGAAAATTGAAAGTTCAAATTTGACCTTGAGTATAAAATTTTAATAACTCAAATTTATCATTTGTATCTTCTTTAAGATCCAGCAAGCAATTTTCTTCAAGTATCACCAATTTTTTAAAAAAATAGAGCTCTAAAAGTTTAGCATGAGAAATCGCAAAAGCATGAAAATTTCAAGGCTTCCTTTCCCCGGTTTCTATTACTAGACCATCAAACAGAACTCAAGAAAAAAATTTAGCGAAATCGAAAGATCTGATGACTATTTTCGATGAAAATTTTGTAATTCAATGATCCTGCCAACTCCAAAATCCATTAACAAATTTTGTGATTTGAAGCTCCTACAAACGCCAAAATAGGTAATTTGAAAATTTTACAATTCGGAGCTCCAGCAAATTCCAAATTTTATTTAGAAATTTCGTACTACGGAGTGCCTACAAACTCCCAAATTATTTTCAAATTTATGGTTAGGAGCTTCTGAGAAACCCGAAATTGACAAATATTTGATAATTCCGTAATTTGAAGCTTCTGTAAATTCCAAAATCTATTTAAAAATCTCTTGCAGTTTGGAACTCCCGCAATTTCCAAAATTCACTAAAAAAAAATCCCGTATAGTTTAGAGGTCCTGCAAACTCCAAAATTCATATGAAAATTTCATAGTTTGCAGCGCCTGCGAACTCCGAAATAATTCATTCGAAAAGGAGTTAATAAAATTGCATAACCTGTTCGCCGTAAATACGCGACAACATTCCGTGAACGAAATCAGAGAACCCGGCGCGACGGCGCGGCTTCTTCTTCGATATGAGTCAACATATGAAATTGATCTCTTTCTTCACTCACTCCCTCCCTTCCTTCCTTCATTCTCCTTAATGACTATAATAGCTTATCTAAATTATAGCGATCTTACCTTCTCATCTGAATGATCTATGCAATCGAAATCGCCATCGCATTTCCATCGCTTCGATACACAAGTGCCATCGCCGCACATATGTTGATTAGCCTCACAGGTTGGGTCTGGGCAATTTAGCTCGTCTGTGCCGTCTCCACAATCGTCATCATGATCGCATATCCATCTTCGTTGTATGCATTTACCATTACCGCATGTAAACTCATCCGAACGACATGTTTCGTCTGTAAATTACATTCCATTAAATTACACCATCATATTTTTCTCGCAGCTTTCACATCCGTAACTAAACCACAACCCCGAAAAAAAAAGTCATCAATACACACGACCCTGATGTCTTTAGCCAAAATTACATGCTATGTAGCAGATAAGTGTGTAAGCGAAAACTACTTCTAAACTACATATAAACGTGCATCGTGTTAAATACATAAATAAAATCGAAATATATATCGATTGTCGCAACGGTATCGGAACCAGACACACGTAAGAAATACAAAACCATTTCGTACGTTCTCGAGCAATTTGTTCCTAGATATATTTTTTCTCCTAGATGAAGAGAAATTTGATACAAAATTGATTTTTTCAACGTCGATTCTATTTGTTTGTTTTTTTCGCAACATCCGAGTGAAGCTCGACATACAGAGTCCAAATTACACCTCTGTTTTCGTTTTCGACTTTATTATTTAAAAGGAATTCCTCCTCGGTCGATACAAATACCTACCTAACCGCTATACAAAATGAATTCCTTTTCCAAGATTTAAACAAGAGACGATTCTACTCCAATTTCTCGTCCTTAGTCCAATAAATGGGCGAATGTAGGTGGAAACAAATTGCTACACGTCGAGGAGATTGAACTAGGCATCGAAAACAGGTACAAGATGTTCAAAAAATTCAAAACAAAGAGAGCATACAGTTTTTGAAATCATTTCGAAATATTTCCATTTTTAATATGTACTTGATTTTTCGACCCCCCCCCTCCCTCCTTCTCTTCTCCTCAATGATGAAAAATTTTCAGAAATATAAACAATTCTAAATCTGAATTACTTATTGTTAATTTCATTCAGTTCCCATACCGTAACTTTTGTGTGACCTCGAATATCTCGCAAAACGTTCGAATTCTCAAATTCGACAACATATATTCACTTTCTAGCTCAGTACATCGAATCAATATTAAACGCAAAACTTGCATAATGTATACAACACATTTAAAAAATACAATAAAAGATGTTCCTCGAGTACAATTTTCCAATTCCTCATTATTGTATACTTACCCATCTTTTAGCATACGTAGAATTTCAATGCCAGAAAATTGGATCCATTATTAGCATATTTTTTTCCAACGCCAGATTAATTTTATTGGCATTATACCCAAAGACGACTCGATTCACAAGAAAAATATTTACAAATCATTCGAATTTTCCAATTTCTTCTCCTCGACACCCATCAATCGAATATAAAAAGCAATTTTTTCGAGTAAAGCTTCGAAGTAAGTACTATACGCGAGTATATTTTTTGAATAGCTAGTTTTTCAAACAGCGAATAAAAAAAAAAACACCAACATCGCAGTACCTACCTCTACCTTACCTATACACCTACTACATATTTTATCCAGTTATATTTCGGCGAAATTATTTCTCTCTACGACAAAAGAAACCCCCAACCGTTATTGATGGCAATATTTTTATATTTCGAACAAATAAACAAAAAAAAAATCAAAAGATACATTTTGATAATGGGCAAAAAAAATTTGCAAAAGGCCTCGCAATAATTTTACCGTAATAGGTATAGGGTTTGAAAGCAACCTACCCGCTGTGAGTTCGTATCATAACGTTTTGCTTCGATTTCGAGATCACAATAACGACAAAGTATTACTTTAAAGTACATACTTACATATATTTAATAAAAAAAAAAAACATAAGTTACCTTATACAAAATAAGTACGTAATGGTTGTTTTCTTTTCATGCGAACATAAGCACATCGTGTAAAAAGCCTAGCATTATACACACTCGTCGCAAATATATACTCGTGAAAAACCCCCAGTAAGTAATTCATTCTTACATTAAAGAAGTAAAAATTGAGCAGAAAAAAGCGAAGAAAAAAAGCAAAAAAAAAAAAAAAAGAAAATGAAACACTACTGATTAAATGCAACTCTCTTATAAAAAGCTATACTTATTCCATAAAAACATTTTATTTTATTAACGAATAATTCTGTAGAAAAGTTTCAAACCGAAGGAAAAAAATCATTTCGCGTTCTTTATCGATAACAACTCCGGCATACCTGTTCAATTAAACGTGCTAGAGGGGGGATTGAGCGAAAAAATACGAAACTTTATAAATACTTCTCGTTTTTTCCTACTCCTAGCTAACTCTTAATGAGTAAAACTTTGTGTTGAGTTTTAACTGGAAAAATACGGCGAGAAAAGAATTAACAATTTCAGAAGTTTTTCTCTCTTTTTTTGCTTACAAAGCTCAGATGAGACGTTGTTTTTTTTCCTCCTCTTGCTCTTCTACAGGGTGTCCCGGCGCAGAATAACGCACTTTCAGCAGTAGAAAATCTATTTTGAGTACAAATATGCGTGTTTGCCTACCCTCGAATTTGAAGGGGATGAATTTTACTCACTCGGAAAATTTTTGTTTTCGATTTTGTGTGCAATTTTGACGACCCGTCAATCAACAACCATGATGGGTAGGAAGTTGTGCTTTGCGGCGTTGAATTGCTCAATGGTGCAACCCTCACTCCTCTATCTTGATTAGTTGAAAAAGGTGAAGGTTCATTTTTTACGAGAGTAAAATCCAGCCCCTTCAAATCCCAGGGTAGGCAAACATGCATATTTGTTCTCAGAATAGGTTGCCTAAGTTACTGGTGAAAGGGCGTTATTCTGTACCGGGACACCCTGTATAAAGGTAAGTTTTTTCTAGGCTTTTTTTTTCTCTCATCAAGCAACGAAGCGTAAAAAGAAGCCGCATCTTGGAGCCGCGCGCGTGCGATATTTTGATGCAAGAAAGCGAAAATTGTTTACGTCATTAATTTCTCCGGTTCGCTTTTTGTCTTAGACTTAAGTTGTCGGGCGTAGAAAAGCGCACGCCACGTTCGCCAAATCCTCGAAAAAGCCACCGTATTACTTTAAAGATTTATTCATTGTAATTAGAAAGTAAATAGCGGATGGTACATTTTCGATGAACTGACGGACGAATAACGAACGAACCAACGACCCACCGCCATCGTCGACCATACTCGAGAGCGAAATATACGGTGTGCCCTCGTGCTTTAAGCTCCCCTCCTCCCAGCCCACTGTCACGACTCGGCCCACAGGAGAAAAAAAAAACACTCGCGACAAAACATTGCGGAGGTCATTTAAAATAAACCGAAAAGGGGCAATCTTTCGGACGGCATTTCCCATCATTAAAATACGTTTAGCGAGTGTTAAACAGGGCTAGCTTTTATAGCCTTTACACCGTCACAGAATGGATACCGGGCTTCTGTTAATTTCACACCGCAACCGGCGCGGCGCGACGCCAAGCGACGCGCATCCAAGAACGTGCTTTTGTTCTAAAAACGTGATTTACTAGGCGCCGCGCCGCGGCCGCAACCATTCGGCTTTCTCTCGTATTCGCCTTCGTCGCTCGCCTATGTACTATGTGCGTGGCACGTATATATGGTATATGCTCGTCAAAACAACAATGACGATGCTTCTAATAAAAGCTCGCCACCTCCGGTACACATTGTATATTGTAAACGTACTCGCAAGCATTAACCCATCCCAACCAAGTTCGGCTGTACTCTTCCCTGATGCTCTCCAGAACATCTATTCGATTTCGTATTCCATATACAGGGTGTCAGGGGAATGAGTGAACGAACTGAAAATTTGAACGTAACCGAGGCTTTGAACCAAGAGCTACTTAAAAAATGAATTGATCGAGAGGAGCGTAAAAATTGAAAAAGCTTCGTTCAATTTCTCTTAAAAAAGCGAGACCAGAACAATTTTTAGAAAAATGTGAGACTTTTTGGAGTTTTTTCCAAAAAATTAATCGTTTAGATGAAAAGAAAAAATTTTTGCCATTTTTGAAAAAACGAGAGAATTTTCAAGAATACTTGGTAAAATGCAAGATTCTGACAAGGAAAGGCTTCTTGGTAATTTCCAGTAAAAAACTACAATTTCGGACAATTTTTTAAAAAGGGGAGACTTTTTGGAATTTTTGGAGAAAAAATGAAACTTTTCAGCAATTTTACTAGAACAGGAGTTTTTTTCAATATTCTACAAAAAGCAAGACTTGGACAATTTTAGCAAGAATCAAGACTTTGTAGAAATTATTGGCAAAAAAGATATGTACCTACGTACTTTTTCGCAATTTTGGTTGAAAACGCGAGAATTTTGGAAACTTTTGAATAAAAAGTGCGATATTTTGGAATTTTTTGCAAAAAAAAACAACAGTCATTAGCAATTTGTCTAAAAAGTAAACATTTTTGTAAAATTTTTAAAACGCGAGAATTTTGTCAATTTTTGGCAAAAAGCAAGACTGACAATCTTAGCAAAAAGCAGACCTTTAATTAGGTAATTTGGGTGGGGGGAGGGGGGTCAAAAATATTATATTGACAGTTCTTGTCAAAAAAATAAAACTTTTGAACAATTTTTAGAAAAGTGAGATTTTATGGAATTTTTGAGTACAATTTTTAGCCATTTGACAGAATGCAAAAAATTTGGTCATTTCTGAAATGAAGAGAATTTTTGACCAAAAAAGGGTAACACTTCGACAATTACGACAAAAGAAAAAGATTTTTAGCAGTTTCCGGAAAAAAAACTCAACTTTTGGACAACCTTTTTTTTTAAAAAAAGGACTTTAAAATTGATGGAAAAAATTTGAATTTTTAAGCAATTTTGTCAAAAGCGAGAGTTTATGTCAATTTTTGTCAAAAACAAGACTGATAATTTTAACCAGAAGCAAGGCTTTACGGCAATAACGCGGGAAAATATTCTTTTTCGCAATTTTTGTTGAAAAAGCGAGAAATTCTAGACAATATTGAGAAAAAACAGGACTTTTTGGAATTTTTAGCACAAGATCGCTTGAAAAGCGACAAATTTTCGTCAGTTTTGAAAAAGCGACAACTTTTGACAATTTTTGGCAAATAGCAAGGCTTTGACAATTTCTTGAGAAAGTATCTATTGACAAAAAAATAATACTTTTTTGAAATTTTTGTCGAAAAGACGGGACTTTTTGGGAATTTTTGGCAAATACGATACTTCTGGATAATCCTGAATTTGCAATTCTACCACCTCACCAATCATAAGTCATTCCAAAAAAAAAAAAATTGAAAAAATAAATGGGAAAAAATATTAACAAAAATTTTTGATATTTTTTCTCATGTAGGTACATACTTATTTACACCATTTAAAGTAATTTTTTATTATTTTCTTTTCAAAATGAAAAAATAAATTAAAGAAAGAAAATTTTTTCGATAAGTTGGATATTGCAGTCAATTTTGACGTTTCATTTTGTAGGGAGGGACAATTATTTGCGGTTTTCTGCACATTCAAAAATGTATACCTATAGGATACCAGCTTGCTAATTTTCAGGGATCAACAGCAACGTTGCATTTTTTGTTTCGTTTTTTGCAGGGATGATCGAAAAGTTTGGAAATTCATCAAGATAATTAAACGTACAACCGAAAAATATTGAAACCTTCATTTGATTCAAAGATTTCCTTTATTTATCGCTATTTTTCCACCGTAATTTAAGATCAATCCAATGAGTCACCATCACTCCTTCTCTACTATTGTTTCAGAAATTGAAAACCTCATTTTGTACGTTTCCTCAAACCTGATACCAATTAGAATTCTATTTCTTCCCTCACTGAGTGAAAAATCCGTCTAACAATACCAACCAACTTTTTATAAAAACAGGCTTTTCGCTGTTTTGTCGCCATGTACGACGAGCCAACAGTCAACCACCCATCATTAAAAATATTCCAATTAACTGGAAACACGAGAGTGAAATCTACAGTGTAGGCTGACTATTTTCGCCGTACGTTTCTACTTTCTACCTACAAAATACACGAGTATGTTCAAGAGTTACTTAGACCTCGGTATTAAGTTATACATACAAGAAACTGAGATAGCTGGGGAAGGGGAGGACGAGGGCAAAAAAGACACCACGTGAAATTTCAGCTAATTCGGCGACGACAAAAACATTTCAAAATTCGTCTCGCGAGCTTAGTATTATTTTACTTTTAATTAACATCAACAACATCGTCGTATCGATGTTCGTCGCGACGCAACGACCGAAGATTTATAAAACGGTAGGTATTTTTTCGCACAACAAGAGGGTAACGGAGAGGCAATCACGTCGCTGCAAAAGCTCGACATTCTTAAGTGCGGCGCGGCGTTCTACGATAAGTACACGTGTCGCAAAAATAAATCGTACCAAAGTAGTACCTACGTAGCTCTAGCTAGCTATGGTATAGCTATGCGAGGCTAATTAAAATGTAAAATGCTTCAACTTAATTAAAAACGATAGCGTTAAGAAAGAGCTTACTGCAAGATTTTTCGTCAGACCCATCCGAACAATCCGGATTATCGTCGCACATCCACGTTAGAGGTACACATTCGCCGGATGTTGCCCGGCATGTAAACTCGTCCGAGCCGCAAATCCGTTTTTCTATACCGAAAACACAACCGCAAATACTATCACATTTTCCACAATTAACGCTCGCCTGTTTTTCGGTACTCGCGAAGACCTTTTCTCAAATCGCCATTTCACTTTCGTATTCTCTCGCGTTGAAAACCATTCTTCAACCGTCAACCATACTACACTCTCGCAATTCTCGTATCGTACACTCGAGGATTTACTTTAATTGAAATTTCCCAAAGTATGTACCTACCTATATGCACCTTTATAGCTCATCCTCGCATCCAGGTACACAACGCACGTATTTAGTATGTATTTCGACAGTACTCATTTATTATGTACATACTACTCGTACATTCATTTATACACATTTTCGCTATTCGGTCGACTCTGACTCGTGTTCGTTCTTTAATAACCTTGTCGTCTTGAAGTCAGTCGCGTAGGTATTTCGTCGAAATTAGAGAAAAAATTCGACAAACATTCCCTGTTTTACATGTTAGTGAAAGGAGAATGAAGAAGAAAAAAAAACCGATGCCACGTGTCAAGTTGTTAGTAATATTACAGCAACCAGCAGAATACGAATAAGTCTTAAGGTATTAGTAACGCCGTGAATGTGAAAAATACCGCGTGCCCATCACCGTGAAAGTTAATACAGTACATGTTCAATTCACCCTTTTACATTATGTGTTTCATCGGAGAAAACTTACTGCAATTATGTTCATCGTTTCCTGTGGGACAATCATGTACTCGATCGCAAACCCACTCTGGTGATATGCACAAACCACCTTGGCATAGAAAATCGGTTTCCTTCATGCACTTTCTTTTGTCTGTAAAAAAGTTAACGTTTTAACTCGATTTTCATTCCGTTAAAGAATGAAAGTGCGCCTTGTAACATTTTCCATGACTTTTCATCGCAGGTAATTGCAGTTGAAAAAGGCTTAGAAATGTAATTAGGTAGTACTAAAAGGTATGGCGTAATAAGATACTTAAATCTAGATCATGGAATACTATTTTACACTCGTACAAGTGATCGTTTTTTCATGTTTTCTTTTTGAACGTGAAAAACACCAAAAACAATAACCGAACCTTAACGCAATGAAAACATTTTCTTGAAAAAGGAGGATGTATTGTATTCAGTTCAAAAACTGAATTGAACCGCATTGATGATGACCCATCAGAAAACGAAATAGGAAAATTTAACAAAAATATAGTGTTGAAAATGGAATCAAGAAAATAACGTAATGAAAACCAAACAGTAACAATACAAAAACACTGGTATAACGAAAAATGAAGACGTAACTGTAGGAATCAAACACAAGCAGAAAGTAAACTCAAGTCATAGAAATGAATCAGAATGATCTTGAACAATAACGTAACAAAAACGCAATCGTAATGATCTATCACAATAGCACAATCGAAAATAAATGTTTCACGATGCAATGATCGACATTCATTGAAACATTGAAAACTGAAAAATGACGAAACAAGAACATATTCACGAAATAAAATGAAAAAAAAATTGATGGAACAGAACAAAATAATGTGAAAAAACGAAATTAAACTTCTGTAACAAATAAAATGAGGAACGCTTCTCAAATGCAATAATTTTAGGATAATAACGTAACGGAAACCAAATAGTAACGATACCAAAAACTAAAACAAAAACGTAACACAAACCGAATAGTAACGGTACCGGAAACTGAAACAAAAACGTAACACAAACCAAACAGTAACGGTACCGAAAACTGAAACAAAAACGTAACACAAATCGAATTGGAACAGAACAAAATTCATATTATCATGAAAAAATAGGAAGAAATTTTTGAAGTTTGACAATACTGGAATGACGTAACGAAAACCATGTTTTCAACAAAATTGGACAAATAATGAAATCAAAATCAAGTAAAATAAAATCAAACCGTTGCTTTGGGTAAAAAAAATTGGAAAAATTTCTGAAATTCAACAAAAATAAGAAAAATAACGAAACGGAAACCAAAACAAAGGTATCGCGACGAAAAACAAAGTGATTATAGAAAATGGAAGGGAAACATCCCACCAAATTTTCATGATAAAAAGCGTTAAAATTCAATAAAACCTAAACGATAACGTAAAGAACCGTAATTCATAACGAAATAAGTACCATTATTATCAACATTACAAAGAGAAAATTTTTGGAAGTCAACAAAATCGAAATGACAACGATACAGAAACTAAATCGAAATCTAACCGTATGAAACCGCGGAGAAACATAAAATTTGAATAATGTAAACAAAACAGGTCAATAACATTTCCTATGTAATTCTTAGATCAATTTGAATCAACGATTTATAAACTTCTGAGTCCCTTAATCCTGTAACCGTTCCCTCCCCTTCACTCTCGAAAAAGAAAATGCGAATGATTCCAGAAACTATTTTTCAACCCGTCAAGAATAATATCCAGAAAAAACCACTTCAATTTTTTTCGCCAGTTTCGCGCAAAACTTCGCTAAACAAAACAATATCAAAAATTTTCCCACCTGCTCGAAACATTATCTTCAATAAACATCTAAGAAAATCGTATTATACAAGTAAAAATCTCACTAAACTTTTAAAAGTGCGCTTAACCCGTTTTAAAAAGAAAAAAAATACCCACACTGGAAATTTTTTTCGTTACTTACACAATTACCAAACGCATTAGAGCCCTGTCACTCAGTCCAGATCTTAAAAACTACCGCAAAAAAAACGTCGAATGTTCCCCCATTAACGTAATTTTTTGCCTCGGCTGAAAAAAAAAGAGTCGAGAGAAAGAGAGAGACGACGGTAAAACCCTGGCGCAAATCCCGAGACAGATATAATCCGGCCATAAACGTTAATTGTGGCCAAACTACAACCGTCCATAGCCATCTTAAAAGCGCGACCTTTCCGATGAAATTAATAGGAAACGGGGAGATTTTTCAGCAGTAGTACGTTTCGTACCGTATCCAAGGACAGTACTGCCACTAATTTACACCGTTGCCTCGAGGCGTTCAGGCTAAACTAGATGGCGTTGATGAATAACCGACAGACGTAGGAGGATGAAATTTAATTTCTTCGGATTACCACACAGCGTAGTTCACATTTTGATGAAAATTTTCAGCGTAAATTCGCATTTATCATTTATATTGAATGCTCTAGCTTCGTCGGCGCCGCCATACGCTTTTAGTACTACATTCTCGTTTATTTATTTATATAAAAAATGTTCTTCCGGATGTTGGTACATTTTTTCTCTGCTTTGCCTTCCTTTTGGCATAACGTTGACACTTGGTTGAATATTTACCTTCGTTTGAAGTACCATATAAATTAGACTTGAACAAATAATACAACGTTGTGACAAGTACGAGGGGAACTCGATCAAAAATGTTCCTATTTATTTTTGAGTTATCCTTTTTTTCACCTAATTCAGAAGCTAAAATTACGAGAAATTTTGAAAATTTACACGAGCTCATCATTGGATTACGTTTGAATTGGTTAATTTTTCGGAAAGGAAATTGACAATCGAATGTAGGAAATTGAATAATCAGAATAGGGGTAAAAATTGGATCAGATTCGAAACATCATCACCACTCGAAAAAACATCAAATTCAAAACGACCAAACCACTATCATTCCTCTATTCTTCTTTGCACAACACCTGATGAATAATCTCACCGGTCTTCGCAAAAGTAGTGAAAAAAAAATTGATGACATAATCGATGATTTAACTTACGACAAATTGCAGGGCTTTCATCACTTGCGTCGGAGCAGTCTCTTTCACCATCACAGCTCCAATGCTTCGGAATGCAGTTTCCACTCCCGCATCGGAATTCATTTTCTGCACAGGTTCTATTGCCTGGAAACAAAAATGGAAATTGGTAAATTAAAAAAATTCAGGATAAAATCTGGAAATTTAGAAATTTATGCGATATTACAAAAGTTATTATAATTTCCTCGTCTTAACAAGCTCCCACTCTAAGAAAGTAGGTATATAGCAAGTCTATGCCAAATGATAAGAAAATTAACGCGTCCAAAATGCGGTACAACTATTACAAAATGTAAATACCTACGCGCTGCGTCGGACGTTTCGCTCGAAAATTTACGAGAAAAGGTAATAATTTAATTTCCATGTCAGATCGGCTATTTTATCAAAATTACCCACGATTCGGCCAGTTGCGGATAACTTCCTTTTAACGCGAACTATGCACGATGGTTAATTTTGATGCTCGTAACATGGAAGTTCAATTACCCAAGCTGGTCCTTTCAAATCCGAATTGCCAAGTTATCATGATTATTCATGAAATTTTAAATTACCTAAGATATTCATAGTAATACCTGCGTATTAATCGTCGGCCAATAAGACTCGCGTAATTTCAATTTCATCGATAAGATGTATCTAAGGTTATGGGAATAGGTAGGTTAGGGGATCCATAGCAATAAACTTGGATGAAATATGCAAGTTATTATTATGCATATACCTGATTATTGTGATGTTGAAAGAAATCTTCTCATGACTCACAAGGGAACTTTCTGAAAAGGACTGGATAAAATTAAGCTAAAACGTTTTTCTCAACAAATATTTCACGAATTCTCTTTAATGGTCTAATAAAATGGCCACAATTATTTCCGTTCAAACCCACCAGGGAGTGAAAGGTAGGTCTCGTAATATTCCCGCATAAGTGATTTCTAGCGAAACTGCTATACAATAGAAATTAAAAGACTTATAGTATCTTAAGACTGATTGAATTTGGAGAAAATTTGTTTGCGGAGCTCTAAAGAGAACAGACAGGAGATACTCAATCAGCAACTAAAATTTGAAAACCAAAAAACTAAATTTAAAATGTGAAAGAGCTCAAATTTTCATAATCAGTACAAAAGTTAAAAGCCACAATATTCAAAGTACCTACTTATAAAAAAATGTATGACTTCTTTTTTTGATGTATGACTTCTTTTTTTGAGACTCCTGAGAAGCACAAAGGACTGTCAATTCTGATCGAATTTCAAAAAAATATCAATTATTGATAAATAATAATTTGAAGATGCTGTAATCATATATTATTGGCTTATTTTTTTAGGTTCGACCCCTCTCTGTACTCCTCGGCAGAACCCTTAAACATGGTCAAGATACCAAAAAATTGATCGCTATTTCGAGGTTGCTGAACTCGAATTTCTGTTTATTTTTTGGATTCCGACACTCGACAGTACCCTCTATTTTAAAAAATTGTATTTTATAATATGTGTACTTTTAAATTATGCCACGATTATCCTCTCTTAGTTTCAAAAAGTATTGTGAATAAAAAAATTAATTAAAAAAAAACTGAAAAATCACCAAGTACCCCTTTATTTTCTCGATTCAAATGATTTTGTTTTCATTACAGCCCTAAACATACAGCCATTTCAACGCCAGAAAAAAGTTTTGCCAAAATACTCGACATAAAATTCGTTTCTTTTGCAGCCATTTCTTCCACGTATGTATTATCCCATTACGTGCACATTTGCTCTCCGAACTACCGTGGCTGAAAATCGTCACAGCAGTAAAAAAAAAATCTCCGAAATAAATGCTGCTCGCAGTGGCGCAAACCGCAACCAGATATACGTAAATGGCTCACTCGAGATGAGAGTGTCTCATCAGTTGGCGTAAAAACACGTATGTGATCTTCTAGGTCGTTTCAAATGTATCCAAAAAAATACTTTTGTAAAAAGTATCTCGTAAAAAAAGCATATACTTGAAAGTGTATATCAAAGGCGTTAAGATTCTCACCAACAAAACATTTCCAACCGCCTGGCCGCAAATTTATTAAGACGAATGTACGAATTCCTCTCTCGCCAGCAAAATATTTCACGCCCATAAATTCCAACGCATGAACTTGCCCTTTAGCTTTTACACCCTCGAAATACGTACATAAAGTACCATGAAGTGAAATTTTTTACGCCACCCGCGCACCCAAAAACACGATAAATACTAAGTTTCTTTTTTTTTCGCGAAAAATGGAAGAAAACTTCTGACAGACGAATTTCAACTTTTTAAATATTTTTTCGAAATATCATGCTTTTACTATTTCATTCTTGCGGACTCGACATTTGATAAATGAGCGAATGAAAGTAATGTACAAATGATTAGAATATTATCGTCATCCATCCGCGCGCTATAAATAATAATTTTTATCGGCCACCGAAACGTTATTTTTCGAATAACTTTTATAAACTCGACACATTTTATCTTTCTGCCGGTGCGAGTGGCAAAAAAAATATACAACGTCCGAGTTTTGATTTCTGTAACCCTATAATTACAAAACACGCCAACCTTTCATGGATGAGGTCTGTTGGCGTTATAAAATGATACGTCGTTATTTCAGAGGTTTAAAAAAAACGAGTTGATAGGGTAAGTTCATCAAAAGGCTCGCGTAATGTGGAATCTTGGTGGCTAAATTATATAAAATTTTTCACACAACCGCGTTAATCGAAAATGGGGAAAAAATGGTATTTCGAGAAGGGTAAACCACTCATTAAAATATACCGCGTTGTGTAGAGTTTCATTTTCATCCATTTTTACACGTGCCTGTTTTTGAAGATATCATCAGAACAGCACCAGTGGCGATTTGTGTTTGGCATTAATGCGTTGTAAACAACGAAAGTATAGGTGCTTGTTATGAATATGAGAGAACTCCACATCGTTGAATCTGGACCTCGATGCACGGTACAATATTAGGTATGATGTTTCTCAAAAGTAGTCGAGAACATGAACATGTCAAAAATCCCTTCTCTCTCTTCGTCATTGAGAACAAAGGGTACATGTGATTTGAAATTTCCAACGTTGTAATTATGATTTACGACACTCGTATTTATGCCTATTCCTGCTGTAAAAGCTTATTAGATTCACTTCGGGTTGTAAATTGTCATCTGATAATGCAACGTTGAAAATTGTAATTTTGATGAGGAAGAGGGAAAAACATGAAAATTTTCAACAAATTCAAATTGTGAACCAACTTGAGTTCATAATTACAATATATTTTCGACCTATGAATCGATTGATGATGGTTTCTAGCAGTTCTCTGGAACTTTCAGCGGATTTTCAGATTTTATAGTTTTTGGAAATTATTATTAAGACATGAATTTGAGACACCAGAAAAGCATTTTGAAAATTTGAGCCTTTTCGCAGACAAAAATTATAATTTTCCGTGAAAATGTCCAAATTAATTTTTTGATAATTGAACATTTTTGAAGATTTATGTTTTATTTTATAACAGAAAATATACTTCAGTACAAATAATGAAAATTGGTCCTGAAAATGATATCCATTCCCCTTCTCAACCGAATTTCATAATTTTCGACTTTCTGAAGCTTCCAGCACGATTTTTGATTTCTCCAAAAAGTGTGGAAATTAATTTGGGCAGCTAAAATATCAAAAATTCGGGTTAGAAATCAACTCAAATGTGTATGAACTCGTTAAACAGGTCGAAAATGAGCGATAACTTGATTTTTAACTGCTCAAATTGTTTTCTGGAAAAATTAAAAAATTCTGGAGAAATCGAAAATTACCTACGCTACAGGCTCAAGAATGGCTCAAAGCGGAAAAATTCGGTGAGGGTGGAGTTAATAAATTAGCTTCAGGAGTGATTTTCGTCATTTTTATTGCACAAATTTTTTCAGAGCATGAATCGAATAAAATGGTCAATTTCAGATTGTCAAAAATTAGCCAAAAATCAAAACATTAATTTGAGCAGCTGAAATTTTGGTTATGAAGATTTTAGAGTTCAGACTACGTTCTTTCCAAAAATCCTGATTCCGTTCAAATCGGATTCAGACATCTGAATAGCTTTTTTTATTAAAAATATTTTCATTTTCCTTTTTGAACCTGTACTGAAAGTTAAAAATAGTGACCGAATAAAATTATGAAAAAAATTACCCAACCTATCACAAAAATTGCTGCAAATCACCAGAAATTGATGAAAATTCAGTAATAAAATTAAGCAAAAGACAAGAATCGCCTAAAAAATCACCAAAACTTACTAAACTAACAACAAAACAATAAAAAACGGTTAAAATTTGAAAAAAATCTCAAAATTTCAGAAAAAACAAGGAGTAGGTACATGCTATAACAATTTTCAAAAAAAATTCAACTTTTTAGTTCAATTTGATTAGGTTTTTATTTTTTTTTTAAAGATTAAAATCGATTTTCGAGGGAAAAAATCAAAAAATGAAATTCGACACCAAAATTTTGCCCGTTATCTCTCAATTTTTCTTCCTCCAGTTCAAAAATTTCTTCCTAGGTCAAAACCGAACTTGCAAAACGATAACTTTCTCGAGCAAAAATTTCGACCTTTCTGCGACGCTTGGGCGTAAATTTCAGGTGAAAAAAAAGCTGTGAAAAATTAACCAATCGACGTATTAGGTTTTCGATACTTTTTCTTATATAGCGAATCTGCGAAGGTTTTAACGCATTTTACCATAGATTACCAACGCGTGGGCACGTTCAACGTAAACGTCTATAGTGATAAATGATTTCCACTGCGAAACGATACGACGCGACGTGTTCTTATCAAAGTGCGTTAACTTGTCTTAGCACATTAAGTTTAATACAGCCGTTTGGAATGAGAGGTTAACAAATGGTTAAAATTTACTCTGTTTATAATGATTAGAGGAATTTAATAGTTGCGCAAACTTGACTGTTAAAATAATTTGTTAGCAATTTTGTACCGACAATGACATCTATCTAACTATAAACGAATTTTAATTAGTCACGAAAACGATCCAGGTTGAATAAAGTGCTACGCTATATATACATAAGGGTAAGTATACCTACACCTACACCTACGTATACAACCTAGCAGAAACAAGTGACAGTACGATATGGAATAAATTATACGACCAGCGAGTATGGTAGCTTGTTGAAGTATATTAGGATATAGGTAGATATAGAAAGTTAAACATTACAGTGCTGGTGTGCCAAGTTCATGTCGTGTAGACCTATAGAGAATTCTCTTTGTTTATCCTCTTATATCATACATACATTATAGGATAGGTTATAGAAGTACCAAGGTAGTATATAGGTCTATGTATACATACGAATAGCAAAATATGGAACATTCGAATGATAATTTTAAAGCAACGCGACACTCTACCAATTGTAGGCAACACAACGTACTTCGTATAGCTGTATATTTTGTTCATTTGAATTTAGAAAATTTAAATATTAATAGGAATTCAAAGAGCAAGATAAGTATATATACGAAATTACCTTCACCCTGATGGGCTTTACATATTCAACTACAACGAGGGTTTTCTTAATTTAATTTTTGTCAAAGATATTACTCAGCTTTATGCAGCAACGAATGTAGTTGACAGCTTTGAAATTTCACTCGTGTTAAATCTGCCAAGCTATATACTTACGTATACAAGTACACAAGACTTGTACAAATACAAACGTCATCATTCGCGTAATTCGTTGAAAAAATTTCACTTCATTTTACCAAATTATTTAACGAATTGAACTTTTTCTAATGTAGGTAACTTATTTAATAAAATAAAAAAACCAAGAAACAGTAAATCAAGGTACACCTCGACTAGTTCCAATCAAGTCGAATTCAAAGGCCGAAATACCACCATACTGGTCATATTACGACTCGAGTGAAAACTTTTCAAACATTCATTTACCACCGCACAATCGACTCGTAAAAAATGCAAACGTGTTCTTGCAGAATACTCAATTTTTTCAATCAAATAAATAAATAAAACCGGGACGACTCTTTAATTTGCGAATAGCGCGATTTGTGTAAAGGTTTTTTATTTTTTCGGTATTTCGACGAAGAAGGAAAAAAAAAGGTTTTCCAACGTAAATTTGTTTTTCAAAGTACCTTCGCACGTTTGATTGCGTCCAGTAGCAGCATCCATATTGATGAACTTGTGTAGATGTAGAGGTACCTACCAGCTAGCTACATTTACATCGAAGAAATTCTATTATAAATGTAGTGCGAGGTGTAAAATTCGCCAAGAATTCAATTTAATTGATTTACCAATCGACTCAACCGCATTCGTATTCGATTCAATTTATTTTACAAATTTTATCATAATAAGTACCAAGTATGCACAATGCTGGCAATATGACGATAATGTACCTACTCGAATCGAATTCACGTGTACGACGACGGTGTAAAAAATTCACTCGATACGATGAAAAGCATCGTATCGGGCAAAAATAAATATGTTAGGATTGCACTTCACAAAGGACACAAAGAAAGTTGAAAAAAGCTCGCAACTTTCACAAAGGCATATCAGATTACTCTAGTGCTCGAAAATTGTAGCATTTTTTTTAATACTTAAGTAGGTACGTATTAAGTAATCTTTCATTTAAAATGAATTGAAACTTGACACTACTCGCGGATTTAATTAAAAACATACAATAACAGAATAGAATAGAAGACACATAAACTTTTTACAACTTCGTAGCTTTAGATATACGACACTTCGAATTCGATTTAAAACCATAAAAATTGTATAATAAACCAACCAGGATTTGGTGTACCTAATGATTGATTACCAAACTACGTGCTGAAGTATTTCATATCGTAGCAAAAGTTGCGAACACATTTTAATAAATTAGCAAAACTAGGTGCTTTAAAAATGAATATTTTTGACGAAATTCGATTAATTAGCCACTGAAAACTTTCGTCGATCAAAAAATTCGCGAGTTATTAGCGAAGTACTTATTTTAAGCTTAAAGTGCAACACTGTAATGTTTCAAAAAGATCAACATTGGGCTACTTTCAAGCTGACTTAAAAACAAAATGGTATTTTTTTTGTTCGCTGATGCGGTCTACCAAATCTGCTTTGCACCAAAAAACAAAATTAACATAAATTACTCTAAAAAATATATTCAACTTCCTTAATGCATTTCCTTTCTTACTTTTTTTTTTTTTATTTTTACTTTAATGTAACGAAAAAAAAGATCTTATATTTTCCTTAGATTGCTTTTTTTATTTCTTTTTTTTCATTTTTTTTATCAAATAGAATTACGTACAATTGAATGAAGGGGAAAAAGAAGACAAACTGGGGAAAAATATTAAATTTTACGATTACATCTTTTGTAAGTTGAGAATGATATCTCACTGTGTATCTTCAATTCAAACGTCAAATTACGCGGAAATAATTTTGTTACATATTGTTTATGTGATGGCTGAATTGGTTACAAGATGTTTTTTATGCTTAGATACACTATATACGCTCGTTGTATTTCAAAAGATACCAAGTGTCAGTCAATAATGCAACTAATGAAAAAAATACAAGAAAAAAAAACGCGGAATATTTTTTTTTCAATTTAATCCGCAGTATTTTATTTTTATACGAGCAAACAGCTGTTCAAATTTCATTAATTTTTCACAATACGTTACTTAGCCTTTTGCATGCTTCTTTTTAGAAAATCAAAAATATAAATATTTAGGCGTAATGAAGATGGAATAACGAGACTGAAAAATTCAGCGTTAGAGGGAATGGTAAAGGGAGATGAGAAAGTTTCAGAATTTTTTAAATAACAAAACGAGAGCTCGATCACATTGCAAAAAAACTTCGACTGGAATCGAGAATAATGATTGAGCAACATGGAACATTTTTTGCAGATATTCATTTAATCTAGGAATGAATTTTTTTGGGAATTTCGATCTGCTTTTCAATATTTAATCAACATTTATTTTATGGTTTCAATGAAGTCAAGTTCAAATATCAGCAAAATGTTTTGATACGACCACCCCACACGAGCCCTCAAAACTCGAGTCAAAATCCAAAAAACCTCAAAAACCTGGACGATGCAAATTTTCAAAATTTGATTTCTAATTCGAAAAAGTATCAGGTTCTGGTCAAAATTTCATACAGGCGGTTTTGGAAAAAAATGTAATTTTACAACATTTCATGCATTTTTCTCTTTCCTCCCTCCAAAAAAATTAACGCTGCCCCTGCAACGTCGCAATAGGCATTTTATCAAACAAAACACCCCTTCTCAACATCAAAGCGAAAAGAGTAACGACCCTAGGTAAAATTAGGCTTTATGAGTTTTAATTTTTTGGTTCTACAACAAACGTCATGTCTAAGCTAAGTAAGGGGAAAAAACTTCGAATCTCGGTAATCTAATTCCCTATCTTTGCAGCAGCTTTTCAAAAGAACATCCGACATTTCTTCTGCTTCTCAGAAGCGACCTCCTACTCTTTAATGAATAAAAATAAAACTATAATTCATCATTAGAGACATAGCAACCTGTTGACAACAGCGAGCGACCCACTCCACTAGGTAAATACTTAATTTAAACGTCGAGTCAGTCGTTTAAAATAAAATTCATCAATTTAAATATACACTCGGCTGGTGTCGGTATAAAAAGAAAAGCTCGCGAAGTAAAACCTCACAGAGCAGAATTCCAAGTCGGAGGTATAAAAACATGGCCTCGAGATGTTTGACGATCTTTTGTCAGTGGAAAAATCTCATTTTCTGCCAAGTATGGAAAAATCATTTTTATACCACGTAACAGCTGATTTTAAATTGAATGAAAACGCAATTTCCTTTTTGTATGTACGAATGCTGATATCGCAGCAGTCTTCTTGTTGATATTTTTGTTTTTATTTCGAAACAACTGCGACAAAGCAGACGTTCGCGAGAAGAAGAAAGGGTAATACACGATTCGAGAACCTTTAAAGGGGAATTATACCGTCGTATCGCGAGTTATCTTCTTCGTGTACGTAGTCGTTACAATATTCGGTTACCTTTTAACGTGTACACTTCACACATACACGTAAAAGTACCCTACTTACTATACGCGTGCAACGAGCTATACAGCCGCGAATATTGCTGTGAACTTGTGCGAAAGCATAATGCTATTGAGTTCAGTTCTCGACATAGAAATGTATTCGCCATTACTACAAAAACCTAACCAAAGGCTGCTTCCACCTCTGCCACACGTACATAGCAAAGAGTTAACGCGAAAATGCCATTAAAATGGTTTAAAATAACGTTTTCTATGCTCCGCAGTCCAGCACCGGCATTGGAGCGCGAGTCGAGTCGACTCGACTCGACTCGACGCGAATACCGAACAGAGTATTTTTCTTTGGTAAATTTCAAGTAGTTCGCCGCGCCGGGGGGATTAAAGAAGTAAAAATTATTATCGTATGGTCTTTTGGTTTTCGGCTTCGCCCGTATATGTGTTTTTGTGCGCGAAATGACGGCTCGTTGTTAATTAAGAATAATATCACCGAGGCTTATATTTATTTTACAAGTGGTAGAGTGTTTTGGCGCTGCTGTCATGTTATACATTTCTTTACATTTACGCTCGACATGTAACTCGTATCGCATTCCAACAACATACCAAAAAGCTGTTTTTCATTTTGTTTTTCTTTTCTGCCTGCTTGTCTTTCTACCCCTTTGTGTTTTGTACAGTATTAAATCCGCCACAAGCGGACGAAAAATTGTTATTGAATTAAACATTCGCCATCCACCAGTCACGAGTTCCTTATTCAACTCACCCTTGGGGGCGAACGAAAATTCTCGTATACAAAAACGATAAAATAAATTTGATAATGTAAATACACCAACGAAAGCAGAATAGGAAACGCACGGGCTAAAAGCCAAAACCCGATTTGTAAAAACCATAGAAAAACATTGCTTTCAAATTAACAACCAAAGAGATAGAAGAAGAGTATTTCCATTTCTATGTTGAAATTCAGTTTACAAGTAACACGAAACTGCTCGTTGTCTCGGGCAAAATTCCCTCCGGGGATTTACTTTCGAATATTAATTACTCCATGTACAAAAGTAAAGCTGAAATAGCATTAATTAATGTATTAATAATGCTGCGAACAATTTCGTTATTTTTATTACCCCCTTTATTCTTTGATAAGATGCGAGACGAAAAGCATCGAAATTATTTTTTTATTTTAATCTCGAACAAGGATTTTTGAATTTATTTCTCCAGTTTCATAAATTATGTTACTTTATTTTAACTACGTATACATGAATATTTTTTGGCAAATTCCGTTATTTTCTTTTTAAGCATTTGCTTAGAAAAAATTTCACTCGAAGAGCATACCAGCCAGACCTCGAAATCAAATTTTGAGCTGCCAAAGTTGATTCTTCGATTTTTAAACGTGTTTTTGAAAATGGCGGAAATAGCATGGTATAACAATTTTTTACAAGAAGACAAAGCGTAGAGATGAAAATTCAAAAATCACTTTATACACTATAGAGTCGACCCCTGAACCGATTTTTACCACTTTTGAGCTGATCTGGAGCCACTAGCAAAAGTTGACTTTTCAACGGCAATAATAAATTGCTTCAGAGAGCGCTGTAATCAACTACAAAATGTCAGCTGAAAGTTTAATCCTGTCGTGAGTTTGACATTCCGGATGGATTAAGACTGTCGAATCGCAAACTTAAGGTGACGAATTAAAAAGTGTACCTATTTTTTTTTTTGCAAGTTGAAAATCTAAAATTTCAAAAAAAATTTGAAATCGTCAATTTTTGCAATAAATTACACAAAACTTTCGTCTCTTGAAGTAACCCTCCCCCTCCCCGCTCCAATCATGGTGTGACTCAAGGATACATTTTTAATGGATTTAAAAAATGAACGTCGAGTGACTTGAATACCTAACCCGGCTATTTTGGGCAGTATTGTGAGATTTATAAATACATACGAGCAATTAAATTATGGCCAATGAAAAACTATTCAAAATATATCACAAAAAACCTGGTCTGGATCTCGGAACAAAGAGATTCAAATTCTCCATCAAAATCTGAAAAGGAGCCTTCGATAATAGAACCATTGGAAACCTCACCTGAAACAAAATAAAAATAATAAAAATAATTAATATTGAGAAATTGCATCAAAAAAAAAAACACGTTTGCATTTTAAAAAATTATGAGGAGCCAATTTTTCTAAGATTTTCGTTCTGAATCTCTTGATTGTGGTAGCTTCTTTGAGAGGCTTTTATTATTCGTTTCAAACAATGAAAAATACAAATCAAACGTAATTTCTTAAGAATTTACTCTTCAGACAACTCAGAAATTCTTGTCTCAAAACCAGTTGAACTTCCCAATTTCTAACCAACTTTCTATAAGTATTGTTTTATCTTCCGGTCAAAGTGCGATTCTCAAAAAAATTCAATTTCGCTACACCACAGAAAATTAGAACACCGATTTAGACTAAATTTGAGTACAAAAAATCGTTTAAATTTACAATTTATCGTACTATAAGATTGATTTTCATCTTTATTTACACATTTTACAAGAAATGTGTATATTGTATAAAAACGAAGGAAATAAAACACATTAGAAAGAATTTCACTCGTATTTTTGTAGGTTAGCACGTTAAACACACTACAAATGCAAATAATCGCATAATCTGCCATAACGTACCTACGTCATTTCGCAGTATCTCATTAAAACCTTTCTCAGATTTCCATCATTCGCACGTTCAATAAGCGAGAATAACAATACCAAAGGAGGAAAAGAGTTTTCGCGAATTCATTAATTATCGCTGAAAAATCTCTACGAGGCGACTTGGTCGTATATTACCGCGTAAAAAATACCATCACTTAATTTCACAAGGAGAAAAATCATCACCTTTACACTTTTCATCGCGGATTTTTTATTCGTTCCTGCGTAGGTAGGTATCATACATATATCGCCTCGAGATCGAAAAAACGTAGTTTTTATATAATTTAATTTTCTTTCAACTCGACATCGAAAAACCCGAAGCTTTTTTTTCTTTTAAAGAAGCGACGCGACGGTGGCGCACGGATCGGCTGAGATGTGAAATTTGACGCAAGACTAAGTTCGGTAGGTATATAGTTGGCAGCACAGAGTAGAGCTTTTAAAGCCTATGGCCCTGTGCGATGTAAAATAAAGCGCATCCGAATCATTCATTAATCAAAGCCCCAAATCAGCCTGGAAACCTTGACGCGCGTATTTCAAGGCTTAATACCGACGTCACTTAATAAATAAGGAAACAAAACGAGAAAACACACTCGGATATATACCTAAGGCTTTTTGCTACATTAATTTTCTTCTTCTTTTATAACGTATTGCTGCATGTGGTCGAGCTCGAGATGGACGATGTTTAAGCCTTCGCAAACTTTCGCCACTTAAATCCCATAAATTGATCTCAACGTTCTAGAAGTATCGTTCAAAGTGGTAAAGTAATTATTATAAAGGGAGGGTTTGCTTTTGTACCTAAACCTACATATATCGTGCTGAACAGAAATATGGCGAAATAAAATGAAAATATCGTCTCAAGTACATAGATAATAAGTGAAATGAAAAGTATCCATCATCATCTTCGAAAATACAATCCACATGAAATTCCATTTATGTAAAAATGAATTGGATTCGATTCGGAGAAAAATATCGAAAGAATAAAAATATACCTACACAACTTATTTCATTTCATCACACTTTTCTATTGATTCGGAATCCTAAAAAATCACTCGATATTATATTTGAGAAGAAATATTTCAAATTAAAAATTCTCACCATTCTGGGCACATTCTCGGTGAATTTTGGGTTAAAGAGGAAAAGAGGAGTGAATGTGTCCTAACTTCTGATTCAAATTCAGTAAATACCTCACCTAAATATCTCTGATAACTTATACTTGCAATGCCCATGAAAAAAGTCCAGATATAATTACAATTTCTGACATTTTGGAGTACCTACTCGTATATTATGAAATCTCTACAATCGCCTCCAAAGCTCCAGGTGTCCTTTCCTGATCAAAAATTATTTTACCTACGTAAATTTTCGCATGTCTTTGATCTTCGTAAACAATCCACAAGGCGATACTTCTGCGCCAGGAGGAAGAGAGCGAAGTATGGACTTTGATATCGTGAAAATTGTCCGATCCAAAAATGCTGACATGCTGGTTTTTAATTATTAGCCCCCACGCCTTTTCATGAATATAAAGAAAGGTCGTTGATACATATAAAAAAAATTGATGAAAAAAAATCACCATAGCACGACCTTTTCCATCCAAAGTGTTGGAAATTTTTTTTTCACATCAATTCTGGTTCAATTTGGTCCCATCTTAATTAAAGTTGGCGATATTCAAGAAAATCGTGCAAGTGGAAAAATTAAGCTAAAAATGTTTATCGTATTTTTGACGAAAAAAAAGGAGTAAGTAAACTTTCTATTTATTCTTATCTTTAAAAAAAATCGAAATTATCAAAGCGAAAAAATGTGATTTTATTTATATTTTTCTTTTAAGAAGATTAATTTTATATACCAATGATTTCACGAAATATCCTATAATTTCACGGAACTTGCCGAAAGAAAAACAGCTTACCTGTGGGAAAATGGGAGTCTAACGCCTTCAGATTTTCTAGCCCGGGCATCTTGTTCAAAGCGGAATTAACTCGTAATGAAAGAAGGAAGCGAAGGGAACTTTATTTTCTTGTTGAGTGCGAAGGGTGGTGGAAAGAGCCAAAACTCAAGTTTTACATCGTAGTGCGTTTTTTTGGTCACACTGAGATGGAAAAGAACAGTAGCATAATATCAATGATTTTCGCACGTTATCGAAGGGCAGATACGTGTACCCCCAAAAAAATCGTTTTCGGTAGGTGTTCTAGGTACATCTAGGTTTACTTATCATTTCGGGTAATTTTTATAAATACTCGCCAAGTAGTTATTATTTTTCGATTAATCTTCGCATCGACGAATTGTGCGTAAAAACACCGAAGACCGAACTGCCAACCGACTCAACTTGAAAGAGAAAACCGACCCAAGTTTTAGAAAGTACAGCGAGAGGTAATTTGTCAACGAATTTTTGAATGGCGAAAATAGCCTAAAATTAACGAGATAGATTACCATAATATTTTTGGCACAAAAAAGAATTTTCCCCCTTTTTTTCATTCCAGCAGCGCATTTTTCACACGACTAACAAAAAATAAAATAAAATAAAAATAAATTCTGAAGAAGGCCTCTTCTCTTCCCTCGTTCAACTAATCCGCGATGTTTTCCTCTCTGCGAGTGTAAAACGTATGAACCTTATTTCCGCTACATTTATTATTTAACGTAAACACCAACTGGGACAATTTGGAAAAAAAGCGTGCAGAGGAGAAATTTAATTTAGGTAAATTATAACGCTATCTTTTTGATGGTACAAAACGACAAGGAGAAAATATCTCGCTTCAAGGCGCATATGCGACTTTCCAATGGAAAAACAGTCAACTCTCAAAGTGTTTTTTAAAAAGTTTAGAGTGATAAAAAAAATATCAACACTAACTAACGAGTTGATAAAAGTAGGTAGTAGGTACCTATCTCAATCGACGTAAAATTCATAAACACGTTTGTTTTCAATTGAAAGAATTTCATTTCTGTCTCCTCTTCAAGTCCATGGCTGACATAAGGATCGGATACATTCGTTCCGAAACTTCGTACGAGGAAATCGCAACATCTGTTTTTTTTTCGACGATTAACTTTCTACTTTGTAATGTGTAACATATTTCGAAAAAATAACTTTTTCAATAAAAAATGTCAACGTGACATTGGAAGTTTGTAAAAGTAGGTACATATGACAAAGTTTAGGCGGGAAAAAAATTTTGAAACGTAAAAAATTTCCACCAAACTGTCAAGTGCCAACATTCAGAGATTTTCCACTCTCTTGTTATTTTTTTTAAACTGTACAAACGACCGCAGTCAACGAATAAACTTTTTTTTCATCGCATTTGAATTCGTACCAAATAATTAAAGTTATCCGAATCTGAATCATCGATATATTGAGAAACTCGGTCTGTCGGTCAATAAATGAAAACACACTTTTCCTTCGACTCGTTTTATATAAAAGGATGGCCTATAGTTGGAATACGTACATAACTGTCGTGAAATATTTCAAATGGCAAACTTATATTAGTACAGATTGAAAACTACATTTCACACTATTCACATTCGATTTCATTTCTACAATATCTGTAGCGAAAACTTTTTTCCGATTTTTATACATTAACTAGAACGAAGGACAATTTTATAGAAGCACGTCAACTCGTAAGAGACTAATAAAAAGAGTGTCTGGAATGGTGGAAAAAGCATTTTCAAATATCCACAATGAAATGACAAGCCGGCAATTTATATGTACGAGACCAATGAAGCGGAAAAATTCAATTCTTCAAATACAATGCAGTCAATTAACGAGAACCATTCAACGACACATAAGTAGAGTTTTAATCAAATTAACGTTTCACTTTTAATTTCCTATTTAGATTTTTTCCTCCCTATTTCATGCAAATTACGTACTTTCTTGTATCGTGATGGGGTGCATTGGTCGCATTTTTTCCTCTATTCGAACGAATGTCTCAGCGTGAATATGGGTAGCAAAAGCCGAGTTGGATAAAAAATTGATGTATACGAATAAAAATAAGTTTAAAACTGAAATTGGTCGGTATTTGAACTGCACCATACAAAGGGGTACTTTTCAGAGTGTTTCAATCAAATGTGAGTCATTCCAGAATACGAGTAGTATACTCATTAGAGATGATTTTATGGATCACAAGTAGTCCGATTGAACACCATAGGCTAGTTCACAAACGACCAGACATCCTAATATATCATTGCATGTACCCCCAGGGCCCCAAAGCCAAACTGTACATGCAAACTTTACACAATTAGTGCATTGTAGACCACTTTGCAACGATTCTTTCAGGAAAATTTATCCAGCATCTGACTTTATTTCACTTATACTAAGCTCATTAGCAAAACACTGAAACACTCGTCATCCCAGCTACGAGTAAGTTCACTTCTTGCATCTTCATTTTACCAGCAGCGTGAATAAAGTTGGAAATGTCAATGTTGCTCCATATAATTACAAGTAAGAAGTTAGATTACGCTTCTCGTATCATTAAAAAGTAGCACGTGACACGTAGCAAGTTGGTTAATTTGGTTGTACCGTTGGCTATAATTCTGAAGAGAACAGAAGCTAAGTACCTACGTTGTTTCTTGTGTTTTCTAGTTCAATTAGAAAAACGTCCAGAAACCATGAAAGATTTGCGGAAAATTTTTAACCACCTCGTTACTTCAAAGGCCGAGTGTATCGTGTAGTATGTACAAATTACCTAACTTTGGTCTTCGGTGACGCGAATTGTTGACGATTATCTCTACTTACTCGAACGACAAATTAAATAACGACCTGAGACGATTCTATAAAGATATTCTAGTACCTTGATGCGGTCGAATCGTGAGAAATAGTGATTAAATTTGACATTTGAGAGCAGATAGTAGGCACCTGTAGCAATAAACTTCATTTAGTTCTCATTTCTATTCCAGTCTTTACGACAGATAGGAAATTCGCAGCATAATTTCATTTTCATTTCGGTAGGTATGTAATCAAGATACACGCCAATTATCATCCTTCGACGCGATATAATGCGATTTGATTATTTTACACGATTCGATAATAATGATGAATAATAGAGATACATCAGGGTTAGGCACGTGTGTAGGTAGGCAGGTATGTAGATGTACAGTTACACATATACATACATTACGCTTACAAAGCATTATCGGCATATCCTCTACAATACATAGGTGTACATTTAGGTACCTATATATAGGTAGAGGTACGTGCGCATAATACGAGTAAAAACATGATAGATACACAGTTCACTGGGGAAATTAATTTGCTGAAAAGTACAGCAACATAATCCGTATTCTACAAATGTGTGCGTAGTGTACATATAATGAAAACAATAGCGAGGAAATGATTTGGTATAGCGTTTGCGCCATTACCATAGCTCGCGAAAGGTTTGTCATTTACATTCCACTTGTGTCCTTTTACTAGCGCCAAAATGTATATGAAATGAATTCCTTTGAATTATATAATACGAAGAAACTTTGATAAGACAAGAGCCGAACTGGCGGTATCGAGGCATGATATGAATGGTCTCGAGGGTAAGGGTAACCAGAACTACCTACAATGATAGTACATTATATCGCAGTTTTGCCAGTTTTTAGTTGCCATTGTCACGAATAAAGCTACAGAATACTAATTTATAAAACAACTTTTCAAAACATATGAAAATTATCTCGATCATTTCCTTTTAGTAAGTACCTACCTACGTACTGTATCAGTTTGACACAGAGTACGATTATTAGCTATTTTTTCAAACCAATCCCTTTGAACCCCTTCTCCCATTTTCAAAATATCAAAATTTGTACACCTCTTTTCAGTGTCCTTCCAGCCAAAAATTTAAAAAAAATATAAAAGGAATGAAACAACCGCTCAATGTTTCCTTTTGTGGTGAGCAGGTGCCTTAACTGCTGTAGGCGGTTCATGACGTAATTCCTCTATGGGAAATATTAGTGTACTCCTTCCATAAGGGGAAAAACAGGTATATGTGTTAAATTCTTACAATCTGTAGTTCCGAGTAAGAATCTAAAACCAACACGAATCACTCTTGGTTTGGCTCTCGCGAGTAAGCCAATGCTGATTGTTAAAGGTGAAAATACACAGGCAGGCGAAGGCCACCCCCCTCATCCTCTAGAAGTGATGTAGTCCATTTTATTGGTTAATAAGTGTTTGTTTTAACATAAATTAACGTGATGTCGATTTAATTTATGGTTTCTCGGATCATCTCTCTATCATCCGGACATAGAGAGATGTACCCAATTTCTACATGTCACCTTTCTGCCAATAGCTGCTGCAGCACCTAGTATTAGAGGATGCAAGGGAGAGGCAGTCAATGTGTACAGTGTTAGAGGAAAGTTGAAATACCTTTCTTATAGGTTGCGTTCACTCATCTTCAATTAATCGTAAAAATAATGAAATGGTGAGTGTTTAACAGTCATTAATTCATTATTTTAGGCGAGAGATTTGCTTTTAATGTACCTATCTCTGATTAATCTGCCATACCTTTTTTGTGCAGTTACCAGGTTTTCCTGTGGATGTTTTAATTGATCTAGTCAGATTGGACGCTATGTGGCGTAGTGGGTTGAGCCACAGCTTTCTGAACAAGAGGTCGTGGGTTCAAATCCCGCTAGAGACGCAGGCGTTAACGTGTAATGTACCTATACATTGTAGTGCATTTAACATCTACATATTACACGTTAAGCTCTGAGCACCAGAACAGCAGAGGCAACAGAAATGCACGCAATCTGTTGCTGGTATCAAAAAGCTGTAACTGGTTGAGTAACTATAGGTAGCGGTGATTACGGAACTCAGGGTTGTAAAAACCCGGCTAGTGATGTATGAGCTACTTTGTAGATAGAGTAGAAAGCAACGGGAAACTACTACGTGAAAGCTCAAAAACAACGTCGATTCCCTAGAATAATCGCAGTGGCAATAGGCATTCGCAGAGTTCAACGGGTACCCGGTTAACTGGGTTTCCGGGTTCAACCCGGAAAGCAACCTGGTTACCCGGGTATGGAACCTGGTAGTGAAAAACAATGAAAAATGCGACGTTGCCAAATCAAAGTGACAAAAAAAGTTCATCTTTATATAGCGATCCTAGCGATATAAAGATGAATTGCTCAAAATGACGTCATTTTCTAGAATCTTTCTACCCGGATAAAGGAACCGGGTAGACTCGGATAATTTTTGGATCCGGGTAATACCCGCGGATCCGGGTACTCGTTGAACTCTGGGCATTCGCCTCACCCTGTTAGGGTGCCACAAAAGTGCGATTTCCAATGTCCTGTAAAGGACAAGGAACCACGACAACGATGACGAGTCATGACGAGTCAGATTGGCTTCTGACCATAGATGCAAGGTAGTATTTGCCTTGCCCACACACAAGATAAATATTTATTCTAATTTAATATTTATGTAGTTTACTTTTGCTGGACTGTTTATAATTAATTATTACATCATTAAAGGAGTATAAACTGTTCTGTTGAGGTGTTTTATTACATTTCAAGACATTTCTGGTGACTGGTGTAGTTGAGACTTAGTGTGATCTATAGCCTACCCATCCGAGCTAGTCAGGTAGAATAGAAATATTCCCTCCCTAGGGAATAATTCTTGGAAAATCCTCACACAATAATTATGATAATTCTTACCATTTCCGATCATTCAAAGCCCCCTCTTTACACTACCTCAAATTTCATCCCTTCTCCCATGAAAATATTGCGAGAAATTGAGAAACAAAATGCAAATCGCAACATCTCACAAAAAAATTACCACCACTCGACGACTCGCTGCAGCTTTTAGGATACTTATCTGCCAACACGACGATAAATACAACATCAACAAAACGTAATTGTTTTCCATTCTAAAATCGCGAGGTGTAAAGCAGAAAATGCGGTATTTACGTATGAAAACCTGTGTAAATCCGTCAGAATGTCGTCATAGTTGTCGGTAATGTCGGTTCGTTCGTATTCGCATCCACTTTACATTCGGATCGGTGAAGATGTTCGTCGTACTCGTATTCTAAATATCGTAACGTGTTTCGTGATCGACAATTAAACGAATAAAGGACGAACGTTTTATTTATTTAGGATCCGAAGGTAGAGAGAGAGAAAGCTGTGTTTTTGCATATTTATAAAGGCTACCCAGACGTATATTTTCTCTGCACTATACTTTTCAGAATAGAAATTAACAGTAATCCGCGATGCTATACGAAGAACGAGAGTAGTGGTGCAAAATAAAGCCTTGTTTTTACGCCAACGACTAAAATAAAAAATCATATTTCGACGTAGGTACTCGTCCTCGTACTCGTATCTTTGTTAGAACAAATCTACTTTGTACGTGATATCGAAATACAAACGAAAATATCGAGGCTGTGTCAATATTACCAGAGAGCTACATGCCGTTCTTAAAACGATTATCTCTTGGCTATTGCGCAAAAATAATGAAACTCCAAGACCCGTTCGATGGGATTTTTGTTGTATTTATATGCGAATGAAAATGCCGGATGGGGAAAAAAACGTTCCGTACGTCCGATCCATTGCTGTATTAATATTCGAAACGTGGCATACTTGGAAATATCGCGGCTAATACAAATATTTGTCTCGAATATGCGATTCGAAATTTCGAATTATCCTATAGTGGCCAATTTTTATATCGTGCTTTGTACGTGTATTTCCGTTTTTTCCCCCAAATTTTACATACGTACGTATGCATATTCGACCAACATTGCCTAAACGTTTTTCATTTTCGTAAAGAGCCTACCACGATGATTTTTTTTTACCTCTGATTATAACCACCCAATTCTCGTAGCAGACATTAAAAGAAATTTAAAATGCATGCAATTTGTCTCGAAAATCCTTCAAGTTGTTTTTACAACTTTGTCAAAAAAAAAAATCTGCTCGTGGAAAAATCCGATTAACTTCAGCCAATTCGCCAAATTGACCTCACGACGAGAAAAACGCCTAAATTATTTTACATTTTATTAATGAACTAGCGCCCCCGAATATAAAAAAAACACCGAAAAAACGTCCTCCGTTGTCGATTAAGCGAGTATTTTCATTTTTAAATGAAAAAGAAAATCATTTTCGGAGAAATTAAATTTTTTTCTCCTATAAAAAATGTATAATCACCTGAAAGTGAAAACACTCGAAAAACTTTCTTTGTATACAAGCGAAATTTATTCAAAGTAGAAAGGAAAAAGTCTACCAAAAAAAAGAAGAAGAAGAAGAAGAAAACCAGACACATTTTAATATTTAAAACGAACATGGAAGAAATATGAAGTAGCTAGGGTAAGGGGCACGAGCCGGACAAACCAGACCAGGCCAGGAAAAAATACCTACAGCAAAAACGAAAATCCTACAAACGTCAAGAAGTACGATAAATTAGCTGTCCAACAGAATAGCGGTGGCACTCGATGCTATCGTTGTGAACCGGCCTCTCTACACAACCTTTGAAGAATCATGAATAATCAAACGTCGTCTTTTCGATATTACATTATAAATAGCGGATACAAATAAACACACACAGGATGGCAAAAAACGAAGAAAATATGTATTTGGAATATTTCAGTTTCATTTTGTATGTACCACAACAGGAAAAAATCTTTCCTTCACCTCGCCGAGTTTTTTTTTTCTTATACGTCGTATTCGTTGAAAAAAAAAGCGTAGCCTATAACGTTTTGGGAAATTTTTTTTCGGTTATTTTTTACGGACGCGGCGTAGTCTCGATAATAAGAGCCACGACTGACTGTGTGCGAGAGGCAAAAAAAAAATGAAATTTATAAAGGGCATTACGTTGAGGAAAAAAGGGCACGTTTCAAAATATACTTCTCTTTTTCCCTCTTTTTAAAAAAAGGAAACTGCGAACTGGAATCGAGATAACATTCTATTTATTCGAATCCTATTAAATTTTATTTATGACTTTCTCCTTTTAAATTCTACAACACAGCCAGCGGTTACCAAATTTCAATTCGTAGTCGATAGTATTACGACGAAATATATTTTCAAATCTACTTAGTGCTATTTTCTTCGATGTGTGGGTAAATTATTCTCTTTGAGGTGGCTTTTCCAATGAAAACTCAAATGAAATGGTTTATAGAGTTTTTTTCTTTCTTTTCGTTGACTGTAGGTTAGGTAATTGTAAGTCATCGGTAGAATTTTATCATCGAATGAATAATGTATTTTAAAACGGAAATCAGATCCAATACTTTAGTAAGTTTTGAAATTATTTCAACTATAGTTTCAGTCCTGTCTTACGCTAAACAGGGTGTCTGAAGAATGAGGTAGGGGAAGGGAGGGGGTGAGTGACCGAACTCGATATCTAGATTGAATCGAATACCATTAACAATGAGCCAGAACTGAGAATTCAATAAAAGGAAGTAATGCATCAGTCATAGATTGACTTATGGGTTCATAAATCAGGTGAAAGAAAGAACCCAAAATGAGACACTAATTTTTCATAAGACTCGAAAAATTATGATTCAAATTACAAACATACGAGTACCTAGTAAGTAATATTTTCTTCGAAGAAATTAGAATAAAAAATTTTATATATATACGATATATTTTTTTAGTAGTACCTACTCCAAATTAATTTAATATCAAAACTCATTTTCAGAGTTTCACATTTTTCTGGGGAAAAAAATAGGTGAAGATACTGAACCGAAAAGGGAAAGGAGAGACTAAGCTTTCAATTCAAAAATCAATCAAAACATTTCGCTGCTACAGCAAAACAATTTAATTTCTCCGAACAAGTATCCCATTTTTTTCAATTTTCAAAATTACAAATTCCTAAAATTAATATCCCAATACTTTTTTAATTATAATTATACAACGCCATCAGCTACTACACCGATTATATAAAACGAATTTTTCAACATTAGTATCCATTCGATTATACGCCATATCGTGCACAGAGCTGTATAAAAATGAAAATTAACTCGATACTAATTGAAAAACGGCGCACAATTGTCTAGTTTAATTATCAACGATACCAAATAATTCAATCACAGACCGAACACAATTTTCACGCTAACACGTGCCGCATAAATATCAAAGAAAATCCCTTCTCGTTAATCAATACAACCATATCCTTTGCATCCCCTTTCCCCCTCTATTTCTTCAAGAAAATAGGTAAGGTAGTTGAAGAAAAGAAATGGCAAAAAACAAAAAAATTTGCTGGCAATATTTGAATTGCGTAGGACCGGGATAGAAATAAGTTACTCCGTACGCTAAATTGAATCCCTTATACGCCTAGGTGTATTGGATGAACAAAAGCAAACATTTATTACAACTTTCGATAATAATAATAATAAAAAAACGTATCATTATTTTTATCACGTATCTAGTATACCATGTGCACTGCACGTACACACGCCACCGAATACCTAGTGCTTGAAAGACCAAGTTACATAGAAGAAATGTAAACCTGCATGCATCTTTTCAACTTTAGTAGTATAACTTACAGCTATGTACTCGTACTAGCTATAGAGATATCCAATAGGGTGAAAAAAATTCAGAGTCATCGAGTTCAAATATTTTTCTTGACTCGATGATGTTTTGCGACATTTTCGTATATCCGCAAAAAGGAAACAACACTGTTTATTTATTTCTGTATAATGCGAAACCGATAATCGAAAACAACATTTCCCAGCATGTCATACTTTCTTAAAGGATTACCATTCAAGCCGGCGATGCTTCGGCTTATACTTAAAATTCGCCCATTTACATAATCATCGACAAATTCAACGCTCGCTGAAGGAATTTCCTTTCTTTTTAGACCGACTACTATTTGAATTATACAAAACACCAACGCAGTTATAGCCAAAACTTTCTTAGATTGTGATCACGTCGTGTCATCTTTCTACAAGCATGGTTAACATACTTTTCTTTAAAAAATGGCAACAAAATTTCCTAGGTACCTTTTTCGTACCATAAGTTCAGCGTGACTTTTTAGAAAACATTTCAAAATAGTGACTTACAGTGTTTTTAATGCATTTTTTTATGCTTTGAAAATGTTTCAAAGACGTTTTAGCAATTTTTTCTAAATTTTGCCAAATTTTTACTAAAATTTTATGATTTACTTATTGATGATTTACAGTGTTTTTAATGCTTTTTCTCATGTCATGAAATTTTTTCGAACAAAAAATTATAACGAAAATTCAAAAATAAGTGAGGTGTTTTCATGTGACATTTTCTATCAAAATGATCGAATAAAAACACGAGTTAGAGTAAAATTAACCGATAATCGAAGTTGATAAAAAAAAAAAAAGAAAAAACCGATCGCAAAAAAAGCGTAAAAATATGAGGTACGTAAGTAATTCAAACGCGCCGGAAAGATATCTATTTTACTGGTAATGTAACAAATTACTCGATCGAATTCTATATATACCGCATCCAACAACAAATATAGGTAGGAAGGTAGGTAGTAGATACATCTTCTCTATATACGTATTACGTACACAAGGCAAAAACACTGCGTAAAATTTCCAACACGATTTTCAATCAATTTTTGATAACGATGAAAGGCAAACGGTGGCGAAAGAAATGATGCTGACTCACGAATAAGAGAGTGAAGACGGAGAAAAAAACAGGATGAAAATCCATTAAAGTGTATGTAATTCGTTTTGACGTGGCCTTCATAAAAAATGAATTGATTCTTTTATTTAAGACGTTTCAGGTTTTTCATTCGGTTTTTACTGTTTTTCTCTTCGACTACAATTTTACAAAGAATACTACACAGAAAAGCGAGTTAAAAAGGCAGAAAATCTTTACAAGTACCGTTACGTTACTTTTCAATGATGATAACGTCGTGCTCCTATACGCGAATAAGAAAAGATAATTTTTTTCTTTCAAAAATTAAGTACGTAAGTTTTAACGTTGCGTCGTCGTCGGGTTTTTTACTCGACAACTAAACCTTTTTAATTTTCGAACTTTAAAATACGATATTATTACATTGGAAAAAGTGGTTTCGCTATGGTCGACTACCTCAAATTCGAATCAGGGTAAAAATAATCTGCTACGCGATTTCCTTTACAGATTCCCATAATGATAAATGTGTTTCTCCATCTCCCTTCCGCCGCTTGGAAATTTCCGAACGAGAAATAACGCAAGATAAACTATTGGTTTTAATACTTTAAAATATAGCAAAATAATAGAATGCGAATCGGCGAAACATCTCTCAGATGTTATTATTATCTACCATGGCAGATGAAAACGTTGTTGGCCGCGAAATTAACCATAATAACGCATCAACTTTGTTTCTCTAAATCCCTCGAAACTATATTAATCTAAATTACTGATAAGCTTTCCATTAGTCTAGCATGGCTTCAAATTTTAATGCGAAGTGAAATTAACCCTTTAAATATCTGATTGAATAATAAACAAACAAAAAAAAAAAAAAAAATGAAAAAAATGAAAAAAAAATCAAGAGAAAGAGAGCGATAACCGAGACGATGAAGCGTACAGGCGTCTATTGGAGGAAAAAAAAACAGCAAAAAAAAAAAAGAGGAAACAATGCGCGCCCACCAAGGATAAAACTTTTCACAAATTTAACCGCAACTGTAACACCAGAAAAAGATAGTCGTTTTTGGGGGAAATAACACGCGGGGAGTAGGATGTGCTATACCGACACTTTCAAATTAACGTAAAAGTTAAGAGATAATTCCAACTTCATCAAGCTTCAACAAACAAAATGTTCAAAGTTATGATGAAAGCAACCGTGAAAGTTCAAGCCTGAGGGTGAATTAGAGGAAACTCGAGTTTTTCGTGACGTACTAACCATGATCTCGACGCACATACACAACGAGATAACATCTGTTATTAAACTTTAAAAGCTCGTTTCGTTTTTGACATCATCTATTTACGGCATTATTTAAATTTAATTTAAAAACTTTACTAAATCTACTCAAACATTTAAGATTTTTTTCCCTCCTCTTTCGCCAAAAAGTACATACCGACTTGGCCTCTTATTCGCAGCTTCCGAGTAAAAAAAAATTATCGCGCCATGAAAAAGACAAAATTACGCTATTTTGTACTGTAAATATAGCACACAACACGTAAAAGTACATACAACTTTTTCTATATTTTTCGATCAACAGCTAAATGAACGCTGAAACACCTTTTGAAAATATACCTACTTTTATATAAGAACGAACTCGGCAATCTCGAGTTCGTATTTTTTCATTTCAAATCTGCGTCTTGCAGTAACTCTATTCTAGTATACCTATACTTACACTTTTGTCTGTTGTCGTAACACTAGACGAGTATTAATTTTACAACAGAGCTTTTTGCTCCCTGTTTTTCCTCCACCTCGTCTCATTCATTTCTCTCGCTACATAGCCTACTTTCACGTCGTCATCGTCATTTTGACGACGACGAAACGATCACGACACGACAACGGTTCTCGTTCTCCAAGAAATACTAGAAGAAAATACATCCACCGTTGTACTCGTGCTTCGTGACTGGAATACTCAACTCGTACAAAAACTGTACGAAAAAACGTTAAAAATTCTACATTTCCATCTTTCTTCATCTCCATGCTCGTAGTTTTAATGAGAATTTCAACGTTTAAATTTACCACCTGTCAAAATAAACCTTGAAATTCTTTCGCGACTAGATAATTCCTCATTTCGTATCGAAAATGCGGACGTACTTGCGATGATAATTCGTCGTATACTTGAAAATTCGTCGCATTTTTTGAAAACGATCGTGAATAATTTCCCTATTTTTTCAACTAAACGTCGTTGAGCAACGGTCACTGGCAAAATTTTCATCTTTCTTTGCTCAGGAATGAAGAAGTAATCATTATTAATGGCCAACTAACGATAGAATAAGCAAAGGACGAGAGAGGGGAGGAAATCGAAACCCAAAATATTATGGACCCGGACCGTCTCTCTTTTAGAATTTTTATATGTTTCGAACTCAACCGGGACTTCATATTATATGCACTGAAAAAAATCACAAACAAAATCAACAAAGTGATTTTTCGTTTCACACAAAGCTAAAGAAGACTCATGGCTGTCTAACGATATTTCAAAATGTCCAACTTTTACCGGACTTTTTAGAATAGAAAAACAAAAATCTAATATTTTTACGAAATCACAAAAATCACCACAAACACGAGTGATTTTAAAAAAAAGTATCACATTGAGGAAGAAAAATTTTCATATCTGTCAATCGTATCCCTGGAATGCCTGATCGCATCCCCACTGGATTCCCTCCATCAAGGTCAAACTTACTCTTATATATTAGTCGAACTCCAAATACAGATTTTCCTCAATTTCTCAAATAAAATCCAGCTTACTCAAATTGGAAGATGATCAGTAACAAATCCCCTCCTCTTCTCGCAAACACAGAAACCCCCTGAGTCTTACACCGAGAAAATGTACATAAAAACCATCCGCAGATCTGCATAAAAATACGTCAATTTGCCATGCTTCAAATTAAGATGAACCAACTGACGTTTTTGCATCGATATCTTCTTTTTATAGACCTGGAAAAATGTAAAAGATATAAAATGACGATATCGTACATCCGATTCGAAGCTCCGTTCGTAAGTGTATCTTGAACAAGCAGACACGCTGCTGTCGAAACGTCGGTTCATCATAATTTGAAATACTGTAGCACGTGCTCGTGTAGTCTATCTCTATAATATACGTTCAGTATACATTCCTTTACTTTGGTAATTACATAAATCGTTACACGTAATAATAAACCTATTTGACGAAACTTTTTTATTTCTTCTTCAATAATGCTACTCGTATCATCTCATAAAGAGAGGGAATAACAATACAAACACCACGCCACCCGACCTAGCTCGACATCCTCAAAACAACAGCTTAAAGGGAGGGAAAGCAAAAAATTTTTCAAATTCCAAAAAGCAACATTCGACAATAAAATTCTTATTACACGGCTCTTTGAAAATTTGGTCGTTTAATAATTCCGCGCGTATACAATATTTGAAATGAGTTTGTGTGACTGCAAATGAAGTGCTTTGCAGTCAACTTTCGTATTTATTTCGTCTGTTGCTGCTTTCTATAGAATCGAATTTGCTTCTCCAAAGCTTTTACCGAGCTTTTATTATTATGGCCGTAACTTCGATTTAAGTCGCTCAAATTTGAAAATATTATTACTTCTACGACTTGGAAGTTCTATTGCGAAGTTACTTAAATTTGAAAACTTTTCAAAATTGCCAACTGCTGTTGGAAAATTTCGCCGAGAAAGTTGGCGCGTTTTTTTTTTGTTTTTCATGCGGAACGTCTTAACTTCTGCGAGCTTTTGGTAAATGTCATTTCGTCTTTATTCCATTATTATCGAAGGTATGACGAAATTGAAAAAGAATTTTATTTCATTTATGTTTTTTTTCTCGATTGTTTAATTCGCAAAGGGTGCCACGTTGATGCTTGTTTCTTTTTATTTATTTCATTTCATATTTTTTCATCATTTTTTGTCGAGTTATATTTAGGCAATAAGCTGTAGTGAACATGTTGATGACATAATGAAGGTGGCCGAGTGTGAATTAAATAGACAACCGATAATATTGTAGATAGATCATTGAATGTGATTGTGCCGTAGGTAATGCAAAATGTTGGTAGGAACAAAGATTTTTTAAATTTCAAATAAAATTTCTAAATTAAAGGAGCTTTGACCTATTGAAATTTTCAAAGTGCGCTAGTACCATAAAATTGGGATGTACCTAAGACACCACGGCACTAAAAATTGAGATCAATCGTAGCTCCTTCAATTTTAAATTTAGACTTCAAAGTGTCTCGTGATAAATCCCCCCTCCTAAAAAAAAAAAGAAAACAAGAAAGAAACACGATCAACACAAAGGCCAATGATATCAAAAAGAAGATTTTTCCATCTATGGGCTAATTCCAATCACAAACGAATTTACAGCCAAAAAAATTAAATTTAAAAAAAATCGTCACAACGAGAAAAAGAAATAAAACCGATAGGTAGTACTAAAAGAACAAAATCAAAGTAAAGGCTCATACGTATTTATGGCACATACGCGACAAATGTAGGTAGATTTGAGCATCGAAATATGTTAGAATATCAAAGGAAAACCACACACATACGAGATGTAAAGTCGAGATGAAATTTGCGTACGAGTAAAACAGAAAAATAAATAAAAATTTCATAGCAAATAAAACGAAAAAACTTGTTTTTTCTTCGCAACTTCATACGAAATCATCTTTATCGAACGAATTTGGATGACACGAAGAAACATCAAAAAGTCGTCTCTTATTCTGTAGGTAGTAAAAAAAAAAAATACGGTGGAAATTTCAAGGTAATTTCTTTCGGTAATGACACGCCAGATCGCTCGAAGGTAAAGTGGAAAAACGGGTCAAAATTCATTCTCATTTTACTCGTACAATTCTCGTCTGGATTTTATTTGCGCCTACGTGTACACATTTTATTTTTATTTCGTCGACAATATGCTAAATGACTTCTTTTCACCTTACCCAACGTGAAGCGAGAATTCTCATTCAGAAATCTTCTTTTTCTTCGACATCGTACAAATCTCATTACCTCTGGATAATTTGTTTTTACGAAAAACTCCTTCGGGAAATCCATCCGACGTATTTTAAAGTCCAATAAAGCAAGGCTTACATTAACTACCCATTTCGACGGTCTTCCTCTTTTTTTTCTCTCCTTCTTTCTTTTTTCCTCTCTGTCTTCTCTTTTTCTATTTCTCACTCCGTATGGAGCTCGAGCTCGATCTTCTCATAACTTTCATTTCACCGAGAAACACAATTGTTCTCGTATAGGTTACAGCGTAAAATTTAGCTCGTCTTGTTTGTACGTTTATTTCCCGCCAACAAACGTTTCCTGCAAGATCTGTTCTGTTGGGTGCGTACAACGATTTCAAATCGTTTAATTCCATTTTATCTGGTAATTGCATACTCTTTCTCTCTCACTCGCACCCTTTCGCCCGTACAATTATAAGAGTATTTTGCGTGTTTCGTTCTAAAAACATAACACTCAGCGTATTGTGCATCGAGTTCGAGAGCGATTTTTTTTATTCAGATTTAATCGTTTCCTGGAAAGGATAACGAAGTACTGTATATGTAGATGTACATATTACGTGTAAGAGGTACAAGCACACATATTCTGCGAATTACAAATTCTTCGGATTTCGTTTTACACTTCGATAGGATTATATGCTTCGGCAATATGGAAGTCCATTATCATTACAACGTGCGAGTATACCTAATGTATTCCCACAGAAAATCATCGTTTTGGTATAGGGTAAAACTGAATTCTTTCGAAACCACAAAACGCAATATTGTTGCTGGAGACTTGTAAGCTTCTCTATGCTAGGTTTTGAGCGTGTTTTTCGAGGCAAATGTTGCCATTTTGGGAGCATGCGAGACGATAGATTAAAATAAATGAAAACTGAACGTAATTGCAGTCGTATTGTCATCGTGAGTTTCAAATTTAAAGACTAATGTATTCACAAATGAGCGAACTACAGATTAATGATTCAAAGAGACAAGAGGGCATTGACTTTCAGCTTCTCGAACAAATTTCAAAGGTTTTTTCTGTGGGGGGGGGAGGGGTCGAGAAAAAAGCGACGGAGAGATGCCAATTTTCATTTGTAAAAAAACAACTGCGAATTATTTTTCAAAAATCCAATCATGCGCCTTTCTCAATGATGTTTTCAGGTTTCACGCTACCACGTGAAAAATATGTTAATAGATTTGCATAACCAGTTCGCCGTAGATACGATCTACTGCACATCATTCTGAAACAAAAATGCAGTCAGGTCTTCCGATTCCGCTAGAATTTTTGAGTCCCTTTAATGGGCCAGTGAAATGATCATTATTTTCTCCCAACTTTCAAGAGGTTGAAGGGTTCGCAATTTTCCCTCATTTTGTGATTTCTTACGAGGTCGTAAAACTTTGAAAGCTTATAAGTAGCTTACACCTGCTTAAATTTTGAAGAAAAAAAATGTTTACGTGAACTAGAGGAGAATAAATGGAAGGTTAAAGCTCAAGTTTTTATTGTCAGAACAAAATTTCGAAAATTTGAAAAAATTACCTGCGAGGAGGATAAATAGGAGATTTAAAGCCAAGTAAGTAATTAAAATTTTGAAAGCTCGCAACTGAACTTCCAAGGTGTAGGTAAGCTCGAGTTTTTATAATCAGAACCAAAATTTGAAAATGTAATTTTCAAGTTGAGATCTTTCAATTTACTTCTACATATATGGGATGTAACAATAAGACAAGCCTTAAATTTTTGAATAAAAAAAAATCATTTCACCTCAACTCGAATTTTATTCACCAACTATAGGTTCAATAGCAGGATAACCAGCCATGTTTATAAAAATACATCTCAGTATCTGTTCCAAGAAATTGTAACGTTTGAGTAGACTAGACATCACGTTATGTATAAAAGGTTTTTCTTATATTTTTCCAATTTCAAACGCGAATAAAATCGTTAGAGCTGAAAATAGAAATAATGGAAAAAGAAACCCCCAGCACAGAACAGAGGAAAGCAAACAACAACGACAATATCCCCATACATGTATACACACATTTAACTGAAACCTAACCCATCTTCGCATCGCGACATCAGCAGCAGTTACCTACTTGCGACACTGATAAATCAGAACGTTAACACAATTATACACAAGTTGAAGGGAAAAAGGGAAAAACGTCTAAAACAATTCCAAGACGGTAATTTGATAACGTCGTCGTCTTCTCTATCGGAAGAGGATGAAGAGGCATCGTCGGATTTTCTGCCATCGGCGTCAGTGGGGGTAAAAACAAAAACAAAAGAAGCGCAATAAAACAAAGTAGAAAAGTATAGAGCGGAGGGTTAAAAAGAAGCGTATAAATGTTACAAAAACGCATACTATGTATATAGCGACGATTTTAGAAGCACAACGGGCTACCAATGCTACCATACATACGAACGTATTTTGACCAATAGGATTAAAGCGTATAGTATCTTAACGAAGGACTTCGGTCAACAATAGGAGTAACCGCAGAGTGTATATTAAAGTTGGCTTTTATCTCAGATAAAGGTTATACTTGTTAAAGGCAACTTATTATACTAGTTGCGGCAACTATCCGTCCGTTTTCTGACATAGTTGTGTAAGAGGTTTATCTACACTATGCTATGGTCGAAGCTGAACCGAGCGAAAAGCTAGTCCTGCTCCACCCCGATGGTCTAAACCGTTGGAAAAGGAAAAGACACCCGAAGTATGGTACCTAGTACTTACCCATCTACGTCAAGAGCTAGATAGGGTTATACCTCTACTTAGGTACAAAATAACAAAATAGGTAAGTAGATGTACTGTATAGAGACAGAGAGACAAGAGTGAGTAACTATACATCGTGTAAAGGCGTAGTCTCAGCTTTAATTACGGTTATTTAAAACGTCGACGAAGGCGCTGGGCTGCCTTTCACAGTAACTGCTGCGATTCGAGTCGAGTCGAGTTTTGCAGTGTGAAATTACATTTTCAGCTTGGTAACTTCTTTCTGCACGCTTTAGTTGGCAACCAACAACAGCGACGACGACAACGACGACGACGAGTGATTGTAGTAAAAGTCTCGACAATGTTGGAGAAACACTCTTCGTCTGATTCATCCCCTTATAGTGTCGACTGTCGAGTAAAGTATAAATGTGCAATGCATATACTAGTAAGATCGCGAGGACTGGGGTAACGACTAACGATTCGGCGGCGCGGCGTCGCTCGTATTTTCGAATTTATACACCGTAAAGAGCTACGTCGTCATGTACTAGGTGTACTGAAAACGGCTAGAGAGGTTGAAGGAAGAAGCTCTTGGAACAATACGAGGCGGTGTCGACTCTGTCTGCAAACAAGCTTTACAACTTACAGAATAATTTCACGATAACGAAATCACGTACCCGTGTTTCCGTTTTAAACCGAACTAAAATCGCGCCGAAAAAAGCGTATTCCTGCGCTGCAAAAATGATTTAACTCGCTCTCCTTGCTCGGCTAATTTTTATCACTGTACTATTATATACTGGTACCTAGACTATATACTATAGTTTTAATTAAGAAAACGCCGGCGCGACAACGATGCAGCGGGATAAAAGCAGAAAATAACGTGGAGCTGGATTGTAGTATGTATGTACCAAAGGTAAAAAGTTTACATCTGATACGTTAAATCTGCGAGCTTTGAAGCGGCGGAGCTGGTAAAGTTATAACAAATTTTCAAGCTCAAAAACCACCTTTAAACTAGAAGACTTTTATCAACTGGAGCATCGTGCGCGTGTATTAAACACAAACGACGACAAAGACGAAAAAGGCATCCTCATCCTCTTCTACCATGATAAGAATTTTATTTTTCTCGCCTTCGCAAAACCGCTCTATCTCACTCCAATCTTCTCTGCCATTTGTACGTATACAATACCTGGACCGAATCCAGCCAGATTCTACGTTATCTGTGCAGAAGCTTTATGAACGAGCTAACGTATACGTATACCTACGAATTAAAAGACGCCAGCGTATTTAGCGTCGTCGGTTTCGTATATAATGAACGAATCGTCGTGCACAGGGTGTTTCATAAGGCAGATGCTCTTCAACCTAATAAATAGGCATCCGTGTTACATTTCAAGCCTCGGTCACACGTTCTTAGTTAAGGGGAAAAGATTTCAAACTATTGATAAATTTTTAGATTTGGCATAAACCCTGATTTTTCAGCAATAATGTTAGCTCATAAATCACACTGAAACTTCCGCTAAATCATAACTAATTTTTAAAATCTTTTTTCTATTCATTTCTTTACACGGGAGACATCCCAAATCAATTGAAAATTTTTTGAACTGGGCAAAAAATTGAAAGAGTATTCAAAAATAAACCATCAGATGAATTTTGAAATTAAATTTCATTTTTGATGAGGAATTTTTGAAAATTCAAAGACTGATTTCCTTCTTTAAATCGTTTTTTGATTATACTTTCGATTCTCCAAAATATTATGGAATCGATTTTCAAAAATACTTTCTTACAAGTTCAAATCCATATTTTAATGATACAAGTCAGTATAATGTTCGAAAATTGAAAAATTCAAAACCCACCGAAAACTCCAGATCGATTTAAAACCACAACCAATTGATTCAGGAGATCTAAAATATATGGTAGAAACCAAGTTTCAACTTCAACTATAAGATTTTATTGAAATCTTTTTCAGTGTCATGTTTTCAATAACGATAAGAATTGCTCCTGGCGCAGAACCCGCCCAACCATTATGGCAACGAAGAAAAAAAATTAAGAGTGTTTCCCACAGCACTGTCAATGGTAGGAGAACGCAGTTATTTGCACTTGAAAAAATTATGCTTATTTCCGAATTGAAAAGGTTGCTTCACTTATGAAACACCCTACGTGTACTAATAATAATTTGTACATTGTACGTAAGCGATTCCGCAGTTTTAATTTCTCTTTTACTCGATTAAACGCTTCGAATTCGATTTCCATTCAACAGCATCGTTTTAAAGTGGCATAGACCTCTCAGCGTATTACACTAACGTAAGTATATGATACTCGTTATTAAACGTGTTAACTTCCCTCTTTAAAATGTCAGCGTTCTGAACGTAGTAGGTGCGTTTCACGTTACCCTCTTTCAATTGATGGTGAAATTATGTTGTACGTATATGTCAACACGCTTTATTAATATCAACTTTTCGTACGTATATTAGTTTAAACGTTTGTTTGAAAATTTCACCTCAAAGCGAGTAAATTAGTTTTGCCAAATGTCGTAAAGCGTCTAGATGTATTAATGATCACGTCGATTAGGTTATAAATTTAATCCGCCTTATTTAATACCCAGCTACCAAATACGCAGATGTTTGAATAAAATACGCAAAAGACAAAACATCGCCCTAATTCGGATGAGAAGATTAAAATCACGGAGAAGGATTTGCAAAATGTAGGAAATTCGTTCTTATAGAGAAGAGAATAGGGGTTATTTAAAGTTTGAATATCACATAACTCGAGTTCCTTGCTCGAGCTGCTTTTACCGAGTAAATTTTGGAAAAAGTAGACTACCTATACCTAGTTTCAAAAGTTGATATTTACAGCATGTTTGATAAGAAAAAGCAAAAGTCAGAGCCCATATTCATTTAAAATTTTCCAGTAACGTGAAGAGGGGAAAGGCGGGGGGAGTGGAAGTCGCTATTTTTTAAAAGGAAACATATACGTGTAATTTTTTCGACGAAAAATTCATCAGGTGAGCCGGGATTCAAATCCGGGCTCTCTTCAATATCAGTTCGTTGTGCTAACCACTGCACCACCGCCAGCCCGAAACATTCGTTTTAAATTTAATTGAACTTTCAAGTAGGTTCCTCTAGCTCTTCAACATCAACCAAAGAACCTCTACTCCCAAAAGAACTGCCTCGAAAAAGAGCCATCCGACCTTCATTGTGATATTCCCACATGTTTGATTTTGAAACAGATTTCTCTTACCCAGCCATAGTAGATTCCAATTCAAACACCGAACTCTTTCGCAAACCTACCCCGAGCACCATATTATATGAAAGCATCGTCGGAAGACTCACCTAAAACAGAAAGAAAAAAACGCAAATTAATACACAGAAACCACGTCGAAAACACAAATAAAAATAAAAACATTCGTAAGCAATAAAAATATACCCCAAAAAAAAAGGATGACATATCAACATTCGTAATGGGTCATGGGCACAAGTACGTATATTTTGAGCACCAACCCGGAACATTTGTTCATTAATTAACTCGGTTTATCTAGAGCACAACATTAGGGTACATCGAGACGAGGAAAATAATTTTCTAAGCATAAAAATTATACACCACAGAGCATCAGCTAAAGATAAAATTTTAATCGTCGAATTAACTTTGATTTACACACAGAACTGATAACGCGTAACGTTTCAATTTAATTGGTAAAGTTTGGTGTACGCGTTATTGTGTATATAAGTATGTTTATGCCCTTTTGTGAATACACCACAACAACTACTGAGATTGTACACCAAACAAGAGGGAAAATCCGATTTCAGATAACACAAAGAAAGAAGGACATTTTAGGGCTCATCAAACGGTGCCTTTGGGGAAAATTTAATCATCCTTTGAGCGTATTAAACTTTCTCCGCGGTTCAACCGATTTGCGGAAAATGAGGAAAACAGAAAATCTCGCAAGAAAATACTCGTAATATTCACGTGTGCTCTGCAATTCGTTCTGTTATTTCAACGTTTCTAAAAAATTTTAAAAAAAAATCAAGATTTTTTCTATGCCCATGGAGAGACAACAGTATCTCACTCATATCAAATCACTCCACAGGGTGTCCAGAGACTATGAAGTACCTGAATTACCAAACTGAAAATTTAAATTTATATCACATTTTGAAATAAATGCTCAAATTGAAGTTTTTTTTCAATGTGTGTGTGTGTTTTCCCCTCAAACAATCCCTTCCCCCTTTCCACAAATACTCCACATTAATACCTACCTAGGTTACTTTTTTAAAAACAATATGTTATTCTTGGCCTAAAAAATTCAGAATTTGCAAGTTCAGACTTTCGCAACAAGCTACAACACATCGATCACTAGTTCGACTTCCCTTATGTTGGGTAACTTTATACACAAACAAAGGAATGTTATTTTTTATTCTCCTTTCAACCACGCGAATAACTAATGGAGAGGCTTCGCAGCATTATCTTTCTTTGAAGTTACCTAGTAGCTAAAAACTTCGCATGGAATTTCTTTTTAAATTATTACGAATATTCGACGAAGTAGTTTATATTTTCGTCAGGTTCGCTATCACTTTACCGTTGATTTACGAGGTAATTTTCTATCCGTATAAGTTCACTTTAAGGCACAAGCGTATACTGTACAAAGGTTAAACGTTGAATTTTCTGCACGCTCGATAAAACTATAAATTAGACGTAATTTTACGCGAATATATATTCCATCGTTTTAGAAATTTTTGCGGCCAATTTCAAACATACCTACACACTCGAATACAAATTTTTCCGCAATTTCAGCAACAACAACAACGTTACAAATATGTGCCTGCCCGTCAGCCTCATCTTTATACGCGGAGGTGTACGACAAATAAAAACGTATGTTTACCTTTACGCTTCTTCTCTCGCATTTCACCGGACGGGATGAACGTAGGTATAACAAAGGAAAAGTGTTTTAATGCAGTTAATTTAGTTTCAACGTAATACAAAAGCGGCGTAAAACCTGAAAGCAATTTGTTCACTTTTAAACAGACATTTTCATTTTCACCTTGCTGATCTGGAATAGTACTGCGGCTCGAGCCCGACTCGACTATACATGCATAATTTCAACTTACTCTCTCATTTTAACTTATTAATTACGTAGAATACAAAGTACTCCTCTAAACTAAAATTAATTAGCTAACTTTTCGCTCATTTCGCGCCGTCGTGAACTTCGTATCTCTTATTTCTGCAGCGTAGGCATATAACTCATTTTTAAATAAAAACTTATCGAATTTATTCTTCACACTGTGCTGGTGGAACCCCTCGATCTCTATAGCCTAGCCATTCTCAACATTCTGCAGCTTTATTTCGAGGTGTAGTAAGCGAGTAATTTATACCTATACGAGTTTCGGAACACCAATTATACATTAGGCTATGTTTAAAATCGAGAAAAATATAACAAGCTTCCTCTCGCTTTCTTTCTCGCATCCATTTACCCTCAAGCTACACTCGAGATTACTACACCGAAGATAATTAAATTCCAAAACTTATAGAATTCTTTTTCAAACTCCAAGAGTTATTGAACTAGAAATTACAAAATCCAATATTGTTGGGTAAAATGAATTTAATTTCATTTGATACTTTTCTCTTATCCATTTTCTCCCGCAAGGATTCGCGCATCGCGCAGCCGATATTTCGCCAAAGGTTGTGATAAATAATGAATTATTTCTTCGATCAAAAATTTCGCTTTATTTGTCAAAATAAATCAGGTGTAAGATGAAATTATGACGTTGGAAATGTCACAGAGTTGAATGTTTTACAATCGAAGTAGACCATACACGTGTCTACTGCCTACGAATAACGTTGCTCTTCGCGTATTTCATGCCGAGAGCAAGTCGCTAAAATATTGGAATTGTTTGGCATCGGCCGAAACGAATACAGATATCTTGAAAAAAGGACCTCGGTATTTTCCAAAATATTTTTCTTTTTACTTATTTACCTATTCATAATATAAAATTTCTTCATGGGGGCAGTTTTTATGTAAGTTTTTTAACATCTAGAATTTATAAAATACAGCTGTAGGCTCTAGAATATAGCTTAAAACTACCTACCTCCAATCAGCTTTCCGACCTACTTCATTTGATAAAATTTGGTGGAAATCTAAATCTTCAAAAATCAGCTCGAGGCTTCAGAACTGCTCAAAATGGTTAGAAACAATTTTCAATCAATTTGAGAGGTCGAAAATTGGTTACAAACCAAATTTAAGCTTTCTATGTCAATTTGGTAAAATTTTGATTTTTCAGCTTTCATGAGCCCAAATTCGATTTTCAAAAATTCATCAAAATAACCTTGGTCCAAAATAGGTATGTTTAAATTTTTAGTAGATGAAAATGGCCAAAAAAGATGAAATAAAAGGGTCGGAGCCAATTACGAAGGAAATTGAAAAGTGCACGTGACATCAAAAGTCAGCAATTTGGAGGAGAAAAAAATGGGTTTCTTGTGATTTTTTGACCTTGAATCCCTTTTTCACCGCTTCAAACAGACCAAGAAATCCGAAATTTTGCGTGTCTATTCCAGATGCGCGTTTTGGTGGTTTCGACTTTTCAACTCCTCCTCCTCCTCCTCCTCCCCTTCCAGCTACAAAAATGTATATTTTTTCGCCTTCTTTCACGGTTTTAAATTATTTTGTGGCATCGCTGGAGTCTCCCTAAAATGATCCGGAAGGCTAAAATTTGGCACATACGCAATTGGAGCGTACGTACTTCGGATGTGTGTGAGTGGAGAGGAGGGGTGAGGGTAGAACATTCGATCCTTAAAATTCTTCCTCTAATGCCTGACGTGTTGGTAAACGAACCATTTTTTATTCATTTTCTCAACAATGGGACCATTTTTTCTTCACATAAACCTTTTCAGAAGGATTAATATAGGTACGAGAGACTGGTAAGGTACGGCGAAGAGTTACGAGAAATGTGGAAAGATTGCACGGATAAACGCTGTAATTTTTGGTCCGTTTTACCCTCACCTCAAGGTAGATATGTAAATGAAGAGTGAGTTTTTGGAAAGCGAAATCACTATTTGGTATGTTGGCTAGCAGCCCGAAGAAGTTTTCAGGCATTCTTCCCACAGTAGGCAAAAAAGTTTCTCGCTGCCACGTCCACGTCCACGTCCACGTTAATACGTTAATACGCTCGGATATAACCATAACAAGAGGTATAACGATACAAAGACTATAGGTACGAATAAGGTTCTTCCAATTTTGTGTATTTTAGCATCCTCGCGTCTATTTTAACGATTTTCAAAAGGCATATACCTAGGCATTATAGTCTACTTTGTCTGTACGACGAGACGAGACTTACGATGAATCGCATATACTATGCAAATATGTAAAATGTCGTACTCATCTTGATAGTGAAAAGTTGAAATGAAATGGCATTATTAATACGCCAATGAGGCATTTTGCCAGCATTTCTGTTTGTAGGTGGAACGACGAACATATAAAATACGAAAGGGGTTGCGTTTTGCATCGTATAATCCTTAATATTATATGATATACATGGCTTATGATATTAGTTTGCTACTTAGCTTTTGCATTTATGCAACGATTTTTCCAACGATTTGAGCCTACAGCGGTGATCGTTGTCATGGAAACTGGTATTCTGCTATCCGTAATGAAAGTGGAGCTTTGGCTTTAGCTCAAACCTATATACTCTATATGTGTAGAAATATTGTATACCATGTACCATAATATACATCTACATGCATACTTGTATGGTATAAGACATACTACTACGTTAAAATTATAATTTGTTTGCGTTTTGCTAAATGTACTATCGTAGCTTTGACCGATTGCTCGGAAAATACACGGAAGGAGTTCTTTTTTTCTATTCGAGAGAATGAAGTTACTCGATTGTATAATTGTGGAGAACCATTTATCTAAGCATGCATTTCTCGATATCATATGCAGACATTTGAAATACTACATACGTCGAATAAACACCCAATTTTTTTCTCGAACACACTCGTAATCAGAACATTAAATAAATACACTACTTTTTTCTCACTAGCATTGTACGTTTTGCGAAGAAAAAACAAATGCATTAAAATATTTATTAGGCTTAAACTCGTTAATTTTTTGGAGAAAAATATTTACATTTATTGATCAATCGTCAAACTGAGGATCCAAACATGTCAAAGTGTTACTTGTTAACACGCGTTGTCTCTTTTTTGTTCCAAGCCGAATAAAAAAGAAAAGAAAAATAAATTACCGAGCTTCACATCGTACGATTTCGTTATTTTCAAATATTTTTCCAATTTTAAAACCGAGAATAATATTTGCATAACAAGCTTCAACATTTTTCGTATATTCGAAAAAAAAGCCATATCTACCCATACAATGAGTAAAAATAATGGTAAAATCTTTGCAAAAATATTCTGGTAAAATTTCATCATACACACGACCCTCTATTTTTTCCACCCAAACAAATTTTCATCGCGGTTTTTCCAACGCTATAAATTTGCAGAAAGCTCGCAGTACTACAAGATACGTACGTAACGTAATAATTAATTCGATGAAAAAAAAGTGCCAACTGCGAGAAAATCTGAAATTTCTGGTAAAGTTGGTTTTTACACATAAAAACACGGTTGTTTACGCAGTTTTCATTTCGAGCTCTCTATGTTTTGTTTGCTTTCACGAAAAAATTTACTTTTTACGAGAAACCGGCTAATTATGGTAGTTAAATTAAACTTAATAGCCAGTGTTTAACTTTCCTGCCGCGTGTAATTTAAGTCTGTTCAAAGGTTAAGGTTATCAACGTAATGTTCTTTTTTTTATTTTTTCCACCATTGGCGTTTTATTTTTTCTTTCACTTTTGAAAATTCAATTTCAAAAGAAAAACTACCATGTTGAGAAATTAAAACCTAATTTTCATTTTTTTTTTTCAAATTATCTCGTAGCGAGTAGAGCAATAAGGGATACCGGCGTTATTTTTAGCATTTTTTTTAATGAAACAAAAAAAACGACCGTGAGATACCTATGTATATATTTACAAAACAATTAACCGTTAATTCAAAATACAAAATGAATAAATAAAGTCGAGTTTAATTAATCCAATGAAGCGAAAATTCTTCCAAATTATTCATTTTTTCTAGAAAAATGATGGGTATCTACCGAACCTACTCGTCTCTTAATTCGATGCGATATCATTGGAATCATTTTCTATTGTCGACTGTACTTATAAGAAAGAGAAAACAACGAGAAGCAATGAGATGGAAAAAGTACTTCAAATGTCGAGTAGGTAAGCATAGCAATACTTATGTGTATTTCATATTGCAAGTTCGTAAAGGTTGACATATGAAAAGAAGATTGATAGTGCTAAGACCGAACGTACATACGTAGATTACTTCGGCGCGTATACTTATTACCAGAAATGTCGACATTTCCAATTGAAACGGCGACGCTTCAAGCAGTTTCATAAATATTGCTTCAAACTGAGTATTAAATGGATTTGCAATTTTACTCCAGTAGTTGCTGTTATACGATGCAGACGATGTAATCCTTAAGAAATCGTTATAGGCAAAAAAAAATCCAAAGCTTAATGCAAGACGTATCGCTATTTCTTATTCGCATAATTTCTTATATGGTTATTCATTTTTTTAGCCGGATTTTTGTGGATAAAAATCTTAACTATTAGAAGATATTGCAATACAGTGGCTAGTGAGTTGTGTTGAGGAGAAGGTACCACGGTCCACGTACATGAGATCCACCTCATGATCCTACAAATTCATCTTGAACCTTCAAAATTGAATAAATGAGAGGAGAAAGCGGTGCACATTCTTATTTTTAAAAAGTTGAATCTAAAATATAGGTGGATGATCAAAGTTACACAACACATCAAAATACAATATAATCATCATCCCAACACAAATAATCAAAAGAAAAACATTCTTGACCTTGAAAAAGTTGAAGCCACGCCTACAACCGGTTCAAATTGATGGAATGCGCAGTTGCCAAAATTCACAGGATATGAGAAACCATTTACCTTTAATACCATTGCTGAGAATTTTTATCAGAGTTTAGACAGAAAATTTTTAAAAAATCCAACCAATTGCTGAAATAATTGAAAATTTGTAGTAGTGACAGTTTTAGTTTCCAGTAATCTTGTACCGCCAACGTTCAACAGAAAATCTTAACGTGCTTTCTTAGCGAAGGAAGGGAGATGTTAGTTGTAAACATTCGAACTTCTCTTCACTCTTCAAGCATACAGTAGGTAGGTACAAAACAAAACAGTCGATAAATGATTAAAGGAAAAAAATGTTTTCAATATTGTCAGCTAACTACTTATGGATATTTTTTAATTTTATTGAAAACTTTTTTTCTTGTTGACGGTTGTGTATTTATTTTCATTTTAGAAGCGTATCGAATTTTGCAAACTTTCTTTAGTCAAATACCTACAAGTGGAGCAGGAAGATATAAAATATTTATGTTTCCACGAATATTAATTTTTATGAGGATAAAAAAATGTTTTCCAGAATAAGTTTTAAAACTCACAATACTGTTTGATTTTTATGTTCCTTCAATAATATAAATCTTTTATTTATTTTTTTGGCAAATATCAAACAGAGATGTCATTTTGAACTTTCACCAATACTTTTTTTGTTTTCAGCGCTATATTTTATAATATGCTGGAATTCGACGAGATGAAGGATAAAAACTTGACGAGCGAAACAACCGAAAGTAAAAAAAAAGGGAACGATGATAGAGAGAAGGAAGTTGTTGAGTTCATTTTTGATATAGTAATTTGTATTCGGTTGATTTATCGTTTTTAACTATTATGACGTCGACGTTGGCAGTATTCGCGAGTATTGGAACGGTGATAGTGGAAGTTGAAAATAGTTTTTCTATTGTTTTCAGTTTGCGTAATGATGCTTGCTCTCCGGGGTTCTTAACTATGATAGCTATTCGTGATTGCCATAGTTTATGGTGAAGAAACGCTGACTATATAGGGCGAAACTCGCTTTAATTAAATTAATTTTCTAGCCAACGTTTTTATCGCGTACGCAATACTATTGCAAGATCAGTTAAGTTTCTTATGTACTTAGTTTTGTTAATGTAATGGAATGCAACCCCTTATACGTACGGTATCTATCAACTTGAAATGAAAGTACACCAACACCACATACTAAGCTACTTGTTGCTTTTCATTTTTTTTATGAGAGGTGCAACGCTTTTGTTATGGGTTACTTTCATCTTTGACGCTAACACTTTCCAAACTGTTCACTGACACGTTCACTTTGTCGTGTACCATAATAATTATGAAAAGCTTGTTTTTTTCGATAAATACCAACGTAACACCACCGGAGTACCTGTGCATTTTTCAGGTAAAATAGCTCGCTAGATATGTAATTTTTCTAAAGTGCTTTTTCCTTTCTCTTTTTTTCATATCTTGATGAATACATAATTATATTATAAATTTAAAAAATAATGTATGCGCTTCTTTTTTTAAAAACATTGCAAAGCTCCTCCACATCGAACGAAACATCCCAACGATTCAAAAATCTTCCAACCAAATTTTGCAATTCTCAACTACTATACCTAAATATCACAGATATCAAGATCAACCTATCATTCGTTCAACGTCTTTTTTTTACGTGACTAGGTAATATGTAGGTACACAAAAGAGGCAAGTTTTAAAAGATCCATTTTTTTCTGACTACTTATAGTACATTGCGTCAGAATCAACTATAAGGTCGTTAGGTTAAACGAGTATATAAACTTATATTTTTTTTAGTCTTTTGAATCGAATAAAAGAAAAAGTTATATGGAGTGCATATGTCAAACGCTGGATTACAAGTATTCCTCCGCCGAACAGTTTTTGTTAATGTTATTCCCATAAAATTCAATTTTCGATCCCCATAAAAGTAAATGGTATTCATTTGTAAGGGTTAAATTGCCTTTTTTTCTTCTGACAATGCTTGGTCCTGAGAACGTTGTTGGGATTATTTTTATTTGGCGCGCTCAAAACGACTATCCGTTTCTCAAACGGCAAAATAAATGAAAGTTTCGTTACACAAAAGTACGCGGTAAAAAGTGTTTTCCAAGTTGGCATGATTCTAACTTTTTTCCTTTTTTTTCTCATACTCCTCGCCCTTGTCTCGGTTTATTTTACATTTAACATTTGAAATTTATAAAAAGCAAAAAAAAAAAGGACCGGGTTGTGGATTTTTTCCAGTAATGTAAGACCAATCCTTGTTTGAATTTTCATGAGATAAATTTGTGGAAAGTAAAATGGAGCTGGAATTTGTAAGTATATGGAGTAAATGGCTGCACAACACAAATACACTGGAGACAAAATTCCAACGTTTTCTTTTATATTTTTTAATACACATCAAGTAAATACTTTTACTGGTTTCATTACTGACAATTTAACATACAGCACATGTTACAAATACAAATCTATTCAATGTGATAAACGTTAATGGTACCGACTTCAACTTTTTCGAAACCTCAAATTTTCATTAGTTTTGGCACACATTATTATGATTGCATTATAAATGCACACTACAAAATAAATTTGAGCTTCAAAAATTATTACCAGTTGAGTGAATCGCATCACTAATTATTTAGCTCTTAGAAACTATACCTACATTTGGATTGGATTTCAGAAGTGAACAAGGTGAATCATCAACAAAGACTCTATTATATTATAATAGGGCCCCTGTTTCTTTTAAAGCCAAGCAGAGCTGTAATAAGAATAGGTATTACTGATCATTTAATTGGTTCTATTGCCATGCAACGCATGATGCGTTAAGCATAGGCGGAGCAAAGTGCTCTATTAGGTCATTCGACGCATGATACACCAGATAAAGGAGGAGCCAAGTGCTCTATTGCGTCATTCAACGCATGACACGCCAGATATAGGTGGAGCTAAGTGCTCTATTAGGTCATTCAACGCATGATACGCCAGATAAAGGAGGAGCCAAGTGCTCTATTGCGTCATTCAACGCATGATACGTCAGATATTGGTGGAGCTAAGTGCTCTATTACGTCATTTAACGCATGATATACCAGATAAAGAAAGAGCCAAGTGCTCTATTGCATCATTCAACGCATGATACGCCAGATAATGGTGAAGCTAAGTGCTCTATTGCGTCATTCAACGCATGATACGTCAGATATTGGTGGAGCAAGCTAAGTGAGCTAAGGGCTCTATTATGTCATTTAACACGCGTCATGTCTACGATCTAACAAAGATGGAGCAGGAGCTATAGGCACTATTGTGTTGTCTAATGGTGTTGAACCTGTTGAAAGCAAGTCAACGTTCTTCATCTTGTATGTACTTATCAAGTCTGCACCTCGGTTGAATTTTAAGGGAAGGTTGAACTTGAAGAAAATATAACTTGATATCTTTTATGAATTTGGGCATAAAACTAATATCTACTGTATATATGTACCTTCTAAGAAAGAGATGAAAAATTCGTCAAAATAATTCCTTTTTGAACAGAACACTTGGAACACTCCGAATGAATGACAGAATTCAAGAGCTTCATTTTTCAATGTTAAATGTTCAACGGAGGAAAAAGTCAAAATGAAATTGTTTTCATGTATAAATTTGGACGCAGTTGTTGCGAAAAAGACTGCCTGCCGGTTTACGTTTAATTTATTGTTTCCCGTGTGCATTTCCAGCTTCGAGGGGATGGTGAAAGTATTTATGTGTGAGTGTGTAAATAAATTAGTTTTTGGTATACATGTACCATGCATACCACTTGTGTATACTCACTATACTCAGACGACAACAACAACGCATACTATAAATACAGAGCCGCACTCTATACCGACAATGTGTCACGATCTGGTAACTTTTCGAACATTTAAAATAATGGAAAAAGCCGCCTAATTTTCTTTACTTATACGCCATAATTCACGGAATTTGTCGCAATTTCCGTATCACTTAACATTCCCTTTTTCAGCATGCCGAGTACATAGTCCGGAAATTATTGCGCAAGGAAACAAGATAACGAGAAAGAAAAACTCTTTCTAATTGTGTATTCAAAAGTTCCATCCATTTGTGTACATATACACAATTATTCATATAAGTTGCGAAACGATAAATGCGCGATTGTTCATTTACTGCAAAAGAGAATAACAGCGCAGCAAATGTATCGTTGGTTTTTGACGCGTGTGTGTGTGTGTGTGTGTGAGTGTGTGCGTGCTTCTGCTCGCAGTCAGTTATCAAACAAAGTTAATTATCACGTATGTTTGCACTTTTCGAAATAAACCAGCGTAATATGGATAATCTGAGTGTCGGTAAATCTTGATTGTTAAATACACCTCAAAAGTGGTTTTAAACTTTTCCAAATGAAATGCATTCACAGTAGGTACCGCGGAATACAAATGCACTTTTGCTATGCAAGTATACCTAGGGGTGCTGGATACGAAAGGTATGCGGTTTCTGAATCAGAAAAAATGACGTATGTACATAAATTTCTTCACAAAAAGGGAGGGGGGCTTTAGTCCAATTATGGGCGCGAAAAATTTGTGATTACTGAATCGAAAAAAATTGGGATACGTACGTACATAGATTTTCTTTGAGGGGCCCATTTTTAGCTCACCTAGGAGTGCGTAAGGATTGCAAGTGGAGGAGTGATGTCTGTGTGAATGTACCATACAAAAAAGAATTGAATAAATAAGGTAAAAAAGTTTTAAAATATTCTATTTAATTTGTGCTGAAAATTTACTTTTCTAGTTGTGAAAATAGCATAAAGTAGACAATATATGACTTTTAATAACAACTCTACTTCGAAATTTTCATCTTTTCAATGCTTAAAGCTAAGACATCTACACAGAAACCTAATCCATACCATCACGTAAACACATCAATAACGTAAAAAAAAAACAAAAAAAACGCTACGATAATTTGTACAACAGTAACAACGACGTAACAATTGAAAAACTCGTCAATACGAGCCGCTAATTTCACTCCTTTTAAAACGACACTATACGTAAAATACGACCGTTGACTGCCATAATAGCGAATTATTATACACAAACAAAAACACGAGCGCTGCGAAATTACACAAATAAGTTTTCAAAACGGTTGCTCGCTTTCAACAGAGGAGGAAAAAAAATAAGAAAAAACGCTCGCAGAACTTAGGGTAATTAAAACACGAAAGAAAAGAAATTCAGCTAAATGAAAATAACTCGACGAATGTCAAAAGCTAATTTTTTAGTCGGTTCGAGTATAACACTTTTTAATCTCGCTATTCGCTGTATTAGTTTTTCTTTTGAACCCTGTGCGCATCCAGCTGCGAGGAAAGAAAAAGGTTGACATTTTTCCACTATCGCGTCGTCATTCTTTTCGTAGTGTAGGTATTTTTGGTGTTGTTGTTGCAAGATGAGCGACGAAGCATCGATATAATATACCTTTTCAATTAACGAAATCCGCTCGTAGCGTAGTAAACGAATTAGAAAACAATTACACCGGTTAAATGACGCGAAAAATTCCAACCAAGGGTTACTCGTACATTATAACGTTACGCGAATGCCGCAACTTTCACACACATCGATACGATAAACTGGCCTTTGAAATAGATGGCAGAGCTTACCAGCGTCGCATAACATTGCTATTATAGCAAAATACTGCCTACCAACCTCCACCCCCCCCCACCCCACCCGCATCAAGTTGGGAAATTTGTAAAAGAAATCATATGTATAGGGAGTGGTGTAGTGTACATAGTTCGGAAATTTATACGGAAATATGCATTAAAATTCTATATGGACTTTTAATTCGAAAACTTTCTTATTTCTATCCTTCTTGGATTAGATTTGTCGAACAAACGTCGACGTTACGAAAACAGAAAAAGGATTTGGTAAAGGAAAATTCTTTTTCTTTTTTTTCTTTTCCAACGCACCATATTCGAATGTCGATGAAAAGAATTGAAAATTCAAAACGCACTACGAGACTATGGTAAAATACGTGTATCGAAAAATGAAATAATTCATCATTATGGCGTTCGCATGGAGGCATCGCACACGCGTTATCGAAACATAACTTACGAGCATAGAATGGATACTGCGACCAGAATCAAATAACGCTGGGTGTGTTTTTTTCTCATTTTTTTTTTACACCATTTGCGTCTCTTCTCTGCTCTTACTTATATACTTCATAATCGATTACGATAAATCACACATACATAAAAAGGTATTCGCACATGTGGTGAATTACATTAACGTGACGAGACTAGCATATACTCGTGTATGGCGAATGGTAAAAGGGTTATAAAAGACAACCACCCGACGGGGGCTTCGCTATATAGCCTTTTTATATTTAATATGCGAGTACACGGTACCTAGTATGTAATGTGTGAAGTATGCCAGCGCAATAATAACGTGTATACTGTATTATAGGCCTAATAGGCTCGAACAATTTATCATGGCTGGTACTTCATAATAAAATAATGTATCATTCGGGCATGTGTATTGCGGTAAGTACACAACTACACACGTTTATACGTACGTACATAACAAAGCTCGAAGCTCTGGCGCCCACCACCTACCCGGCCAGTACCTACCCACCCACCTGTATTACAACCAAGATAATTTGTTCGGGCAATTATTACGTGCACGCCGGAATCAAGCTGAAAGTTTTACAATCGCCTTGGTTTCGTCGACATTGTAATGCTTTCCGAACGACTGCCTTTTCATCGTACTTAGTCAAGTTTTGCAAAACGTTCGTTCGTCGCTATGACGTCGTCGTCAATTTATTCTTAACGCGTCTCTCTGGCTTTATAATTACGAGGCAAAAGTTACCAGTAACAAAAGCATAGCATCGGTGCAAAAATAAAATAAAAAAAAAGAGTCAACTATTCGATCGAGTGAACCTTATTTACGATTAACACGCTTTTCACCCCATAGCACATTGTTCGTGTAAAATGATAAAAATTTTCGCCACCATGCTCCATCCTATTGTAGCGTTTACATTACGTTAAATAAATAATACATAAAAGTTATACCGCGAAAGAATTTAAGGTACAACAAGTAAGTTTATATACGAGTACAGGATAAATTATTAATCGCTTTTCGAGCCAAGTTCGCCGGGGATTATATTAAGCTACATAGAAAATCAAGTAGTTTCCAGACACGGTATTTAATCGCGTCAAATTTTTCCAACTCATGTATTCGATTTGTCTCCAGGGGATGACAGAAGGGAATTTTTTTTAAAAGTATGCCATGCCATTCCTATCGAGAATTTGAAATGAAACGTGATGAAAAATTCAACGGCGGAATCTTGACGTTTAATTTGAATGATTAGAGAAGGGAAATGGAGGCAGGCAGTATAATTTGTGGCTTTAAATTTCAGACTTAAATAAAATACGTTGAAACCACCGCAACCGGATTTGCAAGGAAACTATTTCGAAACCGATTCATTTTAATGTTTCATACGAATTTCATCATACAAAATTAGTTTCAATTTCAAAATAGTTTATAGATGGTTTATAAACGTACCTAACTACCTATTAAAAATCATTTTAAAACCAAAAATGTTTCAATTTGTTTCCAAAACATGGTTTCAAAACTGCGGACTTTCCTCTTTTTAAAATAGTTTCATTTTTGCTTGGGTGAGGATATCCCAAAACATGCTGTAGTCGAATTTAAGTTTTTTTTCAATTTTTAGAAAGGTAGTCCAAACTCTACAAATTCTAAAAATTTTGTTTCTGGAACAGATTTCCCCCTCTATAGAACTAAATTATTATCTATAAATGGATTCGACGTTAAAATGAGATTTAGAAAAAACCATTTTCCTTTAAAATTGTATGTTCACTGTACGACCCTTACCCAAAATTTAGGACTCTTGAAATTAGAATTGAACCTTCGCCACATAATTTTAGGAGAAAGTACCTACTCGTCGAAAGCTTAAATTAACATTTAAAAAAAATAACTTCCTAGCAATCATAGATGCGGAATGAAAATTTGAGAAACTTTTCAAGTTTTCGCGTTTATATTATGTACCTACTTACTTGGATTTCAATTTTTTCTTTCAAAGTCTACAGTGGCGGATCTAACATGTACTCAAATATGCAAATGCGTACTGGCCCCCCTGGCTGTGGGCCCTTAAGGTAAATGATGAGCCCTTCACTTGAACCTTCAACTTGATGAAAAAAATTGGGAATAAAAACTTCACAATGACGAAAAAAATGAGCAACAGAGACAAGACAGGAAACAAGTACATTAAGAGTAGAGAGTGGGCAGTGACGTCGTGATAAGGGGTGAGTCGTCCAAGTCGTCCTACTCGTATATTCGCCTCAGTCGTCCAAGTCGACTCCTCCGTGACGTCAGAATTTGTCGGCAAAATCTTTACTTTGCCGACAACATCACCCATCTATTTTCAAAATTCTTATTTTTTTCAAAAACTTTTGCCCTCGCTTCGCTCGGGCTAATTTGTTGTTATCTATTTCTCAAATTATCAATAATTGTGGTTATGAAAGTATTTTTTTCAAACTTTAAAAAATGTCAGTGGCAAAAAATTTGACTTTTCACATCAAAATTACTGCTGTTTAACTTCTTGAAACTATCAATTTTGAAAAGCTTTTGCCCTCGCTTAAAATCTCAAGAAACCATTGATAAAATTCAGAAAAAATTGAGGTCAGAAAAACCAAATTCTTATATTAAAATGACGTTGTTCTACTTTTCAAATCACAAATTTTCCAAAACTTTTGCCTTCGCTTCGCTCGGGCCATTCAAGGTGTTGCTTTTAAGAATGTTACGAATATGAAAATTAAACAGAAAAAATCCTGAAATACTTATAATACTCAAAGTGTACGAAAAATGAATTCTTTCATTCAAACTTGACGTTGTTCTACGTTTTAAATCATAAATTTTCGAAAACTTTTGGCCTCGCTTCGCTCGGGCCATTCAAGATACCTACTCCTTTTGAAAATGTTAAGAAAATGAAAATTGAACAGAAAAATTCCATAAATATCTACTTACTCATAATACTCAAAGTGTATGAAAAATGCCAATTTTTCATTTTTTTTCTGAACAGAACACTAGATTTTCAACATTTTTTGATACCCACAGTGATGTCAGCACGTTGAAATTTTGATGATTGCTGCAAAATTACAATTCTTTGTCCCTACCCCCCCCCCCCCTAGAGAAACCCTTCAATCCTTCACGACGTCACTGAGAGTAGGGGGACTTATTCTGAACTGGGTCCTTTTGAAATGTTTTGCGTACTGGACCCACCCCCCCTAAATCCGCCACTGATAGTCTATTTTCTCAAGCTGTATCAGAGAATTCATCAATGATGATATTAAATTCAACAGAAAAAAAATGAAAGATTCATTCTTAATTTTCATCACAAATGCAACAAAGGGTGTTCCAGTAAAATGACTGAAATGTCCAAAAAAGGGCGGATCATTGACTGAAAAAATTTTCTGGTGATGCCCAATAATAATCGATCTACGTATGTAGTTTCCCAAATCGAGGAGCAAGGGCATTTTACCCAGGAATACCCTTCATCGGAATTTCATTCTTTCCCCCCCAAAAAAAAATCAACATTTTTGCACAATTTTTTTGTTCTTTCGTATAAAATGTTTTAAGGGGATGGGGGAGCAAATCTGCATCTTTATACACCAGTTCACCAAAACTACACTCCTCTCAGACCCCCCCTCATTTTCAAGTTTTAAAAACACAGGCAGATTCAAGATTAGATCAGAATTTTTCAAAGTACAAGGGGTGAAAAATTATAAAAGAATTGAGGGTATTTTAAATCACGAACTTATAAAACCTAAATCTTAATAAATGTTCCAAATACGTGAAAAAAATGATAAAATACGGCGAGAAAATTTCGCCCAACAACTTGACTTTCGAAACAAGTACAACTTTGTCGTAACTTCGCGGCAATTTTTACCATTTTTTTCCTCGCCGAAGAAAAATTTACTAAAATGACGAAAAGTTCATTAGTACAGTTTATAAAGTACGTCGTCAGTGTAGGTATCGGCGACTGGTCGTTGATTATTTACGAGCATCCATCCACTTTAAAGGGGGGATAAATGGGCAGGGAGCAGATTTATTGCTCGTTTCGTCCCCCTCGAGATTGGCAGTATTTTTTAACGAGTTTGCTCTCTTCCGTGGCGATGGCGCGATCGAGGGTGGTTTTTTTGCTATCTATTTTCACCTCTGAGAATATAATTATGACAGGTACAAAGCGCAAAAATATCTCATCTTTACATTTTTCAAAAACAGGCCAGGGGGAAGGAGCATCCGGTAAATGAGTAAAATTTCGTTATTTTTCTCGCCATATTTTCATTTAGACGCTTTTACGCTACAACTGCTGTTGTCGACAGTGATGCGTAAATTATAAGAAAGATATTTAAAGCTAGATTTCGAAGGGGCGCGCGTAAAATGGACATTTAATTTGGTCTCGCTTACGGCCGGGCAGGGTGAGCCCACCACAACCATTTGTATGGTCGGTGTAGCCGAAGCCTATGTATATACTCGTATCATATACGTACGCCGAGCTTTTAAATGTAAACTCGACCAACAAACAGATTGCCTGTACCTATATACAGCGAAATTGTTTATAGGATAAACGCGAATCGTACTTGTAGTTTTGACTATGGTTTACCTACCACTGTCGGCTTTTACCAGGCGAACACTCCAGGGAAGGTTGGTAAAAATTTTTCATCATTAGCCTTCGCTATGATATTCTTTCAGCGATGAATTTCACTTCCTCACGCTCAGGCACGATTTGTTATCTTTTCGGGTTTTTCCTATTTATTATCCTTTATCAAGCGCGTTATTTCATCTACGCTTTCCGTTAGCGCTTTGTTCTCTTCGCCTATTGCCGCCTGGCCTGCGTTTTTGTTTTTCTCTCTGCTACACTCTTTTCTTTAACACCGTACAGGCTTTCTCTACTATACGTGTACGTGTACCATTATATAGATATATACGCTATATATCTGATTGTTTCAAGCTGCCGCATCTACCATAAAGTTATATTGTTCTTTTTAAAGGTTTTCATATCATTCTTTATCCGCTTCTTTGTTTTATACTATTTTAGGGTATTTTAAAGCGTTTCAATATCGCATGAAGGACTTTGTATCATGTTAACGTTTTTCCCCCCGTGCTGGGGTGTTGATGTTACTGCGGTAGGTTTTTTCATTTCGATGGATTTCGTTTTTTACTTTTTGTTTTCTGGTCGAGTGGTGCTATTTTCATCGAAATGTAGACAGGTTGTAAATTACAAAGATTAAATTGTGTCTTTTGAAATTGATTCCGGGTCCGAGTTAAGTAGGTGAGTTGAGCACGTAATCCTTGAGAACATTGTTTCGAACATCTTTAGTACAGTCGATTGGGGGTATGGGCAGGACCAAAACAGGTTTTTTGTGACAATTTTCTTTTCCCTCATTCACTCTTTTAATATCAATTTGACGAAAAAATGAGCACAGTAATTTTTCAATCTACACTAAAATGCCTACAAAATGAGCCATTCAATTTTTTGGGACTGCGACCAGTTGAATTTACAGTATTTAGAAAGTGAACTGAAGTGTTGTGATTACACGTTCAGAATATTAAAATAGAAATTTCAAGATGTCAATCACACTCTTCTTTTTGAAATTTACCCATATAAAATTCAAATAATAAAAGAAAACTGAATAATTTCAGCCTTTCAATAGAGAGCTTTTAAAAAATTTTCCATTCAATAATTTTTATGAAAAATTCGTCGCATTATTTTTCCATCATTGCTGGCTTTGGTTCAAATGTATTTAAAATTTTACCTGTCACCTTCTTCTCTCGTCTTTATCCAATAAAAGCGAAAATTTTCGAATGACTCACCTGAAAACATAAAATAAAAAAATTGCTTAATAATGTGACATCACTTGGGGGAATATGATAAAAACAGGACTAAATATACGTTAAATACTACCGTTCTGAAAGTTGAAATACATATCACAAGAGAGTAGGGATTTCTGGGGCATTATTCACAACACACCGATACCCCATTCACACCCTTCTTTTATTACTTTACTTTCATCTCGATCAAAACAACCCTCACGCAACTTCAACGCATCGAAATCTATAACCACGTCGCTTTTAATCAAACCACGATTTAGCCTACGACTGGAAAAACACCACGTTGATTCGAAAAAAGTCTCTCGCACAATATTGCTTTTCGAATACAAAATGACGCGAACGAAAGAAATCCGAAAGTAAAACGTTTTCAATTATTCAAGATATATATTCAAAAATGGCAGAAAATCTTATAATAATGATATTGAAACGAGTACTTGAACTTGAACGAAGCTTTTTTATAATATTTTCAAACGAATAAACCTTCGCTCGAATTTATATAAAAATATATCAAGCGAACGAGCGAACGACTGTAGGATTGCGTATCGCGTTTCGTGTATCCTCCGCGAACCACCCATCTCGTGGAACGATACACGAGCATATTTACGGCGAACCGCGTATGCAAAAGTAATAACACAAACAAGATATTCGGTGCGACACGACCGACAACGCTGACAGGGTGGAGGATTCGGTACTATAGAGAAAAAAAACCTCGAGTAGTACTGTACAGCAGCGCCCAGATTAGGTACCATTTTCACTAGAACGCAAATCAGAGTGAGAATTCTTGCGTTCAAAATACTCAGATCATGAATAATTTTAATTAATAACGCGATCCGTTAATCTTTTAAATAAACACTTCTTGTACTCTTCCAAGACGTACAAACTATGGCTTTCGTTAAATGAGAAAAGCCAAGTATGAAATTTTCTTGTTTAACTGATAGCGACGAGGAGGATAAGGATTCGGGGTTCATTTAAAATCGCGTGTATTAATCTAAATGAAAGCGAAAATATGAGTATTACAGAAAATTCAAAACCCATTCGTCTAAATAATTCGACAATTCGACTCGTATAAAATGATGGTGTTCGGCGAAGTGGTGCTGGATTTTACACAATACGTTTCAACTTCTAACAAACGAAACAAAAGCTATATGTATTCGTACAAATCTTAGTTACTTTTTTCAATTAACTTCTGATCGAACGATGGTTTAAAAGATGGATGGAGCTTTACTTGTATTTTTCGACCTATTTTACTCGTATTTGTAGGAAATAGTAATAAGATCTTCTGGATGAATTATTTCGAAAATTGGTGTGATCGTCGCACTTTGGTCCATTTATTGGGGGTGTTTTTTTTTCTGAGGACTCGCCTTCCTTTTGAAAGTATGGGTCCGTATCAAAAAATTAATCAAATAAAAGTTGTACATGGGCGAAGAGATTCAAAGTCGATGACCCCCCCCCCCCCCCTTGAACATCGTCATGAAAATGTGACGTGACATATCCATTCTAATAAATTCAAGGTCGCTATGTTTGAATATCTAGGTAGTCAATTTTTTGAATTCAAGACATAAATATCTCCCAAGCCTCCCAGTTTGGCAAAAAAATATAAGAAATCCCAATGTCATCGAATCAGTATAAAACAATCATAATGCCTCGAACGAATAACACGAGTTAAAACGACTAGGTAGGTTAGGCACATATAATATAATAAAATCGATCACATTCTCATATATTTTCAAATAGCTAATACCGTTTCGGGCATTCGCATGTGTCGTTAGTTAAACGTCAAATATGGAAAGACGAAACGAATAAACGACGAAAAAAAAATTTCAATTTAAAATCGCAACGAAGAATAATAGCTCGACTGCGTTACAAATGCTTTCGCACAGAGAGTTGGCCGGATGTACGAAGTACGTAGACGTACCAATGGTTCTGGTATATGGCGAATGCGGAAAACGTCAGTTTGACATTTTTCGGGTAAACTTACATGGAAAATTGGTGTAGTATAATTGCGCCGAGCACATGTGCTACAAATTGAACATTTTTCGATTTCCATGCTTTAAAATATCGCTAATAAAGACCAATTATAAAGTTTATACAACGAACGGTGGCGATTTCACGTTTACGTTTTCCATCGGGTGTTGTTTTCAAACTATATAATATGTCGACCAAAAGTACCCGTTATATTGAAGTTTTGTCGCGTTTTCGTGTCATTTTGTTCAGGTCGCCACATATGGTGCAAACGTTTACGCGATCACCTTTTTTCTTTATTCAATTTCAAATCGGATAAAAAAAAATCGCCGGGGTGTAGGATACACTCGTAACTACAAATAACGTATTTTTTCACGTTAAATTACAAAACCCTGCGTTGAAATTAAATAATATTTCCACGTTTGTTGTCATCGTGAAGAAAAACCTGCGTAAAATCGAGTAAAATATTTTGTTAAATGATTGAAAAAATATCGCACACGTGGCTCGTATAGCGAGCTACGATATTTTTGACCCAATTTTCTCAAATTGACAGCGATGGGAAATACCTCAAAAGAACGTGTATAATATGACAACAATTGCCTTATTCTTGACAAAATACGTGTAGTGTGAATGAAGAAAAAATATTCTTCGGATTTCGATCAAATTCACGGAGGTGGCTTAAAATTGTCCTATGAAAAATTGGAAACCCTTGAAACTAAAGTGGAGGAGCTGTAAATTCTTAAAATAAGACCATCTTCCGAAAAAAAAGAAAAAACACTGTTTTCTGCACGTTATTTTTACGCACCTTTCAATTTCCGATTTTTAGCAAAAATCAGAGCTTAAAATTTGAAAATATTGAATCCAAACTTTCAAGATGAAAACTCAATTTTTCTTGATGTGTTCACTCAAGTTGAGAGCTACCGCTCAAAAATTTGAAGCAATTACAGTGAAGACATGTTTTCATCTTTTTTGTAACAAACTGATTTTTAAAATGATGATCACAATATCCTTCGAGAGCACAAAGACTCCTAATTTTGATCAAGAATCAAAGAAAAATTTCAGATACTGGTTTCGATTATAATAATCTCGGATTTGAATGAAACTTGGACTGATGGAAAGAGGACCTCAAAAAACCCCATCCCCCAATTTTTAGCTGCTGAAGTTGATTTTTCGATTTTTGATGAGCATTTGAAGTTTTGTGTACACAGGTAAAATTGTTCTGTAAATTCGAAAAATGGTCATTTCTCCCCACCACATGAACTTCAGCAGCTGAAATGTTGGCCAGAGGGTCTATGCTTGATACCTAATCGACTAATACTAACGCCGGCCGGATCTCGAATTATCTTCAGAAATCGAATTTTTTATCCATCTATGATGGTTATGGTTTACCAATACCACTGAAAAATTTGAAAAATCAGTAAATTAAGCTCATCTAATGAACTTCAAGAGCTCAAATTTTGGTCAAACAGTCTGTGCCGAATACCAAATCGACTCATATCATCATTGGCCGGATCCGGCCGTCCGTTTGGAAAACATGATTTTTTAGTGTTTTTTCTCATGTTATGTGTGAATTTAAAAAATGGCCGTTTCTCCGCACCACATGAACTTCAGCAGCTGAAATTTTGGCCAAAGGGTCTATGCTTGATATCTAATCGATAAGTACTACCGTCGGTCAAATCTGGAATTAACATCAGAAATCGAATTTTTTGACATAACATGAAAAAAAGTATAAAAAGTATACAAAACTTCAAACGCTCGCCAAAAATCGAAAAATCAACTTCGGCAGCTGAAAATTGGGGAATGGGGGTTTTTCGAGGTCCTCTTTCCACCGTCCAAGTTTCATTCAAATCGGAGATTATTATGTGGGAGGGTTCCCTTGTGAGATCAAGTATCTATTCATTTTTTGGATTAGACGTCTCGGTGTCCCTAAAGTAACTCACTTCTATCAAAATAGAGTGCTGAGGTGACACCATAAAGAGGAATAGAATCCAAAAAAATTAATAGATACTCGAACTTAGCGACCTTGAATTAGTACGAAAGCCTGTATCAGAAAAACTCAAGTGACCATACTCGAACTTGAAGCACAGCAGACGTTCAACAGGACCCTTACACATAAGAACCTTTGAAAACTGACAGAAAAATTAACCATCAACAAATCGAATACATTCATATCAAAATCAAAAGCTCTTCAACGTTTGGAAACATACAGTTTATCGTACTGACATCGAACAGAGAGGGAAAAAAGCCACGATACACTCTTTTTGCACAGCTTTACATTTTAATGTCACGTATCCGAGTGAAAAACACACGTCGGATTTCGAAAATACGACTCTAAAAATCAGTTACACGCGGTCGAATCACATCCACTTAGACTTGTTCAAACATTTGTCTTTCATAACTTATGTAAGGTTAATCTGGCTTTTCGGGTTGACATCGACATTACCTACGCTTTTAAACGTATATATACGGCAAAAAGCATGGCTGCGTAAAAAAGAACAAACCCATAATCACTATAGGTTAGAGATGTAGGTACCTGCCGCGACAAACCCGTACAAAAATCCTTGAAATTTAGCCCACATCTCTTATACGTGAGCGTGTTTTTTGTTTTTAATGCTTCTTTGCTCTCAAATGAGGAGAACTTTTCTTACGCAGTACCTATTCTTTTTCTTTGCTCGAGTATTTCAAAAAGATTCCTGTAACGAGAAAACTTATTCATTCCGTAATTGTAACTTTTTACTTGAGATTACACTGCAGCAAAGTGAACGTTTCAGTTGCTTGGAAAAGTAAACTGTTACGAGTACCTATACATACATAAGTTTTTACCCTCAACAAATGACGTATGATCATTGATATGTTTTCTATTAAAAGTACACGAGCATGCAATTGCAGTTGTTGTGTTTACTGTCAACGATATGAGAAACGTATATAACGAGATTTTAATTTGAAAAAAAAGACGAAGTGGTTGATGGAAAGGGATGGAACTGGGTCATGATTTATCATCTTGGTTCTATACCAAGTTACCAGCCACAAACAACAGATTGTCTCTGTATACGTAGCATCGCTGTATCGACTTAACGTTACACTATTTTCATTTCACCGCCGCGAATCGCGTAAATTAATCAAACCGACCGATAAATAATGGCGTAAATTAAAACAATAACCTCAGGTGTTCTAATTAAAATCTGCCGAACAAATCGATGCCAGTTGAAGGAAAAACTTCATCCGGCCAACCGTTACAGCCAGAGAGAGAGAGAGAAATGTCAAAATCTACTCGACATTTGCAAACTTATTATTACGATTTTCATAAAACAGCACCGCGCGATCCAAAACGAACGAAAGGCAAAACAGAAAAAAAAACCTACCCCGAGAGTTTGTTTATTTATCCTTTTGATAGGGTGTTTGTTACGTCGGCGTCGCGTCGTTTTCATTTTGACAAGTCTTATTTATAAAACGCGAAACGTTTGCGAGTAATCGACCAGACAAAATTACGTAAAACCTTTTCGTCCGATCGAATGACAAAAGTAATGAGAAAATATAAACAAGGAAAAAAGCCCCTCATAACTGTGTGTCCTCTACTGTATATACAGTTATGAAAATTCGCCAACTAAAAAGTATAATGGCAATTGCGGGTGTTTAGCTCTCTTTTTTTTTGTCAAAAGAAAGGAAAGGTATTGCGTTAATGTCGAGAAAACTAAAGCCGCGTTTCACAGTTATTATTTTTACATTTTTAAGCACGTTTTCTGGCTACGCTAGTCATTTGAAATATGCCAGATGTTAACATAAAACAAACACTAAAACGCCAAACTTCATCAGCGTGACTAGGTACATTCGGTTACGCCATTGCCGCAAAATTCACCATGCATTTTTTTTCCATTCCGGTTAACGCCATTTTTTTCTGCCCTCGCTACACAAAGCTGCCATCTTCCTTCCTGCTTTGCTTATTCGATTATCATATTGGCCGAGTTTTTTTCCCTATTTATTCGCGAAAATATGGTTCTATTCGGGATGAGCTCTAGGTCGCTGGTGACCATGGGGTGAAAATACAAAGCTTATTTTCGGTCTGGAAATTGATTCTTCGTATATCTCGTAAGATGTACTCGGTATATGCGAGCTTTACCAACACGCTTTTCACGCCTGTCTTTTCTTTTCTCTCGTTTCCCTTCCATTCTTTATGACGAGCATATGTCACCGGTAACGGATATTTCATATAGTGATTTGCGATCGTGTGAAAGTTTCACGATGAGGTATCCTACCAAATGCTACGAGCCCGAAAAGTAGCCTTTTGGAAGCTTAGACCGAGTAAAAGTAGCCAAATATCGGATTGTATATTTTCGTTTCGAAAGTACTCTCTAGGATAGAAGGTACAGTGAAGGAAAAAAAAGATTAATACCGACGACCCAAGGGTACATCGGTAGTAACCTTTTCTTTTTTTTCGAAAAAAAAAAAAAGGGTAACGTCACTTCAAAACCTATACTGTCAAGTATTCGAAATTTCGATCCGTATTTATACCGAAGATATTTAAACCGTCTATCTCTTCTCGCCTCGTATAAAAGACTTGGAAATACGCTGAGTGAAAATAATAACCGTAATTTTTATTTATCGGTGTGATTTAAAGTGACAAAAATAAAGAATATATATATTACAGAGAAAAAGAGAAATTTAAACGTGGAATGGCAGTGCACGAAAGTCATATCTTAATGTACCTCTAAATGTACTGAAATTCGCCGCAAGAAACTCATTTTTATAGTACACGTTCTGTGCACTGAAAAATAATAAAAGAAAGGGGGAAAACCTGGGCGATTCAGTCAGAACAACGCAATAATAAAAATACCGCCTCGTCTTCGTTTTAATGAATAAAAAGTTAACCCTAGTTTTAAAAATGTGCTCTAACGTTGCTCCGGCAAACAAAAAAAATTACCAAGTACTCGTATGTTAGAAAACACTACGTAGTTTGGTAAATTGAAGTAATTACTTGAGCACGAAGTGTGTTTGCATTGTTTTCTTTTCTCTTCTCGCGTTGCTTTTTCCCATCTACACACTTGAAATTGCAGCAGTCAAACCGCCGAAACCTTAGTTATACCACAAAATTAAACTTTTTTCTCTCCGAATGAAATCAAAAAATAGGAGGTTTATCTTGCCAGCTCGTCTTTGAAATTTGGTGCTGTGAGTGTCGAGTTGTGGAAAACAAATCACACCTTTTATTAATACGTCTCTGTTTTGTTTTCTGTATTCGATGTTTATTATTATTATTTTTTTTTAGAACGCACGCAAGCCTGTTAAGAGTAATGGAGCAAGAGTTCTGCGTGTATAATTAACTGGTAATAGGTACTCGAGGTGCGTTCTTTATTAGGGTTTAAGTTTTTGGATCATTATCCTGCTCGCTACCGTAAAAAATATCGAGGTATTTTCAATACAGGGTGTTTCAAAAAGGAGTAACTTGGCTGAACATTTTCAGCCTCTTACGTCCATTTGGAGGGGCTAGGGAAGGTGCATATTCAAACAGATCGCTTCACAAAAATGCGCTAAAATCGACTTTTTCGTATGTAGCTCAAAAGAGGCGAGAAGGGTTGAAAAGTCGAAATTCTCAAAAAGTGCATTTACACATTCAAAGTATAGGTGCATGCTAAATTCCAGGTGTGGGTGAGAGATTCGTTTCCTTACTTACGTAATAGACACTAGATGAATGAAATTTTTTCACCCTACTTAAAAAATAACGTGAAATACTTACTTTTCTGTGAACTTGAAATTTTCACCATCAAGTTCTTCGAAATTTCAAACAACCGAATTTCAAAAGGATTACTACAGCAGTAAAACATAAATTTATAAAGGGGCACAAAATGAACTTGAAAACCAGACCCAAGTAATTTCACCAAGCTTAACCCTATTTTAAATTCAATTTCATAGTCTGATATTTACGTTTATTTTACAGCAACAACCCTTATTTTACACTTCAGAATTCAGTTGTTTAAAATTTAATGCAACTTCGAAGGTGAAAATTTGAAATAACACTTGAAATTTACAGATATATTTGAAAAAGGTATCCGATATCGTACAGCTTTTTCACGTTGATTAACAAATTTCACATTCTCCGACATTTATAAAAGTCAGTCTTAGCGAACATAACGTTTTTCCAACAGTTTCGTCCATGTGAAAAAAAAAACTCGAGTGAAAATTATCCTCGCTTTTCGAGCTTTTTACATCGTTTCAAAAAGGAGCGAAAAAAAATGTAGTATAAAAATAAAACAGCGACTTTTTAAGTGAAAAAAAAGCAGAATAAAAAAATTACTCGTAAAATTTCTTATTACTTTGATGCACACGATACGCTGCGGCTGTTTGAAAATTGGCTTCATTAAGAAAAACTGAACCTCTATTATCGGTTAAAAAAATTTCCAGCTAGATATCTTTGAAAAATAAAAATGTATATAAGATACACTTACGTCTAATAATCCAATTACTAATACCGTCGGGTATAATAAAAGCCGTTTGATATTTACTGAGTAAAGAAATCTCAATGGATTTGAAACGAGTTACGCGAAGAAGCCCCATGACTTTATGGCACCCATTAACCTAAATTATTTTGTTTCCTTCAGCAGTTTAAACGTCGTAATTAAACTTAAAATAGGGGTAAAGTATAGGCAGTTAAATTCTGGTCTTGTAAAACAGGTTGTGAAAATCCAACCAGAAAAACGTTTCTCTGTTATCAAATAATAAGCTCTTTGGGGTTTTCATCTTTTTTTACAGTTTTTAATGAAGATAAAAACAAATTCGCGGAAAATTGCCGAAAGATTTATAGCTCGAAATTAATCCGCGATGTCGATAGTTATTTCAACGAGTTTTTGGAATTTTTCGAAAGAAAAATGTCCATTTTTGAAAAGGAAAAAAGTCGTATACACGTTTGAAAATTATCGTTTCATCACAACCAAGATAAGTAAATGCACCATTCGATTGTTCAATGCATTATCTTCCCAACAAAACCATGAATATCTTTAGGGAGAAGTTCTCCAAAAGGAATTCGAATTACATTGTTAATAAAAGTACAATCTCATTTACGTGGTGGCGTTCGAAATGTCTGTAATATTCTAAAACAGTAAATAACACGTTGTATTATGCGCGTAAAATAATACGACGACGATTCTAAACACTCGAATAAATTTCCACTTTTTATCGTTTTACCTTTAATGAGAGAAGAATCGTTTAAACGTAATATTTTTCCTTTACTTTTTGTTCTTTCGCAATAAAACAGTTAATAGATGGTATGCGCAAAAGCTATTTAACCAAAAAGATATATTTTGATTTTTTTTCTCTTTCTCTCTCGACAACGAATGTTTTCCAAATAAAACCAAAGCCAGAAAAGATTCCTGGTAAAGAGAAAAGATGTACTTTGATATCCAATGAGACGTAACTATACATTTCTACATATAGGATAGTCGAATGTTTCCGAATGTGTACCAATAGATGAAAGAAAACCAGGCATCGTAGTTGTCTAGAAAAAAAAATTTAAAAAACTGAGTTCCAGCGATCTCAGACGAATGAAAAATAAATTAATTATTGTTTACGAAGTTTTCAGACCATCGGACTACGAAAAATCAAATTCAATCGTACTCTCATTTTTTTATATATATTTTCGTAATATTTATTGCCAATTTTTTGGCATTTTTCAAGCCAGAAAAATTTTAAAAGTAAACCACAAACTTTTCCCCAAAGTGAATAAAATTTTATAAGTCTGCTTTCTCGTTTCAAAATTTTCAATTTTATAAAAAGAAAAGTTATAGTTTGGTTTCGCAAAAAAAAAGTAACCAATAGAATGAAGTACCTAAAAAAATCTGGGCACATCAGTTTTTTCCCGAATACATTCTCTTAAATATTTTATAATTCGCATCGAAAAATTGACAATTTACTTTAAGTGTTATTCAATCAAATTTAGCGGGAAAATGTTTCAAAATTCACTCTTTTGCACAATTTTCATAAGACCGAAGTGGAAAAACAAAACCTAGCTTTGTTAGACACAGAGGGGGAAAAAACTTTATCTGGATGAAAGGAGCTCGAATATAAATATTGAACGATTTAAAATTTCGATAGTAAATCATACATACGTGTTTTCTCCCCTTTCTAACAAAGTCAGCCAGATTATTTATATACTTTTTGGTGCGAGAATATGAAAAATATACGAGGGAAAATATTTTCAGGGCGTTAAGTTTTTGATCTAGTTGTTTGCAATTCGCTGGTTTTCATAAACGAAATTCTTGGCTGGAACGAAAACAGCACCTATCATACGTTGGTGAAAATATTTCTTTGTCGTCGATATCTTGATAAGTACACCTTTTCTTTGCTGCGATACGGCGCGCTAAACGGAGTCAGATAATATCGCAAAAAGTAAAAGAAACAGGAAGAAAAAAGCAAACAGAAACCGAAAAACGGTTATACACATATATTTGTGAAAATGAAATAAAGCGTAAAAATGTTGGAAAGGTAGCCTTTTTATAGTTCTAAAGGGCGCGCATAAAAGTAACAGAATTGCCACCGTTATACCGAGTCGAAGAGGAGCGAAGTTTTTTGTTTTTTATGGCCGAGTTGGCTACGTGCCTTAGCCATAAACTACCTTCACGCGCCACTGCTTCGAAATTACACTGAAAAAAGAAAATTGTCCCCGTGAAATACGTCATTAGTAAAAATGTTCGTTTGTAAATTAAGAATTAAAATGTGAGAAAAACCGGTAAAATTGCATACCTATTAAAAAAACGAACTTTGGATGAATCTTTTTGCGTTATATCACGAAAACGATCCTGATCCTGGGACGAATATTTTTTCAAAGCTTTCCAATTTTTTTGCAATTTTCTTGGTTTAAAATACCACATAAATATCAACGCAAAGAGTATCATTTAATTTAAATATCATCTAATTTTTTTGATCTGGCTCTTCCAGCTTCAAGTGCAAAAAAGTACCAGCATGAAATTTTTGACCATTTGAAATTTTTTTTAAAGCAGACCTAAAAAGCATGTACAATGAATTCTTTACCCAATTCTCCCCAAAAATTTTCAAAAAATTTCTACTCCTACCATTTTAAATACAAAAGGGTATTCCATTAAAAAAACCAAATAAATTTTTATAATTTTCATACAACATAAGCTCAGATTAAATGCAAGCTTTTTCGAGTATATACAAAAAACACATCCACACACATTACGCCTTAATGCATCGTAAATTTTTAAACGACCAAAAACTAGTCTAAAGCGTTTAATAATTTAAGCGTGCATGAATATTAAACAAACCTACAAATGCAAAAAATACATAACTCGGGCGCTTGATTTCTGCAAAATGTTTCAATTTCATGCATAAATTATTTCCAAGTACTCGAATTCGTGCAGGGTTTTATTTGATTGTCAAAAAAGAAATACTAACCGGTAATACGCATTGTGTTATTTTTGCATTCGGTTTTATAGTACTCCGAAATCATTAACCTGACAAAAAATGTACGTACTTGTGCAAATAACATGGTATAAAAATCCAACGATACCGTTTTCGAGAGCGTAACGCGCGCGTGAATCAGAGAACAAATCATATAAATTTCTTGTTCGCAATATTTCTCTGGAGAATTTTAAATCTTGAAAGTTGGCCCTCGTACGTCGCTCGTTCTCGTTCGATTTATACCCAGCAATATAGCGTTATACACGCGTGAAAGTAATAAAAACACCGATCGAATAAAACTACTACATTTGCACAATGGCAAACACAGAGTAGTATAGTACGATAAATACAATATTCAAAACTTTACTAATTTTCACCACGTTCTCGTTAAAATTCAGTTTATTTCAAGATTTACCAAATAGCCCAACTATTTAAAGGTCTCTAGTAATTTGAATTTCTTCAGGTAATAAAGCTAATGAAAAGCCTTTCGGAGATAAATTAAACGTAAACTTTAGTCATCGAATATAGTTTTCTAAAACGCTGCAAAAGTTACAAGCGTAGTAACCTTATACCTTATAGCCTACCTACTCTATTGCTTGTATATACCATGTACACAGATACACCTATCTCCATATCTACCCATTACGTACATGCGAAACTATAAACACAACAAACAAGCAGATCAAGCTTACACCAAGCGCAAGTACAACTTACAACAAAATGCAATTATAAATCCATCAAAGTTAGGTCGTTTATTTTGTTCATTTTTATTTGTTTCTTATAAATTCTTATACTCTCTTTATAGTATGTGTACCTTCTCCACTCCTTTCTTCCTACGCTATACTCACACAGTCAGATACAGTCGAATAAAAAACCCATTACGAAGAAAACTTTCTTTTCAAAAGAGAACAAAAACTGTTACAAACAAATTGAGATGAAAACGAAAAACAATAAGAACACAGAATTGAAGGAAACGAAAACGAAAGAAGAAAAAAAAACTTCGATAAAGTTTTCTAACGACATAAAAATTTAACTCTCTTCTATATGACTTGAAATCGATCGAAAACGTTAAAAAATTACGTAAAAACTTTACTGCGTTCTTCTAATTCATCATAATCGCGAGACTCGTTAGCGTCCTTAACCTTTCAGCACCAGAAAAAAAGAAACGGAATTCAATTTTTTTAATAAAAAAATTTGACGAACTGGATCGACAAAAGAAAATTCAACGTATTGTTATTCCAACATAATGGATGAGTCTACAGGGTCACGTCCAAGTCGAAAACAAAATATATTTTCAAAAATAATCGACCTCGATAGCAATAAAAATACGTATTCTACGTCTTGGGCCTTGGGGCTTCAAAATCAATGCACCAAAACACATATGAAATGCATACATTACATCGTGCAGTAATTTATGAATGTGGCTATGGCATGGTTGAGAATTATTAAGTATAATATACTCGAGACACAGTGTTGTTCTTTTGTCCCTATATCTTTAAGTACTCTTCAATGATAAAAGAGTTGATAAATATTGCTAATTATTATCAGTAATTAGGTCAACGCATCTATCATATCATCGTTTACATTTCAGCGAGACTTTCGTTATAGATATAGAATAAATAAATAACCAGACGTGATGATCGAACACGATTTTCAATTCGTATTACGAAATGAATACTTCAACTGCGAGCACAGTTTTTTCAATTGTACTGATTTTTTTTCAGAATTCAATCCGAATTTCACTCGTCCATCTAATAACAGGAAAAATATTGGCAAAATAAAACACGGATTGGAAAGTTTTTTTCTCGTTTAACGCGGATATTTCGAAAAAAAAAACTTATTTGCACGAGAATTATTGAAAATTATTACGCTCCACTGCATTTCTATTTTTTTCCCTAGATCCCCAGAGTCTAGGTTGGTTTTCAATACGTGGTTCGGTTCATATATACGAACTACACAAGTACATACATACGAGTACAATGGTGAGATAAATATCATACTTTGAATATGATGTATTTCATGTACGTTTTATACGTCACAATATTCTCTCTAGAGGCGCGGGGATTTTTAAAAATATTTCAAAATAGATATTTTCAACTATACCATTGTGAATATGTTCGCAGAATTTACCAACCAGCGAACATTTCCTCTTTTTTTTAATACTATGTGTGTGTCTTCTAAAATCAAAAATGAGCTGAAAAAAAAAGGCAAATGTTATTTATGATGGAAGCAGAAATCGAGACTTGGAGTGGGCTGGAAAAGGGGGTTAGAATCCCTTCTCAGTTCACTGAACGTCTCCCATGCTCCAAACACAATCGGAGTATTGATTCTAATTTATGTCACTTATCAGGCGAATTTTCGCGGTTTTCAAAATTTTGGGCCCATACAACCCCTTCTAATGGCTTTTTCTAAGATTTTGGTCTTTCAATGAAGCACTGATAGCCCACGAAAATATATTTTGAGCAACGTCATGGCGTACGAAGAAATGATTCATAACGTGTGTTTCAGTCGAAATTCTTCGCCTTCAATTTGCTGATGTGACAACCCAAGCAACACAAATACATACGATCAAGTACGTATTTTGATACTGGGATTTGTAGGTGCAGCATCGAGCGTTACTTATTCCAAATTTAACTCTTCTTTCAATACTGCAGATAGAGGCGAATTCGGTATCTCTATAGCACATTATATCCCAGACTGAAATTGAAGAAGCAATACTGGGGCAAAGTTTTAGGAAAGTTTATAAGCGTTATAGCAGCTTCGATTTTACCCTAGGGCGAAATATGTACATGACTAATTTCGCAGAGCTATCAAGATTTACAAAATTATTCGTGTCCACTTTTTTATCGAAGTTTACTTAATTAAAGCAGCAGCAATAATACCTATTTATTTGCATACGTGACAGCTCCTTCAAGGTATCGTCAGGTGAATAATTCCTTATAGGCCTTTGCAACTATTATACACGAATTGTGTTCTCTAAAACTTGAATCAGTCAATTTTCATTATTTTACAAACGAAATACACGAATCAGTGGAATTTTACTCCCAATCGAAGATTCGAAGAAATAAATCCCACAATCGACCAGTGATTTTCATAAATTTATCGAATTCTCCATCGAGGTATGAAAATTAATGATTGATTCAGTAATACGAAATTGGAGGACAATTGAAATCTTTTTGAATAGCTATTTTATGAATCATTCACTTGCCTTGAAATGATCTCCCCCAAAAGATTTTTCAACAAAATAAATGCGCATATTCAACGCAAATCTTGTTTTTTCCCCAAAGATCATTGGTAGGAAACAGGAATACAGAATCTAATCGTACAAAACATGTTCGAATTTCAGGGCTACGGAAATTACGCCATAATTCATCATTTATATACTAATATAAGCATCGCATCGCGTCGCACATGATACAATTCGTATTCGAATAAAAGGTTAACAAAAAACCAAAAAAAAAAGAAACCCTGGGTACGCATCTGTCAAAAGTAGAATTTTCGTACCATTACCGCGACTGTGGCATGGCATAACACAGTAGTAGAAATAAGTACTGAACTGTATTTGAAAAGCGATTTTCAAAATTGCTAAATATTAAGTAATCCGTTTCACGTCACGGTACAACGATTCGAAAAGCGCCGCCGGCGCGACGCGGTGGCTTTTATTATGAAATTAAAATTCCCATCGGGAATAATATTGCAAAACGTGAAAGCGCTACGTAAAGCAAACATAGGCGATGCTGAAGGAGAAAAATTTAACTATGCTCATTTTGAGGCAATATATTACGACAAAATGTACCTCCGCGGTGTCTTTTAAAACATATAAGGCATGAATTGCTATACACGCTTCACGCTATACACGTGCGAGAAGGAGGAAAACCCATTTTCCACTCTACCGTTTTCGTGGGAGGGTTTTTTAAATTGCGAAAAAATTCATGCGTTTGATGATTGCGTAATTTTCCATGGGTATCGTTTAGTTTTTCTTTCTTTTCTATCAAACATTACCGAGGAATCGCTCATAAATTTACTCATATGTAAGTAAAAGCATCATAAGAAAAGAATCTGAAGTAAAATACCGTGTTTTCAATTGATTCGCCAAAAGAAAAAAAAACTTTTGCATTTTATACTTTATAGGTATGAAACAAACGAGGTAAATGTCGAATAGAAATTGCTGACAAAACGTCGACAATGGGGAAAAACCTTCGATGCGTTCTGATTAAAACAAATATAAATTTAGATTGACGAGAATCGAACTTTCGTCGAAATAACCTTCTTATCGAAAATTCAAATGAAGTAAGTGGCGCACTGAAAGAAAATCTCGTAATTCTAGTCGCTCGTCTGTTTTGCGATTTACCTATCTATACATAAGCACATTCTAGCGAAATAAAACCAACCGATATGCTCTGTGAGAGGAATAAAAACATCTTGACGAAATCTCATCAGAATATTCCGAATCAAAAATTAGATTTTCAAAGAAAAAATACCTACATTATAAATAAATAAAATCGCATTTCTCAAGAGAAGAATGAATTTCGAAAATTTTCATTGCAAAGCGGAGTAGAAATTTGAAAAAACATAAATTCGAAACACGAAGAGGGAATCTTCAAACGAAACTACTCAGATTTTAAAGAGGGACGTCTAAAAAAATTTTCAAAAGATAGTATGTAGGTCAGTATTTGAGATTCTATGTCGTCGACCCAAATCATTACGGTTGAAATCCAACACCGCTTTTAGGGTTCTACTGAGGCGTTAAAAATTTGCAAATCGCTCCTTTTTTGAGTTAATTCGTAATTTGAAAATTTCTTCTTCAACATCTTAATTTCAAATCAATAAAGCTAAAACATCAAAAAATATAATTTCTGAAACTGAGGAAATATTTTAGAACGCAGTGATGCCAATTTTTTTGTCAATAATACCAATTTCAAAAAATCGAGAAAACTAATAGGTAACCAAAAACTTGCCATATTTATTCAAGTTTCTTGAAATTTACAATAATGACTAAAAAATTGGCACCACTGCGTTCTAAAATATTTCCCTAGTTTCAAAAATGATATTCTTCGATGTTTTGCCTTAATCAATGCGAAATATTCGCGAATAAAAAATGTTCATACCACGAACTAACCCAAAAATGACCGATTTACAAATTTTCAACCTTTCAGTAGAACTCTAAAAGTGGTCTTGGATTTCAACGGCAATAGCCTAGATCGACGCAGGATCTCGCATACTATTTTTTGGAAGTGGGTCATTTTCCCTTAAACCAGTTAGATAAAAGCTAGAGCGAAAAAACCACATTTTTGAAAACGTCCCATCTTTAAAGACCCATATGTCTTCTCCAGGGGCACCTCCGAAGCCAAAAATTTTTCTTAACTTCTTTCAAATCAAATGAAGTTTCCTTGAGGGGACGCTAAATTGAAGTTGCAAGTCTCTAATTTTCATACCCCTCCCCCCCGGCCACTGTGTTTTGAGAAAAAAATCAAAATACCAAAATTATTTTTTCATTGTTTAAAAAAAATATGGACTTTTTTGAAATAAAAAATTTTGATAACTTTTTTCTGCTCTTCAAGAAATAATGTTCCATAATTCAAAAATTGCAATGTGACAATATTGACAGATTTTCTTTTTGGATAATTTTGATCTAAAAAAAATCAAAATTTTTTGAAAAAGTTACCAAAATTCATTCATTTTTTATTTTTTTCAAATTGGGTTCTTTCTTTTCTTTAGTTTTTATGGCAATTTTTCGACATATTCGAACTTTCCTTTGAGAGGACGCAGTCCTCCCGCGCTCCCTCATAAAAAATGTCTTGTGATATAGGTATACCTACCTACCTACCTACGTATTTACCTACTCAAAATCCTAGAGTATAGATACAGTTGACCAATGATCATCCATATCATTTCAAATTTTATCAATTAAAAACAACCATCAACAAAAATTTTTAACATACTTATTCATCTTCTTTAAAAATTATCTATTTACCCACTGCCATCAAAGTTCAATTTTAGAAGTGGCCATTTTGTAAGGAATCATTTTTCATTTTGCTCGAAAGCTTGTGCCAGAAACCATTGTAAAAAATCTAATTTTTAGAAATTCGGGTACCTTTGACCCGTCAAATTATAAAATGACTTACTTATTTTTCATACGTGGATCTGGAGTAGAGTACATATTTCATAACTTTTACTCTGACAATTGAAACTCACCTAAAACAAAGAAACGTACAATCGTGGATTAGTAATGTTTAACTGTTCATCTTAAAATTTAACATGAAATAACATAGGATCTTTTGAGGACAGAATAAGATACCCTATACGAAGAACACTAATACAAAAGTAGGGTATTATGACAAGTGTCAGAAAAACTGGTACATAATTAGCAAATTGGTCTACAAATTACCGCCCAGGATACATACATATCGACGTCAAAAAAAAAATCAAAATTTGAACATGTAGAGCGTATAGACATAGATAGTGTACATTGGCTTTACACAGGCAAAATTCACACCTAGGCTCGTACATTGGCACTCACGTAATTATTCAAATGACCGATTACGAAACATGAAACTGAAAGTGAACATTCTTATTAGCTCATCACCTCCTTGAATATACCTTTACAGAAGTTTTCTGAAACTCATGTACGGTAAGTCGGTAAACATGAAAAAAATAAAAGAGTAGGTAAGTAGACTGTTCTCATCTTTACTTTTGATAAGATCAATATGTATGTATTTCAATGCCAGATACTCCAACAAAAATAAAAATCTTCCTAAACAACCGTATAGGTAATCTTTCTTCATCAACAATAACAAAATTATATTCCAAGTAATATTATCAAACAAATAAATCGATTTTCGTAATAATCGGTGAAATCGTTTCGAATAATTTGGAAAAAGCTTCAGGGCGACTCAGCGGAACGCTAACGAGCAAGTTGGCAAAATGGACCCAATATGAGAAAGATAATACGCTGGATACTATGTATAAATTACCCGAACAATATCTGTTTCCGAAAACCATGCAAATTTGAAGATATTACTTGGTCGATAAGCCTTTTGCACAATGTATTCGTAGATTTACGCGACCTGGATTTTCGTTTCTTATACGTACATGCGGATACCTACACCTACCTATAGCTATTCAAAACTATAGCAAATGACACCAGTTACGCTTTTATTCCATAGGTAATTAATAAAATATACCCTATGCTTTGCGAAGCAATAAATTTATTGCCGTATTTTTTCTATAAAACATATAGGCAGTTACTTATACAGTACTCGTAGAAGCAAATGCCTATAATTTTACTCAGTGACATCACATAGCACAGTCGCATATACCTATAGATACAGTATGTGTAGGTATACCTAATACCTAATATATATCCTACGATATATGCCTTAATACAAAATGAGATAAGGCAACAGGCGCGTAGGTGCTGCGAGATAAATTTCATCTTAATAATATAAAAGTTTGAAATTTCATTATACTATAAGGTGTATATTGATATCGTTCAAGTTGTAAAGTGATTCTACCGCAGCAGTGAAATTATACGAAATTTCGCGACGATTTTCAATTATAAACTTCGCGAAGAGAATATGTGCGAGGCGATGAGAACGATAGGAGGAGCGCACGCGCGTTTCATAACTTTCGCGACAAAATTGATGTTGGCGTTTAATTTGGACAAAGTTGATATATAGACGGTAAAGGTTGCCGATGGTTGTTTAATATGTAAAATGAAAATGATTAATTTCAAGCGTGCTATTGTACAAATAAAGCGAATTATATCGTTAGATAGGTATTTATATCAAGTTCACGACCGCAAACCGTTGCCGGCAAATTTACAAATAAATGCCATTTTGTTATCCTCCGCTACGTATACATTTTCAGCTGAATATCATCTGTTGTATAATTCCATATTTTTCAAATTGTACAAATATACGAATTAAAACAAAAAAATAAATAAAAAATGAATTCGCGATAGGAAAAAAAGTCATTGCCAATATTACAACCTGTTGCGAAATTGTAACTATATAGTTATTGGTGACGAATTTCCTTCCCAGTTCTTACAGAAAAAAAAACAAGTTTTTCATTCGGAAAAGCTCGTGCGAAGTTTACGATCAAGGAACCGAATTTCCCAAGCTTTGTTACCCCTCGCTCCGTCGCCAAGCCGTTCGATTTGCAACGAAATACGCGTTTACGAGAAACATTTTGTACAACTGGTCTGGTATTTGACAGTAATAATGAGATTTTAGACGAGTTTTTCCTTCATTATATATCTTTGTCTTATCTCAGTCCTACATTACTCGTTATGACCAGATAACTATGTGACCTTGACTTTGTTTTTCGACCAACTAAACACAATATGTCTACAGCTTTTTAATATTTATCACCTTGGCACTCAAACGTAACTATCGCTATTTATATACTTTACAAAAAATTTCGGAAGAATGAGTAGAGGAGATATGGTTTAAATAAATAAACCACCAACTGAAAGTATTAAAAAGACGATTTTTTAAATTGAAAAACAGACTTGAAATGACACCAAGTTGCATGGAATATCATTGAAGTTTTTTGAAATACTCAAAAATTGTCCAAAAATAATCAAACTGCACAAAAATTGTCCATTTCGATTGAATTTTAGGCGAACTTCGATAATTTTCATGAGATTTTCCAGTTGACGTAATTTGAAAAGAAAATTTTTATGCGTAATTTCAATTAATAAATCATCAATTCTAGAAAATGTTCATGCCAATAGTAAGTACGATACATTTTCAACAATTTAAATAAAAATCAATACCTAGGTATTTTCAAGTTTATCAAATACAAATTTTTATAACGACTTGAAAAAAAAAATCAAAAAAATAATACGATTTTGATCAAGGAGAGCTACAAAGCCATCACAATTTATAGCCCTGAAGTTACAAAAAAAATAATAGAACCAAAAAAAACAAGCAAAACTACAAATATACACAACTTTATTATTTTTCAATCGAAGGATTTCTGCAAAATAAATCGCGTAAAATCGTTAAAATAATTTTTTATGGCATAAAGTATTCCCTTCCGGACGGGCATACTGCGATAATCCACATGCATAATTCTATTACATCATGTTCGTCGTGTTAATAATACGAAATTAGAATTTCGTGCGGACTACAAACACTAAACAGTGTTAATATTCTTCCGTTTATTTCGCCTAATCGAAATGTAAACACCCTACAGAGAAGGTCTGCTGATGTGAATATCAATAAGGAGAATTTCGATTTAAACGACACCATTGCTCGGACTAATTTCGATTTCTTTCACACGGAAGGAAGTTTTAACTGGTTGACCTAGTATGGCCAACCGGTACAATGTGTTGGACTTACCTATACCTAACTACCATAACGTTGAATGTAGTTTAATTTCGAGTTAAAAATTTTTGCCAATATTACGCTCGCCTATTTAATTTTATTCGATTCGAATGTTCGAATGACTGTACAATCAAGTTCTTCAGTGAAACATTTCAGTTCTTACAAATTAGTGTGTCTTTCGTTTGGTGCATTGAATTAAAAATTAAGAATTAAATGCAATCTGTTTTTTTTTTTTTTTTTTTTTTAATTTAAATAAAAATTGATTTTTTTTCACAATTTTTCATCCGAGAGAAAAACCACCGCTCTGCTACCATGACATGTTTGGCATCTACAGAACTCTTTCCTCAAACAGTCCCATAAATTCATCCAAGAAAACATTGAATCATTCAATCACACTTATTTGAAAAAAATGACTAACCAACTATTTCCAATAAAAATTAACATTATATAATCCAACTACCTACTACAAACCTCATGGAATTTTCTTTTCTTTGAAATTCACACATCGTTCCTAAATACACCTCCATCTCATATCAGCTCGTTTCCGAAACCACATCGCGAATTTCTTATATAGGTACTTATTTAACCAACGATAAAACCTTCTTTTCGAATACCAAATAGATTTGAAAACTCTTCTCAACTAACACCGAGATCGAATTGAATTGGCTATATAGTAACGCAACTCCAGCAACATCTCATACGTACCACGCACACAGACTCCTGCATTACGATAGTATACGCGCCCAACGAAAATAAATATGTATTTTAGGCACGAAAAAAGCGCAAAAGTCGGCTTCGCTGGGTACATAGTTTTATGGCAGCGAAGAAAATTTCGTTATTTGCTCGTGTACCATTTCACCAATGTTCCGGCTCTCTCTCGCCACTTGGCGTATATTTTTCCAAATGCTACGAAACGGCAAAAATACAATGCCCGATGAAATTCAAAACAAAAGAACCGGATGAATATCACGTAACAAATATTTACATATAAATAACTAAATTGGCTGCAGGAAAAATTGGAGTTCGTTTTCTTCGGCAAACAGTAATTGCATAACGGACTTACTCTGCCTTTTTGTTATTTACTCTTCGTTATTTCTATACAAGCAAAAGTTGTTGTGCTTTTTGCTTCTCGCTCTCTTTCTCTCTCTCTGTATACTCTCCAAAGTCATCTTATCTATTCTCAATGTAGTCGTTTACATTCATTTCGAATCCGATAAAATGTTTCGACTTTGCGTTAATCTAAAAAGCTTTTCTTGTACAATGTAGACAGCTGGTTTTAATCCCCTTCTCCTCCCTTATCCATAAAAAAAACTTTTACCATGCATTTTTAAACGGTCTTCGTGTACAGCAAACGAATTGTAAATTTCTTCTCATGGATTAAGTAGAATTTTTGGTGTTGTCTTTTTGAAAAATAAATACGATTTGAATTAATTTTCTTTTTCAATCGAAGGTGTAAGTTCCAACTCTCTCTTCAACTCTTCACTCCGCAATTTTCAAAAATTTGGGTAACTTGCGTTAATTTTGACAGAGATACGAAATACTTCGGTAGTAATACATTGTACCTAGTATTTTTTGAAAGGAGCCTTCCCCTTTCATCCTCGTGACCATTTTTTGGAAACAGTTATCTTCTGTTTTCTACCTTCAATAAAAAGGTGGCTCGATGGGACACCTATTTTACATAAAATCACATGTTTTTGTATTTTCTGTGCAGAATAGAAAAGTAATTGTTGAATTGAGAACGTTATCATCTGCCCTCCCTCGAATTTTGACAAACATTATCCATTTCCATTATATTACACTAAAAATAAAGCAAGCGAACATGGACTCGCCGAAAAATAGAAAAACACAATAATATGTAAAACTGCAACAAAAAACATTTAGGAATATTAAAACGCCCTAAGCAGTTCCTCATCGACGAAAGCGGAACATCGGTTAACAAAAAAGTCCATCGCTAAAATAATCAACGTTTCCAAGTTATACGTATACGAATCATTAATACGGTACGAAAGGACGTATGTAAAAATGTAAAAAATTTTTCATTGGGTAAATTTCCAGACGCAAATTTAAACGAAGTATCGACATATTGCATTGGTTTTTTTCCGATGTTTATTCAATAATACGCCGGGTCACCGGTCCGAGTAAACGTGCAAAACTGGTGATTTCGTACAATCTGTTAATTAAACATTCTCGCTTTATTATTTCCAGCTTATATGTGTACACCGTCTACTGTACACTGTACATATAATGCGTCGGTAAAACGCTGAAAATCTACCACATCGGATGCTGTATTCTGCGTTGGCGACACGAGGCGACGTTTTTATGAACGAGAAGATAAAATAAATCCGTGTACTTTAATTTGTTACATAAGGGTCGTTACGAACACTCCAGCGTCGGGTTACATTACAAGTAATCAAAATACGAGTAAATGTTGTTATAACGCTCTATTTTTAGATTTTTTTCCTTCTCTTACGAGTTCGGTGTTCGTATTCGAATAAAAGATCAATTAACCTTTGATTTGTTTCATTATTGTAGCATATCGCACGAGACCCGACAGCATTACGGTTCAGTGTGGCTGTGCAGTAAGCATACTGCATACTCGACATTTTTTCTTAATATTCGGTCGACGACGTGCTACCTACTGATTAAATTTATATTGACTTTTTGCCTCTCTTCTGTATCATTCTTTTGACCGAATAACCATCATTTGTAATTGTTATCAGGCATTTATACATACAGCGTAATGGGATCGATTAGGATTAATTAGGTATTAATTAGGTGTCGTCGTATGTATTATAGCATGCGATGGGTTACCTTAAAATATGCGAACTTGTACAAGATGTATGTATGTACGAGTGAAGGTGAAACTACTGACAATAATTTGAATAGTTCATACTTTGTAGGCTAGAATTTGGGTGATATGATGCGTAGATTGTGCGATAAATTTACATTTTGAATTGCCAAAAAACCTCCTTGAAAAGATAGCATGGTCACAGTTTCAAATAATGTAACAAGTAAAAGTAGGAAATGAACAAAAAAACTTCATATTATTGGAGTCCAGCTGAAAATGACCAATTATGAACTGCAATTCTTTAAATTTTTCTGGCTAATTTAATGAGCCAGTTTCGAAAATTTTCCAATCTAGTGGGCATGTTGGTGACTTTCTAGAAAAATTGGATTGACTGAGACTTGAAGGAGCCCCTTTTCTCGTTTAGTCAGGCTTCTTTTCCCAATGAATTGGACAAGTCAAAAATACAAATAAAAAGTATAAAGTGAAATTTTTCACGTACTCAACTTTTAAACTCAACCTAACATCAAAATGGTGCTGCATTTTTTCAATGCAGCAGCTTTCCTTTTGAAAAAAAGTTCTGATTGACTTTAAAAGTTTCCAACGTTTGGGCCAAGTTTTTTCCTGTAAATTTTTGAACCCATCAGTAGCCTCCATCAGCCGTCCTCCAAAAAAAATATTCTGATTCACATTGACTAATTGAATTGGTGAGAACAGAAAGGGGCTAAGTCTATTTTCGCAGTTTTCAGTGAACCCCAAGACACAATTTTTAGCACAGTTTCGAAAAAAAATATTCACATGCAGCGGCGCTGTTGCTGCCTAAACAAATGAGACTTAGACCCTTTCTGCACTCAATCACCAAAATTTCTCTTGAAATTGCTCGGGCAAAAATGGGACTTAATTTTACATCTAAGTACACCACTTAGACTGCTATCTCGTTTAAATTGACGAAAAATCCCTTGAAATGTGAAACTTTTTACCGAATTTGTTAATTTTTTCGTCTTTTTTCAGTACATAAATGAACTTGAATTTCAAAAAATGGTCTTCTCGAAAATGTTTGTTATTTTTCAAGGAATTCACAAAATTTAACAAAAAAGTCATTAATGCAGATCCGCCCTTTTTCTGCGCCCAAATACCACTTTCCCGGCAGTTTTGCGGAAATCTGACATCACCAGTCGATCCGCCGTATTTCAAAACCCACATACCAGTGAATTTTTTTTTCCAAAATTGTGACTTGGTCCCTTTCTGTTCTCACCGATTCAATTTTAATACATACTGAATAAGTACTGGCAAATGGGGTGAAGTTGACCGTTTTTCGAGGTTTTTTGGCTCCAACCTTTTAGATTATTAAGATAGAGAAGTGGAAGATGGCTCATTTTAAAACCCCAGGACTCTTCTACAAGTGGTGATTTTTGAAAAAAATTTTGATCGCCTGTTTGAACCTTTTTTTAGTGTGCGTAGCACACTATTGGTTTCGCTTTGAGAAATGAAATTTTATTGGAACTGAATGTTCTCTTAAGCTATCCAACCGTTTTTTGTACCTATTGGACACCATTTGAGAATCATTAAGGCGGAGGGAATAGATTAATTTTCATTCAATTCGGATAGGTAATTGCTGAGTAATTGCAATTTTAGTTCATTATTTTAATGCATTAAATCCTAAAAAAGGGAAAAGGGGACTTGTAGAACACCTGCCGCTCGTTGTACCCTGCTATACCCCCAGTCTATTCCATCACCAGCTGTGTTTCATTGTACCCTGTTACACCCCCAGTCTGTTAGCTGTAAATTCCAAGTGGGAGTGGTTTGGTGGGGCGTTTACCAAACAAATATATTATTCTAATGCCCGAACCCTCGTAGCAATGTTGTGGCTGAGTGGTTAGGGCATGTAGGTAGGAATAGGAAATTTAGGGACCCAGGTTCGAATCCCCGTGAGGTAAGTAGGTAGGTGACGGATTTTTCGTAGGAAAATTGGATAGGTAAATGCTTTGGAGTTACTATGTATGTAGTACATGGTAATGGGGCAAAAATAATGCTGAAACTGAGTTATGAATTATGATATCATTTGCTAACTAAAAATTCATTTCATTGATTTTTTGTCTACCTATAACCATAAGTATAAAGTAAGAATTACTTGACATGAATAATTTTTAACTTTTTAGTTATAATTTAAAAATTACTTCAAAATGAGAAATTAAACTAATTTTTGTACAATTGAAACATGTAATTTTTATTATCATGATTTAGTAAAAATTATTAAAACAAAATGATTTTTACTATTGGTACCTATAGCAAAATTTATTAAAATGATAAGTTTTACTATACGATTACAGTAAAAATTATTGAATGGGATCTGGTACTTAATTGTGAGTATTTAGTTAAATTTTTTTATAAAAATTACCCATATTTTTTTCGTGTAATAGGCAATGCAAATTCTTAACATAGGTATTTTATAAGATTTAATTCTTAATTTAGAATAAAAAGCAAGTTCTGAAAATTGGTTTGAAAATTTATAAATTTGAAGACAATGGAAATTCTAAAAAAAATAATATGAAAATTTGTATTTAGAAACGCTGAGAATTCCAAAAATTGATTAAAAGTTCTGTAAGTTGCAGATAATGTGAACTTGAAAATTATATGAAATAAGTATTGTAATATTTATGAAGAAGATGAGAATTCTGAAAAATTGGAGGCAATGTAAATTCCAAAAATTGAGTAAACGTTTTACAATTTGTGAACAATATGAACTTGAAAATTGAATTTGAAATTTTTTAATTTAAAGACAATACGAATTCTGAAAAATTATTCAAAATTTGACTATTTAGAGGCAATGTGAATTCTAAAAATTGATTGCAAATTTCCTAACTCAGCAGCAATGCAAAATTCTGAAAATTGATTGAAAACTTTATGAAATTGTAGCGATGGGGAATTCGGGAAATCGATTTGAAATTTTGTAAATTTTAAAACAATGCAAACTATGAAAAACAACTAGAAATTTCTTAATTTAGAAGCAATACAAGCTTATAAATTATTCTGAAATACCTATTGTAATTTGGAAAATATGAAAACACTGAAAAACAATTATTATTTTGAAGCAGTGAGAGTTTCAAAAATTCTCATCACTGTGACATGGTTGATTCACTTATGCACTACCTAGATGTAATAACGGTTATAGCTGTAGAAAAGGCAGCTAGCTACGCACACTTTGCAGCTAAGCTTTGCTTAGCTGTCTAGTTTTTAGTTGAAATTTGTCCGACTTCATCCTGAAGTTGGGGGATCTAAGGTGAATTGGGACAACATTATGTTTTTTAAGAGGTTTTCGGAGTCGAAATTTTTGGTGAATTTAAAAAAAAAATCAAATTCAAGCAAAAAGTGAGAAAAAATTGAAAAAAATCAGAATTTTAGCAAATTTACCTAGAAAGCTGAAATTTTAGATATACCCTATTTTCGACCTGCCAAATCGATTGGAAATGGTTTCAAACCGATTTGAGCAGTTCTAGAGTCTCCAGCAGACTTTTAAAAATTTGAAATTTCCGCAAAATTTTGTTTTTTGGCCATATTTTTTTTGTTAATGAACCGATACAACTCTAGAAGTGGAAAATTTGAATTCTACGTGAATTTTTAAAAAAGTACCACTCATTTTTAAAAAATCACAGGGAAATAACATTTTATCAGAAGTGGCAGATAAAAAGTGTCAGGTATTCGGAAAACGCCGCTCTATACGATGTCCAAACGTGGTTCGTCTGTGAGTATACTGAGTGACACTAAGTTTGTCTGAAGCTCAAAAAATTAGATTTGGCCAACTTCGACCCATTTGCCAGTAAATAAGTTTTAAAATACCACTTTTTTTTCTCCTGAAAAAAACCAGCTCTGAATACTTCAATTTTTTCCGATTCAGAAAGCCAGAAATCGTAAACCCTTCACGCCTCTAGGTAAACTAAAACCGTTTGGGTCATTTCAGTGGTTCTAGTAAAAAAAACTTGAAAGATGAATAAGCTACGAGTATGATCAAGTACACCTAAATTCGTATAATTACTCTCCTCTTCACGAAGAAAATACATAGCAACTATTGGAATTTTCCAGAAAAAATTCAGGTTCTTTCTTAGACAATTTTGAATCGAGCCATGCGAAGGTAGCACCAAAGTGCTAAATCATAAGATATATTTTATTTTCATCATTCAGCTAGAAACTCGCCAATTTATAAACAACGTTTTGTAACGTTATTGGAGGTGTATTCATCTACTTCCTCAATAACGAAAACAGCTTCTGGAAAAAGGGCAGAATGAAGACAGGAAAACTATGTAGGATTTTATAGACTCGCAGCGTCAGTTTCATCCGGCACACATCGTATTGTAATTTTATCGAGGAAACACGGTCCTTAATTTATTTCTCCAATAAAAAGTATTGAAATTGATTGGATTACTTGTAAAGTTATGCGAGACGAAGATAAATGAAGTATTGCCCTAATTAACGACAATATTTTATCACACGTTTTGAACCCTGAACCGAAATCAGCAGGCCATGTCGACATATGCGGTACTTATTGGAATGATTTTCACTCTCAAACAGAATTTTCGCTCTTTGTCGCTCGATTTTTTTTTCACTTTTATCTCGTTTGAAAACGTTAACTTTGCGTACCTACCTACAAGTTCTCATTTTACGGAGATATTTTTCGAACGTGTATAATTAATTGGCAAATAACTTATTGCAACATGGTGCATACCAATGATCTTTGAAATTGTATTAGTGCGAATATAGTACACCTTATACCCTACTTATCTATACCAACCCACTACCCAATGGCTTTACCTACCCACGTACATTGTATTAGAGAAACCGTGTGTACACGCTACGGGAAAAGAAAAAGTATATAGTCTACGTAAACGTTATTCTTGCGGAAAGTGAATTTACGTCATTAATATTGTTCAAACTATACTTCCAAAAAGTCTAATTTTCATACCGCAACTTAAGTACGAAAAACCGCGCTACCACCACATAGTTTTAGTATAGAAGCGTGCGGTATCGTTATACACCTATTTATATGCAGGAGACTTCGCTTAATAAAAGTTATTTATTCTTTGTTGCGTTACGGCGGCGTCCTCGCAAGGCGAACTCGCAAAGTTTAGTAATTACGTAAGATTTGACGGTACACAGTAGAGCTTTTCCAAGGCTAAACCAACGAAACCCATGGATTGTGCTGCAGCGAGCCCGATGCTTAAATACCAATACGAAAAAAACCCCGAACCATCAACCAACGAATTTCCTTTATCTTGCGGATCAGCATAGTTGGAACTTTCGAATGAACGCCACGCCAGCACCGACACTACTCGTATACCGACAGCGATGGGAAAAATTAAGAAAATCTAAACCCTTTGAGAGCCGCGGATGAAACGGCAAAGAAGAAACTTCTTGTCGTATACGTTATAAGATTTTTAATACGATACATTTAAAAAACGGCAACCCAAAAAAAAAAGAAAAAAAAGAAAGAAGTTTCATTAGCATTCCTCAATTACCGCTTGACGAGTAAACGCGAGATATTTCACGAAATCCGATTAGTTTTTGTGTCGTGTTTCGTCATCTTCGAGCGAGAATATTAAAAAATTCGCTCTCAGAGTTTTGCCAACACTGCGAAGTGTCTCACGAATACGAAATTTAATAACCTTAAATTTGCATATCGACAAATACAGAAAAATCCTTCGATAAAAGATTATAAAATACGCATCCTATAATAATTATACGTTTCAGCTAAAATTCCTTCGCTCGCGTCTTCTCTTATCATATCGTTTGGAGGATTTTTTCCTCGTTCGTCGTCGTATAGTGGCGAAATTTCCAATATCGCTTTTGAGTTGAAAAAAAAAGACGAAAAGACCGAGAGAAAAATCGAAAATGAAAATCAAGTGAAATTATTTAGGTTAATGGTTTATAGAGCAATTTATTAAATCGTTTTCGATGCTATTTAACCAAATAACCATTTTCAAACTTGAAGTACCACGTTGAATAAAATTTATTTGCCCGATACACCGGTAAAATGATACTGCTTTCGTATAATTAACTTCCTGATATAATAATATCGAGTATAAAAGAATTGAATTACGATTTTGATATCCGATGATCGAGATATAATTTTTCGCATCCAGTTTTAGAGTGCGAATTTTTTTGACGTTGGAAAATCTGAAGACGCTTAAGGGTCATTCCACGTCAATTGAACCTAGAAGTGGTAGGGGGGTTCGGCGATTTTTTTGAATTTTTTCCTGTGGAAAGACCTTTTGAAGGGATGACCAATGGCGCAAATCGCAGCCCTCTAGCCCATCTTTAAAGGCAGCCAGGGGGTGTCAAAATTTTCAATGAATCTGAAATATCATCCATTTCAGGAGTGGATTAAGATAACCGCAGGACCTACCAAAATGGAACATTTTCCCATAGTTAGGGGTTTTGAAATGCTTTTTGGTGATATCATAAAAATTAGTGTTGCCACTTTTTTTCGTACAAAAAATTAGCTCAGAAAGTTTTGAAACGTAGTTTTCATATCGTCCCGACTCTCAGAAATTTTGAAAAAAATATATTATGGACAACTTTTCATGCTGAATAACATAATTATTAAAAAATTGGGATGGTAACATGTTGCAAAGTTGATTTGAAAAAATTGAAAGTTTGCGAAAAAATGCGATAAGTTTTGATAGGTGAAGTTGATCCCTTTGACCCCTATTTTTACGCATCTGTTGAAAAAGTTGAAAAAACCCTTTCACTCGATGAAATGAACTCCTCACAAAAAAAATCAAAACTTGAAAAAATTCAATTTTCAATTTCAAACATCAAAAAAAGTTTAATTCATTTTTTGAATCTTTCCGAATTTTGATTTTTTTGTGAGGAGTTCATTTCATCGAGTGAAATGGGGTTTTCCAACTTTTTCAACAGATACGTAAAAATATGTGTCAAATGGGTCAAATTCACCTATCAAAACTTTTTTTCGTGTTTTAAATCAAAAAATCGCATTTTTTTTCGCAAACATTAAATTTTTTAAAATCAACTTTGCAACATGTTACCACCCCAATTTTTTAATATGTTGTTCAGCATGAAAAGTTGTCTATATGTAGTATATTTTTTCAGAATTTTTGAGACTCGGAACGATATGAAAACTACGTTTCGAAACTTTTTGAGCTAATTTTTTGTACGAAAAAAAGTGACAACACTGATTTTTATGATATCACCAAAAAGCTTTTCAAAATCCCTAACTATGGGAAAATGTTTCATTTTGGTAGGTACCGCGGATATCGAGTAATCGATTGCTGAAATGGATGATTTTTTAGGTTCACTGAAAACTTTGACACCCCCTGGCTGCCTTTAAAAATGGGCTAGAGGGCTGCGATTTGCGCCATTGGTCATCCCTTCGGAAGGTCTTTCCACAGGAAAAATTTCAAAAAAAACGCCGACCCCCCCCCTACCACTTCTTGGTCCAATTGACGTGGAATGACCCTTAAGCGATTGGTGAAATGGCAAAGTTGGATTGAAACAATAAGCTCATTATTTGAGTTCAGCATCTTCAAAAACGTATCATTCCGTACATTCGCGTGATTTTGAATTTTTTTTCAGATTTCGTCACCAAATTAGAGAGAGAGGTTGCCCCTTCAATTGAAAATGCCCATTCTGGAGAATGCAAATTCCGAACTAGTATAGAAACTATGAAACTAACCATTACACAATTTTGAAGAAGTTCAATTTCCAAGACTAAACTTTCAATCTAAAATTTCAATTTACAACTTTTTAAATCTATGGTCAATATTTGCGTTGATCTATGTATGACCGTTTTCAAGAAATATTCACCATTAAAGTTCATTTTCCAGACTCGTAGGGGTGCTGAGAGCCAATTGAAAGTGTTTTTCTTTTTTGTTGGTTCGGAGGTGAGACTGTCTTTGAAAATTTGAACAAAATCGAAACACATGCGGTTAAAAACTCGGTCGAACAAAAATACAAAGATTTACTATAGTAATCCTATCACGAGATGTCCAACAAAATTATCTCCCCTCTTTCATTCATTCCTTTTTCTCGGTAGCTAGGTTGCCTGCTTCAGTTTTAACTTACTCGTACTTACTTTAATTAAAACAATCCTCTCATTCAACCTTGAAAAAATAATCAATGACGGGATCAATCTCAACAAACCTCTGCAATCTTCATCGTTTCAAAAGTTGAAAATCCCATCAGCTTCCAGGCTTATTCCACCAACACACCACACAATTAATGTTACTTGATTACAAATAGAATATCTCTCGCTACATCGTGGTTGAAAAATTAACGAGATTTAACAAACGTGACTCCTTAATTCGTAAGTCGCATCGGTGCGTCGTGTAGGAGTAGTTGCATACGTAACACATGTAAGGATTGAACTCGCGTACAAAGCGTAATTACGAAGTTGGAAACTTGAGATAATGGCATCCTATTGTAATGCACAGAGATTCGCTTCGTTTGAAATAAAAATTTCAGCGTGTAAGGATTACTCAGGCATGAACTCATCATTGATAGGGAAACGCGTACGCGTACGCCTTAAAAAGGCTCTGCGATAAAGCTCCATTACTCTCGTATAAAAGGAAAAACTCAAAACATGAAATAATTCGACGTTCGTTTCGCAGCAGTAGCAGTCTCATTCATCGTCTATCTTCTTTCCATATTATATCAGCTTTAGTCTATGTTGACTCTTTCGTTTGTCATCGTCGTCGTCGTCATCCGTTCTCTTTGTACATGCATACTAAAAAAAAAGCACAATTTCTCGCAACGAACGACTTTAAAAGTACACACTGCTGAGCCACACCGCCCACAACAACGCTGATCCTTTCATCGTTCAAAAGAAACCTATAATGTGAAGATCTTATTAACATCTTAATCTTCGCGAACTTTTGTCATTTTCTTCTCCGGAACACCTACCACCACCCGTGTCACCAGACCGACGATGGAGGCAGCAAGCTCTTTTCTTTTCGCCTCGCGTTAAAAAGCATTCAATAATAATCTCCGGCGTAATGTATTGTCGTCGAGTCGTACATTTCGAGCCAGACTAGAGTTAATTTTCGTTGCGACGACCGCATTGAAAATTCAAGTGCTTCCAAGTTCACGATAAGTAAATAGAAAATCTTCACCGCGGTGTATAAGTATAAGAAAACATCGAAACGTTAAAACGCATCAACGCCGATATTACTCGACTAATTACACCGCGCTCAGTTCTTTAATAGAGCGATAAAACGCTTAAATTTAAAGGATTCGTCGAGCGTTACGTGTGTATCTTAAAGGCTTAAAAACCACACGAGCCTGATAACTTTTTCCAGACCAAGGTTTTCACGACGCGACGTTTGCGTATCAACATTATTGTTGAGCCGAGTTTCACATACAAAAGTGCCGGAAAAATACCCGACTTTGTTTTCGTTTCGTTTAACCATCGTATCGTCTAAAATAACTGCGCAGAGTTTAGCGATAGAGATATAAACGTGTAATACATCTATCACTTTTTGCCTCGATATAAACTACCCGCAAAAACGTAATAATGACTATGTTCAATCCTTTAAAAAGAGACTCTCAAAATCTCTCGATCGAAATGCAAGACTTCTGTAGACTTTTTGAGCACAGTGTTGGTCAAATTTTAGCGGTATTTTGCGATCTTTCGATTAAAAAAATTAGAATTTTTAGCAATTTTTGGCCACTAAATGAGAATTTCTGTAATTTCAAGCAAAAAAGTCAGTTTTTGACAGTAAGCAAGACTTCGACAATTTCACCAAAATGAACAACTTTTTAGCAATTTTTCGCAAAAAGCAAGACCTTGAAAATTTTAACAATAAGCAGTCATTAGCAAAAAAATGACATTTTTTCACAGTTTTTGTCGAAAAAGCGAGACTTATTGCAATTTTTTGTTTTGGTGAAAAAATGAGACTTTTGAGGCCAACTTTCATACTACGCTAAACACATACCGGTAATTTTTTGAAAAAAAGTAAAATTGTTCATTTTGGCAAAAGTAAGACTTTGTTCATTTTAGCAAAAAACTGAAAATACGACACTTTTCGTCAATTTCTGTCATTAAAGCGATATTTGGGGGGGGGGGTGAAATTTTTTGCAAAAGTCGAAAAGAAACGATACTTGTTGGTAATTTTTACAATATAATAAGCGAAATTTTTAGCTATTTTTGGTAAAAAAAACAAGGCTTCAACACTTTTCTGAATATGAAAAGATTTATAGAATTTTTATTTACCTACTTTCTGAAAAATTCAAAAACAAATTTGCAAAAAAATATTAATAAAGTGAAAAAATATTATAATTTTGAAAAAAAAAATGGAAAAATGATATTACTTAACATAAAGATGCTTCTTTCGTTTGTTTGTTTTTTTCGATTCCTCAACTTGAATTATTTCATTTTTCAAAACTTTTCATACAATACTTATACTTTTATAACTACAGATCATTTTCTCTTTACACATTCTTGCAACGTGTAAGATTCTTTTATAACCTGGAAGAAATTTTTCGGTAACCAAAGGTTTGACCTCAGCAACCCACAGGTAATTAAAAACGAAACGTTCTTTTTTCAATATAGAGAATTATAAAGTGGACGAATGGGCAAGTAGTATAGCTATAGACTAAATGAAATGAAACACCATCTCAATTTAAAATGCACTCTAACCGTGAACTATTGTATACAAGCGCACAGTAGAAGTGCTAAAGGAATTCTAGCCTCCAACAATAGATCACTTTACAGATCTGACAAAGATCCGAAGAATGTGCTGCAAAACTGACATTTTACAAGATTTACGAGCGAACACACCAAAAAACTAGAGCGAGATGATGTTAATGTTTCATTTCTATTGTACCTATTATTACATTCACAATATTCCTAGCAAATCTTTGAATGATCACTCAGCATCATTGGTAAACGTTGTCGAGGACAGGAACAGGTATACAAGTGAGACTTTTCAACCAACATACTACCTCTAACCATCGTGTTTATTATAGCGAGTCGATTTTTTGTAATGAAGGATTCACGAACTAGGTTGTTAGTACTTCACAAAACTATGGTAATAACTAGGGCTAGGATTTTTATGATAATGCTTTTTTTTTGTAGCAATACCCTATACGGCATAAATATATTTTCTTTGCGTTTCATTCCATTCTGAGGCGAATGGTGAAAGTTGATAGTGCTTTTTTTTGCTTTTTTTGGGTGTAAATGCTTTAAAATGCTTATTTTGGGCCAAAAACGCAGAAAATTTTGCTTTTTTGGGGCTTTTTTTCATCGTTAGCGCTTTTTTTGGTAAAAAATTGGTAAAATTGAAGAAATTAGTTCCCAAAATACAAAAATTTATCATTTTATCAACTTTCGCACATTTTTGAAAAAAATGAATAATTTTTGAAAAAAGATCAGTTTAAAAAAACAAGAGAGAAAAAACTGAAAAATAACAGATTCAATTTTCATTTTTCAATTTTTATATTATTTTATTTTTTTTCTAATTTTTAGTTTCAGTTTTTTCCTTTTTTTTTGATTTTCTTCTTTTTGTTCATTTTGGTTCATGTTGTACATATATTTAATGGGAGGTACCTTGCTGGGTTTGAAAAAACCTTCATTTTGATATGTAACTTGGTCGGATTTGATAGCGCTTTTTTTTGCTTTTTTCTTACATTTTTAATGCTTTTTTATAGCGCTTAAAACGTGTTTGATAGCGCTTAAAAATCCTAGCCCTAGTAATAACTAATAATAAATTATTTGGAAGACATCCATTTCATGTTTCTTAATTTTGTTTGAGAGGCTTCATTTCTCTGAAAATTGTTTAAAATTCTTTATTATTCTATCGAAAAAATCACCCTCTGATTTTATGGATTATGACAAACGCAAAAATGATTCCCTCTTCTCCCCTCCTTCTTTACTTCAAAACAACGTTCATTCGCTAGAAAATTTTTAAAATATATTTACGAAAAAAATTCATCACGAATTAAATGGAAAGAAAAAGGCATTAATGTAGAATTCAAGCCTTCAAGCAGAACTGGAACAGAATTTAAAAAGATTCCTAAAGCTCAATGATGAAAAAATTTCAACCTTTTATTTTTTCATTACAAAAAAATTCAGATAGAATTCCGTTCTTTTTCGCCGCTTTCCGTCCGTCCCTATCAATTACATACTGTTTGCGAATACAAATGACAAAATCACACATTTTCCCGAAAATGGCAACCCTGATTTTCAATTCGCGTTTCTCGAATACCTACGGGAAAAAATTCAAGGCTATTTCGACGGCAGCTTTTCACCCTTGAAAGAGCGCGAATTTGATGAGAATAATATTGAAAAAATAATGCGATTTTATTCCGTCGCCGCGTCAATTTACGAGTTCGCAGACCTTTCACTTTTCGTTTAAGAAAAAATATTGAGTCCTCCTAAAACGAAGAGCCTACTTCATCGTATTTTTGTCGGGGAGTGAAAATTTCAAATTACATGTTCCTCAATTTGGCAGTGTACTCAGGTACGCGTTTTGGCAATTCGTGAAAATTTTTTCAATTTATCAACAAACTGGGTAATTTTTTTTCCAATTTGAAATAAATGAAATTTAAATGGATTTTTATCGTTTAAGAAAGTTTACCTTCTTTTCTGCGATGAAAAAGCTTCACAATAGAATATGTTCGTGCGAAATAGCTTTTGCTGCGTATACCTTTTTTTTTTTTTTAGGATCAAATATTTGAAAAAACAAAAGGGAAAAAAGCCAAAAATACCAGGTTTATTAGGATAGAAAAATGTGCGTAACTCGTATAGATGTATCCGAATGGATTCGTCGTGTTTTCGGTAGTTTGACGTGCGTGTGGCTGCAACGGTGGCGCAAAAAAAACGCGATGAAAATCACGTACAAAAGTTTCCGCTTACGCATATAAATTGAACAATATTGTAACACGTTTTATTTACAAAATTACAACCCATTTTTCATTTTGTATAAATAAATTGAACAGCGGTAATTGAAGAACAATGGAATGATGACACGAATTATTACGTTGTTTAGAAATTGATGAAAAATACCTCGTAGCGCAAAAGCGTCAGTGTTTTATTTTGACTCGCGAGTTGAAGTGTTTATTGTGCGATGGTTTGCTTCGCATACATTCGAGACAACTCGACGAATATTGTACGTAGACTTATAGTACTATATACGATGAGTTAAGTAAGAGTATACGTACAATGAAGGCAACAGACATCAGTTAGTACACGAAGAAGAGCTATAGTACATGTACATAATATTATATTATGAAGCATATAAAGTACACAACTTTGTATATGCGCAAAGAGTTTAATTGAAGGTGGAATATGACTTCAGGCTTGTTGGCAGTATAATTAACGTAATTTTGCTCGAAGATCGGTAAAGCGAAATTGCAAAACGACTTGGCTTGTTGATTGGGGTTAAAAGAGCGCCTTGCCTAGGTTTTGCAAAAGTAACCGTAACCACGATCGTTCTACCAACTCGACCCCAACATTACACACGGTTTCTATCATGTTTTCACGTGTAAGCATATGTAGGTAGACAACATCATATTATATTAATTTTTCGAAACAAGAGTTTTCATACGAGCAAGGGTAACATCAAGCTATGACGTTGATTCAATATTCTACACTTTTAGTCGGCGTTCGTAGCAAAAATCAAGAATAAGACATCACGCGTGTATGAACCCCTAACGCAGTCATCCCACGATATCATTTAAATCCCCTCCCTCCTCTTTCGCAAATTTGAAGATCTTCATTTTGAAAAGGGGAAATATTTTTTGCACGACGAAAAAGGGCGTCATCACGACGAGCATTTTTTCGTTCATAAAAGATGAATGAACGACGAAAAATGATGAAGTTCCACGCCAGATGACGCCCGACAATAAAGTATTTATGAACGACTACGATTTAATAACGAGATAAGCAGTATTCACGACAAAATAATTTCATACACGACAGAACATTATCAGTTCAATTACAATTATATTTTGTACATATTTTGACAAATAATCAACTGAGGATTTCTTTCAAAAAAAGTTGAGTGAAATTGTAACTCAGTAGAAGAGAACCAAATTGGCCAAAGCGAAGCGAGGGCTAAACCTTAGGGGGAAAATGAGAATTTTGAGGATAGCCGATAGATCGGCGATTTTGTCGGCAAATGAACGATAATTAAATACATGATTATAAAAAATTTGAACTTTTGAAAACGGAAACTAAAATATTGTTAGAATTTTTGTATTTTCCTAACTTTCTTGAATTTCTCACAATTTCCCAAATTTTTCCTGCTTTTGCGGAACCGAAGGGGGGCAAACTGTCTCTCCTTGGCCCCCTTTCAGTTCGTCCCTGAGGTCAAAAGAGGAAGAGGGGTCGCCCATCAAAGTCCACAAAACATTACTTCTATAAATAGCAATTTTTTACGTACCTACTTCGTTTTTTTGGTATCATTTTAATATTTTTTAAACGTTTATTTCTGTCGGTGAAATGCCTGTTTTTGACGGAAAAATTTTGTCGTGCATTGCCTTATATAGGAGTTGAAAGTAATAAAATGTCGTGAATTTTTTAATTCGTCGTTTGATACATTATTTTGTCGTTGGAGTACCTTTTATGCCGGGGTAAGCTCTTTATTGTCGGAAATTTCCAATTTAGTCGTGGTAATTATTTTTCTGGCGTGAAAGTGCCTATGCTTGTCGTGCTGACGCCCTTTTTTGTCGTGGTATTAAATCACACCCTTTTGAAAACATGAATTTATTATTCAACATGCAGTAAAACAATCAAAAAGAAGATTCGTCAAATGAAAAATTTATTTTGTAATCATTGCTTGTCTTCGAGATTTTGAAATATGAAAGGTTGTATACTTGCACTAAATTAACACCTGGAGACAAGTGATTTGCCATCCCTATTAACTCAGGCGAAAAAAGAATTCCACAATCAATTCATTGTCCCTTCAAGAAATTTTGTCATCCACACTGTCTCAAACCATAATCTTTGAAAATGTCGAACAAAAAACCACAATTTGAGTCAAAATTTCACTTTAGCTCCTCCCGTCTCCCTAAAAATACCCACTACAGCGTTGTCCCCAATTTTACTCATTCAAATTGAAGAAAATTTTACCACTACTGGAACATTCACACATCACGCCAACAATTTATTCCTTCTTCGAATCACTACATCGAGAGTTGCTTTCCTAGCGACTTTAGATTATAAAACAAATACAATATTGTGCCAGATGAATGAAAACTTCACAATATTACAAGCGTAATAAATAATGAAAAATTATCTCATAAACGATGAATTTCAATTTCACGATTCGTAAATAATTATTACAACTCGTAAAAGTAAATAACGCGTTTACGCCGGCGATAGAATATACGAGAAAGAGAATCACGAATACCTACGTAATCAAACTCAACATATACGATGATACTTTGAGCGTTATTGGAATAATAAATTCCATTATATTAACGCGTAATTTGACAAATCGTACAATTAACTAGTGTACTTAATTGATAAAGTCTGATTAATAAAGTCTGACCTAGACTACTTGTGTTTCGTTGTATGAGGAGGACAGGGCAACCTAATTTTAGAATTCTTTTAATTACCAACAGTAATTATTCACTTCCAAGTCGGTACATAATGTAACGAGAAAAATTTTCTTTTTATTGCCCCGCATTATGTAGCAAAAAATTTCACATCAAAAATTACCTACCTACGCAAATTATACTCGTACGAATAGCGATGAACTTAAATAAAATATTTTTGTATTAAAATTCTCTTATGGATAAGATTTCAAAGGCTCTAAACCAGAGAATACCTACTTTAGCAAAAAGAGAACATTCGAAAAGAGCCGCAATTATACCCAGCTTTCATACATTACATTTACCGTAATAACGAGCTTATTGACCTTTTGACGTTCAATTCGTGTAGCCTTTGCGTATTTTAAATTAAAACCAGTACGGTGTAAAATCAACAAATATAATGTGGCTAGAGACTCAAAATGGTACGTTTATACAATCCTTCTACTCGTATAAATGATGAAGTTATATATAATGCTAAAACAAGCATAACGTTATGATGATTCGATATATGTATGTGAAATAGCTCGAATTTGGTAATTTCAAATAACAAAGTAGGTACTTAATTAATTTGCAGTTACTCTTTTACGCCCGCCCTTAATATACCATATACCACATTCAACACAACTTAAAAATCAAATCGAGCGAATACCTCATACCTACAACCCTGTGGGAATTATCCATTCGAAAATTTTCAACTGTGCGAACACAGCATTGAGAACAACGTAGTCTCCCTATCTTCGCACAGCTGAGAAAATATCAAGTTGATTATCAAAAGATCAAGAACGTTTTCTAATTTTTAATATTTATAGGAACAGCGAAAAAACTAACAAAATTACGTTAATTTTTTCAGATCAAGTAGGTAGGTAGGTATATTCTATGCATTAAAATGTTTGGAATTCCCATTCATTGATGTACCTATCTAGGTATAAGAAGAGCGAAGCGAAGTGAAAATATCAAATTGGATAGAAAATTTTAATTCTAATCCGAAATCATAGATGAAAATTAACTTACAGAAAATGTTTCCATTTCCATGTTGGTTCTATCATTTTTATAGAAATTTAACACTCACCTGAAACAAATAAAAAATATATTCGGTCATTAATTGATTTCTAAACATCTAAACATTTAAAATTCACGAACATTAGGTATACACAGGTAATCACATAAAAAGTATTTTAAGCTATGAATACATACGTCCAGTCTTCTAGGGTACATTTCACATTATATAATAAAGCTACACTGCATTTTATCCTTTTGACGCTGATTTTAAAAAGATACAACACAGAATTCATCACACAGGTGAATCAAATGTAATAACGTTCTTTTCATTGAAATTCTTTCAAAAGCACCATTACATTATGCCTTTTTTCAAAATGAAATACGCGTGTTTCCGCGTTATCATTTCAATCATCTGACATAGGATATATTTCTACCAACAATCACATACAAACATCACACGAAACCGTTTATCACTCAAATCTAAGCTTTCTGTAGTGTATTCGTTTCGTCACGAAAGTTCAATTTGCTGATCACACAGTGACACCGGCACCTCCGAGTCTACACTAAAAGGAAATTAATCAGCGAATCGGATCTAAAGGCTTGAAAAACTCGGAAAATTCTATCGTATTACTACTGTTACATCATTCAGAATTTTTCATTCGGTAATTTACACCAAAGTAGCCGCACAGCGTTGATTTTTTTCTTGATGAATCGTACCTATTTATTAATCTTTATTAACGCGTTGATTTCGTACCCGAATTCGACGAAAAGGTAATACCTATAGCAAGAACTTTCGGTAACAAATTTTGCTCATTCGTCGATGGTAATTAATCAAAATATCACACGAACGAGACCACGCATTCGTTACAAGGTAATATAGGTACCTACGTAGAAAGGAACGCCAAACGAAACAAAATTTTTGTTTTTGTTTTTTTTTTTTCACTGTCGTTTATTTTTTAGAGCAATTTGAGAGCGTTCGTTTGCAGCATTACAACAAAAACCGTAAGCTTTTTTTCCTTTTACAAGCAATCAATTATATCAAAAGCTTTGATGCGGCGACCTCTTTGTAGTGGTTGTCCACAGATCTTATCGAATCACTTAATGTCTATATGTGGCCACGTGTATAGCATTCTATACCTACCTACCTACCAACCAACTTACCTACCTATCTGAAGTGTATGTCGATACCCATACATAAATGATTTCTTTTTTACCCTTTGGTCGTTGATACGAGGTACAAATGAGGCAAGTTTCTCATGATGAATGATGGCAAATAATTTGATTCAATTAAATTAGCGGGGCATTTGTATGGGTACGGAAAAGCGTAGATAGGTATAATTATATCAAACACAACAGGAGATTCGAATGCAAAATTTTCATATTACACGATGATCGCCAGAACGAGAGACGGATTGAAACATGTGCGACAAATGAAATAAACTCATCAGGTGTGTTTGTTGAGATTGATGAATGATATTCGTACACCTAATAATCTCGTTTGTATGTAATTTGAATAAATTTCTGAAGCGATACAAGCTACATATTTTTTCAATTCTCTGATCATTTTGCAACACAAATTTCACTTGAAAACCCCCAAAATTTTTAAATAACGTAACGGAACTGTGTCGAAAACATGGAGGAAACCTGCACCATATAGAAACATAACAGAAACGTAACAAAACCGCAACTTAAACGTAATATAACAAACTAGCAAGCACTTAAATCCAGCCATCAATCCAGGTCAGCTCAAAGCATCACAGCAACAAAAACATAACGGAACGGAAACGCCTCGTATCACAAAAACGCTATAGAAACTAATCAAAAACGTAACAAAATAGCAACAGAAACCTAAAGTAACGTCATAAACGGTAACTAAATTCGTTTCCACTCATTACACCACAGAAAAAAAATCAAAACAGAACAGAAACGTCTCGAAATTTAAAACTGCAACGGAAACATAATGGAAACGAAACAGAAACGTGACAAAAACATATTTTTTTCGGGATTGTGAATTCGAATAATGCAAACAAAACATGAAAGTGAAATCACATAATCATTCTTCACTTCCATACACGACAAAACTTGGCAAAAACATGTAATAACCTATTTGTAAACCCGATTGAAAGATCCAAAAATACGCTTCGGTCTTCGTGCAGGTGAAATTAAACCATTCACTTTGCTCAATTCAATTTCCGAAGACTCTTCTTTTATACGTTTACGAGTATAACCGTTCACGAGGAAAAAAAAACTTCTAAATAAATTAATTTTCCCGCTAGGCGTGATATTCCGGAAAAAATATATAAAAAAGTAGAACGATACAAAACTTGATGACGCGAAATTTTATCAAACGAGCGAAAAAAGTTTTTTAAGGGCTGTTGAAGAAAGATGGAACGAAAGTCCAATTAATGTCATGATTTATGAAATCTTTGCATAATTAAAATCTCATTTCGCAGCCGCTTCGAAGGCAAAAAAAAAGATAATAAGCCCAGAGAACTGTTTTGATAAGTTTGTCGATGCAATAAAAATCTTCTCGTAAAAAAAGTAGAAAAAAAAACAAAAAAATACAGTCCTAATATGATGTACGTATACTAACGTAAATTTAAAACAAAAAACAAAAAAATACGTCGACACAACGCTACATATCTCTTAAATTTGACGTTTAGCCAATTACTAGTACAAATCGCAGTACATGCTACATACATATGACACTATACAAGCGTCATACGTGCTGAAAAAGAAAAAAGAAAAAAAAATCAAAACGTCACCAGAAACTAATTAACCATAAACGGGGGTCAATTATGACGGTCAAATGTTGATAATTGACGACGAATAAGAATGTTAACATCTATCAATTGCTATGGTAGTTTCATTTACAAATTAAACCCGAATTCGAGAGCGTTTTTATCAATTTACGAGTTTTAAAATAGCTCAGCTTCGGTACGTTTTCGCTACAAAAATAAATCTTTTTCGTTCACTGGCTGCGGCCAATTATACGCTAGAATGAAAAACAATTCTGTTTTTAATTTCGTCCTCAACGAGAATGATCCATTGTGTAGTAAACAAGCTACAACTATAATCAAATTTTCAGCCAACTTTTGCCATACTCGTATTTTAGGTTAGGTATATGGTTTAAACGCCATCGATCCTATAAACCGTTAGAGAAATTTTCGACGTTGCCGATGGCAAAATAACGACAATGTCAAGATGCCTTTTCCTTTCACACACACATCGAAGTTGAATTCTTCGTAACACGAGATACAGTTTTCCCTCCAAATTTTCACACGCGTTTATTTATAAAATAAAAACCGACTCGCAAATCAGATATCAGTTTTATAACTTACGAGGGCTGATCAAAATGTTATTGGACAATTCCCATATTTTGGGTTTAAAATAATGGTAGCGAGTTCGTAAACATACCGTTGGAAAGAGCACATCTTCCTCTTTCCAACGATATAAAAAAAAGTTGTGTGCGTTGAAGGATACACGAGGTAATTCGCTTTAAGCGAACCCACCTCGAGACCAGTCTGCGAATTTTGGGTTTGTTGTTGGAGCAGCGCGCGAGTTTGAAGTTCAACTGCGGTTGAATAAATCGTTTTTCAAATATTTTAATGTTATGAAAGCAGTGTATGGGAACTCTATTAAACGTGTGACAGTGCATTTTGGGTAAAAAAATTTTTTAAATGGTTTTGAAAGTGTCGAAAACAATGAAAATGGTGGTTGGTCTGCCACATTTTGAAGTCTGTAAAACACAGACTGGGATAATTCTGGCCGAGTTCGTTAATATGTCGCTGGAAAGAGCAATCCTTCCTCTTTTCAACGAGATAAAAAAAAATTGTGTGCGTTGAAAGGCACGCGAGCTAATCCGCTTTAACCAAACGCACCTCAAGACCCGTGTGCAAAATTTTGTGTTTGTTGCAATGTTTTCGTTTAGAGTAGTGTGTGTGAGTTTGATGCATTACTCAGGAGGGGGAATATTTTAAGGGGGATACTAATTTTGACTCAATGATCGCCGTAGACTCGTTAAATAAAATTTTTGAGCGCTTTTTGTACGTTTTTTTTGGTAAATAAAAAATTCGCAGACGACACCTGTGGTACCCCCCTTTAAACCGCTCCAGTTTGAGAATCCCTTCACATAGAAAACCCAGTACACGCTTGTTTTGTAGAGGAAGGTTTACTCTTTCCAACGGTATGCTTACGAACTCGCTACCATTATTTTAAACCCAAAATATGGGGATTGTCCAATAACATTTTGATCAGCCCTCGTATGCACATGTTGGGTGTTTCAGGAAGTTCACGACATACAAGGACCTACCCTGCTTATTTTTAAAAAATGCAGCCAACGTTCAGCATTGGCACCAGTGACCAGCATTGTTGAATCAATTTTCGAAACTTTGCCCGAGCTTGGGTCAGTTTTTCAAATTTCACCTTGGTTTAAAATTGTCAAAATTCAACAATCATATAACTCGAGTAATTTTTGGAAATTCAATTTCTTATAGACAGCTTCTTCAATTTTTAAACCAATGTCATCGCATCAAAATACTCGTATTTTAAATTCGTCCAAATAAATTAAGTTAGGAATTCCAAAAACTTTATCTTCGTAAATTTCTATCTTTGTCCCTTCAATTTGCAAATTAGGCAAATTTTCGTATAAACAATCAATCTCGTACCACATCCTATAATATTATTATTGGCGATAAACATACCCCTGGGAGTATTTTCATCGCATTTAAAACATTCGCCAATCAAAATAAATACTTTTTCATTCTAGAAGCGAAATACGAATAAGCCATAAACAACGTCACGTTAGCAAACGTAACCATTAACGATATTTATGTAGGATGAAACCTCGGCAGCACCTTTTCAGCGAGTATTTTTTTCTAGTCGAATGTGTATACCGGGTTGCGGAGTTTGTTTTCTAAATGGAAGAACGCGTTACGCTTTTCGAAAATCTTCGAAAAATTTACGACTCTATTCGTTATAAAAGCTTCGCTGACATGTAAGCTGCCTATAAACGCTTATGTCGAAAGAAACACCCGAAGAAGAACCGAAAGCTGGTACGCATAAAAAATTACTGGTCGTAAATTTTCGACATTTTTACCCTCAAAAAAGAAAAAACTTAGCAAAAAATGAAGCGAGAAAAGAAGCGAAGTGCAGAGAAAAGGATACCAACAAAAACGGATACATTGCTGACGACAACAACGACAACGACGACGACAAAAGAAGAAGACGAAGAAGAAGAAAAAAAAAGAATCCAAAAATTAAAGATATCTTTCTTTATTCGCTACACAACCGTCTTAACTAATCTACCAGCGTGGTATTAAACCCACATATAGCCAGCCGAATCAGCCAAAAAAAAAGCAAAGAAAAAGAAAATTCCCAATGAAACCATAGGTAGGTAGTTTACCCAGAGAGATACGATGCTAAGGGTGCGGAAAGTGTGGGTTATTTACGAGTGCAATCATTAGCCAATTTTCATACTTCCTTTATTGGCTCTTACGTAATATAACGCACCTATAAAATGGAAAATATTACTCGAAAACGTCCAGCAACCAGCAGGATATACCATTGAATCGTTTCAATACCCCTATTAACATTTACTAGCTCAACCCTACTGTACAGTGTACAATCATAAACACAGCCCATTCTGTCCGTTCTGCAAAGCAACATCAACCGGCAAAAAACATAATTACGCGTTAAAAAGCATCCTAAATCAAATAAATTATACTAATAACTAGCCACGCTATACTCATTGCAGCGTCCAATTCGAAATTTTTAGCTCGGCCCGAGAAAAAAAGGAACAGGTCGAATAAAAATACGAAAAGCTCATTTCGGCTGCGCCTAGCTAAGTAACAAATGGGCAATACTGCTAACATTATCATCGCCGTGTTTTTCAACGTGTATATGTAATGTGTACGTATACTTCCCATTCGCAGGTGGTGTGATAAATAAAACGAAAACGAACCACGAAAATCAAACATACACACGGTTTTCTATTCTGCAATTTATAACGACGACGATGGTATTCGCAGCATTCGCATTTTGCCAACGACATAGCTATTTATTTTGCCAAAACATACCAGACAAATTTAACAATATAAAGTAACATCGAAGCTTTTTAATACACCAAAGCGCTTCTCGTCGTTTTTGAACGCCCAGGAATAAATTGAATTATAAAATTTTTACTACTTTGTTCGCGGCGATGAATTTTATTCAAACAGCTTTCAGCCCAATCAACGCTCTTCCATTTAGAGACTGATGCGATAAATTGTGTACATTGTACAGTTGTTAAGTTGGTTGTACACTTTTACCAAAGCAACTTCTACTTATCGTAACTGGCAAACAAGGCCAATTTTTCCGTGAAACGTACCTTACCAACCTACCTATAGCATTACTATTCTTTCTTCATGCCAGTAAAAAAGCTCAGTTAATTGATATGCACGCAGGTAAAACTTGTTTTTTCTTTTATTTCAGCGAAAATACAGCCGAGTGATTAATTCGGCGAGGTACCATACCTATAGGTTTTTTCTTTTTTTTCGATTTTTTTCACAGGTGACAATTTCATTCTCAAAGTTGATTATCGCAGACATACAAATGGTAAATTATCGACGAATAATGTGTTTTAAAGTTAAATCATGAATTGAAAAAAGTAGAACCAGAACGAAAAATGAAACCTAACATGCCATAAATTTACATTCAAAACATATGTAGTACATATGTACCAATCAACAGTCTACCTTCACGAAAAACTATACAAATATGGAACAAATAAGAGTCATTCCACCAGAGAATGTACTCGTATCCAACCTTCAAAGGTCACCATACCATACAGACGACCCTAGATCAACATTATACATCAAATTAAACTCATCCATAGGCAAGATATCTGACTGCATACTCACTTTGAAAAATATTGTCTCGGATGCGGAAATCCCACTTTGTTTTTTCCTGTTCTTCGCCAATACCATCTTCAAAAACCAGTTCTTCGAATACACACAATCGACATTAAAGCGGTATTATCTGCATGAAATCTACTATACATTTATCATACTACAACAGTCCAATCATCTCACTCAGCAAAATACCTGCCACCGAATCATCTCGAACCGAAAGAGGGAAAAACAAGAGAAAAATACCACAGCCTCAGGCTTTCCTCCACCAGACAAACCGCGCCACGGTGGGGGCGGCGGTGTTAATGGTCGCAAGGCCGTCGATGCGATCCCGTATTACTTCCTGTTATCGCACATACCTATAAAATATTTATACCTTTACCTATACCACACATCATGCTGACATTGAAACAATCTTTTTTGTACAACTTTGACTAGGTAGATGTATCAGTGAAATGTGAATACCCTCGTTGAAGATGTTCGATAACAAAGATTAAAATCGATCATTCGCCATATCAGTTACAATTCGCATCATTCAATAAACCAATATACATCATACGTATAATAAGAATATTGAATACATTTATGCTAATCTCTACACAAATGCATATAAATCGGAGGCAACAACGCCCGCTGGTTTTCACGTCACATTTCACCTACCTACATTTTGAGTTGACCTATGATCAAACAATTTATTTTTATATTATGATCAATATGAAATTCCAGTCGATGTTTTTACTTTAAACTCTGCAAGAAAAATGTTGAATCTCGTAGGCACCTAATCTACACATCTGCTCAATGAATTCACCGGCTCGTACCCAATTTTCCCAAATAAAAAGTAATTTTAGTAATCAAAAAAGCTCGAAAAAGTAACAAAAAATGTATAACCAAAAATGAAACAAAACGCGAGCAAAACATTCGAATACAGAAAAAAATCCACACAATGAATTGAAATGTTCTGGTTTTTAATAATTTTAAAAGGTTGAATTCTTTTGAAACTTTTTGATGAAAAATCGTAACTTTGGACAATTTTTGGCAACAAAAGTAAGGATTTTTGCAATTTCTGGCGACGAAAAAGCCAATCTTTGGCAAAATGAAACGAGACTAACAATTTCAACAAACGGATGATTTTCTGACAATTTTTGGCAAAAAAACCAGGGATGGAAAGCCAGCCGAAAGCTAAAAGCTGAAAGCCAAAGGAAGTTTGGGATTTTTGAAAACCAAAAGCTTCATTTTTCAGCTTTCTTTCAGCTTTTTACCTCTCTGGATTAGTTTCAGTTTCATTTTTTTCCATGGTGTACTTTTCTGTATTGTAGCAATGTGTGAAAATATTAAAAGTCAAAAGCCGAAAGTCAATGATTTTTGGAAGCTAAAAACTAGCCATTAGAAAGTTTCATTAATTTAAAGAACCAAAAGCTAAAGCTAAAGTTTCATTTTTTAGCTTTCCATCCCTGGAAAAAAACGATAATTTTGGAGAATTTTTGAAAAAAAGTAAGACTTGGATTTTTCGCAAAAAAAAGACTAGGTATTTTTGAAAATTTTGTGAGGATTTTTTGGCAATATTATTGGCAAAAAACTGTGATAATTTTTGACAATTTCTGCCAAATACCTAATCCAGGCTTTTGGATAATTTTTGAAAAAAAAATTAAAAAACAATTTGACAATTTTTGCAAAATTTAGCCATTTTTGCGAATTATTGCAAAAAAATAACAATTTTTTTTTCAAAAGTGAAGAATAAGAATTTTGGACAAATTTTGGCAAAAAATGCAATCTTTGTTAAAAATTTGAGATCTTTTTTTGCTCAATTTTTCAATTGAAAAGTAAGACTTTTTGGTATTTTTTTGCGAAAAAGTGACAATTTTTAGCAATAAACGAGCCTATTTGGAAATTTCGACGAAAGTTGAGATTTTTTGCTATTTTTGGCAGAAAAGCTGAATTTGACAATAATGATACATGAACTCAAATTTACCAAAACAGCAATGATAAGATGATTACATGACAATTGACATGTTTACCAATCGCACAGTACTTACTTATTTTTCCAATTAAGTGTACCTACTACCTAACCATCATATAACCAGTCGTATCCGCGACAAATACCACACAATTAGTTCAGACCTTTCAATAATATGGGTAATTAATACGAACGAGTGAATAAAAAAACAACTAGTCAATAGCGAACATATCAAAACAAACATGTAATGGTATGATACTTGATATCAAATTCAATAACCTCGAACGCGACAATTTTTCTGTATACGATTCAATTGCAAATTGCATAACTATACTTATTAAGATGTAATGTCCAAGAAAGGGCATGAGCATGATGCTAATGGTCCTGTTAAAATTACCAGCAACGACGTCATTGTAAGTCAAGTTACGTAGTCGTGTAATACATTTTATTTACTTAAAAAAAAACAATAGTACAATCGAAATCGTTACGTAGGCACCAGATACTCTATTAGAAAAGTAGGCGCAAGTACACGACGAGTTACATATTCACTTACGAGTGTGTCAAGCTAACACGAACCAGTCCTACTCTCATACAGATGGAACTTTCACCCCGAGGAGGTAACAAAAAGAAAGAAACAACAACAAAATCTTCGCTAATGATGTTATCCCAACAACTAGGTACCATTAAAAACTTTTTATTTCGTTTTTTAGTTTTTAAAAAAAATTGATTAAAATTTGAATAAATTTTGCACCGACGACGACGACGCGACGTCTCATCGAATTACTCTTATAGGTGAGAATTTTATAGGTCGTATAGTAAATTCGCCCTATGCTTTCTAGTGCCAAGTACGTAGCGTATTATTTTACAGTGTTATACCAGCGTTTTAATAATTTTACTCGTATGCGCTTCGAAATATTCCACGTAATTAGTTTAATCCAAGAGAATCTATATAATTTAGTTTTGAATTTCGTTCGTGGGTTTAATTTGAATTCTACCCATTCTCTCTCGGTCTCGGTTGTTAATACATTCCATTTTCGTCGAACCTTCCCTTTACCTACCCTAACCTTTACCAGAACGTGCATCGTAATATACTCCTTTCCTATCGATATTTATACGAATTCAGGTACGTACGTGTAATTTTGGCAACAACCAAACACATAAGTGCAAAAATTGAATCATTTTTCACATTATTCATCGGGTTTTACTCGCCTTTCATTTTATTAAATTATACGGTCATTTTCGTAAACCCTGCCACCAAACACACGCGGTAAAATTCCACCCTTCGCGTAAGCACGAAAAAATCTACCCTGGAGCGAGCAAAGTTATCGACGAAGTGGTTTTTTTTTTGCAAATTCCAACCAGTTTCAATAAGCACTATGCCATTCATAATAAACTCGGCTCGTTTTAACAAACAAACGTGAATATACCTGGCACGTATAGCGTTGAATACCTTATACCTGGCTATATGTATCATACGTATACGATTACCTGTACACGATAACTACCTTGTGTACAGGAAGGAGGCGCGGAGGCGGCGGTGAAGACTACAGTGTCGCAGGAGCTGCGGGAGGGCAATAGCAAGGCGCAGCGAAGGCAACGTAGGCTGCAGAGATACGCGAATGTCTTTCATTCTGGTTGGAATGTCGTTAATTTCAAAGAGGGGCTCGTACAGCAGACTGCTGCCAACACGTGGTTTTGGCTGCTTGCTATTGGTCGAAGAAATGTGGCGTGATCTGACGTCATTGATCATACGAATTAACCGACTTCATCGCCGTACTTGACTCGACTAATATTATGCTGATATAACCATTACTCGTAGCTTGTGGTATGTTTTTTCGCGCGCTCAGATCATTAACTAACATGACTCGTACTCGAATGACTCGAAGTGATTCGTCGCTAATTTCATTTCAACGATCGAAATTCCCCTGATTGAGTTATCGATTGTGGATGGATTTTTTGAGGAAAATTTCCATTCCGAAAAACCGCAAGTTTTCTTCTTTGATATTTCCTAATAAGATATAGTGCTTGTATTGTTTGATAGTAGGCCTGTCATTCATTGATTGAATATTCGATTACGTGTCTCGTAATGATCGTGATCTATTACATACGTGTTATCGAGTAATCGACCGATCATATTTCAAAATTTGAGCTTGTCCTTATCTGCAATTTTCAAAGTTTGCTTTTAAATTGAAAATTTTTTTTGAAAATTTAGTACTGGATATTAAGTGAAAATCATCATGCAATTGAATGTTTTCTCATTTGCTTCTCCTAATTCGTAAAGTCATACTTTTCAGAATTTTCTACCTTTCAGTCTAAAGGTCTCTCATTATCCAAAAAACAAAATAAAATCGAAAAAATGATTTTTTCCACAGAAAATATTCCAGTTGTTCTGAATTGAAGACGAATTGGTACTTCTCATTCAAGCCTATAGTGAGTTTCAATTTTTTTAACAAATTTCCTGTACCTAGTGTTGCTTTGGAAAAGCCAAAAATGAACTTCAAGACCTGGAATTTTCGTCGCAACGCTTTTATGAAATGTTTTTCTGATCTCAATCTGTTTCGTTCAATATCAGGTTATGTCATTTCAAGTACCTAACTTCAATTTTTAGCACAATTTTAAAAATAATTTTTTTGTTCAATTTTCAAAAAAAAAAATGAACAGTCGTGATTTTGAATGCGAATAAAAAGGTTTTCAACATTTATTTTTGTTTCTAACCATAGAGTTATAGAACGACTACCAGCCCCCTGAAAAATTATTTGTTTTATCAATTTTTCTAATTTTTAGTCAAGGGAAAATGAAAGATCAATGTTTCACTCAAATCTGTTTTTTTAGTCGTTTTTTGAACCCTCAATCACAATCGTAATTTTTTCGAATCGATCAACATTTGTTTTTGAAAATTGACAAGCCCACTTTACAATTCCTCGTAGACTATATTTTTGTCAATTTCTTCAGTAGGCTGCGTATTTTTCAACATGGTATTTTTTTCAACTAAGCCTTTATCCATGTTATTACTCGAGAAAGCAATCGATTTGGCCTGGGAATATATTATTTGAATAATAATCGTAAAAGAAGACGAAAAAAAGGTAAGAAAATACACGGTTTTGACTGAAACGTGTATGGTTTGCTAAAACATCCTATCAATACGTGTAGCTTATGGTGAAGTATGAAGTAAACGCCCATGTGAATAGCTACACTAACGGGGCTTTAGCAGTATATAGTAGGTCTAGGTACTCGTACACTACACACTACACACATTCATTCGTACAAGATTCGATTCACCTTACGTGTTTATTTCGTAGCGCGTGTAACTGTGTAGTACCTATTCGTTTTTCGCCGACGTGAATTTCATTGATGAAACGTCATCATCATCATCATCATGCTGCTCGCTTTCGTACGAATTCGCGAATTCGTTTTTGGCGCCGATATCGGCACAATGCACGATGCTAAAAATAGAAGTCTACCTGTGAACGAAAAAAGCTGCACATCGTTGATGCGAAAAGCCAAGATAATCGAATGCTTACGTATTATAAGGCTTATTTCTCTCCATATTCTCATGTTCAATGCAGTTGTAAAGAGCTTTTTCTTTCTTTTCCAATTCGGTATTGCTCTCACCAACAACGACGAGCCCAAGGCGAAAGCAAAAATACATACAACGAAAGTAATACATTGGACGAGACGTTACAGAACTATACCTATAGAAAAAGGACGAAATGCGAATTCGTCCAGTTCGAAAATGGCCCAGCTTTTTCGCTTTTATAAAGGGAAAATAGTAATCGCGATGAGAAATACGACTTTAGCCAGGGCCAGATATTATTATACCAACGATAACATAGGCAAAGCCGCCGTTCATTTTGCAACCCGGTTATTGGGCATACCGCAGCACCAATCGAATCACCCCGAGCCCGATCGTATCATTTATCAGAAACGGGTCGACCAAAAAACCTGCGTTGTACTACAACTGTCCAATATTCTTCACATGAAAATAGATCGTTTGGACGACAACCACCGCGCGCCGCGCCGTGCCAAGAAAATAAATTTAAATATTTGAATTACCAAACTATATAGCGCATAAATAATGATGCAAATAAATTAGCAGCACGTGAAACACGTTCTATCTTCCTTTTTTTTCACACGATAGAGGTGAGAGTATAAATCGAGAAAAGTGAATTCCCTTTTCTTTCGATTACACTCATATACGTGCCCTATTCGCTACTTAACACTTACATTGCATACGAATTATTCGCTAAAACAAGTTTACTACTTAATGAATAATGAACTTGAAACCGAACAAATCGGTACATCATTCGCACATCCACCGTAGAATTTCCAATTAATGAAAACAGTTTAAATTACATGACCAGATACTGAAGTTGAACCACTAACACCATTCCTCGGTGCATACTGAAAAATCCCAAGTCGGTAAGTCATAGGTTTAAAAATTACATCGTCACTAGCTCTTTATCAGCTCCAATGAGTGTCCTTCTTAGGCACATATTTACAATCTCCCTTCTCCTCTCTTCCCAAACATTTACCTACTATTTTTCACTACCGACGTTCAAAAAATCCAACATTTCAAGTCAATTTTTTCGTTTTTCCCATGTAAACTTGAATAATTTGACGAATTTTGAAATCTATAACACTCAAATTGCATACTTACAATCTACAAAACAATGCCTTTTCATCAAGTTGAATTTTGGAACAATTCTTTCAAACATTCAGTTTTTATTCGAAGAAAATTTTAATTATTTTCAACAGAAAGAAGAGTGAAAATTGATCACTTTGAACCTTTCACTACTGCCTCACTTTTTCAAGGAACGAAAAAAATTCAAATTTTTTACGTCCTTCGTTTCTCACTTACAGCATTTTAAAATAATTGGAGGAGTATTTGAGAAAAAAATTTCATTTAAAAAAACGTAGTAGGCGTATTCATTTTAAACCACTGGAAGGCAATTTTTCACTTTCTCGTCGTTTAAGGGGTTCAAAAACTTCCTCATTTTATACTGAATAATTTTTTTTTCGAAATTCCTTACAACTGCTCTCGATTGTTCAAAAATGAAATGACAGTAGTACGCTTCGGGGTCTTCTTACTTTGAAAAAAAATATCGGATAAAATCGGTTATTGCACTCTAGTAAGGTTCTCTTGTCAGACTTTACGTGTATAACAGATTTAAAGGTAGGTATATGTACCTTGAATAAATTGTTGCATAAATAATTAATAACAGACTCACTTACACAGGTAAATCATGTTCTCACGTGGCCTTACAACAAAAATTTGAACTCACCTGAAACAAAAAAACAAAAAAAATGTCGATTAGCGAATTAGCAATGTCAAGGACAAAAAGACTTGAATTTGAACTCATTTAATTCGTAATGAGCTGAGTGCAGTACTCGACAGCGTGGAGGAAAAAAACTCTTCATAAGTGGTTGAAAATGAGTCCCCATCTTCTAAATCAGCAGATGGGTAATTAAATGGACAAGTGCTGACAAAAATTAGATTTCTATAGCACCCTCCTCCCCCGCCCCCATTTTGTAAAATATCACCGAGGACGACGTGATTTTGTGCTGTAAACTAAAAATATTATAATTTTTTTCAAAAGCATTTCGTTGTGCTTAATTTTATGCAATTTTTTCACGATCCCCTTTATGAACATTTGAAGAAATAATGCAGTAATTTCGGTCAAATGCCAAGAACCTTCTCAAGCTATGATAGAACGAGGACATGAGGAGCAGAAGGAAGATAATTCCAATACCAATTCGAGCAGAAAAATTGTTGACAAATTCACCGATAAAAAAACCACCAAATGAAATGCTGAACTTAATCCCTCAAATATTTTCGATTTATTACAGAACATGGCCGCAACTTTTATGGTCTTGTAACATCTAACAGCTTAACTTCAACACCTAAATTGATTTCGAGAAGGCCGGGAACTTTCCTTTTTTCCAGGAAATTTCATAGAAAATAAATATATTTTTCAGCAAACTATTTTCCTTGTTCTTTTTTTCAGCGAGAAAAAAAATGAAATTTTTATACCTACGTTTAAGCTTTTAAAGAAAGAAATAATAGACGTAGAAAACAACTTGTAAGCGACTAAGCACATGTTTTTAATGTTTCCAATTTGTCAGAACATCATTTTGATCTAACTCTAAAAATTTTCCAATATTTTCAACTCGATTAGATTTCGATAAAATTCAACGCAACGTCGTATCTCTTTAAGAAATCTCCAACGAGGCGGAAGCCAGTCTTAATTTTTTTCACTCAGCTGCGTTCTAACGCCACTTATTGTCAGACGTGTCAGTTTTGCTGTCAATATGGTAATTATAATAACAACCTAATTACTTTTTTTTCTTTCTAAGTGTACGCATAATTATATTCGTAGTTTCGACGTCATACTATTTTCCTATGTCAACCAATTTGATAAATTGAACAACCGTATACGAAACATTTGTCAGACTGATAAAGTTGGACTAAATTATGTCGAATTACGCTCGTATATCAAAACAAAACAAATTCCAATCTCTAATCAAAACTACCGGCAAATTTTCATTACCATGATTAGGTACGTTTTGTTTTGTTATCCAAACTCGATGATTATGGTTTTGATGTGATGAAGTGTTTCGTTGAGGTTGAAATTAACCAACTCGTTAATATTTCACTCTTCAAAATTCCGCCTAATTAGAAACTTGGCTCTAAATATAGCATTGTTGAGGGAAGTTCAAACGGAAGGGAAAATAGCGGTTACGTTATTTTTGAAAATATTATTTAATGCAAAAATAGAAGCAAATTATGATACAGGCAAACACGTATTACGAATTAATTAAATGATGTACAAAAATAATAAGTACCTAAGTGAAGTACATACCACGCAGTATCTTGATATGTAATGTACATGTGCTTTTTTATGTACTTTACATACATACATTCCCAACTCCATTAATTTAGGTATACGATGAATATTTTTGCAAAATTTCATATCGAAGTACCTCAAGTTTTTGTACGAGACGATGTAAAGGATTACAGAATACATAAGAAGGTCGAAATATACGGAATAGGTAGGTACGCACGATTTCAAGGCAAAAGTTGATTTACCTTCGTTAAAAATTCGTATCGGAAAATTTGTTTATTTTTCAACGCGCGAGGAGAAATTAAATTCGTTCATTTTTCATCATGGATTAAATTTCGCACCGCGCTTTGAAGGACTTTTTCCACGCGAGGAAAATACAAATAGGTACCTACTACCTAAGTATTCCTTGGAGAGAATAATTCAACGCACCGAATTCGTACAACGGCGATTCTTTTCCACAATAATAAATTAAAGGCCGAGGTTATTTTTTTTTTTAGTCAATTTACGTAAAACAAGGAATTTTAACTTCTTGGGAATTTTATGACGTCCGAAGTAAAACAACATCAGTTTATCGTAATATGCAACCGGTTAGTCGCGTATGCAAATTGAAAGAAATCCCCTAAAAAAATAGTCGATAAATCAAAGTATACATTAAGATAGGTCAATTCATAGGGTCACGAAGGGTCGTTTCATGAGTTAGATGGTCTTCATCATCGTCTAATTCATTCAAAATCGGCGTAGTAGCGGACACAATGAAGTTTTATGAATAAAAGCCTCTTCAGAGGAATTTTTCAAGAAAAAAATTTTTGTGTGCATTTTCTTCGGAAAATCCCATATCATACGAGAGTCCAGATGAATGCAAAAACCAGACACGAAGCCAAAAAATGTCAGTTTCCTCTTCTCCTCAACTATCCACAACTGATTTTTGAAAATGCAGGATTTCATGAACTGAGGCTTCCCTCGCCCAACCGAATCAACATATCAGCTTTTTCAAGACATCCTTCGAATGAAAATGGAAATTTCGAATTTCTAAACAATCCCAAAATTCACCACAATTCTCAAATTTGCAGCATACCTTGTTGTAGAACAGAATTGTAACTTGTAAGTAGCATTAGTAGGTAATCACACAAATAAATTCGCTATTTCTCGATACCTAATGCATTTACTCGTAGGTAGCTCTAGCTATAGTGTCAATTACACTTATCCTTTTGGAATTCAACGATCGGTTCAGCTCGTTTAACCATTATAGAGATAATATTCGTACAACTCTGCATTCTCATTCAAGCAGCCATAATGAGTAAACCACCGCTTAAGGTAAGTACATTCAGATACGAAGCAATACCACAAAAAGCCCCGTTATCCGGTAAAATAAAACTCTTTTATTATTATTGAAAACAACCGATGTATAGGTATATTAGTAGATATTTCAACGCCGGGTACGCTTAAGGCGAACATTTTCGCGATTTAGCGCCGCACCGAGGAAATTTATGAAGTAAAAAGAATAAAGAAATCACCTCTGTTGCGCGGCTCGCGCCAAAGGTAAATTGGTTCTTATGCGGATGGATTTTCCCAGCAGCGCAGCGCGGCGTCATAGTTACGCAGAGCGAGAGCGAGGCGAAAAGGCAACCAGCCAAAATAATGTCGGATAGACGTTCAATTCCCATGAGAAGCGTTACTTTAGAGTTCGCCTCTCTCGCGCGTTAGCATCTCCTTAACCCTTTTTGCAATAAGCATCTCATCCAGGGGGCGCTCGCAGAGCAGTCGAATTCGATGCTACAATTTCAAGCACGTTCGAGTAATATATTTTACGCAGGAAAAAATTGTAAATTCTTGGATAAACCTCCGACGAACGACTTGTTACCGAAAGATAAGGCTTCTACATTGTGAAATTGTAAAAACGGATTTCCGATTGGCGTTATCGTCGGATTTTCCCCTCCTATTGTACGCCGGCTTCTTCTTTTACCCCTCGGTTGCATTAGACTTTGCTCTTTTCCTTCTCAAGTTTTCTTTTTTTATTCTTGCTTTTCCTCCACATATACTATACCCTAGTACATCACCTATACTAAATACTACACCGAAGTATCGAAACTATTATGTGCTGTTGATAGTACCTTACTACACGAGTATATTTTTATGTTACGCTCATCCGAGGATATTATCCCCTGCTTCTCAGTGTATTCGTACACAGAGGTATTTAATCGCGTGCTCATGTTCGTAAAATCGACCAATTCACGTCCAACAAATTTCAAGGAAGTGAAAAACAGCATAGGGTAAAATGAGGCCACTAGAATCAAATCTCTACTTCTCCATTTTCGAACTTTTTGAGAAAAACGCAAAAAACCTCCCTAGCATTTATCGTAACATAAAATATCGAGGTAATATGTCTAATATTTTTGTACCAACAAGACGATAGTGACCCACATGTTTGTTTTACCCTACGCGTTGCCGTAAGAGTTCCTGGGCAGTTTGAAGTTAGGAGAAGTTAAGTTTTGTCTCCAACCGTACACTTTTTACATCGTTTTAGGGCACTTAATCAAAAATTTTTCTAGTAATATGGTGCTAAAAGTTGAAGAAAGCTTGGAAAGTTTGAGAAATTAAAATAATATTGCATTTTTGACCATTCATTTGGAAATTGAAATTATTTTCCTTTTTTTTCAAAGTAAAAAAAATTAATTTTTGTTCATAAAAATGAAAGGTGTTTTTTGGGGGAAGGGTCCTCACTTGATGAATTGATTCAATTTCAAGCCTAATTTCAAGGCATAACACTAGTCCTTCATTCGAAATCCGCCAGGTTCGTTTGAAAACTCGACTTCTCCATTAAAAAAGTAGAGTTTTGATTCTAACCCCTAACTTTACACGCTGTTTTACCATACTTCCTTGACCGAAATTCAAATTTTGACATTTTCATCAGATGCGGGACATGTTGTAGTATACCAAACCATGCTTAACTCATTTTCGAAAAAAAGTGGAGAAGTAGGCATTTGATTCTATAGGCCTCAAATAGGCGAATTGGCATTGTCCTCGGATTTTTAAACTAACCAGTAGAAGTTGTTCCCTGTGGTCTAAAACCGCAGTGATAAAATTTTCAGATCGCCAAATTTCCTCTAACTTCTTTAAAAATAGTGAAATTGCAAATTCAGTAAAAAATTTCCCAATTTGACTGTTGGCAAACAAATTTTTTAAAACTTGCAGGGGTGTTAGAAACCATCAAAGGACTATTCGTGGAAATTTTTTGAAATTTTTTCAAGCACATCTTCTAAGCAAAACGTGCACTTTTAGCGGGAAAACCCTCAAAAAATCCATTTTTTTTTCAGATGCGCCACTGAGGTCAAATTTCTGGGGGGAGGGGGCAAGCCATAAAATCAGATGACCAGGAGCATATATTTTTTAACGTAACATATGATTTCAGTTGGGTATCCAAGTGCCTATATTCGTTCATTTGTGTTAAAATTAAAAATAGTGTTTCAAAATTTAAAAAAAGTATAATTATTTATTTTTGGTGCAAATGAAAACTTTAAAAAAATAATAAAATTTTAAAAACCAGGGCTCACCCTAAGGAAATTTTGGAGCTGCACAATGATGAGTTACTTCTAAAAACTTCATCATTTTGCTTCAAAATTTTAAAATTCAACTGATGATTTTTTGTTGAAAAATTCAAAAATGAAAAAAAAAAAACAAATGAGCCCGGGCAAAGCGAGGGCAAACGCACTCGAAAATTAGTATTCTGAGAAGCATGAATGATGAAACAATGAAATTTGAATGATGACCTTCTTAAAAAAAATCCAAGGTATGAGAAATTAAACAGAAAAGTAAACGGCCCGAGCGAAGTGGGGGGGGGGGCAAAAGCTCCCAAAAATCAGTATTTCAAGAGGAATAAAAGACGGATGTTTTTTTTTTTAGTGTGATCAAAATTTCGTCACTGCTGATGTTTTCCTTGAAGAAGTCATTTTTAGATATCACTCAAATATTGAACTGATTAGCATTTTCCTAAAAAAAAACAGACTGTTCGACTTTTTTGAGGTTTTCATTTTTTTTCAAGCATGTTAAAGATGACGACAGTGTTTTTAAAAATTCTTTGTTTTTTACATAAATATAATTTTCGCTTGGGGGCCAATATTGAGTTGGGGAGGGGGCACGGCCCCCTGGCCCCCCCGGTTGCGGCGTCTATGTTTTTTGTATTTTCAAAGATCTTCTAACAATACAAAAAATTCTTAAAAAAATATATGCATACTTAATAAGTACGTTTAATAGGCGAGATTGCACTTCTGAAAGAATTTACTACAAGTGTCGTTTGAAAGCTAAAAATACGCGTTTTGATCAGAAGATATGCTTTAAAAAATTTCAAAAAATTTCCACGAATAACCCTTGATAATGTCTAACATTCCTGCAAGTTGGAAAAAATTCGGCTCACAACGGCCAAAAAGGAAAATTTTTTACTGAAATATTACAATTTCACCTCTTTTGAAAGGGTTGGAAGTGATTTAGCGATCTGAAAATTTCATAGGGGTTTTAGGGCCAGTTGCACCATCAGGTAGTTGGTTTCAAAATCCGAAGACAAGGCCAATAATCGCCTATTTACTCGGATATGCTCTTATTGTTCGAACTAATAGGTAATGTGCGTAAATGGTACGTTCTTGTTTCAATGCCAACGATTATTTTGTTATGAATGAATGAAAAACACAGCTTTCTTTCCCCATCTCTCTCTTGTCTCGACGGACGAATCATTCGTCTAGCCTCTAGCAAGTTTATCTCGCGTTAATTTACGTAAGCGTTATGATATGATACGAGCGTTGAAAAGCATGTTTTTACTCTTTTTTTCATTTTCCATCACAACTCTAACACAACCTGATCACGTTCAAAGTTGTGTGGTTAAAATAAGCGTAGGTAAGTACCTACGTAAAAGAAGATTGAAGAGGCGAAAGAAGTAATAATTAGAGAAAAAATAAGAGTATTTGCATGGAACAATTTATTTCGTTCAATTTTTTCTTCAATGAATCCCCTTCGATTGTGTAGTAAATGAACAAAATCATTTATGTTTTACTCCTCTAAGGGGGGGGGGGGGTGATGTGGATCATATATTTTGGATTTTTTTTTCACTTATTACTAACCAAACATCGAAAGTTCATACTTAGAGACCGGTTCAGTTTAAAGAAAATCCGTTCGCGAGGATTTAAAGAAAACAAAATAGCAGTTTCAGAATCAACAACTAAGTAAAATTTGAAAATCTCGAAATCAAACTTTCATAGTAAAAGTTCATCTTTCATCATGAGAGCTGTCATTTAAAAATTTGAAAACATTTTACTGAAATGAAAACTCTTTCTCAGCTTTTTTGCAACAAATTAATTGTCAAAAAAATGCCCCCTCCACCCCCCTTCACTAGGGATAAAAGCTTTAAATTTTGACCAAAATTTGAAAAAAAATCTAAAACGGCTGAAATGCTAATTGCTGTTGATTGGTAACGCTGAATTAAAATTAGGGCTTCTTTTTCGATCTGACTCCAAGAAACCATCAGAGCCCCTGAACGTGATCAACATACTAAAAAATTGAAAATAATCTGTATTCAAGTGACCCTAGGCATTTCCAGCACCTAACTTTTTCCAAAATGAGAAGTTCGGAGGTAGGATGAGCAATCGAGAGTTCTTTTTAAATTCCTTATAGACTAATTTGAAGAGGATTTACACCAATTATCAAAGGACCTATCTTTAAGTCACATACATATTAGACCCCAACTGAATACATCAACTTTTACAAAACTCGATCGATATAAGTTTGAAAACTGAAATTCAAGCTTTCATAACTACGGCCTTTACAAAACAATTTGTGTTAAAAACTAATTAGGTAGCTCATAAAGAGCCGATAATGAGCTCGCATATCAACTTTGAGCTTCATTTAAAAAGAAAATAAATCAATCGCGAATCCTTTGCGACCGCGTAAGCCGTTTTTTTTTTTCACTGAAATTCCACCAAAAGAGGAAAACCTCACAGTAACAGATACCGGAAGCAGGCAAGGAATAGGGGCGAATTTTAAGTAAACGAGCACGAATGCCTGACGCATTTGGTACGCGAGTTGAAATATTCCAACGTTAGGCAACCAAAACGAATGATTTGTTTGCATTGAAACGTTCCGACAATTAATGAAAAGCATCCCCAGCATTTGGAATTATTGAAAATGTGAAATTCGGTTTTACATAAAACGTTGAAAACGTCAATGAAGGAATCGTTGGCGGCGGCGGGCGTGGGAGGAGAGGACGAGAAGGCGCGTACACGATCGCTCTCGCGTTGTCTGTTGTTTTAACCGAGATAAAATTTTATAATTTCAGACAATGTAACGTTAATTAACAAATGCCTCGGATAAGTAATGGAAGCCTTAATGATAGCAGAAATTTAGCAGCGGCGACGCGTTCAAACCTCCTCGTACACGGCAGTGCGGTTTCAATTTAGACGCGAGCATCAAGAAATGGTTTCGCACGATAAGGGTGGTTTCCAATGTTAACAATAAAACAAACATTTGGCCATTATTCAAGGTTAAAACGCAACTAACCAATATTTTGTTACCACGAATTCGCCCTTCTACATGTATATATACCCGCAGCATCGTATCACACATATTAGAAGTAAACAGCATCCAATCGAACGCATCGAACCTCGAACGTACCATTTTCCCTCGATCAGAAAACACATTTTTCGCCAAACCGACGCGACATGACGAAGAAAAACGCCACCGAGAGGTACATTTTAATCTCGCAGTTATCGTATAGATGAGGTGGTTGCTTTACCAGTGACCTTGACATACTTACCATATTATTACGAAGACGTGATTTCAACTTGAAGAAAATTTGTAATGCTCTTCGGCGATAGAAAAGTTTTCTTCTTCCTCGTTCTGTTTTCTCTTCACTCCGCACTCTCAATATCATATCCACCCATTCTCGCTATAAAGATACGGGAAATGAAATTTTATAAAACCATATCGGCACTGCATAATGTTTATTTTACCCCGTTATTTATTTTTTCACTCTCGGGCTGCGATAAGAATTAAGATAAAGATACCACCAAATTCGAAAGTAATTATAGGATGACTTGAGATTGGTTAAAGACTCGAAAGAGCATGACTCAATGGGTATCAATTTAGATTAGGGTTGTGGGTTTGTGTTTCTTATGCGTACAGTTGCTGATAAAAGAAAAGGATTATCACGTTTAATGAATGATATAAAAAGGTCAATTCAGATATCACCAATTACGATGGAAATTGATAAAACCCTTTCAACAGCTACAAAACTAAACTGAGCGTTGCAGAAATTGAAATTTAAGAATATACGAATACATTTTAATATTCGTGATTACACCAAAAGAAAACGAGAACATATAAAACTAAACATTTAGGTATACGAAATATTGTACCTAAACTAACATTTCAAAATTTTGGCCATAAATGCTTAGGAAAAATGAAAAAAACCATTAAAATTAATCCAAAAATTCATTATTCATTATCATTACCCTGATTATCAATTTTTTTGGAGAAAGGGAGAGAGGACTGGATGAGAAAATACACTCCTATTCTTTAATTACTACTATTTTATAATTACACATTATAAGCATCATTGTGCAATGGAAAAAAAATTTCAGCTTTCACGAAAAAAATTAATTTTCAGCTTTAAAAATTCAATGACGTGATACATTTTTGAAATTTTTTTCCAAAATGGCGCATATAAAATGAGTTTAAAATAGTCAGTCATAAAATAGGGGCCCTCGATGTTTTTCAAGAAGAGTTCTCGACTTTTCTAGGTTGAGTTCCAGTTTTCGAACTCATTGGAGCAACAGAAAAGATGGAAGGTACAAGTCTAAAGAAAAAAAAAATTAGGGAGGCAAAAAAAATGAAAAATCACCAAACGCAAATCGTAAATTTCGATGCATCAATTGAATATATAACATTTTCATACACTTTTTTCCAATTTTTCTCAAAACAGTACCTACCTATCCATCTACCAAAATCTTAAAACTAAAATTCAAGACTTTCGCAGACTCTTAACAGGACATTAAAACGGAAGAAAAGTTGACAAAAAGTAACGATTTTTTCACCATGTTTTTAGCAAAAAATTTACTCCGAAGAAAAAAGCACGTATAACTTGATCAATTTCAACTTTGAAGTAACCGAATAAGATTCCAGTTACCATAATGTTACTATTTCAAACAACACACCAAAAAAAATATCGTCACCATCAGAAGTTTGAAAAAAAAACCAGCCAACTTCTTCTTCACACATCGGGGTTTCGAAGCAAAAAATATTTAAATTCGCGAAAAACTACGCCAATAAAAACTTTTCCTATTTCGCTCCAGTTAAGAAAATAACACCCAAATTAATCTACGAGTAGAAAACGTTAAAACTATATTGCACCGCATTAAACGAATCCGGCATAAAATTGGCTTTTTTTTTGAAAACCACGTTTCAAATACGCTTTTGCCAACGATATAACCTTAAATGGATTTTGTTTTTCGTACTTATTTTTGTGGTTCTTAGTATACCTACGACGTACATACGAGTGTATATTTTTATTAAACTCGAAATACACGTACCATTAATACAGGTACACAGATATACTACGAAAGAATATAAAGGTATAAACGCACATAATACAGTTTGATTCTAAGAATTCAAAGAGGTCATAACGTTTGATTATAATAATAGTTTTGTATTTATGTTGTAATATAAATTCATAAATCGTAAGTTAATTTTCGCGATAAGTTCGAACAGAGATAATTTCGCAATTTTTTTCATAATGTTGCATAAACAATATGAAAAAAATTCGATAAAGACAGATTAGTGAAAAAAAAAACTCTTCTCGAGTGGGTTGTGTATGGCACGGCATTACTCTTGTACAAGTGACATGAACGAGTAGGAGAAGGGAAGGGAATGTACTTGTATGTAGTGTGATTAACTAGTAAGAAGGCTTCAAATGAAGTGGGCAACATAAGTGCAAAATTACCTCTTTTTTTGGCTATTGATGTACGATATTGATAACACATACGACGAAAGAAAAATTATTAATAATGGAAGGAAATAGGAAGGTGGCATTTTCACAAACATGTCAAAAAAGGTTCAAAAAAGTTGATTTTTTTCATTTTTTGCTCAGAATATCGCAAAAAAGATTTTCTCTTCATTTTTCTTCTGAAAGGCCCTTGATTTTTTTCAAAAAATTGACTAGTCGAATTCTTCAGTTTTCAACTACGATTCATCTCAAAAACAAATCCTCTAGTGAAAGTGAAAAAAGTCATCACCTTCCACGCGTAGAACATTTTCATGCTTCATAAAAATTTTTTTCTCAATTTTTTTCATAGAACCATTGCCCCCCCCCAAAATTGATCACTTAATATAAAAGAAAAGTTGCAATTCGTAAAATCTTTCACAACAAAAAATAGATCTTAGAAAAAAATTTGAGACTGTATGAAAAAACTGGAGAGAACTCAAATTATAGAGAAAAACGTTTGCCTGTTGTAAACGATGATTATTGTTCTCTGGGATACTTTCATTTTTAGATACTTATTTTGATCATTTTCCTAGATCTTTAAAGTTAACCACTTGAGTTATTTTAGAATAATCAATTACAACGTATCATCATTCCATTTCCAACGCGAGTTTTTATGCCAGAATCTTACGTTCATATTATATAGACCCAATACTCGAATTAATTCAAATTTTAATTAGGTACTCGAGTAAACATCGAATTCGGTAACAGTACGAGACGTGACACCTGTTTTAAAACAGTCGCAGAGATGACGCAACATGCACAAAATCTGACAACCTTATGCGAGATAATGAACAAGCCGCACGTCGCGTCGGATGATCGTACGATGCATTACTAACAACTTCGATGCGAAGGTTGTAGCAGACGTGATTTTGAAAAAACCTGTGTCTCTGTCCTATACGTTGAGTAAAGAAAAATCTTTCGACAAATCAAATCGAATAAAAATGAAAATAATAAAATAAAAATTATTACGAAATCTAGTACCCTAGACCCCATATATTATATGCTCTTCGATATAGATAAAATTAAAAGGCCGATTAAAAATCTGGTAATTCTGTAGAGAAATTTTATCACACCGTAAACTATGGCGTGCGTGATCCATCCATAAAGTGAATAATGTACACTATCAACTCGAACGCGTACCGTATACTAAGCTATTTAATCAAGTACCACTGATACTGTAGTATACATTGTTGAGTGCTTCGTTAACTTATACAACATGCAACATGCATACACGATATACTGCTACAATATATACACGATTGAAGAATCCCAACCAAGATAAATCGCAACAATAAGCTTTCAAAACATTAACGCTGGCGCGCCAAATGGGGAAGAATCAATTAAGAAAGGGTCCTCTTATTATCGCACTAATTACTAGATTAAACGTTGCGAATGAAACCGAATTCGAGGCGCGTGAACGTTCGTAAATCAATTTGAAAATTCTCCATCACAAACTACCCTAGCTGCCTTTAAATAACCTTGGGAAAAACCCTATAATCGCCTCCTTATTGGACACCGAATGTCAATCCTCAAGTTTACAAGTATTTTTCGCTGGTACCGTAATAAAATTAATTACGCGAGTAAATTATGCCTTTAAATTGAACCGCATCGTGTTCGAGAACTACCATCGAGTAACCAAATTATCTGATTTTTTTTCCAAAGCCGCAAAAGTATAAAGAGTAGGTACAAATATTCTTCAAAGTAGGTAATTTAAACCAACATCGCGCTGGTGTACCTACTACCATTGAATTAGCGAAAAATATAAAACAACTTTCGGCAGTTAAAATAATTATCTTATAGCAGTTGAAATAATTATCTTACGAGCATGCATTGTTATAATTATAAATAATTCGTATCAATACGAAAATTACACATATTGGATTATGTTTTATGCTAATTCGTCGGTGAAAAAGCTTACGATAGAGGTTGAAAAACAAAAGTGAGTATGTCTAGATATACCTATTAATATCTAATCTTATGTCTAACAATTGCTTGTTTTTTCCTTCGTCTACGTATATAGTTTTTGTAAAATTATCAACTGATATAGAATAATTTTCAAGCACAGTGAAATGCCGATTCTGATTCAGCATTTTTTCGAAGTCTAGACGATAAAGAATCAGATAAATTTCGTCTGGAGCTCCATCCAGATTGACGATAACTTTCGTTGACTTTGACAAAATCAGAATATCGACTGCTTTTCTCCACTTTGAAATACTCAAAACATAAAATATAAATTATCAAAAGAGAGGGATAACGAAATTTCAGGAAAAAATTCTCAGAATTAGAGCAGCTACAAAACAAGTATCGACACCAGCAATTTTCAAATTTAACCTTAATTTTTTTCAAATGAATTTGTCGAGGTTTTACTCGTATATAAGGTGAATAAAATTAGAGAGGGATCCTATAAAAAGCTGTTTTTTGGCAGGAAACGAATTTTCAACTGGGGGGGGGGCGAATCATGGCTTTCTTGAGACTTGAGATCCTTTCTTCATCTCACTTGGCCAAATTCTTGGCGGCGCGATCGCCAAAAAAATGATTTTTAAAAAATGAAAATTTTGAAGATCTAATATTGTTTTGTCATGCAAAGGAAAATCTTTTCGAAAAAAACTTGAAATTTTTCATAATCTAGAAAAAAAGAACACTAAGTTTTTCAAGAAATGAACTCAAAATGTACCTTTAAAAAAATACCACTCTCAACTTCTGTCATTGGAAAAAGGTCACACCCTACGTAAACCAGAGAAAATGTTTGAAAATAGTTAATTTCAAGATTTCTCGCGGCTGCCAACACTGAAAATATCTCAAATCTTCTGCAAAACAACATCTTCGACACATCCTTTTCAATCATACATCGCCACGGGCCAGTTCAGTATCAATGTGATATCATTTTGCGCCCACATTTTCTCAGCACAACAGGAAAAAGCAAACCGTAGGTTACTTTATGCGTAGGAAAGTGATGATAATCTATTTAATGAAATTAAACTATACATCCGAAAAAAAACACCAAGTGTTATTTTTATTTTAAATTATTTTTATAAAAAAAAAAAAAAAAAAATACACAAAGTACTAATAGGAACCGTTGTATTTATAACTTGAAAAAAAAGTAATTTATGACGTATGTATAAATCCTTTTTTTTTCAGTTGTTGTTCTACACGACGTACGAAGAAAGCCTTTCACTGGCAAAAGGTGGAATTCCGAGATTGCAGATAAAAATCCATTTAATGATGCTTTTATTGTTACTTTAATGTCAGATTTTTCGTTCGCATTCATATATGTTTATGGCAGATTTGAAATTAATTTTTTCCACCCCGTCCTTCGGCGAGTTCCATACTCTCCACATTCACAACTAACCCTAACGTTATCGTTTTCAATAATTACGTAATAAAATATAAAATCCGAGCGAAATTAAATTTGATATTTATAGTATTTTTTCCCCTTTGTAGATTATTTTTATGTATTTTATCTATAAGTATTTTTCTCAAAAGCTTCACGAGTCGTTCGAGTGATATTCTTTGTTACTATATTTTTTCTTTTCTTCGATCTTATCAAAGGCTATTTTGGTCCAACTTTTATTATCGTATATTTTCGAGAAATCGTATTTTTTCCCTTCGGTTTATCACCTCTTGTGATTAAAAAACGAAACGAAATAATGAATTAATTATTTCGTTCGTATTTATGCGGGTGTATTTTCTTATTTTTTCAAATTCAAAATAATAGATAAGTATTCGTTATTTTTATTCAAATTTTTTCCTTTTTTTGAGCACTGTTCTAAATTTTGTTTTTCCATCATAAAAATAATAGTATATCTTGTTTAAAGCATCAAAACTGATTCTAATTATGTAATCAAAGAATTACCGGAAATACCTATCTGTCAAGTAGTGCCCACTTCAGAATATTATAACAGATAAACTATCTTATCACGAAGCGATTTCCTTACATCTCGTAATTATCTTACAATAATACGAGAATACAAATAACTGAAAACACTTTGTAAAGAGTTAGCACACGAGGAATAAATGAGGTTTCCGGCATGCAGGCGTAATTTATTCGGCATAAATTGTGGCAAATTTTCGTCAAATATTTAAATTTTTTACGTTCGTAACGAGCTGCTAAATTTTAATTCAGCCACCAACGTCAATGTTATACTTACGTATTTACCAAAGAAGAAAAATCATTTTTCACCTTTTGAAGGCGGCGCAAAAAACGTAATTTTTTTAACATCGACCTACCACGGGCCAAATTAGAGATAAAAATTTTTCTCAACTATCATCAAATTATACTTTCATATTAACTTTCGACGAATATAAAGCGAGGTGGAGCTTTTATACGAAAATTGGACGAAAAAAAAGAGGAATATTTTCCACCGACACGTCGAAAGATAATTTTTTACCAAAGTTACCTTTTAAATTACATGGTTCTAGTGGGGCGGCCGTTTTTAAAATTTTACTCGAACCAAATTCTAAATGACATCTTCATTATACGCCCATACTCGAGAAAACGAGTAATTTCTCAAAAACGTCGAATCAAGGGTTTTCAAAAAGACTTCTAGAAGAATTTGAAAAATGTAAGAAACCTCTAAAAACATATCGATTAACACGATCATGTCGAGTTTTTTAATTTTTTCTCGAGATATCTCAGAACAAAATCGTCTAGAAAAACTTAATTACAGCCCACAGACAAAAAAAATCCATCTATCATGCTTTCTTCTTCGTTATCTTTTATTCAGAACATCCTTGATTTTTTTTCTCTCAAAAAATTGAATTTTTTGTATTGAGTAAATTGTTGAAAAATTTCAATTTACTAGATATAACTAATTTCATAAAAGACTTGATGAGGAAATCTCCTATTGCACTAGAATGCGGAGATTACATGACCAAATTTTGCACTTTGATTACAGCAGATGCATCAACGTATGTTGCCTTCCAATAAAAAGAGACGAAAAAAAAGTTGTCGACGTTTAAATTAAAATTAGTTATCAAGCCCGGCGACGATGACCACTCCAAAGCCTGCATCGTTTAAAAGGACGAACAGAAATTGGCAATCTGCCTCGCTATTTGTTCCGAAAATAAGTTATATCATCTTTTCGAACACTTGGAACTCGATTGTCAATTCGAACTTGGAAGAAGAAAAAAAAACCTCAGCGCCAGTTTTTTCCAAAATTTAATAGAAAATAACCAACCGGATAAGAGAGAGACGAAACAGAGCGAGTATTTTCGTACTAGAAACACGGCAACGAAAAATGGCATGCCATTTTTTCCCAGACATTTTTTAAATTATTCGCTGAACCAGATAGTTTTCGTCGTTGGAAAAATTTCACCACTTATGTCTGAAGTCATTTCTCTCTTCTCGACCGTCTGTCTGTGCTTCCCTTTTTGCACACTCTTGAAAAGTAATCGAATTCCGGACAACTCTGCTAAATTATATCGGTAAAACGTTTTTTTTCTCTACCTTCATCTTTCACAAATTTTTAACGCCTTATACCTATCCAATTTTACCCATTCGTATTGATTTTCCTCCAAAAAATTATTCTATTTCAACCAGCAACACCAGATAACAACTGACTATAAACCGGATACCTGTAATATTTTCCTCAACAATTCTACACGTCCGACGACCTTCGAGTCAAGTTCCCAACACATATAGCCAACGTAAATAATGACGTAAACCGGGCAAAAAAAAGTTAACAACCGTATTAACGTCAATTCTTTGCATGAAATATCGGTTTTGAGCTCGTATCATACCTATACCTATAGCGATGGCGGAACTCGTTTTCAAAAATGGCATTTTTATTCTATCGAAAAGCGAAAATCCTACCTTTAAATTTTCTACTGTCAAAAATTTCAACTCTTTTTCAAAACTTCCACCAATATTCGAGCGAAAATCCACGAAAAACTACGAAATATAATTTTATATTTCCTTTCGGATTTTTTTTCTTTATCACCACGAAATATATAGGTGATAGTTTTTTTTTACCTCGAAGGAAATTTTTTTCTTCGAAACCCCCCTCGATCGACAAGGAATAACTTGTTAAATAATGGTCACACGTGAGCTCATGAAGTTCTGTGTAATCACGTAAAATATCGATGATTTTCAAAGTACATCTACATACATACCGAAATTATCGTTGCAAGGTTACGGAGAGTGTTGAAAAAAAAGAGATTAAAAATTGTAGTCGTTCGGACGCCGTTATTCTATTTCCAATTGACATAATGACCATTAATTATACGCACTGTTATTCATTAAAAATTAAAAAGGAATATTTTCATAAATGTGGACGTTCAACTTTATACTCGAGTAAAATATTTTATCGATGAACACGACCAGAGTCGCCGTAGATTTCAATATTTTCAAAAGAAGAACGCCGAAAAGGTCATTACAATAAGGGTCAACGCAACCATTCGAATTATCCCATTTCTTTATCCTTTAGTCAATAATGCCTTTTGTTTATTATCTGTATCTCTCAATGAATGACAATTAATTGAATTCGTATCACGTGATTTACAGTACGTCTTATCTGACCACACGAGAGTCATGATTCTAAGCTGATAAGTTTACGATGAGGGTACATCACTCAAGTGTACTTCCCTTCATCTTGAGATACCCTATTGATCCGATCAAAATGAGAGTGGAAAATTTGTGGGTAGATGATCTCACAACACGTATTTTGGTAAACAAGTATACGATCTAAGATCAATTTTAGGCACAGTAGTTCGTTCATAATGAGATGATTTTTGATCTGTTTAAAATTCAAAATAAGCAATTCATTTTTTGGAAACAATGCTAGGCAGCGAAAGTGTGAGTCATCAAGGTCAACTTTACGACCAAGACATGACATGGACTGAAATCCGCCTCGAATTATTTTCTACTGATGAGGAGAAGTCTTACGAAAAACATTCCATGAGAGATGACGAGACGTTACAAATAAAATCCGAATTTTTTCACAACTTCTAAAAAAAACCATAACTTTCTCACGAATATATCGTGACAAGAGACATTTCAATATGGGCTTACATAAAATACTGCTTCAACTTTTCAAACAAAAGGTGGAAAAATTTAAAATTTTCCCATGAATTTTTAAAAGAGAAAAATTTGTTGAACTTAACACGTGTTCTTTTTTTTTTATCAAAGAGCTATAAAGCTCTTCTTTGTAGCTACAATCTCTTACTCAAACATTCAGAAAAAATTTTACGAATAAAAAAATAAAATTTACAAAAAAAACAATAAGCGAGTATTTTTCAATCGTGGAATTTCACACTTGGAATATTCATCTGCCTCTGCCATAGAAATTTATGTAAATTTGATATCAATATGACAGATAAAAAATGTCTATTTCTGTTTATATTCGATAGTTCAATTTTGGAATAGAAATAAAAAAAAACAAACGTAAAATTTGAGTCTACAAAATTTTATCATTCGCCACGATGCCACAAACATATTGAAATTGGGAAATCAAAAGAAACGATACGAAATAACTTTTTTTTGGTTTAAATTTTTCCGACGTTTCGTTTTGTTTTGAAAAGTTTAATTAGACAACTTCGGACACTTTCTAATTAATGAAAAAAGAATCCCCATTCGAATTGTAAGAATTAATTAGAGAAAATACTAAAATAACAGACAGAAGGTCTACGATATTTTTTTCCCTTTCAAAATATACACAGCATGTTTTTCGTTAAGCAGAACAGACTGAATCAATGTACCTAATGGAATAACGTACAATATAGGTATCAAAATATACAACGTATAGGTAAACGAATGACTAAAAGCATACAGGAAAAAATACATAAGAGAAAAGAGTATATGTACGCAATATCGTCAAAAATCTGTTTACTGAAAAACTAAACCCGATGATCAAGTTTACGTAACTGCTCCCTTTTCTTCTCTTTATCTCGGTGTAATATTTTCGATTTTCACGTTTTTACACGTACATACATACAGCACGTAGACGCAGCTGTAGCTAAAGTTATCGACTGTGCGCAAAATTTTTTCATTTTGTCACTTATAAGTGCAAAGTAAACAAGTGACTTATTGCCAAAACGTGATTACGTTGTTGGCCGTATATTTTAGATTTGTTTTTTCTCTTTTACGTAGGCTGTATACGTAAAGGTGTACTTCCTGAATCGTCGTATGATTTCATATTTTGACCAGGTAGGTTGAAATTAAATGGTCAAAAATCGAATTTTTTTGGTAAGGTATTCGTCGAGAGAAAGATGAAAAAAATGATGACATTATGTTTTCAAGGATAAATTGAACGGTATATGAGTAACATGAGATAATCGCATATTCATCGCATCGTTCGGTGGCCGAATTTTATTCGGTCCTAAAAAATCAAAGAATAACCGCAAAACAATTCTCAATTCTGTTCCAGACAAAACTGGCAAAATATTAGAAAGTTTTTTAAAAAATGGCGGGAAAAATTATAAGTTATTCCTAATGCAAATGAATACATTACGAAAAACGTCAAGTTAAACGACTGAACACAAATTAGAATAATTTTCATTTACGTAAAATTGACGCTCATTTTTGAGGATTTTATGCTTACGAGTATGTGACCTTTTGAAATTTTATTATTATTTTCAGGAAAAGATTGGAAGTTTTACAATTCCTAAAATGTACTAAACAGTGGCTGAATTCAAACAAATAAAAATAGCAGTTTAAATTTTTTAAAAAAACACAAACAATTACTAAAGTATTTTTTTTTAAATCATGAATATTTGAGCTTCTAAGAGGAAAATTTGAAAAAAAAAGATTTTTTTCGACACTAGAGTCTACAATACTTATTGTTTCAAATCTCTAGAGGCTCCGACTGCATTTACAATTATAAAATTTTTGCTAAAAAGAAACCATTCAAGATGAGTTTTAAAATTCGATCTTTCAAATATTTCGCAAGAATCGTAGTAAAAGCTAGGGTACTTCTCAAGGGTCATTCCCCGTCAATTGGACCAAGAAGAGGTAGGGGGTCCGGCGATTTTTTTGAAATTTTTCCTGTGGAAAGACCTTCCGAAGGGATGACCAATGGCGCAAATCGCAGCCCTCTATCCCATTTTTAAAGGCAGCCAGGGGGTGTCAAGGTTTTCAGTGAACCTAAAATATCATCCATTTCAGCAGTGGATTACTCGATAACCGCGGTACCTACCAGAATGGAACATTTTCCCATAGTTAGGGGTTTTGAAAGGCTTTTTGGTGATATCATAAAAATCAGTGTTGCCACATTTTTTCGTACAAAAAATTAGCTCAAAAAGTTTCGAAACGTAGTTTTTATATCGTTCCGACTCTCAAAAATTCTGAAAAAAATATATTATGGACAACTTTTCATGCTGGACAACATATTAAAAAAATTGGGATGGTAACATGTTGCAAAATTGATTTAAAAAAATTAAAAGTTTGCAAAAAAATGCAATTTTTTGATTTAAAACATGAAAAAAAGTTTTGATAGGCGAAGTTGACCCATTTGACATATATTTTTACGTATCTGTTGAAAAAGTTGAAAAAACACTTTCACTCGATGAAATAAACTCCTCACAAAAAAATCAAAATTCGAAAAGATTCAAAAAATGAACGAATTTTTATTTTTTTTGTTATGAGTGTAATTTTTATCAATTTTTTCATGAAATACGTCAGAAAGAGGTCAAAATAAGACAACTGAATAAATTTAAACTTTTTTTGATGTTTGAAATTGAAAATTGAATTTTTTCGAGTTTTGATTTTTTGTGATGGGTTCATTTCATCGAGTGAAAGGAGTTTTTCAACCTTTTCAACAGATACGTAAAAATATGGGTCAAATGGGTCAACTTCACCTATCAAAACTTTTTTTCATGTTTTATATCAAAAAATTGCATTTTTTTCGCAAACTTTTAATTTTTTAAAATCAACTTTGCAACATGTTACCATCTCAATTTTTTAATATGTTGTCCAGCATGAAAAGTTGTCCATAATATATTTTTTTCAGAATTTTTGAGAGTCGGAACGATATGAAAACTACGTTTCGAAACTTTTGAGCTAATTTTTTGTACAAAAAAATGTGGAAACACCAATTTTTATGATATCACCAAAAAACCTTTCAAATCCCCCTAACTATGGGAAAACGTTCCATTTTGGTAGGTAATCGCGGTTATCGAGTAATCCACTGCTTAAATGGATGATAATTTACTCATAGGTTCACTGAAAACTTTGACACCCCCTGGCTGCCTTTAAAAATGGGCTAGAGGGCTGCGATTAGCGCCATTTGTCATCCCTTCGGAAGGTCTTTCCACAGGAAAAATTTAAAAAAATCACCGAACCCCCCTACCACTTCTTGGTCCAATTGACGTGGAATGACCCTCAAGCTAATTATTCCCTTGAAAAATTTTCCAAATTTCTTACCTGTACAAAGCGATGGTTTTTCGTCGCTGTTATCTCCGCAATCGTTTTCTCCTTCGCATACCCACGCCCAAGGTACACACCGTCCATTATCGCAGTGATACTGTCTCTCGAGACATCTTGGAAATGGTCGATCTAAGACAAAAAAGGTATACATACAAAAATGAATAAAAATGACGAAACGGCAAAAAATAAAGTTAAAGTAAAACCTCCGAAAAACTAGAGGATTTTTTTCATTTTATTATAACGTCGAAAAAAGAACATTTTTCATTTTGACTTTTTTTGAGTACGTAAGAGTATAATATGCGGCAGCGGTATTACATTAACGTACACAGGCGTGCAGATAACAACAACATCGGATTGAAATGCGTAAATATGCCCAGTTTATACACAGACAAAATATTTTTACTCTTGAAACGTATGTATTCGTAACCGTGGGCGTATTCTATATATGAAACTAATGACCCAACATGTTTTACGTTAAAGTTTTTCATTCTACAGTGACCCATATATTTTCCCTTTCTCATACAGCGAAATTGTGTATATTTCTTATAATCAAACCGAAAGTAAAATGTTATAAACTTTTCTTTTTCAAGTAACTATTTACAGTTCCATATACCATACCATGAAGATGGACGATATTTTAAATTCGTGAAAATTATTTTGACAGCGAATAAAAACAAATTTTTTTATAGGCAACAAAACTATATATCGGTATTAAATTTACCATAAAAATACCATAATGTAACATCTGCTAACATAAACAATCTTCAAAACATAAAAAAAAAAAACACCGAAGCTCAACTTTTTACATCGTAGAAATTACCAAACGAACGTAATTACTAACATCGCGTACAAAGAGCAAAAAGTAAAAAAAAAAATTAATGAAACAGAAGGAGAAAAAAAATCATCAAAAAGGCTTCAACAATTTTGTGAAAAGAATTAGCACTTGGAAGATTTCTTTTCAATTATTTTACTTCTAATATAAAATCAGCCGGCAAGAATTCGGACAATAAAGAAATTTTCCAACGTTCGTATATACCTATTAGCGTCGTCTTAATATTACACCATCGGGCACGACCCTAACACCAAATTCTCTGCTAAAATTACGCTTTGAGAATTTTTCATTTGGTTCGAATTCTAACCCCGCTCCACTCGTTGCTCTCCTATAGTCCATTCCGGTATAATTTCAAATCGCCTCGTTTGCGAAAAACAGATCAAACGGTTTTGCTTTTTCGCCAAAAAATCAAAAGCTTTCTCGTCACAATATTGTGAATGGAAAATCAATTAATTAACCGAAATTTTATAGATGAATAATTAACTTTTCGACGTTCTGTATAAACGAATACTATGGTATATAATCGTTTTACTTCAACCACCAATAAGAAATCAATGGGTTGCGAATAGAAAACGGCGAAATTAAACGCGCGAACGGCGCTTCGCATCAAACAATGGAATATATTTCCATTTGAAATTTTTGCCATTCTTGTTTCCAATAATTCCAATATACGAATGTTCTTCCATCAACGTGAAATTTTCGCGATTCGGTGTTCCGCGATACGAAAGACACAATTCGATGGAGGAAATTTCATACTCGAGTTGCCAATCGTATACAAGGCGTGTGGTTTTTTTTCTTTTCAAAACAGCATGCAACATCTTATGGAAATGTCGATTGTTGCAATAATGGTAAAAAAGAATGCACTTATGACGAACAGGTGTCAGTGGTGGGTATAATGTGTAGGTATGCTGAATTGCTGAGAATATTAAACTGATGGACCTCAAAAAAATCAACTTTAACAAGCTACACATTTCTTATTCCATATCCTTGAATCAAAAAGTAGAACCCACGGTAGAATAAGAGAGAGTGGGAGGTAACTTTAGTAACCAAAAAAGGCCAAAACAGGAAACAAAAATTATGCAACTAAAAGGTAATCAAAAAAATTACAAGACGTGAACATTGAGAAAAGCATTTAAACGTAGAAAAAAATCATTAAAAAGCCAGAATATTTCAATTAAAAAATTATAAAAAAACACACGAAACAATAAAAGTTTCAGTTGAAACATAATAATGAAACTCGATTGGGACTTTGACAATTTTAGTAAGAAGCAGGCCTTTTTGGCAATTACTGGCAAAAAATCATACCTTATCCAAATTTTCGTCAGAATAGTTGGCGAGACTATATCGAAACCTTTCGGTAATAAAGCAAGACTTTTTGAACATTTTTGACATTAAAGTGAGAATTTTTGGCAATTTTAGGCAAAAAAGTGAGATTTTGACAATTTTAATAAAAAGCAGAGCTTTTAGCTTTTTTTGACAAAAACGTGACAATTTTCAGAACTTTTTGGCAAAAAAGCAACTTTTATTAGCAATTTTTTGGCAATTTTTTGCATTATCAGGTAAAAACGTGAGATTTTAGCAATTTTGTAAAAAGCGGGATTCGTTAATTTTTTGCAAAAAGCAAGACTTTTTGTAAATTACTGGCAAAATACTGATCATATTTCTTAACAATTTTTGTCAATAAAGTGAGATTTTTTTACAACTTTTTGGTAAAAGATTGGACTTTGTTTGGAAAATGTTGGCAAATGGCGAGACTTTGACATTTAAGTAAAAAGGTGAGGCTTTTTGGCAATTTTTGGCAACAAAGCGAGACATTTGAACAATTTTTAGAAAAAAGTGGAAACATTTAGAATTTTTCAAAGGTAACACTTTCTGGCAATTTTGAAAAAAAGCAGACTTTTTGCTATTTCTGGCAGAAAACGAGAATTCAACAATTTTAGCCAAATTCAGGGATTTCTGCGTCAGGAGCTTCTAGATTTCTGGATGGGTGATGCACGTTTTTAAATGGTTGATTTTTTAGCAAGTAAAAACTAATCGATTAAAAGATACACCTAGGAGGCTCGGAGCTGCAATGCTGGGAGGGCTCAAATTTTCATTTTGAACAAACTCTGGTTTTCAAAAAATTATTTTTACATGCAAAAATGGAAAATATTGAAGCTCTTTTCAACATTTGGATAGAAAGGAGTGCCGGAAGTAATGAAGAGTTGAAAGCTTTTAGAAGGCAGATCTTTAAAAAATATTAAATTTTTAATTTATTTCCATTTATAGTTGCCTACTTAGATTATGATAAAATACATCTCCCTCTTTCTTCCATTGTAAAATATTTTCCGAAGTAAACCAACTTTTTTGATCCGAACAAAAATATCCAATATTAATAGTTTTGAAACCAGAATGTCGAGGATAGTTATGATGGGGAGGGGGGAGGGAATACAATCTGACGTATGTGCTTAATATGCTCCAATAACTGCCACCCCTTCTTTCTGCACTTTTTTATTTCAAAAGAAACAAAAATTGTTTCAAATTTGAAATTCAATACATAGCATCATTAAAATCAATAACTAACACTAAAATAAGTTTTTTGGGCTTGGAAAATGTCCATCATAAACTAGTTTAACATTATGTATGTGCCCACTTTTTTGGGAAATTTCATCAATTAACATTTCAAATCAAATTTCCTCGAGAAAGTAGACACAAAAAATACTGTGCGCGAAATTTCATGACACCATATAATACATATGTCCTACCAAGTGAAGTTTTACAATTAGTTGTCCCGATATGCTCTCAACTTTCAACCATAACATCCAAAGTAGCCCTACGGGTAACATTTTTGGGGTAAAGAATCTGGAAATTAGAAGGAAAGAAACCTAACTACAGAGATGGTCTATCAATTGACCTCGTAGTTTCGAATTTACAAAATTATTGGAAAGTGTAGCGTTCAAAGTAGCTCCCACGTGGGAGTTACTTTGAGCGAAAAACGAAACTTTTGACAAGCGCTGAAGTGGTTTATAATATACTGGGAGATTTTTTTTTCTCCTAATGAACATTATACCAGAAAATCTGGTAAAATCCTAGCCGAAAAGTTCCGTCAATTTCAAAGCAACGAGGAGGAACATAGATGGGAGAGGGAATGAAATACAACGATGGAGCGAAAAACAGGAAAATATCGTAGGTTGACTTCTCACAGTAACAAATTTTAAGCATCAAAAATAATTTTTTAGTTTAAAAATTGAATACACCATCGTTTCAAGATTTCAAAAATTCAAAAAATCTTTACTGAATAGGTAGTTCAATAAAATTTCAGACATCAAAAATTGAAAAATTACACCAAAAAATTCGAAATCCAATCAAACCAAAATATATAAACTGCTGATAATAAAACATACAACTATCATACAACAAACATTTAACGGTAAAATGACTTCGATAACGATACAGGTAAAAGTATCCATTACTTGCACTTAAATTTAGAATTTCAGGTGCTATCAAATTACGATTTTATGAACAAATCAACGTACCCATCGATTCCAGTACATGATGTACATAGATAGAGATACCTATAACTGATAATGCTACAAAAGAAATAAAAATACGGATTTTCCCAATTCGTCTAACCGATAAAAATTTATCATCTCGAAGTTCCGAAACTCGTTATTGTGTATTATCCGAATAAAATCGTTTTCAATGGTAAAAAAAAGAAAATCCAAAGGAAGGAAAAAATCAACTAGTCATTCGTTAGGATAACTTCTGATTTAAATCCGCAATTTTAAAAATAATCCAGGTAGGTACTTAACGATGGTGTTAGGTGTGAATGAAACCTTATACAGAGAGAGAGAGAAGACTTCGATTCATAATAAGACCAGGTCCACAGGTGCAGGTATACACTATACAATACGGTGACGAAACATCAAGCTGTTTAGCAGATGATTCGATTACCTCAGTACCCGGCATTGTAATGTAATAGATTATAATTATAATTAACAATATTATTAAATCAGTTCCGTATAAATCACTAAATGCATATTGTTTTTCTAACCGGGATAGGTACTTAGTAAATTAATTAACTCGCTAAAATAATCTTTATCTACGGTGGAAAACAATTAAAGCCACTCGTTTTCTAATAAACTCACCCAAGATGTTATTCATCTCTCTTCTTACACCATGTAATTCTTTCAATGAACACTCAAAATTTAACGATCAAAACAGTTGCTACATCCCAATCTCTTAGACGTCACACATTTAGTCATATCAATAACTAATCTTGCATCATTCTAAATCAATTTAACCCAAGTACACTGAACTTTCACGCTGACAACCTGTACCGGTTCACTACTGAAATAGGTACCTAGACCTACTACACACCGAACGAGAATCACACACTCAAAAAAACACTATTTACCTTGACATTTTTCAATTTCGAGCTGAAACCGATACCTTTCCACATTTCGAAACTAATAGGTACCTACCTAGTACCTCTACCTACCTAACTTGAAAACTCTGCAATAATTCACCAAACTAGAACCATTCGGTTCAGGTTCCAATTCCTTCATTCCTACCTACGTACGTATGATTTTTTTCTACCATTCTATATTATCTAAAACATGTAAACTCGTGAACCAGCAACTTTGTAACAGATAACAGATTCGCGAATTCGAATTATTCTTTAGGTGAATGACACAACGCTCGTATTGGTTCTTCCTTCCCCTGTAGATTTTTCAAACGTGCGAAAGCATCAACGATATCTTCAGTTTCACAGCACGTTGCATCCAAACCTAAACCAGTATTCGCTAACTTATCGTAATACAAATTTGCTCAACTTACTGGTATTATTATTAGCGTACACACTGAGACATCCGATACACAAAATTAGAAACAAATTTAAATTTAAATGAAACACCATTTTATTAGAAATGCAGTAAGAATCGGACTACACGTGGCCGCAAATAAAGTAACGATCACTTTGTAACGCGACAACACCACTAAAATCCGACCAATGAGCTAATACAATGAGTAATTTTCCAAATTAATTAACTACTCTAAATTTATGAAAACCCACAACCGTTAATCGCGAAACCGAAAAACAATATCGCGTGGTAAAGCCGAAATTACGAGCACACACTTCATAACGGCCTAACTCTACCGGAGAACTGACAAATATCTCGAAGATACAAACACGCGTAAGCAACGTTCACTTCGTTCAGCTATGGCGTCATTTCTACACCGGTCACTGCGCATGCGTCACCTCCTCAAACATAAGTTTTACTGGTAGTATAACCAAATGCCTTGCTCTATGACTTTTTATCAAGTCCAATGATAAAGCTCTACGAGTACATCACTATCTTTCAAAATGAGTCAGTCTTATTGCCATTTGGTCGAAAATGGTTTCATCTCGAGGACACTCTGACATTTGATTTCGATATCTACGAAAAAAAATAACCAAATTACTTCTAGCACTTCTCATGATTCAAAACTCGAGCGACGAAAGGATAATTCGAAAATACTCATTACTTTGAAATTCTCAAGCTTTAATCTCAACAAGTTGATTAGATCGAAAAGTATCACATTCAACGTTGAAAAATCAAATAAATTCATCTAATTTTTTATGAATTGCCAACAAGCCTACAGCATCGTAACAGGGATACAAGATAAGCATGAAACAAGTTTCATAGCATTCAAGTAATTATCCACGAGACTGATCTGAACTCAAAAAGTCACAAACACCTCAAGTGTCTCTTAGGCCTAATCCAAAAATAAATAAATTTACTTCCTCGCGACCTTTCCCAAAAATCGAAATAAAAATTCTCAAAATACACGCTCGAGTTAGTAAACGTTCGTTCAACATTCAAGATTCTCGAGCAAACAACATAAGTCACCGTAACAAAAAAAAAGTACAAACCGCATTTATAAGTTATCAATTATGAATGAACATTTTTATTCATAAAATATAAAAACAATACACGCTATTTTTAATAAGTTTTTAATTTAAAAAAACAATGGTTGTAGGCGGAATTGCTTGTTGGGCTTTACATACAGAGACGCAGCCTCGATCGACTTCCAAAATTGAGCTTCAACTGCGTAGAATAGGTTTTCTTATTTCATTTATTTATGCTAACGGCGATATTTGATTTAACTTCGTTATTATTCTCGATTTATTATCCAGTAATTGTATTACAATTTATCCATATATTGTTGAAGATCGGGTAAGCCTTCTTTCAGTCCCTTACGTTTACGAGTATCCTGTAATAAACACATAACGTAACGTACAAATTAATAAACGCCGGTTCGTTCGTCTTTTCCATTTACAACACGTAAATATATGAAATATACGAATCAAATACGATACCTGAACGATGGAATACGGTCTTGAACCCAACTCCAGAGGATTACCAGGTAAGATTTGCCAATGATCGAATACACATTGTGGGAAAGCCTGCCCACCGGTATTACTACGTAAATCAGCCGTGAAACCTGTACAAAAAAAATCGCATAAAAAATTAGCACATTTCATCCCACATACGTAACACGCTACACATTGAGCGAGAAAGACGCGTTTTCAAAAACAAAAACGTACGTAGGTAAATACGTAATAATAATTAAACTTTCTTATCAATGGGGCGTCAGATAATTCTAGCAATTAAACGGTTTCGCCTTATTGGTACTTGCATCGAGTACACGATACAAATTAAGAAACTTATGTCATACTAGCTACGTTATTATTCATCGTTTCGACGAATACACGCCACATTTTCATCGTACGATACTCACCGAATGATTCGTTTACTGGCAAATATGCTTTAACTACGAACATTGGAGTACCAGCTACTTGCATTTCTTCGAAAACGTGTCCACGACGTCTGTTCAGTACTCCGTAAATTCCACCGACAGCCACTTCAGGGCACTAAACAAATCGAATAAGGAAGAAAATATTAATCAGCATTTTTTACTAATATTTTATTCGCATTATTTCATTAGTAAATAATCACGTACCTGAATTTCACACAAATATACGGGTTCCATTAAACGGGGAGCAGCCGTCAAAGCGCAAGCGTATAAACATCTACGAGCCGTTGGTATGATTTGACCACCTCCTCTGTGGATAGCGTCAGCGTGTAATGTCACATCGTGAATGTTGAAACGTACAGCACGTAAATTTTCTTCGGCTAAGACACCCTGAAATCATACGATAAAATTATACAATAATTAATACGCCGAAAAATTTCGAGTTATATTCTACACTTGACAAATCGAAATAAATTCAGAATAATTCATTAATCACAATTAATTTCATATTGAAACCGCGAAAGAATTATGTTTGTTTCATCATTAATTAATATTAAAGGCATTGATTAGAGAAATAAGTTTCGAGTAGTCGCTCAGACGTTCTAGGCCATCATTGGATTGGTGATCAATCCATCTGGTGGAAACCGCGAAAGATTTAAAATTGTATCATCATAGCGACATTAGACATTCTCGAAATTACAAGATCTACAATCGATATAAAACTAGAATATCGAACCAGATCGCTGAAAAGTTCTAAAATACTAGTATCAAATAATTCATAGTCAGACGCTTCGAGCCATCATTAAGACAAAACAATATCGTCTTTCTGGTGGAAACCGCGAAAGATTTAAAAGCTTTCTCATCATTCAATACTTATTCGAATTGTAATCGAATTTAATGGAAACAGAATTCAATAGGTATAGTATTCAAAATATTTTGTGATCAATTTTTTGCTCAGACGCTTCATGCCATCATTGAGATGAGGTCTCTCTGGTGGAAACCGCGAAAGATTTAAAATACGTCTCATCATAGCAAATTGATACAAAAGCTCCTTATTCGATTCTAACGAATTGGAAAAAAATATGAACAATCTCTATCTAATACTCGTTTGATTTAAGAAAGTAGAAAATCAGAACTTTTAACTATATTCATCAAGCTATTCTCGTGCGAACCGCAAAGAATTTCATATTAACGAGATCTTTAAACAAATCATCATGTTAGCATAGATTAAAAAACATACAAGTTATCATATTGACACAGAATTGAAAGGAAAGGAAATATTAAAAATCAAAATTTTACTTTTTCAATGAATAATAATTCGGTATTCAATCACATTGAATTTCAACGTAAGTGATTGAAATTTTTCAAAAAATCTCAGCCACCAACATTTGATTAAGGAAATAGGCTCAGTCTTGCAAATATTTCTCATCAAATAACTCATCGCGTGAACCACGAAGAATTTCAAATTCGTGTCCCAATAATGCATCATAATAATTATGTACATCAGAATACATTTAAAACCCTAAACTTCATTTTTCAAAAAAAAAAAAAAGCCTCCAACATTCGATTAAGGAAATTAAGCTCAGTCTTGAAAATATTTCTCATCAAATAACTCATCGCGTGAACCACGAAGAATTTCAAATTCGCTATCCCAATAATTCATCATAACACATCAGAATACAGGGTGTCCACTCATTTCTGGAAATGATTTTCCCTGACTTTTCCAGGTTTTCCAGACCAATTTTTCCATTTTTCCAGACCATTTTTCTCAATTTTCTATGCTCACACCGTACTTTAATTGACAAAAAATTTTTTTGGGGGGGGGGGGGTAATTTTTTTTCATAAGCTTCTCTTCGAACTGGATACTTCATCGGATATAAAAAACAGCTCAACTTTGATTATTAACTTTTCCAATTAAAAATAAATAAAACATGCATCAAAAATACCTATGTATTCATATGACTTATGAAAATTTTTCTTTTCTTTTTTTGATTTTTGAAGGCCTCAAAATGTTAAATTTGTTCATTATAAAACGAGAGACAAATTGGGCCGAGCGAAGCGAGGGCGAAAATTTTAGAAAATTTTCACTTCAAGATGCCTGAAAACGTGTTTTTTTTTAAATGCGAAGAGTGTTCATTTTTTGGTTTTTCAAATTTTAATATTGGAATGGATGTTTTTTTGAAGGAAGTTTACTCTTGAAAAAGAAAAGAGAACCGGCTCGAGCGAAGCGAGGACGGAAGCTTCTGAGAATTTGAGTTTCGAGAGTCATAAAAACGAGGTTTTTTTATGTGAGGACGAGTAGCTTTTTTTTGTCTTTTAAAATTTTAGAATATTTGAATTATGTTTTTTTTTTTTTTGAAGGAAGTTGATTTTGAAAAACTAAACAGAACAGGCCCAAGCGAGGGCGAAAGCTCTTGTAAATTTGTATGTATTTCGAGATGTTTATGAATGATGTTTTTTTCATTTTTTCGTGAGGAGTTCATTTTTTGGCATAAAAAATTGATTTTTATAATCTAGAAATTTTCATGTTGTCGTTGAAAAAGAAAAGAAGCCCGAGCGAAGCGAGGGCAAAAGCTTTTGAAAATTTGCGTTTCGAGAAGTGAAAAACAGTGTTTTTCTTTCATCACAGGTCCTTATTCAGAATTTTCAATTGATCGTTTTTTCAAAATTCCAGGGATTTTGCGTGAAAATTACGAAATTCCCTGACTTTTCCAGACCGACCGAATTCCCTGACTTTTCCAGGTTTTCCAGACCTGTGGACACCCTGGAATACATTCAAAACTCCGAACTTAATCACGAAACAGCAGAATACATTTTCAAACAACAGATTAGTGTGAAACATCACCAGATTACCATTACAATAAAACAAAAACATACGTTGTATGTATTTTCGGAGCAAAATACGAACAAAAAATAATTTTTTCAACTCAAATTTAATCATCGAATATTTATATTTTTTTCGAAAAATCTCGATCAAATTGACCTCATTTAGAAAATCATATTCAGTATTGCAATTTTTCGCCAATGATCATCGTTCGGATCACGAAGAATTTCGCACGAACAAAATATCACAATTGATCATAGAAGTGAAAAAAAAATGAAATTCAATATCGGAAATTCCAGATTTCAAAAAATCACGATAACATATTATTTTTTAAATAAAATTCAGTCTTGCAAGTTTTCATTACGCGAGTTCTTAGTGCGAATTACGTAGAACCTCATATCGATATAAACCACCCATGTAATTCATCAGAATCGTCATTGAACAGTTACCTACTCAACATTATCGTTGAAAATTAAAGTATTTACAAAAAATTACAATTGAATACATCAAGACCAAAAATTAAATTCAGATTCGCAAATATTCATCAGCTTATTCATGGTTCGAAATCGAACCACAAAGAATTCAAATCCTCCACGCGAAATTATTCATCATTTTAAAAAATGGAAGAATTAACAAAAAAATTATAGATCTCCTATCAAACATTACTAGATACTAAAACATGTTGCAAATCCATCAACTAATGATCCTGGTTCGAAATATGTCGTGAAATTTCATCACGTGACATTCAAGTTGCGAAACAATTAGTAAGTATACAAAATAAAGAAATTCAACCTAATAACTTCAACATGGTAAATTAAAACACAATAACTCAACTAGCCTATCATTCGCACCATCATCAAGATGAAACAACGTCATCTTTCCGGCAACACTAAGAAAATATAAAGAATGTACCTAAGTAACTCTAAATAAATCGCTTAATTATTTATTGAAAAACAAAAAACTGCGTTTAAAATACGTCGCTCTTAATAAATTTTAGCTCAGACGTTCCAAACCGTCATTGAGATAATCTCTCGGGTGGAAACCGCGAAAGATTCGAGATTTGTATCATCATCGCTAAACTAATACAATTTTTTCTCATCAATAATACAAGAATGGATTTTTGAACAAGGTTAGGGGATCACAGAAAAAGTTTTAGTTTTCTAAGAAATTTGCTTTCAACATTCTAAAAGTCGAAACGAAAATCTCAAAATGGAAACTTGAATTTCAGACGAGAAAGACGAGAGTTCAAGACAACTTTCTGTGGAATAATCCACCAAGAGCGTTCATAGGGACCACGATTTCATCATGATACATTTACATGCACAAAATTTTCGTCAAACAGTAAATCAAATTTCTAAGGAAATGCAAAAAAATATATCAAAAATCTAAACTCTGCAATGGTAAAAAGTAGTTGAAAATCTGAACAAAAATATTACTGAAATCGAATATCTCCATATAAAAAGAAGAGAGATGTTTACTTTGAATTTTGAATATAAAATTCAGATCAATGTTTGTCCCTTAGCTTCGTAATCATGACACAATTTCTGAGGCGCAAACCACAGAAATCGTTCGTCAGATACTCCCCATACGTTCATCATGATTAATAAAAAGTTATAAAATGGTACAACATCTGAACAAAAATAGGATACACGAAAACATAGAAAAAAGATGATGTTGAAATCGAATATCAAATTGTAAGAAGATAATATTTAGCTACTTTCAATTCAAAATATAAAATTCAGAACCGATGTTCCTCACTGAGTTTTGTAATCATGAGACAATTTCTGAGGCGCAAATCACAAAAATCGTTTGTCAGAGTCTCGCTTACATTCATCATGATTAACAAAAAATAATAAAGTGGTAGAACATCTAAACAAAAGAAGGATACACGAAAACATAACAAAAATGATGTTGAAATCGAATATCATAAAATTGAAAGAAGAAATTGTTTGGCTACTTTCAATTCCAAATACAAAATTCAGAACGATGTTGGTCCCTAAAATTTTTAAATCATGACTTCATTTCTGAAGCATGACGTGAAGAAATCTCAAGTCAGATACTATTCTCTCCTCACATTCACTATGATTGATAAAAATTAGTTAGTCTTAGACGAGCAAACAATGAAAACGTTCACATTATATACAGTCGATGCAGAACGTTGAAACTCTTGACAAACTGATTTTCAAAGAATTTCAACCTCACAACATTATAACGATCTATTAAAATTAAGTAAATCAAACTCAGATTTGCAAGTATTCATCAAGCTAATCATCGAATGAAAAAAAACACAAGAAGCTTATTCTGATCGAAGTCTATCAGTCATCATAGAACAGAACAATAAATTGGCAAAAAACGCGCTATATTAAAACTATGCTTTTGGCTAAATTTTTCATTAAAAAATATTCATTTCCTCAAAAAAGCATTGAAATACGCACATGTAATAATTCGAAAAACTGCATTCAGCTTTACAAGTAAGTATTCATCAACGAAATATTCATCGTGCAAATTACTTACGAAGAATTTCAAAGAGTGGCACATCTCATCATAGTGTAATAAAAAAAAATCAGGTATCACAAAACATGATACATCTCATGAAATACAGTAGCTAGGTACATCTAATTTAGGAAACTTGACTCAGTCTTAAGAGTGTTCATCAAGCTATTCATCGCGCGAACAAAGAATTTCAAAAATACCTACAACTCATCATAGCACAAGTAAATTAAAACGAAACGAGAAAAACTGAACACCTACTTCTTGCTTAAAAAATCTGCTAAATACATTGAATTTCATCGACAAAAATTCAAATCAAATGTACCTAATTAATTAGATAGTGTTATTAAATTTTGGAAATTGAATTCAGATCTGAAGTGAAACACAACCCTGATTAACTCACTATAGGATAACGAAACAAATTGACACGATTGACCCGAAACATAAACGAGAGATCAATCTTTCAAATTTCATCACCACTCATCGTGTGAATTACGATGAATTTCAAATCCTTGTCGCTTAATTCATCTCAATTTTGTAAGCTCATAAATTGACGCAAAATACGAAATATTGAAAACTCAGTTCTACGAATACTCATCAACCTATTCACTGTGTGATAACTGGTCACAAAGAATCTCAAGAAGAGGAAATTCGTCATAAAATAATAGGATAAATTCAATAACCCAGACTCTACAATGATATAATAAATAATTATTCTTCGACACACCTACAGACTACAAATATTATCAGCCATTGAAAAATTATGCGATTTTTTTTATTTTGAAAAACCATCTACTTACCAATTATTTTGATCGCAAAAATTTTATAAGCTTAAATTATATTGTCGAAAATACAAATCTTTCAAAAAATGTTTCATTTAATGCATGTAATTTAAATGTAGACCTCAAAGAATGTCAAGATAAAACTCACTCATCATAGGATGACAGAATAAATTTGGGGTATTCGTCAATCTATTCATCGTGAGAACCACAAGAAATCTCAGAATTACTCAACAATTCATCAAAAATTGATAGAACAAATTTAGCATCCTACAACTACGAGGGTTAGTATCATTTCATGTTCAGATGGAAATTTTTAACATTTAGGACATGACCTTAAAATTGAAGCTGAGATTTACAATTCATCATAAAACAAACAAAATGTCATCACATCTAGTAATGACCTCACAACCACTATGATTTCACTCAAATCGTCATGACAAAAAAATTGAGGAGTGGCGATTGATTGAGAACAAAAAAAAATATCAAGTCAAGATACGATAACACATTGTCACGAACATTACAATATTGTATCATCGCAAAAATACTTATATCAACTACTTCGTTAAAACTGCTCAGCCATAGAACAATTCAATTATTGAACGTCCCAAATTTAAAGAGAAAAAAATTGAACTCAGACGCTTCAAGCCATCATTAAGATACAATCTTTCTGGTGGAAACCGCGAAAGATTTAAATAACGTCTCATCATAGTATAAAAATCACATGCAAAATCGTAAAATCAAAAAGACTAAAACAACATCTAGCATAAATCGTTTTCATATCAATAACATACATACCTCTTTGGTAGCCCATTGGAAACCGGCTACGACTGAATCTTTAATTTCGTTCAAATATTGTACTCCTTTTGTGCAATCGACCAAAAGATTTGGTCCAGTACCGTCAGGACCGAAAGCCCAGATTTTTCTAGCTTCCGTAACGTCGTATTCGTATTTTTCACCAAGATAACGAGCACGACTCTTGAAGTCGTCTCTGGGGTTAACATTGCCCTATAATTGTAACAAGAAACTATAAATATTCGCGAACGCAACACTTATGAACTTGAAAGTAAATGTAACGTGCGTACGTCATCAATATCTTCGGCGAGACCTTCTGGGAATGGAGTAGCTTTCATGAATAAACGATTGTGCTTGTTGGGTGATTTCGACAAACACATTTGATCGGATTCTTCGGTGACTGTTTCACGATACGATACAACTGGATCGGATTTCTTGATTGGTATGCAAGCGTGATCTTCTTCTAAATCCTGAAAACACACCCCGCAGTAAATTAGTATCAGCTAAAACGAATGATAAATCTACTAATAGCATCCAAAGTATACGTACTTTTAAGCAAATTTCCAAGTGAAGTTCACCAGCACCAGCGATAATGTGTTCTCCGGATTCTTCGATGATACATTGCACCATAGGATCGGATTTAGCGAGACGTTTCAAACCTTCGACCAATTTTGGTAAATCGGCTGGGTTCTTGGGTTCGACAGCAACTCTGACGACGGGAGATACACTGAATTTCATTACACGCAAGTTGTGAGCGTCTTTGAAGGTGGTGATGGTACCAGTCTTGACAAGAAACTGATCCACTCCGACCAAACCGCAAATGTTACCTAACAAAATGGATAAAAATTATTATTTTGACCAGAACATGCTAGTTATTCTTATTAGGAGTCAACTTACCGCTAGGCACATCTTCGATGGCTTCAACATAACGTCCCATCATCAAGATGGTTCTTTGAATAGCTTTTTCGTATAAATCTTCTTTCTTTCCGGGAGTGTAATTGGGTCCCATGATACGAGCTTTCATACCAGTGCATACCTATCATTTAAAATATACATTTGTTAGCGATTCATTGAATGAAAATTTTTCTAACATCAGCAAATATGCTTACTTTTCCAGCGAATACACGACCGAAAGCGTAGAATCTACCTTTGTCGGAAGTCGGTACCATTTTTGACACGTACATCATCAAGGGTCCGTTGGGATCGCAAGTCTGTGGGATAAACAACGACAAATCTTAAATGAGGGAGTTCAAAACAACAATCAATTAATCCAGACAAAAATTTATAATTGAATCTCAGATGGCCGTTCTTTTATGTCATCAATATTCAATTCAGAACAGGTCTGTGAAAGAACAATCATCATTGAAATATTACAAAACAGAAATTTTTTCAAAATGAAATGGGGGAAAAAATCAATAAAGAAATAAAATAAAAACAAACGTTATTTTAAAAACTTAATATTCGTCATATCTAGATGAATCTCAGATGGCCGTTCTTTAATGTCGTCAATATTTAATTCAGAACAGGTCTGTGAAAGAACAATCATCATTGAAATATCACAAAACAGAAATGGGGGAAAAAATCAAAAAAAAACTAAAATAAAACCATGAACGTTATTATAAAAAATTATGTAAAATTTATCATATTATGTATCTGGATGAATCTCAGATGGCCGTTCTTTAAGATCGTCAATATTCAAATCAGGATTTGTGTGTGAAAGAACAATCATCATAGAAAAATATGCATGCAGAAAATTGATATTGAAAGAAAAAATGTTTGTAACAGGCCTATTGACGAAACAATAGAAGACATAACATAAACTAAAAACGAAAAATGCTCATTTCAATGAAAAAAAATCTCAGATGGCCGTTCTTTTATGTCGTCAAATTAAATTCAGAACAGGTCTGTGAAGAACAATCATCATAGAAAAATATGAAAGTGCAAATTTCGTTCCTTATATTCAAGTTCATAATACGATAAAAATTACCGTTACACATACATGATTAGATTACACATACGTCATCAATATTACAAATTGAAAAGAAAATCGAACAGAAATATTTATAATAATCGTCGAAGATAAGAATTTATCGAATTAAAAAAATTACCTTGATAGCAATAGCAGCTTCGTCATCGTGAGGTCCTTCGTACAACATTTCCATTCTGTATTTTTGAGCAACGACGGGAGAAGGTAAGTGGATGGCTATCATCTGAAGTAAAGCTTCACCAGCTGGCAACCACGAGCGCATAACAACTTTCAATAAAGCTTTTCCATCTTTCTCTTTATCTTCAGGTCTCAACGAAATTCCTAATTTTCCTAATAAAACATCGGTTTCTTCTTTTTTGTAATTCATAATGCAGTCGAACAGCTACAAAAAACAATAACACCGATTAATATGACGAGGAACATTAATAAGAAGAAAGCAAACCGAAAAATAATTACTTTAAAAATGGGGTCCAAAATGTACATATTGAATGAACGTTTGTTTTCTTCGTCTTTTTGCTTGGCCCATTTCTTGGTTTTAGCGTTGAAGAAGTTTTCTCCCCATAAACTGAAAAATTAAACGATCAAGTTCAATTGGCGGAATATCCAATTTACGTAATTACTATTTAAGACGGTTTCATTATCTCAGTCGTGGAGAAGGGTAAATAAAATGGTTTCATCATCATTATTCAATGCAGTAAAATCATCATAGATAACGAAATAACAAAATATAACACATCGAGACTTCCACACATCCACTCAACGATGAAGTACCATCGTCAAAGAACACAACTACTAAAGCTTCACGTGAATATTTTCACACAAAATTATAAAAATTAATCAAATACGGTTTCTTCAGATGGAGAAGGGTTAATAAAAGGCATCGTCTTCATATCAATGCTCAGATTGCTTTGATCATCACAGAAACCTAACAAATTGCTAAGAAATGGGACTACAAAAGAACATACCGATTCATGAGCTTGACGACATCGATTTTGAATTTTTCTGCGTACATTTCAGCGAACTGTTTTAATGTGAAGGCCCATCCGTGTAAACCAGATCCAAAACCAACACTACCTTTGCTAGGGTCAACCTACATACGACATGAATTTAATATTTATTCAAAATTGAGCGTAATTTCATTCATTTGGTATATATACTTACGCGGACTTCACCCATGGGGCCACCATCATCGTTATACGTGGCAATGATTACGTTTACGTTTTCAACGATACGTTGGAAAGTTTGGAAAAGATCTTCGGGTTCCAATTGCAATTCCAACAACGCACGGTCCATTTTGTTCATGAACAAAACTGGCTTAATACGTTCGGCGATAGCCTGACGTAATACGGTTTCAGTTTGTACACACACACCTGTCAATACATTACGTTAGAAAAATAAAACACCATCGAATACAAAATTGAAATACACCTATCAATACTGTTGAAAAAATGTATCATCGTAATTCTGACAATATTACAATCGAACATAAGGATAGAGGTCCTGTAACAGCGCCACAAATCACGATGACTTTGATCTACTTCCATATGCACCACCAATACTATTATCGATCGCCACAGAGTTATCTGCACGAACTACAGCAAGGCGCTTATGTGCTGGAAGAATGAGAAAAATTGCTAGCATCAAATTCAACGTACCTGAAACGCAGTCTACTACGACTAAGGCTCCATCGGTTACACGAAGAGCGGCTGTTACTTCACTAGAGAAGTCCACGTGCCCGGGTGAATCGATCAAATTGATTAAAAATCCTTTCTCGGTTTTATCACGTTGATCGGGATCTTTGATGAAGACGAGATCTTTGTCTTCTAATTCAAAAAACATAGATATGGCAGTTGATTTGATGGTAATACAACGTTCCTGTTCATCTTTTCTTGTGTCTGTGAAACGTGTTTCTCCAGCTTTTGCGCCGGCGATGATACCAGCTTTCGATACTAATGAATCGGTCAGTGTGGATTTTCCATGATCTACGTGAGCTATTACGGACATATTTCTTATGTTCTTCTTTTTGTCCATCATGACACGGATTTCGTCGACCGTAAAGTTCACCTGAAATGAAATACGAAGATTAGTAAAGCTAGCACTTGAATCACAGGAAAATATTTTAAAGCGAGGCGTTTAAATTCTTCTTACTTGTCCCAAAATTACCCATCTTAAATATTGAACATTGCATCAAGAGATGAAATAAGCCCCACATCAAAAATAAAAAAAAACCGTCACGATGGTTAATTAAGCGAACACATTAGGCGAAATAATTCCGCGAGAAATTTACAGAAATATTAGTACAATGTGAGGTGAAAAAAATAACGTGTAAGGCGACATATTTTATCATAAGAATATGCATTCTTTCGGCACGTTGTCCACGCCATGCCGCAAAAACACAGAAGCCAAATAACCGAAGATTTAGAGGAATACAATTAATGGGAATGGTTCAGGAGAGCTTACGGATGTATTTGAATGAATGAATTACTCACCATTTTGATGTTTTTTTAATTCACTGTTAGAAATAAAATCAAACTATCGATTCCGAACGCTGGACTTCACAAAAAAGAAAGCATTCACTGCCACGATGACCGAAGACCAATCACGCGCCACCAAGACAAAAAGGCCTGCATCAAGAGGAAGAAATTCCTTTCTTTATGATTTCTTTAGTTTCTTTTTTCTCCGCATCACCATCGTTGCGCTGCTTACTTTGATAATTTTTTACCTATTTAAAAACCTATTTCGTGTTTTGAATTTAATTTTTTTTTAAACAACAAGTCGACCAGTTGCGGATAATTCCGCAACAAATTCTACATAAAATGTAGATACATGACGTCATTGTGAAAATAATGAATTTCGTGTCAATCAATTCTCCATTATTTCATATTTGTTAGAAGTTAATTTCATAATTTCAATAATTCAAACAAAATACTCTTGAACTTGGCTATATGCAGGACTGCAGGAGAATGGGAAAAAAATTTCCAAGTGGAGAATTGAAGAAGTTTGATTCTTTTTACTCAAAATCCTTCTATAGAGTACCTGGACCCCATAATTTTTTTATACCATTCCATAAGTAATAAGAAAATTTTATCAAAAAAAAAATCTGAAGCACTAAGCAGAACCCTTAACCTAAGCCTATAAATGGGTCAGTTGTCATTGTCATTTGACAATTCTTTCCAGCTGTCAGCTGTCCAGTTATAGAAAAAGTTGATGTTTTTCACTGTTTTTGTAAATCACCATCATTTCTATCAAATTTGAGTATTTGAGATGAATTGATGAATATAATTATGATCATTCGCATTCCCTAGTAAAAAAAACCAATGGTTTCAAATGAAAATATCATGGGGTATTTTGAAACCACTAATATTTTTTTTAATCAGGGGTTTCTCTTATGAATTCGTTGGTGTTTTTTTAAAAATTTTTAAATCAATTGCCTAAATGAAAAAAAATGCACGAAAAAAATTACGAATTTTTTATTTTTTGTAAGCTAATCCAGGGATGTGAACTGCGAACAAAAAAAAAATAGGTCAATTTATTTGCTCACTATATATGTATACTCACATATTTATTCTCGAAAAGAACTAAGAAGTTCAAAAAAGTCGTACAGACAGTGAGCTGAGCTCAACTGCTCAAGTCAAAGGTCATGTAAAAAATCTTACTTAGTTATAGTTTTATTTAAATCTGCAAAATGATGCTTCTGGACAAAGCACTGCCTCTTTACACATAATTATATGTATTTTAGTTGTTTTCTGTTGAAAAATGTGCATATTTTCATGATTTGTTAAATATCAATATATTAACATCTACGCCGATTTTCGGAATGTAGGTATTCATTTTCATTTTTTGTTCAACATCTTTTCTGCATTATTTTCGAGAAATGATGTATTGAATTGATGTATGACAAATTGACGATGATTTGAAAAATTTAATTAGATTTAATATTGATAGAAGTCTCATTACTCTCATTCAACAAAGTCTCTTCAACTTTTTCAGTTTTCAATTTTCATTTATCATCATCTTTTCAAAAACGAAAAAAATGTCTTCGTATGACGTCACACAACCTAGCCCAAGGTTTGAAGGTTTCATTGATGTTAATTGTTTCCAAGGTTTCGAAATGATGGAGGTACTGCGGATCTATTTTCGTGATCGAAAACCAAAACATTCTCCTGATTCCAAAATCCAACCATTTTTTAATTACAATTTTTTTGGAAAAATGTAAATTTTCAAAAAGATTCGAAGGCATTCGCTCAGGTAAGGAGGTTTCTAAACGTCAAAATTAATTCGCAAAAACCAAAAACGGCCGTACAATCGGCGCAAAAGGTACCAAATGGCTCCAAGTTTTGTGTATTAATAGTTAGATAATTTTTTTCAAAAACCAAAAAAGATGTAATGCAATTTTGAATTTTTATTTTAATTTGATCTCGCTTATTTTTTTTAGTTATTTTTTCAAAGATTAACTGAAATCCGAAATGAGGTGAGTATTCTGAATTAATTTTGAAATGAATGGTGTTGTAATTTGAATACTGAATGGTAATGGTAATGGTACACAACACATCTCCATTTCTTGATTAAAATTTCTATTAATGATTTTTGAACGATACAAATTTTAAGGTTTTATTCGTGGAAGCAGGAATTGTAGGTACTTAGTTCACGTTGTAGAACTTGACCGAAAATAAAAATATGCTTACGTCGATGGTATTTTTATTTTTGTCCAACATAGAAGAAAAATCCTACAGAAATATCATCACTTCTCTCAAGAGTCAAGACCTACCACTCATTACTGAAAATTCATTTGAATTCATTATTTTGTACAAGTACTCGTGTCAATTGAGATTGTGGATTTTGGATCAAGATCTGAAATAATCGAATCCAAAAATTTCCAGACACTAAGTAAACTTCAACATCATTTAAAAATCTTGCTGATACTGAAAAAGCAAACCAATGAACACTATACATTTTTTTTTAAAAATCGTCAATTTTTATTTATTCTAATATTTACAAATACAGACGTTATTACATTTTTACCTATACAAAATTTTCACAACTCATTATTTTATAAATTATACCATAAATATAAATGTGATAAGAAAGTTGTAACGTACAAAATGGTAAGTAAATACACACAAATCTTTACGAAGAGATTTTAAATTTAAAATGCGAACATAAATGTGTAAAGATAGGTATAGTTATACCTATTCAGAAGAAATGGAGGAAATCTGGAAATGCAAAAATGCGAAATGGAAGCATCATTTCTTTTTCTTCGGAGAACCTTTACAACCTCTCAGATGAATCTCCAGTCTGTCAGGATAAAAGGTACGAAAACATTTCGGACATGGGACTAACTGAGCTTGATGAGCTTTCCAGAATAACTCGTCTTGAGTTCCGTTTTCAAAATTATACTCTGAAAAATTGAAATTATTTCGTTAAATCGTTATCAGCTAAATGTCATTGCATAACCACGTGCTCACAAATTTTAATATAATAAAATTTCATAAATCGACTTTCACATCCCTTATTTAAATTCTCAATCATAAAAATCACTTGAAAATTTGTCGTTAATTTTTACCCTTACGCAAGGCCAAAAAAAACGCATCATTATAAAGTAACCAGGAAACGAATAAAGGAATAAAAATAACAAGAAAAAACCAATATCTAGCACAATATTGCCTCAAATCAAGTAATTCACGCGTGAAAAGTTTCATAAAAACATCGACTCGAGTAGGTACCTGCAGGTCAATAACCCGCGTGGACGAATTAAATAACAATTTCAAATTCTATAACGAAGGAAGTCCGTCGTCATAAATAATTCAGCCAACTCTTTCAGCAATAAAGCAAGCACGCGTGGTGGAAAAATTTACTACATATTTTTTTGTACCACTAACAACGAAAGTGAATATACCTGAATCGTAAACGTTTGATTTGAAGATGGGTGATTTTTGAAGTTGCGCGGGTAATTTTTCATTTTCCAATTTCCATTTTTTTAAACATTGAGGCTCGTGGAATGCGATAGACTTCGTCCCAAAATTTCTACCGCATATGTTACATATCACCGTAAGCGGTGCTGATGTTTTGCGAGTTGCAGAGTTTTCCTTATTATTGTCCTGTCTGGATGTGTTTGTTTCATCATTGGCCGAATTTCTATGCTTCTTGATACATTGTTCTTTATGTATAGTGATCGAATTACTCCCATAGCGTTTGCCACAATGTTCACACAATATACCAGGTTGATTTGAAATACCAACATTGGTCACCTATAACGATACAAAATAATACAAGTTGCATAAATCAACGAATTAGGAACAAGATATTGACAAACGTTATAAAAATAGTTTGATTTTGTTGAGACTCGAGAGCTTTAACGAATAAGAAATAAAACTTCTAAACTTTCGAACTCAAATTACCTACCGTATGAATATAAAAGAGGTACTCGAACAGTACCATTTAATAATACCTACTTATTTATCAATCCTATCATTACGTCTTTATACCTTTTAACTGAATAATTTCATGAAGATAGGTAAGTAATTATGTTTAAAACCTACGTATTTTGACATTTTGTAACATGCGTAAAAAATTTTCAGTTTCCCTAGAAACTCAAAATTACCATAAACAACCATCACTCTATTTCTGGTAAGTAGATATTCGTGAAAGGAAAATTACAACCCCTTCCCTGCTTTATACTTTGTGTAGATAGGACCAGTGACGTAAAAGCACTAGTTTAGAACTATGAGGTAAAAATGCTCAAAAGTGAGACGATTTATAGCAACCAAACAATCTACGTCATCATCAAAATAGGTAGGTACACAAAGCTTTGCGTATAATATCGAAAAAAAGCTTATTGAAAAATTCACCGTGAAAACATTTATTTTAGGGTTAAAAAGATACACGTGACATTGAATTTGACTATATACAACGCGAAGAGTATCGATTTTATTGTTTTACGTATACCTACATCAGTATAAATAGAAATTAATAGATCTCTAGCACGCAATACAGCGATATACGTGCAGTAAAGTTGAGTATTACACGATGAGAAAAAATAATAGTGCAAAAGCTATAAACCCATGTAATAGGAAAAGCTTTCCTGGATTTACCTTCATCTCACATTTTTGATTTTCATAATCTCGAATAAAAGTTCAATATTCGAGTAGGTTATAGAACTGGTATGGTAGGTACTGACCTTGTTTTTAATAGGTTCTTTGGTGGATTTTGATGCACATATTCGTTGATGAGCTTCTAACCGAGCTGGAAGAAATTTACGTTCGCAATAATCGCAAGGAACTAGGGAAGCCTTTGAAAAAAATTGAAAAAAAAACAAACAAATTGTCAGTCAATGATGGTTTGACAAAAATACATACAAAAATAGGTAAATATAAATTTTCAAGAACCAGAGACAGGATGATCGATGAATGATGAATTAAGCAGTGAAAATGAAGTAAATGGCTAGATATATTACACAGAAAGGTTCTCAAATGAGCCGCAGATTATGATCAAAATAATGCAGAAAAAAAATTGAAATGGGTTATATTTATATTAGTTGTTAATGGTTAGTCATGGGAAAATTTTTCAATGCCTCATTTTACACAAATGTGAATTAGATATTATGCTTAGGTTTATGTACCTATTCGCAGTACGCATCACACATGGCATTTAAAATTTAATTTACCTGGGTAATTTCCCAGGCTAGTTTCCAATCATCACTCATATTAGGAGATCTTGCAAGATTCGAGTTTGGCTCATTCACATTGTTCGTATTAGACGACTCATTATTTTGTTTCAAATATTTCTGAAAGTTGAAGAAATGAAAATGATGTGAAAGTTGAAGAATCGTGTTCTTTTCTTTCATGGGTCAATGTCAAAGTAAGCATGATTATTTAAAAAAAAAAATGATATTTTAAAAATACAAAAAATTATTTGCTATTAATTTAAGAAAATATGTTAATGATGCCAAAAAATCTTCAAAAGAAAACATATAACTTTCGACAAAGAAACAACTTTTGTTGTCTAGAAAAAAATCAAAAATTATTCTCAAAATTGGGTCTACCTGTACCTAAATGCAGGTGAGTAAAATTTGGGAATGTAAAATATTGAATTTGAAAAATGATTTAAAACATTAACATGACGTCACAACTCACAATGTAACTCATCATGTACACATAGGTATATTTTTAATATTTCAACTTTTTAATTTTTTTTTTATTTTTTTACAAAATTTGAAAGCTTGCAGGAAGTGGAAAGGTCAAATAGGGTGTGAGCAGGTAACAACTGATATTCGTTTCAAACTCGACACCTAAAAAAAAAACATTACCTATGCCACATCCGTACTACGAGTAAATTTACTTTTTTCTTCGTAAAAATTGTGGATTGTAAGTATATTATAATTTTTTATAAATTTTTAAATGAAATTTTGAGAGTATTCAGTTATTTAAAAATTGAGATTTTTATTAAAAAGTTCAATTTGAACTTTGAAGGGAATAAATCTGATTAGGACATAGAACCTAATAACATTTTAATTTGCAATAATATATATATTTTTTTCAAAATTTATTCAGCCTGTAGTCCTTTTTATATGTATTTCTATTTGGAAAAAAAACTCATTCGACCAATCTCTACTCAATTTTCAATTTACACACTGACTACTCTGTAAATTGCACATACCTATGTCAACCTAAATAAATGTAAACTAGATAAATGAATAGCCAAGGTATTAAATCAAAAACACTCACTTGAATGCACATAGCTTCATGAGCAGGTAAAATAGCGGTACCAAATTCTTGGGAGCACAGATAACAGACGACTTTACGTTTTCGTCCTCCAGACACCGGAGCCGGATTCCAGCTGTCTAATTTGTAGCCACCTTCAGACGCGTCTTTATTAATTTCTTCTTTAGGCTTGAATTTTTCATCTTGACTGGGTGCTTTCTTCTGTTGCACGGTTTTCTTGAAAGCTTCTCTCCACCTAGTCGGTATTTTCAACTTCCTCTTAGGCGTATTTTCCTTATCACTCGAAGGAGGCGGTGGCTGCGGCGCCACTTCCGCCAATTTTTTCGTCACCGAGTTTGAATCGTGAAGTTTAGACGACTGATTGACTTTTAGTTTCGAATTCGAGGGCGAGTTTTTGCTCGTCTCTTTATCCTTCTCCTCCTCCAATTTCGTTTTAGCGCTTCGAAATTTCATCGCTACGGGTTTTTGAACAGTTTTCTTTTCCTCGATACTACTTTTGATACATTTTCTTTGATTTTCTGCTCGACTCGGATGGCTGTGGAATCTTTCCGGCTGATCTGATCTGCCACACGTGGAACAAGGAGCAGGCACGATGACTGGTCTTTCGATTATTTCCGACGCTTCGGCTAAATTATGCAGCTTTTGTCGTACGTTTGTCCGTATCCGGTACGTTTTATTGAGAACTTTGTACATTTTTTGGATTTTTTCTTGATTCTGTGCAGTTTGGCATTTTTGATCGCATTCCACCGAATGTGATTTGGTCATCGTACGGCACTTGCATCTCGGAGTGGTATGGACTAAGTTTTTAATAGCGACTAAATGCTCTCTGGAAACGGTGGTCATGTCGAAAATGCCCAATAACTTGGTGTCCAGTATAGTTGGCTTGATTAAAGTAGCGGTTGTCGGCCTGAGCTCCTTTTTGACCATTTTAGCACCTCAGGCAGACTCGACCAAATATCACCTGCGAACGTCATTTCGAATTAGTACACAGAATCGAGTATTCGCCTATCGATGAGTAACACACGAGACTGTCGTTTTTCTATCATTTTTCCAGAGGGAAGAAAAAAAATGAAAGTTGTATCGATTAAACAATGTCACGTTACCGAGGGTTACATCCTATTTGGACATTACCTACCTTCATTCAATCTGTCTTAGAAAAAAGGGGAAAAGACAAACAGACGTTGATACGACAAAAAGTTATGAGCTTTATGTCTAATTTACATTACATTCATCAACTTTTGACAAAATAAAGCTACGTAGGTACCACATGGGTACAAATCGCAATCAGGAAAACAATTACCATAATAAGGTTATGCGATTGTTTTTATTCTAAGTAAGTATATAACTTATTTAGGGCAAAAAGTTCGCATGATGAGGTGGAATATTTTGTCTCGATTACATGCGATGCAAATGCAAGTGAATTTATAAATACCACCGGCAACAGGTTTCGCGTTAATTTTCTTTTTATAACGTAACGGTGACCAATTTATTTGCAACTGATGTGCGATGCGCATGTCACCTATAGGCCTACATCATCAAGTGTACTGTATGTATATGCTCTTCGACGAAAAGTTAACGATCGAGGAAATTGGTCCACGCACATTTAAAATCGAATTTTATGAGCAGCATTGAAATGAACATCAGAGGAAACGGGGGTTTACTAATTTCGTAAAAAAATTCAGAAATAATATCTATTTCAGAACATATTGGCAAGATTTTGGAAAATTAGGACAGTAAAATATCAAAATTTGATCCTGCTGAGAAGATCGATATCTATCAGACATTTTGAAAAGTGGTGATTTTTATTCAAGAAAATACCTATGCATTTCTCCAAATAATTTAGTCATGTTTTAGGAATTTTTAGATTAATTTTTGCATTTGAAGTTAGCAGTAAAGGTGAAAGCGAAAGCTCTCAATTACCATTTACTTACAAGGGAGGTGCCCCAGGTGACATTCACCGATTTCGACGATTCTTACAGCATTGGATAGAGGACATCGAACATAGTCTGACCCCAAATTTTCAGCTGCTGAAGTTGATATTTCACCATAGGCTAGTCTCATCATATGTAATGAAATGCCAAAATAATATGAGAGGTTTCGGTATGCGACCTGCGCCGACTATTTTTCGTGGTAGACTATGCTCGATGCCCTCTATCTAATGGTGCAAGAATCATTGAAATCGGTGCATGTCACCTGGGGCATCTCCCTTATTAGTAGTACAAAAACAACGCAAACACTTGAAATAATGAAATAAAATACAATTTCCCAAAAATAATGAAATACGTATTAAAAAATATAAAGAAAAACTCTTGAAATTAAAATGTGCAAAATTATCAAAAATGAAATGTGATTTGAAATGTAATGTGGGATTTTTTTGAAATATAGTACATAATTTCAATTTTTATTTTGAAAAATAATTTTTTGAATGTAGGCAGGTACCAGACTTATTATGCATAGGTAAGTAGCTAGATACCGGGTTAATTGTAGGTACCTATAGCTACCTACTAAAAAGATTTGTCGCATTTTTTGCCATCTACATATCTACAGAAAACATATATACGTAGTTGACATTATGAAAATAATTCAAGTACCTATTTTTTTCATAAGTATTACTTACCTATTTTTGCATAAAACAGACGATTCAATTCAATATTTTTAAAATTTGAATTTAAAATTTTTCCTTCAAATTGATCATACAAAAATTTAATTAATTATACGCTCCCATTAATTTTTTTTTCAATTTTTTCAATTTTCAAACATACACTGAGCTAGGTTACTTTGGATAGTTTTTAATAATTAATTTATTAATACATTACATACATTACCTAATTAAATTAATTATTTATTTTTGTTAATGGGAGGAGAACTTGATCAAAATGAAAGTTTTAAGATCATTCTACTTTTATCAATTATGGTAACTAACTAAGTACCAATTTATAAATCTAATGCCACAAATAAATTAGGTACATACCTACATATTTTTTTTTATTCTTTTTTTAAAAAATATGTACCTAATGCTTATTTAAGCGCTGGTAAATACAAAATCCGTCACCTTTATTACTGAAATTAGTTTTTTGGATGTAATAAATTTTTTGTCGATATGAAAGATGTTTCTCGTTAATACCTCAACAAAATCTCAAAATTAGCCCAATTTGATGTTTCATTTGTTTCCTATTTATTTACGTATGTATTTATTTATTTATTTATTTATTTATTAATTTATTTTTTTTGTAATTTCAAAGTACCTATGTAATTTTCCAAGCTTTTTTGGGGGTTATTGACAAAAATGACACGAGCTCTTCATTATTCATTAAAATGTTAACAAAAAGAGATTCTTTTATTCGCAATTTTTCGTATAATTAATTATCGATCGCGATTTAATTACCTACTCATTTCGAATGCGGTGTAAAAAAGAGAAAAGAAAGTCGAAGTTCAATAAATAATGCGAAAAATCGGAAACTGTGGTAGCCTAATTGAATTTTTATTACAACATTATCCGTTCATGATCCTGACAAGGTGATACTTTTCGCTCAATTCCCTCGTGAAAATATTTTTTAGAAAATGATCAAAATTCAAACAATTAAAAAAAAGTGAATCCGAGACTCTCACATTGGAATATATCAACTGAGTATAAGTAGGTATACAGAAAGTACAAACGATTGAATTAGGTTTTAGATAAATTAGATAGGTACCTAGGTAATTAGGTATCCACATCCAACGTTAGAATAATAATGTTGATGTGTAAGTTTGAATTTTTGGGAGAAAAAATGAAGCATGAACACCGCCCGATAGACATTGACATTAGATATCGTATTTTACTTATAGGTACCTACCTAAACTTGATCGAATAAAATTTTGTTTTTCAAATCAACAAATTTTACAGACGGTTACGCCTTAAAATCGCAGATATTTCGATGTTTATAACGGATATAGGAGGTATGTGAATGCATCGTTAAAATGAGGCCAAAAAGGCAATATAATTACCTCACATAGCGTAAAATTTAGAATAATTGACCGGAAAAGGAAGGTCTAGCCCATTGAATAATCCATTGAAAAAACACCGATAGATCGTATTTTTTATTTCGAGCATCCGTAAATTCAATATACAAACACATTAAACGTCTATATTTTTTTGCATAACATCTATTAGCAAGTATTGCATCATTCCGCTGGATGAAATTTTCTAGATGGATATGCATTTAACAATTTATATCCACTATTATTCCAGATTTAAGTATGTATTTTTATTACGACTCAATAAATAACTGCGATTATTTTAAATCGTTTCTTTTTTTTTTTGTTTTAATCAATTAGGCATGGATAGTGCAGTTTTTGTAGAAACATCAATCAGTCAATCAATCATTGATTGGGGGCGCACTCATTCTGCTGAGTATATAGATAGTATCAAAATAAGTAGGTAACTTCTTTTTTTTTTTTTTTTTTTTTTTTTTTTACAAATTAAAATGAAGTAAGATATTTGGATTTACTGAGGTCAACGAAGGAAAGGAAAAAGGTACCCACATGAAAAATAATTACTCATCATGATCATGACTTTTGTAATGTGCATCCCATGTACATCTAATCTACCATCTACAAAAACCTAATTAATAATATTTCGAATTAGTACTCGTAATTGCAATCGAATGCAGCTGAGATGACAGTGACACAAACGAAGAATTAAAATCAATGTATGAACATTTCAATTTAGGCCACGATGCCAATAGGTACCTACCTACTCGAAGTTTGAAATTAAGACGATACTCAAGTTGATTATTTCTAAAAAATCACAACTTTTTGGAAAAATATAAGAGAAATATTCCTAAAAATTGAGGATGACTAAAAGCAAAAATACAATTAGAAATTAAACTTGAAGCTAGTTGAAAATTATCTATAAAAAGTTGGGCCAGTTGAAAAATGAGATGGATTTTTGAAAAATTTTAGATTGAATGCACTAAATACTTAAAGAGTACCTACCTATTGAAAAAAAAATGAAGAAATTTCACTTCTTTTGCCTTATTAAACATCCATGTGAAAATATCTTTTTTTCACGGCTGTTGAGTAATTTATTAGGTACCTTAACAAAGTAACTCTTATCTACGTATAAAAGTCAAAAATTACCTATTTAATAATTTTTTCAAAATTGATTTGCAAAACTTGCACTGCAAAAAATGAATGACTATTTTTCATTGGTATAGACATAAAATCAAAAGACATAATTTTACTCGACAACTCCCACTGATTTTTAAAGTGAGGTAAATTTTCACGTAGATTATTCGATAAAATGAAGATAGGTAAGTATCTCACCGAAGTGCATTCATTTCACCAAAAAACCAAATGAACTGGCGGCGTACTGTTCCAATTCCAATAAGACGACCTCAAAGAGGAACTCTTAATAAGTCTAAATTTATGATCTTGTAGGTAATCACACCGAACTATTTCACTTCATTCAATCGATAATGAATATCTCGTTGAATAAAACAATGAGTAGGTAGGAGACGTCGTTATAGGACCTACATAAAACAATTCCCATTTACGGAATCTCCACTCCGTCCGCGTTGCGAATTATTTATTTTATACCTGTATTTCTGGCTCGCAAGAGTCACTAACCTCGTTATTACAATCGAAACTTAAACATATAAAATTTTTTATTATACTCGTATGCACATGCAAATGCAAATATACCGATGTGCATAAAATGCCCATGCCCATGTCTTATAATCTACTTATTTCGCCGTCCCTAACCTTTTCAACATTCGGCTGTACAGAATGTGTTACACCATTTTTATTAGTGCAAGTCTCATTAACTTGGTGTCATTAAAGTAACCTCATTCTTATCGATTCCGTTACCTTCACACGTTAAAATTTTTGGCTTTGTTAGGCGTAGGTACGATGTTTACGTGAGAAATTTCCGATTGATTTTTGCCACATTGGATGAAGAAAAAAAAATCAACCGAGTGTAAACAAAAATAAAAGTCGACGCGATACGTGTTTTTTAAAGTGAAATGTTGTAAAGTAATTTGACTATGAAATACTTCGGTAGGTAAAAGGTACGAGTGTATTAAAAAATTTTATCGTTTTTGGAAATTTCAAAAAAAGTATAAGATATTTTCAAGCGTTGCTATTACCTACAAAAATCACTCAAATTTTGAAAATTATATTCCGTAAAAATCAAGAAAAATATTGTTCAAATTTTTGTAATTTTTAAATTGAATTTTTCATATAATTCAAGTGCATGAAAAATGTGTTGACAAACGTCACATATTTGAAGCGATAAAATTGTAGTACTCTCTAAAATATATACTCGTACAGCAGACAATCAAAATCATAAAAAGTTCAATCATTTTGTTTTTTTTTTTTTTTTCATTTCCCCTACGTGCAAACTAGTGAAAAACTCCAAAGAAATTTAAAAAATTATTTTTACACACATTAGGTATACTTCTCGACTATTCTCATTTCAAATTTGAATTTTCAAACTAATAGGTAAATAAAATTTCAGTTTTTTTTTTTTTTTAAGTAAATTGAATATTACCGACTTACGTAAGTACATAACTACTTCTTTGAAATACAATTCAATTCAGGTAAATTTTGATAATTATTTTGATTGAAAAAAAATATAAATATAAATTGAATAAAATCTGAAACCGATTCACAGAATAGGTAGGCAGCTAGGTACCTATATCTAGCAAAAATGTGAGTGTTTTAAGTGCAAACGATTAATTACTATCGTATTATTTATGTTAATGTGTCGAGTGCATTTTATTAAAATAATTTTTTAAATACAATCACTTACTAAGAGTCAATCACGCGAACAATGTTTTGATCACAACAGCATGAGCGTAACTGATAATATTCCAGCCAGTCAGCTGGTCAATGTAATGAACATTGAATACGAATAATAACACTCGACACTGTTACCAATCGCTGGGTATGAATTTACACACAGCACACTGCACAGCTCGATGTCTGAAGTCTACTGTGTCGACAACACTACTGACATAAATCTCATTTTTAATTCATTAAAAATTAAATTAAAAATAGACGCATGTAATAGGTAGTTGAATTATGCAAGAGTTGACCAATGTATTTCGGTTAGGTTCAGAAAATTGAACATTTAAATACAGAAGAGCGAAGCAGCGTGCATATAGGTACGCGAGTATTGTTAAATTTGCCTCCTATTCTGTTTCTTCGCATTGAAATAATTCACTAATGTCGTATTATTTTGCGAAATTTCTCCAAAAAAATGAAAATTGTTTTCTGAAAGCTCAACTTATTTTTGATTATGAATGATACAGACTTGATCAGAGCAGGTATATCGCCTCAAAGATCATACCCTGCCGGGAATGGTGAGTGAAGTGGACCTGAGCAAAGATTTTGAAATTGATTATTGGAACATTGAAGTTTGCCTTACGGTCTAAAAACTCTCGTGGTGAAATTTTTAGATTGCTGCCAATCCAGATTTTCAGGTATGCTGGATGCTGTAAGGAATTTATGGAAGATTCCAATTTCATTGCCCTATATTTTTGATTTAAGAACATTAAATTTTCTTGACAGAAAAAATACAATTTCCAAAAAAAAAATCGAATTTGGAGTATTTTGAAAGTTGAATCAATGAATCAAAAATTGAAAAGACTCGATCGTTTAAAAAATAAATGAAGTCAATCCGTGAAAAATTCGTTCAATTTGTCTTTGGTGTTTTACGTAATTCTAATTATCTAGTCATTACCTACCTTGTTTTTTTTTTTTTTTTATTGGTTTAATATTGGGAACAAGTAGGGATCCTTGTCAGTTTATCACCTTAATTAGGCTGCAATTTAGCTCACTGAAAGTTCACGTCACCCACACTTCAGAACCAAATTTTCAGCTGCAGAAAGTTGATTTTTCGATTTTAGGACTTCGCGACATACGAAAATTTGGTTCTGACAGTGAGCCAAATTTCAGCCAAATTGAGGTTTCTTTGTTAGTAGGTAGATATTTTACTATTTTTCATGGTGGAACATCCGGCTGTAAAATATGACAAATGTTTTTCTCATGTTACTTGTACCTTCATCGTTGCTACCTGCACACTTGTTTCAAAGTCGTAATTTTTTCAACAAAAAAATATGGTTCCTTCAAAACCAAAGATTTCTAAATTATTCATGACAATTTTTTTGACAATTTTACTGGTCAATTTAAGGGTAAGTTTTATAACGAAATAATAAATTATTGAATAATTTGTAGGGGAAAAAAGTATACTCAGCAAGGAAATTTATTACAATTCGTGTGTAGGCATAGGTAAGTGAGGTTTTACATAGATAAGTATGTAGGTAATCAATTTTCTTGTTTAAAAATACGAGGTATGAATTGTGCGCGAGTTTTTCTATCTTAAGTACAATTAAATCATCTTTCAGGGGAAAAAAAGGGGAAATTATTGTAATTGTATGATGTTTCATCGTATTAGTTGTGAGGGACGAGTGTACCTACTTATTCCTCTTAAAATTCGTGCTCAGAGTCAGAACTATGAACAATTTTACAGATATTATTTTTTTTTATAAGATGAGATAGGAGAAATACAAGAGTCGTGGCGTAATTTTATTATCCTTACTCGATTAGATTCAAAAGGAGAGTGTAGGTACTCATTTATTCTAAAATTGGTTCTGAAAAATCGACCAAAAAAAGTTCATGATGATATTATATTGAAGTTTGTTTTTTCAAGACTATTTTAACCTGAAAAAATATTGTTTTTTTTTCAAAATTTAAATTCATGAAAATGGCCAAAAAATTTGATTCTTAGTACCTACATATATGTCAATCATTGCTAAATTTTCATTTCTACCCTTCGAACCCCTTTTTTTTACCATTTTCCTCTCTTTCAATATAATTATTGATTTTTATGGCAGATATTTTAAAAAATCTCGAAAACGGGAAACTCATGCATTCGTAAAATTGCTTCAGATCTGCCAACCTATACCTACTTAACACTCGCCGAAAATATAATTTGATGAAAAATTAACATCAATTTGAAAAATGCGACTTAATACAAATTTCAATTTTTTCAGCTGCTACATTGTGCCTTTCTAAAAGAAAATGAAAAAGGAAAAAATGAAGAAAACCACGAAACTGATAAAGAAACCATGGAAATTATAATCGAAGAGGTAGAAAAATACCCTGAGATTCGATCGGGAATATGTCCTCCTTTATTAGAAAATGCCGATGATATAATAGCAGATAAATACACCAAAAAATTATACACTACATGCAAACTGAATTCAAAATAATGTATAAAATTTCTTTATTAACTTTATTCTATAAATTCAAGATACTGGTGTGAATTAAATAAAAGCAAATTTTCGACATTCGTATGATTACCTCTAATTTTTCTTGTAATTTTCTATCGAATATTTCACCTCAGTTAGAAATAAATTGACGAAATTATCTGTGGGTAATTCAGTGATCACTCTGTCGATAGTTTTTACCACTTTAACATCGAGTTTTTTTGTAATAATTTCTCTAATGGAATCCTCCATGTATTCTGGACTTATGTATAATTCTTCTTCCATTAATTCGCCGACGATTCTTTTCTCTCTGTGAAACGATCCGAGAATAAGGTAAATCTGAAATTAAGAAAATAAACAGATTCGAGTCAACAATTTGAAATATTGATACAAGATTGGAGAGAAGGAATCAAATTGATACCTGCATAGTAAAAATTATTCCAACCACAAATGTCTTCATATTTTTCATATAGGTAGGTACAAGATTATTCCTATTCCACTGCACGTTGAAAGTTGGCGGATATTTCATTACCTACATTCAAAAGTTCGACACTTGGAATTTGAAAAAGACCAATTCTTCGCACGAATAAAACTTATAGGTACGACAAGAAACCATTTTTCATGTTGATGAGAAACAGCTGCAAACCAGCAGAAGAGTTTGACAGCTTTAAAATTTATTTGATGAAAAATATCACCTGGTAAAATTTCAGCATTGACGAAAAAATTTGTTCTTCGTCGTTGGCCAGCGTTTTCAGTGCGAAATTTTGTGTTTTTAATATTCGCCATGTTATATTTCACTTGGATTATTGCATTATTACTTTTTGAGGTAACTCACGTATTTTACATTTTTGAATAATAAAGGCCACGCATGAAGCTACCAACCCCAGCTAATGTAATTTTTTTTAATTTTTTCATTTAAAAAAATAGGTTGTAAATACTGCAACTTCCTTGAATCAAATGCAGTCTACGTTTCTGGAATTGGATGCCAGACTGAAAAAGTTAGCAAATAATGAGAATTTGGTCGCTTCATTAGAAGAAATAGTTTCAAAGAGACTCGATAATATAACAACGAAAAACTTGGGAATGTTGGCGAAAAGTTTACCGGATGGGAACCTGTTCAAATATTTTTTCAGGATTTTAGTTACGATGATAGAATCACAAAGTGAGTCTGTGAAAAACAAACCAAAACAAGATGTAACGCAACGTGGAAGGGCCCTATTTAGTAAAAAGATGGATTTTTTGGATAGTTTAATAAATAAACAGATAATTTGAGGTAGGCTTAGGTAATCAGAAGAATACGTAATTTATAAAATTATGTTTATAGGTACTCCATTTAAATAAAATCGCTACCAGTTTACTTATTTGGAGCATCTTCATCTTTCACTCATTTATTCAATAGACTTCTTACCGAAAAGGATGAAAAGAAAATGAAAATTTTCTGAACATATCGTTCGTATCAAATTTTACTTGGCCAGAGTAAGGAAATGTGTGAATCTAGTTTCATCATCCAAAATATACACGTAAGAAATGTGCAGTTTCAAATACAAACTATGCACCAGCACCAATAGGTGACAGTGGGAGGAGGGAGAGAGTTTAGATTTTATGGAAATAAAAATTCGATTTATTTGAAAATTTATTACTTAACGTAACGATTTACATGTACACATGAGAAAAAAAAAGGAAAATAAAAGAGGTTCTACCGTACATGAATATACATTTTTTCAAAAATGTACATGATATAGGCCGGTATAAGTTTAGAAAAAGAAAAAAAAAAGTCATCTACAAACAAAAACCAAATTAGCGTTACAAATGAAACGTTATTAAACACAAAAAACAAGCAGCAATTTCTATACAAATCAAGTTAACACAACCGACGAAATATGCATCGTTACCTCAACGTTTAAAACTTGATGCGTTGAGGTAAATTTCAAATTCGCTTTTAAAACCTTAACAATATAAGTTAATTACACATCACTTTTTACCGCCAATACTGCGACAATATCCGCAAAGAGAAGGGAGAAGGGGGAAGGGGAAATACAAACAAAATTACATACGTACAAAGGTACAATATGTACAATACAAACCATACAACACTAATGAAAATATCAAAATTACACTACTTTTTTTTTGTTTTTCTTTTCGAAACCAATTCTACGTTAAAAATTAATAATCCTATATAATTCATCAAAAATGTTATCAAGACAAAACATGAACGAAATTCATAAACAAATAAAATTCGTTTAAATAAACGTAACAAAAATTACTTAAAATACATCAATACATTATTTTTAAGATGAACAAAATAAAACAAAATAAAAACAAAAAAAAAGAAAGAAAAAACAATACCAAATATCTTTAAAATGTAAAATACATTTGAAAAAAAACGAGTAATATTCGTTGAGATCTTTAATTCTGGTATAATCTTGACGAAATCTTTGAGAAAAATAAACATCAAGCGAATAATATTTAGAATTCAAAACGGCAATCAGTTCTTCGGAATCCCTACGACACTCATTTGTTCGATTCGATACGAAATGCAACTCGTACCGTAGCGTAAAAGTATCGAAACGACTCCAGTCGTATGATAAAAGTTCAAAATTAATCATAACAGAACAAAGAATCATTAGGTATAGGTATATCAATATTACCTACTATGCGTTTATAAAAAATATTTTCAATTTAAAAAATAAAATACATATTATTATAGCATCGAGATACTTTAAAAAATTGAAATCCAAAATCGTAATATTGATCGATAACTGTGGCAATCAAAGAATTATTTTATTTGCTTAGGTATCTTGGAAGTAAAATGCATTTCAAGTCTTGAATAACTGATTATTATTCAAAAATAAAAAACCCAAAAGGAAAATCTTTTGATTTAGGAAAAACAAAGGGAGAGTAAAATAAAATAACGTTTAAAATTCAAATTAAAACATTTCGATTTTTCTATTAAAAAAAAAAAAACAATTATAAAAAAGTTTGCAGTTGAGCAAAATTAGAAAAGTTTTTTGCTGAGAAATTCGACTTAGTTTTATCTACTAACTAAACACGAGAAATAAACCTGATACAAAATAAATCATAAGGGGTTTTCTCCCGTATTAAGGGAAAGGGGAAGGACAGGGGTAAATAAACTACGAGTAAACCTGACGCATAGAAATTAATTCCGTTATAGTAAAGAATTAGCTTCGTTTCTGGTCATCATTCTACCTGTAATTTGAAACAGATGTTAAAATTAATCATAATTGAACGTAAATGCTTTATGCAGAAAAAAAATCAACGATGTGGCTGCGCTTATCGGACTAATTCGACTCTCGACATTAAAGAGTGAGCTCCAAACTCGAATTTTGATACACAAGTCACAAAAAAAATATCCATCGGAGATTCCAGAACAGCTCAAAATCACCCCAAATCCATTCGGAAGATAGAAAACAAACCGTGAAACAAATTTTAGCTCTTGAGCCCGATTTGATAAAATTTTAGATGTGCACTGCGCAGTCACTATCTTTACACGTCCACAGTACGAATATCGACTATAAATTCAATTATAAGCTTACCTTCACGTTCTCTTCTTCTCAATTTTTTTCTTCTTTTATCAATGGAAGAGAGTTCTTGCTTTAAAGCGAGGTAAGCTTTCCTTAATTCTTGTAATTTCTGCTCTAATACTTCGATTCTTTGGTTTGCGTCGAGATCTGGATCTGAACAAACGCAAAATAATTATAATAACGGAACATAATCAGACTGATTTCGTGACAGAAAAAAATTCCATATTTTGATTTCATTACTTACCTAATTCTAAATAATAGGAAGATTTGGTAAACTTTTGCGACAATGAAGTACTTTTAGGCGATTGACCTTCGTCGCTGTAATCATCTCTTTCACTTTCTGCGATAAAAAAGCAAACAATAGACACAAATTAGAACACAAATTATGGTTCATCGAAAAAAAGAATCATGATGGAGCGAAACAAACCATTAGCAGATGTTGGCATGCTTTGTTTTCCCTTTTTCTTTGATGGTTCGTCATTTTTGTAGAATGAATCTTTATCGGATTTTCTTTTCAAGTACGAGTCATAATCGTAGGAATTCTTCTTACTGCATGTTCCGTCTGCGATGAACATGATTAAATTAATACGTGTTGAAAAAACTTGCTCTCAACAGAGTTATTGAAAATACTTACTTTCGTCGCGATATTTCTTGGTTCTTAAAGATCTCTCCGAATTATCCGAATATGTATCATTTTCACTGGAATCCTTATTTAAAGAAGATTTCTCGTTCAACGAGAATGAATTGGAAGAGAATCCGTTGCGTTCACTGCGAAAAAAAGCATGATTAACATCTTTGAATTGCGATTGCGATACAGATTTTAGAATGATACTTACTCAGAAGGAGAATTTCCAGGGGTGCTACCTTCGGGAGTAGTCGGAGGCGTGTTTTCGAATATTGTACCGGGCGCAGGAAAGACCGAAGGCCGCTGGACTCTTTTCATTTTCTTCTCAGGTGCTTTTTTGAGCGAACCCGACATACCGGAACTTCCGGGATATGACAAATCGTGATCGTGACTTCCAGATGGATCTTTTCCTTCCGGACTTTTTGGAATTGTTTCTTCGCACAGCAATAAACCATCGTCGTCATCTTCTTCTTTGTTCTTATGGTGATTTTCTTCTTTATCGGACGCTTTTTCACTTTGCCAATCAGATTCTTTATTGGCGGGAGTTTCGGTAACACTTTTGCTATCTGCTTGATCAGAGACTTCTTTTTTGGCAGCGGTAAATATTTCGATTTCGACTTCGTCGATGACACTGTGATGGGACAGGTCGGCTTTGCTGGCCTCTGAGCTTTCACCGGCTTCATCTCCGCTCGTTGTATCCATTTTGGTGTCGTCGCTTTCGCATTTTGTCTCGTGAGTAGTTTTCTTTTTATACGAGTATGTGATTGTTTCAGAGGACAGGGTTCTCGAGTGTTCTGGTTTCTTCGTCGGTTCGATGGCGGCTGCGCCGGATGATTCGGTTGATGAAGGATATTCGCTGTCTTTATCATCGCTAACGCTGTCTGATCCACCGGTTTCTTTCGACGTTTTCGTATCACCGAAAGACGAGCCAGATTTCAAGGAAGAAACGCTATCGTCGTCGTCTTCGGAGTCGAGATTCTCGTCTGCGTGTAATTTCTCCGATATTTCATCTTCGATGGATTTGTTTGAAGATGAGACAACGTTCTCACCGGTATTATCGTCTTTTTTAGCTGGTAACGATGCAGATGATTTAGAGAGAATGATTGATTCGCTCGAAGATGGTTTCAATTTGATCACATCTTCGATCTTCGGGTCGATTTCAGCGAGGTCAGTAGGTTTATCCGATGAATCGGGTAGTTTGGAGTCGAGAGTTCTATCTAAATTGTCGAAATCCTTGAACACGACAGTGACCTCGCTTTTACTGGCTATCGATTCGCAACTTATATCGTCATCGGGTTGATCGCATTCCGAAATGACTAATTTCTCTTCTTCGAGATCGTCGTCTTCGTCGTCTTCATTGGGTAAATCACCGTACAAAGTGGATTCGTTCAACTCGTCAATTTTAAGTATATCTTTGGACGACGAATCCGCTGATACGAGTATTGTGCTGATTTTAATTTCATTTGATTCTTCGACTAGCGATTCGCTTTTTTCAATTGAAGTTTCCGCGATATCGAGTTCTTCTAGGTCGATATTTTGAGTCTCCTTGATTTTGGTAGAATCTACGGAGTCGAGTTTTTCACATTTTTCTGGCTCCGCTGTCTTTGGAACTAATTTTTCATCGATTTCGATAGACTCGTCTTTATCTGACTTCAGGTCCATTTCATCGGTAATCTTGAAGAAATCTTCATCTTTGGTCGAGTCACCGGGTGACGATGACGTTTTGTTAGGACGTTTGTAAGGTGACTCGTCAAATAACCTGGTGGCGGTTCTACGATGCAATATGGGACAATCATCAATACCGCGGAATTCGAACGGTTCGGGTTCTTTGAATTCGTAAATATCAAGTTCGTTACCTCCATCCATTGATTTTTGCAGCGAGGTGCTTTTTTCAGCTGAGCCTTTATCCGCGGGACTTTTTTCTAACGAGTTCACTTTTCTAATCGAATCTATTTTATCCATACTTAAATAACTAGTAAACGTATTGACGTTTTTCAGTTTATCTTTTTTATCCTTATCAGTATTTTCAACTTTTTTCGTTTCGACCTTATCGATACGACTAGGAAAGAAAGTTTTTTCTTTCGCATCACAATTTGCTTTCACAGTAGACTTCTCGGCGCTACCACGATTGAATATTTTCGATGCAGAAGGAGGACTTTTTTCTTCCGAGTCTTTTTTCGTTTTACCCTTCACTAGCTTTTGTTTTTCCAGATTCTCAGCCAGGTAACTATCAGCTAGGAATAGGTTTGCGGAAATCGGCGACGCGTTGGCCTCATCATCGAGTATAACTTCTTTTTTCAATACAGGCGGTCCGTTGTCATCAGATTCATCCTCGACTGATTTTTCTCTATCTGAATCTCCAACCGCTTTATCAACTGATACCGGAAGCTCTTCTAAAACAACGCCCGTCGTCACGAATGGTTTGATTTTCAACACTAATTCAGTTTCTTCGCAATTCATCCTTTCGATTTCTTCTTCGGTTTTCAACTTGAGATCCTCGCATATTCGACTTTTCTCGATATCGATCCGCAATTCTGCGAGATCTTTCGCATCATCTGCTTCCATCGATTCGTTGATTTTATCCGTATCCTTGGAATCGAAATCGTCGCTTTCCTTGTCGAACGATGGGTCTTTCTTTTTGAACAGTTTTTTACCCTTATCTGCGATTCGTTTACGACCTACTAGGTTCTTCATGATTGAGTTACGAATCGCGTTTGTTCTGCTAGTTTTGGCGGCAGATTTGGCCGGAGTAACCTTACGTTTTTTGACGGGCTCTTCCTCTTTTGATTCTGATTTCAAAGATCCTGACCGCGTACGTTTTAAAGGCGGCGTTTTCTTTGTTTTTTGATAAGGAATGTCTTTCGAGCCAGTGTCTTCGTCTTGCTGCTTTTGTTTTTCAGTTCGACTTCTAGTTTTTTGCAATTCGCGTTTCTTTAGCGATTCTGTTTCTGATTCGTCGCTGGTTTCCGAATCTGCGAACAAATTGAAAAAAATTATAACAGCGAATCGAATTATACTGAAGTAGTAAAACTCCAAATCTAAATTTAAACGAATTAACTTGATCTTCCTAAAATAGTACCGCACCTTTCAATTTCTTTCCTTTGACATCAAATTTTGAAGGAGATTTGCTCTTGGCACCTCTTCCCTGTCTTGTGCCCACTTTATTAATACTCTTCGATGGGTATTTACCAACTGGTGAAATAGATGATCGCTTCACCTTTTCTGTTCCGGTTTTGGTAGTTGTCTGACTTTGCAGCGACGTCTGATCACTTTGGGATGATGACTGACTACTCGATGGAGTCTGCCAAAATAAATTAATTCGTTAGCAAAAAATGAATAAACAAGTTGACAATTTTAGCAAATAATACTCAAACTCACGTCGTTTTGACTGTATTTCAGTTTATCTCTAGCAGGAGTCCAGCTTAAATCTTCAGCTATCCTACTTCTTCGAATCCATTCATCGTATCTAGTATTCCAACCGGTATAATGAACAAAATACTCGGTAACTGGGCCGTATCTCTTATTCATAACCTACAAAAAAGGGAGAAAAACAAGATTATAATGATACTCGTAAAAAAATTCCATTTGAAACATTCGATGATTCTTACTTTAGCTTCGTAAGTAACTTTGGATTCGTGAGTTGGTCCATAATATACTTTCAATTTATCTCCTACACAGATGGTCTTATAAGGAGAAACAATATCGATACTTCTGCAAAACAGAAATTTAAAACAAAAAATTAATGAATAAAAATGATTTAATTTGTGATCAATTTGAGTTCGACAATACTCACTGATTAATTAGATTATCCGCAGAACTGGTCAAAAATTTATCTTCGTCTTTCTTTTTCCGCGTGTAAGTTTTCTTCTTTGGTCCTTCAACGCCTTCTTCGTCAGTTTTCCTCGATTTACCAGTAGTTCCAGTTGAGTTACCACCATCACTAGTGTTACCACCAGAAGTGGACGAACTTGTTGATTTTCTATCACCATTGCCAGCGCCAATTCCGAGTAAATTTCTATTATCATGACCGATGGATAATTTTCTCGTTTTCGCATTGCTATTATTCAAGATATCATCTTTATTTTTCAGTTTATATAGCTGCGGCGATGCCTGGAAGAATTAACATAAACACAAATTCCGTTATAAATTGAACAAACCTCATAAATGCGAAAAAAATAAATAAAATGAAAAAATATTTGTTCCGCCTATTTTTTTTTTGACGAAATAAAAAAAAAAGATCTTTATTAGTATTATTAAACTAACTTTATTCATATCTTCGGCAGACTTTGGTTTTTTCTTATCCTGTTCACTACTACCACTAACGCCACTTTTCATTTTCAATTTTTTAACAATAGCTTTCATTCTTTCCTTTAAACTTCGTTTAGTTCTAATACCGGGTAACACTTCGGTTTTCTTAATGCGTTTTTCTACGCCTTTCAATTTAGTAGCTTTGGTCTTGGGAATTTTCTCATCTTTTTTGGTATCACTGAAATCCAACTTTTGAACCGCTTTGACGACTTTTCGTTCAGATTTCTTTTCGGTGCTAGGTTTTTCTTCGATAACGTCGTCATTTTTCACAACCTTAGGTTTAGGTTCCTTAGGCGTTATGATCGAAGACGTTGGTAGTATCACCGCGTCTTTGACTGCGGCCACATTTTCTACTTTAACGTTGATCTTCTTGGTTTTATCGTCTTCTTTGACGTTTTCTACGTTAGGCTCTTTTTTCACTTTAATATTTTCTTTTTTCAATTCTTTTTGCTTATCGTCCGTATCAGTCTCGTCTTTAAATTGATTTTCTAATTTTGTTTTAACGCCGTTCTGTAACTCTTTTCCTTCTAAACTCTCGTCGCCGTTCGGATTGTTTTCATCTCTATCAGCCGTCTTCTCCTATAAAAACAAATCAAAACGTTTTAAACGTACTAACTTGACAGCTTCGTTTTTTTTTCAAAATTTTTAAATGATAGGAAATGAATTAGAATTTCAATACGAGTGCTCTAAAAATATTAAAATCGAAAAATATATGTACGTTCGAGTGATAATTAGATTAAGTTAATTTCAGACAGATTAGGTTTCATTCCGTTCAACTTTTCAAATAATTTCTAAAATACGACAAACTAATTAACAAATTATTGAACAACCGAGGATACTAATAATTCATTTTTTTTTTTTTTTTTTTGATGAGATGATAAGAAACACAAGTGAAAAGGAAAAGCATATTGACGATAAAGAGTACAAGAAAACAATTCCTTTGATGATATCGGCGTAAGATTCTTTTGATGCATTTTTCTTCTGGGTAAAATTCTGTGCCTACCTTCGCAAGGAGCCATTGCTCATTCATGAATGTATCTTCTTCATTTTCAGGTATTATAACAAGTATTCTTGAAGTGTTGTTTTTTGCATTGGAAAATGACATTAAGGGATATTTTCAGCTTCCCATTACACGCGTGAGGATTGCATTATATAGCACAGGTAGCTGAATGTGAGTTCGCTCATTCTTCGGACATTTGAAAAGCATAAAAAACAACGGCGTACGGAGTAAGGAGAAGGTAACAAAAAAAACTGTCATGTCTTCGTTATCAGCCCATCACTTGAATGTTCAATACGAAAAATAAGGACAAAGCGAAAAAATTTCAGCAAATAAAATTCATGCAGGTTTACACAAAGGTGCGCAGTTCTAAGAAGACACTAAACCATCACAAAAGAAAATAGATTACAAATTTAAACCCACCGGTAATGCTTTATCTCGATCTCTGATCAATGGTCTACTCGAACGACTTCTTAATTTATTATTAACATTGGGACTCATCATTGTGCAGCCTAATTTTCTATAAAAATCTTCAAAATTATGCAGAAATCTGTAAAAAAAAAAAAAAAAAAGTACCAATAAATACCATAAGTGAAATGTGACATGAAAGGAATTCAATAGGCATTTCAAGACATGAGTTATTTTATTTATCGAATTACTCACTTTTTATAAGACGTTTTCACGTTATTCGTTTGACTCGCTGTATAGCCTAATTTGATCGCAACACTTTTCCACTGATTTCTATTGGTAACACGATTATAACCTCCCAATTTGTTCACAATCTATCGAAAGTAAAATGAAATACGAATTATAATAAAGATAAACCTAGTTGAGCAAAATGTGAAGAACTGAACGATTGTTTACCTTGAATAATTTATACAGATCGACATCTTTGGACGAAATCACTGGTCCTTTATTGATAGGTGTACTTCGATCATCCATGAATTTATACAGTTGCGCTACAAAATGATCCTTTTCTTCGCGAGGTTCGTCATCTGTTGAATCAGTATCCGAACCATCGGACTCCGACGTATAATCAGCCATACCAAATAAAACTTCCCTATCCCAATGAGGAGGCAGATCATCTTTATCCAGAAAAGAAATGGCTTTTTCAACGGCCATCTTTAAAGTAGGATGATCTACTTTGGAGCCTACTTCACGAGTGAATTCGACGGTTTCCCGTTTGGGTACCGTGTAGTAACGTCCATCCTTGAATGATCTCACCAAGTATTCGTCCTCGACGTCAATTTTCACACTATCTTGAGCATTAGGCGCGACAATCAAGCCAGGGAACCAATTATCTTTTGATTTTTTCTTATCGCCTACTTCGACGCAGACAACTTTACCCATATCTTCCTCTCGTTCAATTTTACGCTCTCGTTTTGATTCATTATCGCTATTATCTTCCCTAAAATACGATTCAACAATATTAATACGCTGGTTGACCTAATAATAATCTATACTGCGGTTAACTTACATATCGTCTCTTCTTCTACTCCCTCGAATTCCACTAACTACTGGAGTACTGAAATGCTCCGGATGGGTTAATGGTAACTGATCCAATGTTTCACTCTCAGCAAAATGCCTACCACTTTTCAAGCACAACGCTGTTCTCCGCAAAGTAGCGATGTCACCGTCGTCAAAAACTACAACAGGAAACACACAGGTAAAGAAAAATTCACGAAAATGCTTAATAAATGACTACAATTCAACTCACCGACGGTGTACTGGCTTAAATCTTGTATTTTAACGATGGTTCCTTCGATGTACTCCTTTTTGTCTGGCTGCTTCACTTCCACAGAAGCTCCAGGCTAACATAAAATGAACACGCATCATATTTAGAACATTATTTCATCATAATTATGTAAAGATACAAAACACTCACCATGAGAACACCTTTTATCTGCTCATCGTTAACAAACGCAGATCCAGACTCATTCTTATATTGCACCTGAAAAAACACCACGTTTAATCAACACACCTCGAAAATAGGTTACCTTGAACGTGAGATTTTCCACTTACCTTGCACTTCACTGCTTTTACAACTTTCCTAATTTTTGCTTCGCAGAAAGCTCCTTTATACTTAGCACTAACTTCAGTTCCTACTGATAAATACGGCGGATCATCTCCCTATAAAAAGAATACGTCATTAAGCAACCATTTTCTTGACACCAATAACACAAGCATACGTGATTCTTTAGGCTAAGAATGATAAGAATGAAAATTTGGAATACAAACTATGTTTACCGCCATATCCTTCTTGTTTCCCCAACGATGCATTCTTCAACTGCCTCATGAAGTTGTAATAACTCAACTTTGATCATAAAACAAGCGTCAACCGTATGCAACCTAAAACAAACCACAATTGTGTTACAATGAGCTGGAAACACATAAGTTATCACTATAGTCAATATCTACAATAAAATGGAATCGTGAAAATTAGATTTTGATATACGTAGTCAAAGTCGGTTAACTCAAACAAGCACTAAGAGAAACGAATACTTGAAAGTAGGATACAAACCAATGTCAAGCCAGGCTTCATAATAAACGAATAATTATCACCAAAACAGGGATTTGAAATAAGCACTTGTGAGACTTTTAAATTTTTAAACGAAGACCTTACAAATCATAAAATTAAAAAAAGAACGGATATGGAAACAAGTTTGATATAAGTAGTTTAGGCCTATTGGAAAGTACAACGAAAACCACACTTTCACTTTACTCAACACTTGATTTAACTGCTTCAGTTTATCGAGAGATACATGTTTGAGGAATATGACTTTAAATTTACGATTTCCACGAAAGTATACATAAATTAGAAACACCGTAACTTCGCGAAATCATTGCAACACAATTTTAGCTCCATACGTACTCTACATAGCACTCAAACGACTCCGGATGAATAGATAACCGAAAGACGCACGTACTCGAACCGATTCTGTTGAAATTATACTCACAAGATGATAAGCTGTGGGTATTGGTCACACAACCATTTTTCACATAAATGAACAACAAATTTTGAAAGAAATTAGAAATACTAATCAAAATCCGCATTACATTTTCCAACGACTGTTACACACACCAACACTAAATTCGAACGCAACAAACATAAACACAATTGAATATACAAAAACACTTATAAAACGCGTACATTTTACACAGCGTTGCCGAATTGGCAATGGAATTTGTGATGAAGGGGAAAAAGGGGGGAAAAGCGCACTTGGATTTTTTTCAAGTTCATGCAACCTTTGACTATATATACATGGACTACTATCTTCATTGTTGCCGATGAAGCCGAAGTAATAGAGGTACTAGATCGGGAGCATCGGGAATTTTCATGCGCGCGCAGGAATCCCACCCACCCTCGCACCTTCCAATCATGGTGAACCAAGGAGCGACGAACACCCTCCTACGTTCCAACAACCGCTACGTTGCCGCTACGCTCGTTGCAACGAAATCTCGCGCATGCTCAGAGCCCATGTCCCGATCTAGTACCTCTATTGCTTTGGCTTCACGATTCCCATTCAACAACAATAGGAGATAGCAGTCCATGTATATATAGTCAAAGCATGCAACCAAGTGCCAGGTGCCAGGTTTATTACAAGGTTGAAGAACGATCTCTATCGTTGCAAAATCAAACTTTCAAGTCACGTGCTTGTGAAAAATAACAATGGCGGAAATTTTCACGAAATTACCAACGAAGATGTGATTTTTGTTTTTGGTTCTTTTTCATCATTTTTTCAAGAAGAAGTGATTTGTATGAATTACAAATTTGATGGAAAAAGTGGAGTAAAGTGTTGATTTAATTTTTAAGTGAATTTTGTAAATTTAAGCGCAATTTTCATTTAATGGTAATCGTCAAGCAGTGTTGTGCGTAACGATATTTTTTTTCGTTCCGTTATTTCGTTATGTTACAAAATTAGCATTTTTTTCGTTACGTTTTTTCGTTACAGTATTTGTAACGAAAAAAATGCTGTAACGGTATTTTTCGTTACACCGGTACTTGAACTTTTTTGTTACGTTATTTTCGTTATTTCCGTTACGATTTTTTCGTTACAGAAACGTTTTTTCAACGTAGAATTGATGATATTTTCAATGAAAAATGCATTTGTAACGAAAAATTGTAACAGAAATGGCTAAAATAACGGAACCAAAAGTTTTAAATACCAGTGTAACAAAAAAAATACCGTTACATTTTTTCGTTACAGATATAATCATGATACAATTACGTTTATTAAAAAGGGAATTTTTGAAAAAGTCAAGCTTGGAAGGTAAAAAATCTCATTTTTTGACTCAACTTGAAAATATTGTAACTAAAAAAATAACAAAAAAGGTAACAGAATTTTTTCGTTTTTCGTTACGTTACATCAAGAAAAATATCGTTACGTTACGTTTCAGTTACACAACATCACATGATCAAAATAACGTTTTCGTTACAGTTCCGTTACCTGTAACGAAAAAAATTTCGTTATTTTCGTTTTTCGTTACAGTTACTGTTACGGGACGCCAACACTGCAACTTTTACATGTAATTACCAAAATTATATTCTCAAAGCTCAACTTTCATTTTTATCAAAACAGAAAAATCGACATGATAAGAAAAAAAATTTGCTTGAGCGACTGTTTTGTCAATAAAAATTAATCCATTTATCTTACACAGAGTTGGCGCGATTCCAGGAGCTTGAGAATCGGATTCCAAATGGTGTGATTCCACAAAATTTTGAGTCCCGATTCCGCTTATCAGATTCACCAGATATAGGAATCCGAATCTGAATCGTAATTTTCGATTCCGATTCCTTTCGCGACTCCGATTCAGATTCCTCTCACGACTCCAACCAGATTCCTCTCACGACTCCAGCCAGATTCCCATCACAACTCCTTAAATTTCATAAAAATGAAGCATTGAAGATGAAATGAACATTCTAACAAACATTTATGTAAAATTTTCAACTCACCATGTTATTAGTAAAACAATGATAAATTCTAAATTCATCATTCAGATTCACTTTCACAACCACTTTTCAGCGCCAACCGGCAAAAATTAGATAAAAGAAATTTGGGCTTTTCTACAATCCGCGGGTTGCATACTCTCTGCCTGTTCTTATCACTCCTGGTAGGCAAAACATTCCTCTGTGCTATTAAAAATACACGGATTTCGAAGTTTTTATGTAAAAAGTCCAACTTTTTCGATTGTTCGCGGATGCTGGTGAACTTGAATGTGGTCTCAAATTAAAGACAGTGAAATTCCCTATCGATTGATGTATAATTTTTATCATTTCGTGTAAAAATAACGGTTTTATGAATACTTTTATCCACCGTTTCTTCGTAATGTCAACTTTGAACTAAAAATACTCGAAATTTCGATCGAACACATAGGTATTTTACTATATCAAAATGTTTCTAATTTTATTCTCTTTAAAATGGGTGCTCGCCCAAAGCTCTACCTTTTACCGTTCAAAAGTTTTCGAAGTTTAAAGTTGCGGAAACAAGCTTCAAGCGGTAAGTACTGAACTTTGAACTAAAAATACTCGAAATTTTGATCGAACACATAGGTATTTTATTATTGCAAAATGTTCGTTATTTTATTCTCTTCAAAATGGTTCTTCACCCAAAGCTCTAGCTTTTACCGTTCAAAAGCTCTCGTAGTTTATAGTTGCGGAAAGTGGTTAATTCAGTATGTTAATCCGTCCGCCATTACTGGCCGTTAGTGTTGAACTGTTGATCACTAACCACTTTCTGCAGCATTAAACTACGAGAGCTTTTGAACGGTAAAAGCTAGAGCTTTGGGTGAAGAACCATTTTGAAGAGAATAAAATAACGAACATTTTGCAATAATAAAATACCTATGTGTTCGATCAAAATTTCGAGTATTTTTAGTTCAAAGTTCAGTACATACCGCTTGAAGCTTGTTTCCGCAACTTTAAACTTCGAAAACTTTTGAACGGTAAAAGGTAGAGCTTTGGGCGAGCACCCATTTTAAAGAGAATAAAATTACAAACATTTTGATATAATAAAATACCTATGTGTTCGATCGAAATTTCGAGTATTTTTAGTTCAAAGTTGACATTATGAAGAAACGGTGGATAAAAGTATTCATAAAACCGTTATTTTTACGCGAAATGATAAAAATTATACATCAATCGATAGGGAATTTCACTGTCTTTAATTTGAGACCACCTTCAAGTTCACCAGCATCCGCGAACAATCGAAAAAGTTGGACTTTTTACATGAAAACTTCGAAAACCGTGTATTTTTAATAGCACAGAGGAATGTTTTGCCTAGTTTTGCCTACCAGGAGTGATAAGAACAGGCAGAGAGTATGCAACCCGCGGATTGTAGAAAAGCCCAATTTGAATTTGGGTGATTTCGTTCATTGTGAGAGTCTAGAGAATCGTAATGAGGAGTCGTGAGAATCGTAATGAGGAGTCGCGAGAATCGAAATATCGGAGTCGCGAGAATCGAAATATCGGAGTCGCGAGAATCAAATTACCGGAATCGCGAATCATATTACATTTGCGATTCCTGCTTGAAAAGAGTCAGATTTCACATTTTTCGATTCATCTGTCAGGTGAATCGAAAATGGAATCCGATTCCGGAATCGGATTCATGCGATTCTCACGACTCCTTAAAAAAATCGGAATCGCGCCATCTCTGATCTTACATAAGCGAAAAACATCTGATTTTAGTGATTTTGTAGTATTTTTACTATTTCGACGGTATCTTACTCGTATTTGTGAAGTTATGAATGCGAAGGCTTTGAAATAATGTAAAACAGAAAATGGGAAGTATAGATAATGCCATTATAACCGGATTCGTTTGCCGTCTTTGTTCTAAAATTGATCGCAATGTCATTCACATATATGGGGAAAAGGGACGTCGGATGATGCTGTCGCAAATAATACAAAACTATTTATCAATAAATGTGAGTAATTCGTTTATAGTTCATTAAATTGTTCTACGATATGATTGTCTTTCACTACCTATAACCATACTATAAGATTGACCCTTCGGCATACAATCAAATAAACGCAGAGGCCTATGAACTTCATGTTCAATGCGCGTATTTCAAATCATATCCGATTATGTAATGTTTCAAATTTTACAAAAAAAAAAAAATTGAAAAAGAATGCCTATTTTGATTGCAGTGTTTGCATCATCGGCTTCAATATAAAAATCTATTCGGGATTTTTTATTTGTAAACACAGTTTCATGATGTCATATTTCTGCGTATAATGTTCTCATTTTGTTTTCCTTCATTTTTTCCAGGTTCAACCGAAGGATAAGCTGCCGAAAACTGTATGTCAATGTTGCGCTGATAACATAATTCAACAGTATAATTTCATTATAACCGTGAAAAAACGAAGAGAATTTTTTCAGCAATACCAAAACAAAAAGCTGCCAATCAACGATCTGTTGAGTATGCGATAGGCTACAAGGCTACCATATGATGATATGCGGAGTAGCCTAAAATCATGGCTTATGTACGTTAGAGAAAGTAATGATAATTATTAAATGTTTTATACTTCTGGTTTAAGTATACGAGATCGTTTGATGAGCGCGCTTAGTACACGGTTTTCGATTTTCTTTATCTTGTGAACACTCGATTTGTTAATTTGGCAAAATTCGGCGCATGAATTTATTTTTATTTTAGTCATTTTTTTTTCATTTTTGTATATTTTCCCGTAGTTGTTAAGCAAGATTATCATGATGTATTTTCGTTGTATATAAATTTTATATCAAGTTAAATTTATTCTCGTGTTTGTGTAAACGTTTAATCATGTTGATTTAATTATAAATTTTCTCAAAATATTACTGAATGCTGAATTGATGAGTTATATTTCATATTTTTTTGTTTTTGTTCATCCGCCTATCCGCCTATTATAAAACAGAAATGACCATAAAGATACGAACTTGAAAACAAAATTTTCAATTCGTGGCGCCCTGCGATAGGCAATCTGTCTAACACAGCTGTATTTTGGGCTGTGTGATGTTGCCTAATCAACTTACAATTAGTTGAAAAAATTTCGAAGTTATCTCGTAAGTATATTTCGTTATATATTTTCATAATTCGTGCCATTCTAATGTACAGTGTAAAAATTCAACAATTTAAAGCTATTACATAGTACATACATATAAATGTCAATTTCAACAATTTTTATTACAAAATACATATAACTTCATTATGGCGGTTGGCGGATTCCGGATTCTTAGATATGTAAAAGATGCTCGTTACAAATATTTCAGTCAGTAAAATAGGCGAATTTTAAATTTTTATAACAATTGCCTAACAGCTAAATCTTTAAAATTCTTATTGTATGAACACATTATCTGTAATGTTCATTCTTACACCTACAAAACAGACATGGAAATTGAAAAAGTGAAAAGTAATAAGTGAAAGTAAATAGGAAGGCGAAAAAAAGGAGATAAGTAGCTAAAGAAAGGTAGATTATAATTCGATAAATTTGGAGTTTTAAAAAATATTTACACGATACATTAAATGTATAAAATGGAATTTTAGATACGTGAATTTTATCATTAGAAAATTCAGACTTTTATAAAAATAAATTTGTGTTTGTATACCCAATACAAAACGTAGTTGGTTACAGGTAACTTTTTCTTAGCATGATAATTAAATTTTTATTACAAATTAGTATTTACATAAAGAAAAACAAGTTTGCATTTTGCAAAAGATAAACCATTTTTTTAAAAAAAAGTAAGCGCTTGTTAAACTTAGGTAGGTACTCATTACACAAACAACACAGGTCTTTTATATTGTACGCATTCTCTCTAATTATAGGTAAACTAATCTTGACTAGACAAAAAAACACAACATGAAATTTATAAATAGGAGTATCCATGAGGAATAAACTTAAACAATATAACGAAATAGAATTACTGATATGTTTAATTTTAAAATGTATCTCAAAAAAATTCAAAGGAATGTTATAACCGCAGATCAAATAAGTATTGACCTTCGCATTATTTTTTTTACCTGTAAATCATCAATTAATCATAGAATCACTCTCAAATCTCAATACCATGAATTTATCAAAATGGAAAATGGATTTACCAGTCATATGCTTTAATGATATTATGGGGTTGTTGTATATGAATACTGGTGAGAGGTTGTTTTTCCATCCATTCATCGTTCATTTTATCATTCATTTGCGACATACTCTAAGAAACGAAAACAGTGATGGAATAAATAATAAATAGGTAGGCTAATATTCACAAACACACAGCAAAATGGATTTTATTCAAAGAGCACAACTTTACTTACTTCGTAATTTTTGGCAATATTCAAAATATTTGTTTCTGTTTCATGCGAGTAAGTTTGATTAGATTGATGATTCAAGTCACTCTCTTGTAAAAATGGATTTTTCGAACCTCGACCTGTAGTGAAATGGGTTAAATTGGTAGGAAGGTAGACTTGCATAAAAATGTTGAGTAGGTATTTAAATTTTGGCTCACATCAGCTCACATAAGAATTTAGACATTCAAAAACACAAAGTGACAAACCTGAATTTGGATGCAAATTATTCGATGGTGTATTATTCGTAGTACCATAACTTTGTCCTTCGCTGGTTAAATCTTGCAATTTAGAGCTTGACAATACGCGAGGTATAGGATTACTAGGAACTCCATGAGGGGCTAGATGAATACTCTCCTCCATGACCTAAATTTGGACACAAGATTCATGGTGTAAAAATATCCTATTTACATATTTATTTTTATTCCCCGATGAAAAAATGTAATTTACCTGATGTGGGTCTTCACTCATGGGTAAATCTGAGACGAACCCTGTATCTTTTCTGTAGAAATTAATGAATATGAATGCAGCAAGCACCAGAGCACAGAAAATACCATAACCTCGGAAAGTTGCAGGAGAACCTGTAGTTTATTAAATAATTAATTCTGCTAGCGCTAATAAAAGTATATTCATGTACCTATCAATCATACTAATTTAGTAGGATTTCAAGACAAAAAAAAACAAAAATTTCATTCTGCTAAAGAAATTTTGATACTAGAATTTTCAGCATTTGATGAAGGAAGTCTGAATTTGCACAAGGAAAATTTGAAAAATAAACTTTGGTTTCCGTGTTTCAATTTTGGGTTGTAAATTGAACAACTCTTTTCGGATAATTCCCCTCATTCGTTTTAAAATTTGAATTGGTCTTCATTTTTTTTTCTTCAAATTTTCAAATTTTTTGTAAGTACATAATATACCTAGGTACTCCAATTGTGTCCAGCAGTCTTCCTAAACTACATAAAACCGTCATTAGTTGAAAAAAACGCTGACCAAAGTTTCTCCTTCTCAGTATATTTTTGCACTCTCTCCGAATAAAAAAAAAAACATATAAAAGTGGAACACCTTCACATCCCATAGGCATTTTTTAAATCTTTGAAGCATAATATAGGAAAAGACCACATGCGAGATGTTTTATAGCATTTTCTGACTGTCATGTCACATTTCACAATCTTATCAATTTTTCAGTAGAAAAATTGTTCAAAAAGCAAATGACCTTGTCCTAATACATATTTATATGAGCGCATACCATAGCTTCTGACGAAAAATCCTCCAATTATTGCTCCACAACCACGACCTAATCCATGATGTAATCCTTGTAGCACACCCTGAGCTGAATTTCGTAATTCAGGAGGTGTATTGTGAGCTATGTATGAACAACAAGCAGCCCAAACAGCAGCATGAGTTATACCTATTTTATTGACAAATGAGATTAGTTTATAGGTACTATTTATTACTCTTTTTTTTTTGGAGAGAATCTATTCTATTATTACCTTGCATTAATTCAAATGGTAAAACAAGCCATGGTTTTGTCAGCATTGCTACATATAAAAATCTGATTACATTGCCAAATAAACCCAGACAGAGAACCTGTAATAAAAGTTTTATGAATGCAGGAGTAGGTACGTGTAGGTGAAAAAATTTGTTCTCAGCAATGATTACAGATAGGTAAGTTAAGACCTATCCAACCCATTTAGAATACACCAGCAGTAACAATTAAACAGACTTACTTTGATATGTCCAAAGTGTCGTATCAATTTAAAACTCCAAAAATAAGCCAGGATTTCAGAAATGTGGTTAATGATTGAAGCCAATCCAAAAAGTGTAGGAGTACCACCAGCTTCCTGATTACATAGGTACATACATTTTTTTGTTTATTAGAACACAAAATCCAAGTCTTCCCCGTGTTCTTCAAAAATCATATTCAATTGAATTACTTGTAAATGCCAAAAGAGAAACGTGAATATTAATCCAATTCCGAAGCCCATGAGCCATGCCACGAATAAAAAGGACGCATATTTCAGATTTCCAAAGTGTTTCAAAACAGTCATCCATTCCGGCATTTCCCTCGTAGTTTGAGCGAACATTTTTGTCTGTAAAAATGAAAAATTTCCAGTTTTAATTTACAATACCTAGCTACAAGTTTTCATCCGATGTAGATATAGGCTCAATGTACCTAATACATACTATAGATAGGTATGCAAAAAGTCTTTGGAAATTACATAGAAATAGGGAACATTTGCTAAAAATTACCAACCTTTCCAACACTAGGCTGTGTCTGACCATCTTCACCTTCTATCCGAGGAATTGGTTGTCTTCTTTGACCAGATCCTCCTGAGGGGTGTGATGCCAACGAAGGTAAATTCAACTGCCTGGCAACTTCTTGCTCCAAAGCATCATCTTCATCTTGGGAAAGCGGTTGTTTCTGTGGCTCTTTCGTTTCAGGCGGATCTTCATAACGGAAAGTGATTTGAGTAGCTGAGATTAAAGCTCCTCCCATCAGGACAGAGAATGCGAAGAAACAGGTGCGGTAATTTTTTTCTCGTTCACCAGGCAAACCACAAGGGTGATTTGTAAAAGCAGTTGATCGATCCAAAGCAATACCCAAAAAGAACATCGACAAGCCCCAGCCAACAGACCCAAACATACGCTGATGACCATAACGATCAGCATCCTCGCCAAGGAGAGTAATTACCGCAGAATCCACAAGCGTGATGGCCGGAGCACTGAAGAATTCGCCGATGATAATCAAAAGTAACATGAGGAAAAATGATTTTTGAACGTCCTGGAAAATATTGGTTTCTGTACAGTAAAATATTGCTGATGGGCGTTTGTACGTTGGATTTCTTGTTAGGTACCTACTTCAGTTTTATACACCACAGATGAATACAGAGGTGAAACTAAATTTTCTGCATTTGGATTTGTCGTATCTATTACTTTCAGAGGTGATTTTCCAACATCTGCTTGGGCGAGGGAAACACTCGATGGAGTTGTATCATTCGGGTCTGTTGTTGGTAAAACTTTATCCTTTGACGGATCGTTGAACAAAAACGTGGTGCTAGGAAGTTCCAATTTCACTTTATTGCCATATTGTTTGATACAATTACGAGCGGGAGGTTGAAGATATCCGATGGGCAATGTGAATAAAATCCAACAAGATAATGAAGCCAGCAACAAAGTTTTTCCTTTTTTCCATCTAAAACAAGAACATTTTTTCTTCAGTAAGTAAGAAATATCAAGTAGGTACCTAGGTACTGGATTTTTTTTTGTGAACTTAATTTCATTTATTTCTTAAACTTATCAGAAAATTGGATCATTTTTAACGCGCATTTCTCAGAAATTAAAAAATTAATTTGGTTTACATTTCCATATTTGGGATTTATTGGTATAGGTAGGTGCACATAATGTACTTCGCTCAGTAATGTATTCGTCTACAGCCATATAGGTAGTACCAATACTTATTCTACATATATATTCGCTCAATTACAAAAACAAAAATTGCTCAAATTCTCACCTATCAGCATAACTGCCCCAAAAAGGTGCCGATAAAAACTCAACGAAAGGTCTGCAACCAATCAACATTCCACACTGACTCGGATCCATTCCCAGTTGTTTGAAGTACACTCCCATAAGTGGAAATAAGGATCCAAAGGCCGAGTAGAAGAAGAAATAAAACAATTTTACCACAATCAATTCTTGGTTCTCATCTCCGAATAATAATTCTAAAATATCCGATCTTCCTCTGATCTTATGTGTGGATTCTTTCGGCTCCGGATATTCCGTTGGGTCAACTTCTCCCAAAGCATTTGGATCGACCCGAGGCCTGGGGTTGGCTGGCTGCTGCATCCCTGGCTGTAGATTTTAATAAGTTAACAATCCATCAGAAAACCTGGACAATTTAAAATTCACCCTGCGTTTGAACTAAAAAAATGAAAGTTATAAGCACATGAATGTGTAAAGAAAAAAATCAGTTTGTTTGACCCAGATGCATCGCGTACAAAAAATCAATATTCTTGCGCCTGACTTACTTCAGTGAGGCTAGCAGCGGTGTTTGATGTACAGAATGGAAGGAACTTAATTTTCACCAAAATAGCTCTGCTTTTGACGTGGGAACTCGTGGCAGTGGCTATTTATCACCGATTTACTTTGTTTTGCAAGTTGTACAAAAAGTTTTTAAAAAATTCTATGTTTGAAAACAAAACGTATGGTACATAGGTAGGTAGTACTTATCTAAATTTTTGAAAAAATTCTATGTCACGTACCTACCTAAATCGATCAAAAACTGTTCTCTTACAAAATAGTCTGTCTGTAAAATTGAAAGTAGGTATGTACTTAGTTCCTATGGGATAGGCTAATGAAGTTTTCAATTTGTTCTTGTACTATTGCTACATCAATAATTTGAAAAATAGGCAATTTCACTGAATATTCAACTTTTTTCTGGCGGTCTTAAAAAATTACGCAATAATTCGCCAGCAAAGTCTACTAAATTTCAATTTCGGAAAATTTTGTGGCACTTGTAACAAATTTTCGTTTTTAAAACAATATAATTATTGATCATAACTTCTTCAGTTTTCAAGAGAGACGATATAATTATGTAGGTATACTTTTACTGAGAGAAACGCTACGGGCAGTTCTGAACTGGAATCTCCATGGATGTCGCTGGAGGCTTCAAAGCGTCTTAAAGCTACCTCCTCGACTCAACATGTTGAAATTGGAGGGCAGAATAAATTTCAGCTTCCCAACTTCATTTTATAAAATTTTGTGGAAATTTCAAGTTTCGAAAATATTTTGAAGGCTTCAGCACTGCTCAAAAACAGTTTGAAGCTATTTGGAATCGATTCGGCGGGTCGAAAATAGACTATATCCCATAATTTTAGCTTTCTGGGTTAATTTTGCAAAATTTTGATTTTTTTCTCATTTTCGACCCAAATTTGATTTTTGAAAATTCATCAAAAATCGAAAAATGCACTTCAACACCACCTGAAATTTTAGCTGCTGATATATTTTTGCATGTTCTGTTGATCCACTGATCGAGATCTTCCCGATTAAAAATTTTTTGTACAAATTTGGATAAGTACCTAGAGGTACATAGGTATAGGTAATAGGTATATACCATCTTTGTCAGAACCTCAGAAGCTAATATAAAAATCGATAATCTAAATTTCATAAATTTCAACTTGAGTAAAATTTTCTCAAAGTTTCATAAAATTCTCCAAAACTGAAGTATTGTTGACTTTGAACGTTAATAAATTATCTACCTACTTATACTCGTACCTAGTTACCTACCTATACCAAGTCTAATTTTCCAAAACTATAAATAAAAAAAGTTATTTGAACGAGCTATAGAACAAATTAAAAATTTTATTTGATTATTACTGCCTTTGTAGATGAACTAGGTATGTTCTGAGAGAATATTTTTCATTCGTCTTGAAAAGTTGTCATTAAAATTCACTTTTCAAAGATTATAAGACTTTTATCAACTTCAGCAACTGAAAATTTAATCCTGTCATAAGTTCGACAATTCAATTTGATTGAGGCGGGTGAATCGCAAATCCAATGAGAAGAGTTGAAAAGTGTTTTTACACCTTGAAAGATCTCATGTTTTTAAAAAAAATCCGAAATCGTCAATTTTGCTACAAATTACTCAGAACATCGTGTATCCCAAAAAGTCGACCCCCCGAATCGATTGAAATTGTTTTCGGACTGACCTGAAACCTCCAGCACAAGTTCACTTTCCTCCAGCAATTTAAAGTCGCTCACAACACTGTCCCAAAAACGACTGCAGGGTAATTCCATCTGATTCCATCCACTTGACGTTTATTTCCTAGTAGGTAGGTACCTACTTATCTTGTAAAAATGTGCTCTTGAGTCTGTCATGAATGATTGTGGGCCGTGGGGGTATGATGACTTTAGGAGGTAGAAGTACCTAGTTTTGAGAGAATTGTTCGCCAGATTGACAATAGGTGTCACATTTTCTTTAAAAATTTAACACGACGATTTTTAAACTAAAAAAAAGATACACTTTTTAACTCGTTACCTCAGATTTACAATTTATCGAACCTAATCGATTTGTAATGCCGAACGAGTAAGAGGATCAAATTTCCAGCAGTCGAAGTTTATTACAGCATCTTCTGGAGCAATTTAAAATTACCTAGAGAAAACTCAACTTTTTCAGGAGGATCCAGTGATCCAGAGGCTGGAAAATTAAGGCTTAATCGATTCGGAGGTCAACTTCAGTATTTAATATGTATAAGGTTTCAGATTTTATATCTCTGTTTGTTCTTCTTGTAGAAATATGAGTATACCTACTAGAACATTTCCACCATTTTCAAAAATTCGCCAAAAATCGAAAAATCGACTTCAACAGTTCAAAAGTTGATTCTGCGGTCTCGGAGTCTCGGTGACTTTTTCAGTAAGCCAAATTTCAGCTCGATCGAAGTTGGTAAGTTGTAAAATTCCCTTTGTTAAGAAAAAAAATCAGAAAAAACACACAATCCCACAATTTACTCGCTAAAAATTGATGGTTATTAAATTCATTTTTCGTAAATAATCAAATAAAATCAAAATATTGAGATGCGTATTTATCTATGGAATAGATATTGAAATTATATTTTTTTCGTTGATAAACATGTCAAAGTTTTAATCGAAAAATTCCAAATGGCTGGATGGACTTCATCTTTGCGTTTCGTAAACATAAATACCATTTTGGTATTCATTGTTTACAGCTTGAATTTTACGTTGGTGGTAAGTACTTATGTAAATGCCTTCTAAGAATAGCTTAAATCTTAACGATCGAAGTGTCAACTCTTGCAAATTACGTTTACCTGTTACAGATTGCAGCATTATTTGTTATTTACATAACTTTAAGCGAGCAAAGACAAAAAGATATAATTGACATTGCTGACATCAATTTTGAATTTTTAGTGTTCTTCAGCAAAGCATTGTTAATAATAGCAATAATCGTTGCATTGGTATCGTTACTCGGTTGCGTTGGAGTAGCTATCGATAATGACTACATGTTAATCGCAGTAAGTGAACCTACTTGAATAGGTACCCAATTCATAATTTCAAAATTCAAACTGTTGATGTTTTCGCTGAGATCTGCATCAAATGATCACTTTAGTTAGTTCGACCTCCTTGATCACTCAACGATGCTTAAAATTTTCTACCTATTATTTTTTACTTTTCCTTTACAGTACATCATCATCATAGGTATTTTGATGGCCGCTCAAATTTTCGTGAGCACGATTATCACTAACAGGTTGGTCACTTCTCAAAAAGATGTGGGAGAAAAAATTGTAAAGATTATCGGAGACGACAAACGCGAAAATTCTAAAAAATTTGATGGATTTCAAACAAAGGTAAGACGTGATGTTAAGTACGCATTAGACCAATATTTTTAAGTAGGTAGAATTAGGTGAATATTGTAATCGTAGCCGGTAGCTACCTATATTTTTACTAGCACGTATATTTATGATTTGCTTAAGCTAAATTCAATGAAATCTCCATTAAGATTCAAACAAATGATTTGAAAAAACGCCAACTGATCTACCTATTTTAATTGCAGTATCAATGTTGCGGTATTGACGGTTTCAATGATTGGTTAGACACGAATAAAGGCGGCATAGGATACATACCTGGAACATGCTGCAACAAGAAACCGAACGAAACTTGTGCACAAGACACAATGTTCGGCGTAAAAGGATGTAAAAAAATCATAATTGAAATAATCGGATCATTGTTGCAGAGCGCCATTTACGTAATTTTCTTCATTTTTTTCGTAGAGGTGAAATTTTATTCAACTTACCTATATGTACTTCCAATGTTTTTGGTTCCATTAGGTACTTTTATAAAACCTAACAATATGAATTCCTTAGGTCTTGTTGGCGGTCTGTAGCATTCTAGTAATCATGGACATTGGTCAGCCAAGCGAAGATAACACTTCAGACGAGATAGTCGTTGTTGCCTCCCTGAAAAAAAAACTTTCTCCTAATCGAGAAAACAGAAAATTCGAAGAAAGCATTGACACGCATGATTCACATCATGCACAACCGGAATCTATTCAAAGTCCGGTTGCAAAAATGGATGAAATAGATGGATTATACGACGAAGAAAAGATAATCCAAACAACTCAAGACGATGAACTGGAAGACGAAGAATCACATGAGGATGACATTGATACGGTAGAAAAAGGTAACAAAATTACTTCGAAGGAAAATGAAGACGATACTCACGACGATGAAGAAATAATTATCGGAGATTTATCTAAAGATGAAGTATCGGACGAAGAAAATTCAGAAGATGAGCCCCACGATGATGAAAGTGAAAAGGTCGAAGAAAGCCAAAATCCCCAGGTACAAACGAAGAAAGCAGCCGATGAGGAAATTTACCTAGAAGGAAATCTCGAAACAAAGGATCACCAAAAGGAGACCACTACTGAAAAACAAGCCAATAAAAAAAAGAAAGGAAAGACTAAATACATTAAAAAACGTAATACTAGTGTAAAAAAGAAAGCAGAAAGCACACCCCAGAGAGTAAAGACGGTTCCAATAAAGCAAGAAGAAAAAGACGAAGAGGAAGAAGAAGCAGAAGAAGAAGAGGAAGATGAAAGGCTAGCTACAGTGAATCAAACAAAACTTGAGGAAAATATTCACGTATCAAAATCTAAACGATTTGGTAAGAAAAAATACGGAGAAAAAAAAGTACAGAAGGAAAGAATTCGCGATAGAAGACGGTTCAAATAACGCTTATCGCGGTACCTACCTACCTCCTAACATGTCTTATTGTTTATAATATGTACTTGTACACGTAGATACTAATAGGTACCTAATTTAATGAATAACTCAGCTGTAAACTAAGGTGTTTTCATTATCAATAAAATTGTTTTGTTTTGTTATAAAATCTGGAAAAAATTGATATGAAGTAGGACACGAAGTATTTCAAATATAAGACTGAGCTTCGTTCTGATCATGGTAATGTACTTCTCGAATCTCGAAGTTGATGAAAAATAAAAAAATGTCAATGTATGCACATCTAGGTACCACGTCTATAGACAGACATAATTCTGAGCAAATGTACCTATCAGAACAATGAACGCTTGAAAAGTATGAAAGCAAAAAGAAGCCAATGTGATAGATATCGAAATTTATCAAGATACAGAAAATGCACTCTACAATAAGGTAAGACTAACTGATGTAAAAAGAACAAAGAAGTATAGATAGGTGATTACTACTTACACTAAAAATAAGAAATAACAACATCGCAATGATCGCATGAACAATACATGATTTTATGTATAACGGAGGAAAACATATAGTAGGTAATAAGTAGGTATCAGTAAAGTTTAAATACCAACAAAACGAGTATCAAATCATGGAAATTGCTAAAATTAAAGGATTAAAAATGAATAACTCAATTTAAAACGTAGAGATTTACCAAATACAATAAAATGTACCTACAAAAACTATTAAAATTACAAAAATAAACTTTTCTCGAAGCTGAATAAATCTTCATCATTTGAGAAACATAATTTCAATAAAGTATTACTACTCAGAGTATTCAAAATTATTTTCTTGAAGTAATTTTTGAAAAATTCTTTAGAAGCAATTTGTTTTCTCGTTTTGTTTTTTGCGACTTTCAAAACATCGCAAATAAAATAACTCGTCTCGTTCCATATCCACGAATGCAGAATTAAATTTACAATTTCGTAATCCTGAGAGCTTAAAGTATGACGTTTGAAAACTATCGAAACATCGTTCCAGATTATTTTCAATACATGCTCTTTCGTGTCGGCTATGATTAAATTTTTGAATATCAACGAGAATTGATTTTTGTCAATATATCCGTTTATTTTATGGCTCCATGCCCATAGTAAATCTTCATCCGAGTAATATAACCGCAAGCACCTCATTATTTCATTTGCGTGATTCAAAATGAAAATCATTTGCTGATTTTCGTCCAGATGTAACAAAATTAATTTCGCCAGTTGCGGCCACTTTTCCATTAGCAACATGGCGTTTTGGGCCGGATACTTCGAAAATTTGAAAAAATATTCTTTCGCGGTCCAATTATCGACGTCATTGTTCATGAACAACGATTTTTCAAACGAAGAAAATCTTGAAATTCGAATCTTATACAATTCGTTTCTATAAAAACAATACCAATAGTAAAACGTAGGATTGCTGGAAAAAGAGAAATTTTCGCAATTCAGAACATGTCTTTCCAACAGCCGTGGCATCATTTCTCTCATTTCCTCTTGTAAGCAAAATAATGCGGCGATCTTAAATTTTTCTAAATCACTCAACTCGTGACATTTGATCGTCATGTTTTTCGCGGTTTTTTCATAATTCAAAGTACCATTTTGATACCATACCATTATCAATTCTTCATCAACATTCTCCAAAATATCAGATGAAAGTATTTTCTTCAGATAATTGAACCATTTTTCTTTCTCTTCTGACATTTTTTTCACGCATTTATCAATAACATATTTTCCAGATGGATCAAATAGGTCGTTAAGGTTAAGGTCGTAGTGTTTCCAATCCCATGCAAGTACTGCAGCAACAACTGCTAATTCTTTTAATTTCGGCGCTGTTGTGATTGGAATGTGAAATAAACCTGATGAAAATAATTTTTTGATAAGTAAAGTACAAGATCGATGGGTGTCAAAGATGTTTTTATTATGAATAGCCTACTTACAATCGTTATGATGATAATATCCATTTGCCGCCATAGTAGGAAAAAATTTGAAAATCCAATCTCAAGCTTCGGAAAATTAGATACACAAATAAATTTAGGTACACAACAATGATGAACAATGAAAAAAATACTGAGCACTCGAAACAACATCACCTTCCCAAATTCCAGGCATGACAATCAAAATCTGCGACCACTGCGACCAGCGATCACATCAGTTCAATGAAGGGTGAGGGACGAGGAAAAAGGAAGATTAGGTAAACAAAGAACTCCACCAACTACAACATGCTCACAAAAATTTATGTACATTTATTTTTGAAACTCTGTCCTCTGTCGAAGTTACTAACTTACATCAGAATGTATGTAGGTGACGTGGTAGGTGGATGTTGGGGAATTACTCAGTATGTCAATTGTCAGTAATGCAATGAATTTGGTTTTGGTACTTTGTTGAAGTTTTCTAACCCAGACGGTTTTACGTTTGTCTTTATTCGAATTGAAATGTGGTGTTGAATTTCCATTTTGGCTTTTGGCAGACGATCGATTCTCGGAGCACCCTGTGTACGATACACACATACCCACTTTTCTTTCACGTATACATTTAGCACGTTGGTAGGGTACTGAAATAGGGGGTATGCTGATAGGCCGGCCATCTTTGTTCAACGAAACAAAGTTTTCGGGTGGAAACGTCGAGGGGGAAATGTTGATTTTCTAAATTCAAATTCACATTTCCCCCCCGACGTTTCCACCTGAAAACTTTGTTTTGTTGAACAAAGATGGCCGGCCTATCAGCATACCCCCTATTTCAGTACCCTAACGTTGGTCGTTGGACGTTGTTAGTGTGTGAGCAGAGTTCCTTCATTTATTCTGCATCATTCTGTGTTCCTCTTCCTGCGTAGTTTTGTTGACGACTTGGCATGCTCTTCTGTGTTTGTTGGTAAGTGCGGCTTTATACTAAAATTTTAGATTTATTGTCACTTTGTGATGTAATGAAATGAAATCTGTTCAAACAAAAGGACAGAAATCCTTCGACCATATTACATGGTCAAAACAGAAATCTTGACATTCTTGACGTTCGTGGCTCGGTTCTCCTGATTTTGTGTCTCTTTTGTCAGTTTTAGTGTACTTAAATGCATTTTGGGATTTCAGTTACACAGTCGCCACGCCGTAAGCAAATTTTCCACCGTGGTCATCACGCAGCTCATTCGGATTAGATATTATTGATTAGATAATCGGGCTATCTATTTGAAAGAAGTAAGTTCATCGGATATTCGAGTTCATAGACATACGTAATTCCAGTAGAGTAGTTGTTCAGTATCTAGTTATAATCGTTCTCAGATTGTCATATCTGATTACGTAAATAAATAACTAACGATCTTTCTTTTTGTTTCCTTAAGGTACCAGTATGTATGACAACGAAGGTATGTCGTCTGACGACGAAGCTGCCGGTCGTGCCACTATTCGTGTGAGTGTCGGCGAAGTCAACTTGATAGCGATTCTGGACAAACAATGCGCATTGAACGCCATACACAAGAAAATTCTCAACAAGATATGCGAACAAGACCGGTGTAAAAAAACATTCGACGATGGTGTAGATATCGAATTGGATATTATCATAGATGGACGTCCAGTGAAGACTTCGTTCCATGTTGTGGGTGGTCTTTACGCTGATATGATCTTGGGGAAAAAATTTTTCGTTGAGACCCAGGCGCATGTATATTTAGAACTGAAGCTGTTAGAATGGTCGTCTAAAAAAACCACGATCACCACTAATTTATTGCAGAACAATTATAGCAGAGCTGCGTCGAAAGCTAGGGAAAAATGGGAAAAAACAACAGATGAAGCGAAGGAAGTACGTTTAATTTTATAAACCATGCTATATGTTTCTGTACGATGTCTTCCGTGTTGGAATCATAATGATATGTTTCGTTTACAGAAACTTGTGGACGTTTTTGAGAAGTTTGGATTTACTGCACCAGCACCGCGAAAGGAAGATTCCGATGAAGAAGAAAATGAAGAGAAGACAGCTACGAAAACTTCCAAAGAGAAGAAGAATTCGTCGAAGAATAAGAAAAAATTTGTGAAATTCTTCATCGTACAAAAAGTGAAATGGGATAAAAGCAAAGGAAAATGTTCCGCGTATTATGGTGTGTCTTCTCCGCAAAAAAACGTTTCGTTCGTAACCGGTGAGAAATTGAATCCTAAGGAAAAGTCTGCCGAAGGTTACTATTTGGAAGCGCTCAGATATGCTTTTGAAACGGCCGATCAGAAGGATATCGATTATTTGCATGTAGTAGGAGAAGTTCAGAATTCATACGCGATTGAGCTTATGAAGAATTACAGAAGTGAATTAGACGGGGGCCAAATGTTTCATCAAGCTCAGCCTATCGGCCTTGATGCATGCGGCGATCTAGGCAATTATTACAATGCCTGTTTCGGTGTAGCGAAGTTTGAATATGTGAAGTTTGAATGTGTTTCCGATGACGACGAAACTTACGGTGAAATGATTCACCTTAGAAAGCTCGTTGATGATTTTATGAATAGAAATCCGAAGTAACGTCAAGTTTTATTTTGTATGTACCGATTAACTGCTCGTTTCATTGAGTATTTCGTTTTCGTATTGCTATTATTTTAAGATTTGAATTTATAATTTTGTGATTAAGTACGTTATTTTTTTATGTTCGTGCACAGGAATTACGAATCCGATATTCGTCTTATTAGTTGAATAAAAAAGGTTTCTTTCAAGTCGTGTAGATCATTATACCAAGTTGAGTCGAAGATGATAGGTTGAAGAAAATTTTTCGAAATCCGGAACAAGTTTCTTTATTGTTACTGCATCATTTCACTTCAAAAATTACATTAAACGTGTAAACTCTGGTCAAAAGTGGATAGTGGTAATTGATTCGAGGGGTCGAGTTCAGAATTAAAATTTCTCCTGGACGGTCCTAAAAAAAATTAAGAATAGAACTGGAAAAAAATTTTAGGTGGTGAAATTCAAAGCAAATCACCATTAATTATAGCTTTTTGTTTTCACCTGCTTTTCTCATTTTAATAAAAAGCCTGAAATTCATCAACTCGTCAAAAAAATCTTTCCATTTTCACGGATAAAATCAAAAGCTTGTCCTTCTTTCACAAAGGTAGGCAACTCAACTAACAATTATCACTTATGACTTATCAGAATTTAAACAAAAAAGCACGTGCGTCGGTGCGTGCATATTACAAACATTTTGCCTTTTTCTTGTCTTGTTACTTATTGCATAAAACTCAGCAGTTTCTGTTTTCTTTTTCGTATGTTTATTAGAAAAACTGAAAATCGTTCCGTTCTTCTGTTTGTTCGTCAGAGAGGCTCGTACAGTCGCCAGTTTTATGAGATAACTGATCAATTTTCGTGCTGATGTTGTGAAGTGGTCAATCAAAATTGCACTACTTTTACTTGATTCATTTACCAATTCTTTCAAATCATCATCGTCCGCTACTTCATAGTATTTCATTGTATAATTCCGCCATTCATGAAGGTATGTAGTCTGGTGCACATTTTATGCTCATTTTAACCATCAGTAATATCACTAGCATAAATTTCGACTGTTCTTTTTAAGGAATTTGTTTCACGTCGAAATTATCACATTCCTTATTGTTCTAGATTTCGCGATGTCTATGATGGCTGATGATTTGGAATGCGAAGTACAGCCAATCGTTCGTGCAGCAATTTATGTGAAAATCGGAGATATCAACGTTACAGCAATATTGGACGAAACTTGTGTAATTAATGCTGTACACAAGAAAGTATTCAAACGAATTTGTTTGCAAGACAACGACTGTGTATCATACAACGAAGCTGAAAATATCGAATTGAATTTCACCATCGATGGAAGGCCAACGGTGGCGGTGTTTCGCGTTTTAGCAAACCTTTATGCAGATATGACCTTAGGACAAGAATTCTTCCAGTCTGTAAAAGCTCATATCCATTTGGAATTAAGATTATTGAAATGGTCCTATCAGGATGAATTGGTGATAACCGACATGGTCGAAGATGACGCCAATTTCAGAGCTTTATCGGGCGGTAGCGATGCTTTTGATGAAGTCAAGTCGTCGGAAAAAGTATAAATTTCATTTACTAATACCCGTTGTTCGGTTATTTTTAGCAGCATCGTAATCAAGTTCTGATTTTATATGTATTATCATTTCTACAGGAAACGGAAACTGGCGAGCCGATTGCCGAACCTGGCGGCAAAAAAAAGAAGAAAAAGAAAAAGAAGAAATCAAAGAAAACCAGGGATGTCTAGCTAGCCAATAGCCATTAGCCATTAGCCGTTAGCTTATTGAATTTTTGACGTTTAGCCATTAGCCATTAGCCAGCCAATCAACAAAATTTTTAGCCATTAGCCAGCTTTAGCCAATTGATTTTGGCTAAAAATGATTGGCTAAAATTGAAAATAAATAGGTGAGTAAATGGGTTTCCTGTGAGTAAAAGAAATAAAAATAAAAATTTTTAAATTCGTAATAAAAAAATCAAAAATAAAAGACCAAAAAAGTAGTTTGACATTGGCGGATCCGAGGTTCTTTTTTTAAATTTTTTTTCAACGATCGTTGTTTTTCTAATTTCTAGAAAATAAATGAGAAATCAGTTTATGACTATAATCAAATAATGCCTGAATGCGAATAATTGTGATTCACATTTGTGAAATAATAATTATTTCCTAAAACTAGAAATAATATCTATAATGGGAATGTGCTCATTTAGAGGAGTGTTTAGAGGGGTCACTCGATTTTTGAAAAATTAGCCAGCTAATAGCCAGCCAATAGCCAGCCAATGAAGAGACATTAGCCAATAGCCGTTAGCTTAGCCAAAGCTCTAAATTTTTCTAGCTTTAGCCGTTAGCTTTAGCCAATCCCATTGGCTAGACATCCCTGAAGAAAACTGTTCCTGAAAGCGAAGTAAATAATTACGCTCCGTCCACTTCATCGGCTGCAGCTTCCCTCAGTAACGATTTGCAACAGTTAACATTAGGTGGCAGTAAAGCATCGACGAAAGGTTCCAAGAAAGATAAATTCGTCAAAATATTTATTGCTGAGCGCGAGCTGTGGGATATGTTGAGTGGAGAATGCTTGGCGTACTACGCGATATATTCTTCGCAAAAGAAAATCTCTTTTGTAACGGGTGAAGTATTAGAGCGTAAGGAAAAAACCCCGTTGGGCTTCCATATGGAAGCGTTTCATAATGCATTTGGAGAAGCGGAAGAACATAAGATCAAGCATTTACATTTACTGTCGGAAAACGAAGAAGCTATTCGATTGATGAAAGAGCATCAAAAAAAATATGAAGAAGACGGTGATATGGAACCTGAGCAGTATCCTCGAGCTAATCTGTATTATCCAGACGATTTGATCAATTATTATACTGCCTGCTATGGTATCCCTGGATATGAATCCTTGAAATTTGAGTACGTTTCTTTTGAAGACGAAACTTACGAAGAAATGGTTCACGCCAGAGAACTTATTGAAGAATACATGGAAAATATGTTACTAGAACGAAGTGATATAACAATCGTTTTAATTACTTTATTAACACGAGAACAAATTATTTACATCATAACGAACTTATATTCGAAAAAGAACATCTAACGTACTACGAAAACGTGAACGTCAGTGTAACCAACTAAAACTAACTTACAGTGTTACCATACAATTAACACCCTTCCTCAATTTAGGTTCTTTAGAATTAAATTAAACCTAAATTGCTACGAAAAAATTTGAACTTTGTAAGGCTCAAAGCCTTCGTAAATACATCAGCTAACTGATTACCACTATCGATAGGTTTAAGGATAAATATACCATTGCTAATGTATTCTTTAACAAACTTAAAACGAGTATCTATGTGTTTCCTACGTTTAACGGAGGTACATTTACGATCAGTTAAAATAGAAATCGCGCCTTCATTATCCTCATAAATAGGTACAGGAGTACAATCTACTTTAAAATCTTTCACAAGTTCAATAATCCACAACAAGTGATCATTGATCAAATTCGAAACAGCAATGATCTCCGCATCAGTACTTGACATCGACACTGACTTCTGTTTCACAGTTCGCCACATCATCAAATTTCCATGAAATTTCACACAGTAACCTGTTACCGAACGACGATCGTTAGCATCGTTTGCCCAGTCAGCGTCAACATAACTTTCCACCACACTATTGTTTTCTTCAGCACATTTCGAAATTCGAAATTTCATATCTACCGTACTAATCAGATATTTGAGTATCTGCTGAAGATGTTTATAATGTGTTTCAGAAAAAGCGTTTTGAAATTGGCTTAAATAATTCACTGCGAAGCAGATGTCAGGACGAGTGCCTACAGAAACAAACAAAAGAGCACCGATAATATTACGATAAGGTAAATTACATTCATCGTCTTCAGCTTTGGATAGCTGTATTTTTGGTTGAATCGGCAAATTACACGGGGTCGCATTTTCAAGACCGAATCTAGAGATAATTTTCTTAATAAAATTACTCTGATCTAAATACATAGTACCGTTATCAATATTATACTCAATATTAATTCCTAAGAAAGTCTTAACTTTACCTAGGTCTACAATATCGAATCTCTTGGACAAACTACATTTCACTTTATCAATGATATCTTGCCGTTTACAAATTATAAGAATATCATCTACGTAAATAAGAATAAACACAAGAATAATACCCACGAGCTTGTAATATAAACATGGATCATTTTCAGATCTCACAAAACCGAGGTCAATTACAACATATTCGTCAAACGTCTTATTAAACGTTTTAGAAGCGATGTCAAGGCCATAAATTGCCATATTTAGCAAACACACTTTCCTTTTACCATCAACTTCAAAACCGGGGGGTTGTTCTAGAAACACTTTATCCTTTAATTTACCGTGCAGAAACGCGTTTTTAATATCCATCTGATCGATAATTAGCCCTTCCTCAACTGCAATAATTAGCACACAACGAATCGTAACGGTATTCGCGACAGGAGCGTAAACATTCTCATCCGCACCAGTCCAATCCCAACCAGCTGCGACTAATCTCGCCTTACGCTTACCATCATCCTTTACTCGCAAAATCCATTTAGATTTAATCACCTTCGTGTCATTTGGCCTATCTACAAGCGTCCAAACGTTATGTTTCTTCATGCTACGAAGTTCATCCAATTGAGCTTCTTTCCAGCTCTCATCAATCTCGACATGATTAGATACACATAACAACGCTTCACACACATTCATGCTTACCTCATAGTCCTCTAAATACTTAGGTTTGCGACGTAAACGATTACCTGTTATCACCGGAGATTCAACAGAGGAATTAATGTCAGCTGACTGTCCAGACTGACCCTTCGATAAAGACGAATCTACAATAGAAGGAACTTCATTATTTACCGAACGCTGAGAAATTTCAGTTAACAAAGGAACAATATCCTTATACATGATACTTTCATCGAAATTAACATCTCGCCCAATCACTATACAATCGTCATCTAAATCCCATAAACGATATCCTTGAGGTGCATATCCCAACATAATACATTTCCTACTCTTCACATCGAACTTCTTACGCTTTTCTTTTGGTATGTGATTATACGCAAGACAACCAAATTTACGTAACTTCGAATAATCAGGTTTTCTACCATACCATTTTTCCGCAGGAATAATACTATTATCACGAGTCGGACAACGATTTAAAATGAAAGTAGCGCATCGAATAGCCTCAGACCAAAACTCCTTTGGTAAACCACTCTCAGATAAAATACACAAAGCCTTTTCTTCGAGCGAGCGATTCAATCTCTCCGCCATACCGTTTGACTGAGGACAATAAACGACAGTCTTCTGATTTTCAGTACCTTTCTCTTTCAGTAAATTTGATAACTCTTTAGACGTATACTCTTTACCATTATCACTACGAAAACGCTTAATTTTGGTACCAAAATGATTTTCAGCCATAGCTGCAAACTCACGAAACTTTTCTACCACTTCCGATTTCGAAACGATAGGAAAAACAGCACAAAAATGTGTACTATCATCTAAAAAAGTCACAAAATACTTTTCACCGTCAATACCTGGTACTTCGGCCGAACATACATCAGAAACAACCAAATCAAGCGGCCTTTTTGAAAATACATCACGTGGTTCATGCGGCAACTTCGTCTGTTTACCCATTTTACAATCACCACACATGTACTTAGAATCATTCATACTACAATCGAGATACTTCTCTGACTTGAGATGCCGAATCGATTCAACATTTAGATGCCCTAAGCGACTATGGATAGTTTTATACTCGACAATATTACATTCAACGATATCACTTTCTAAAGGTACACGTTTCAATAAATCTAGAATATAAAGCTTACCCTTACGAATAGCCATATAGATAACATTACCATCTTTATCTAGTATATCTGCTTTGGTCGCATAGAAAACAGTACGAAAACCTTTATCAGCCATCAGAGGAACAGATAGTAAATTATGACGGAAAGTTGGCACGTAACGAACGTTCTGTAGTATAACATGCTTCGTTTCAATTGTACCGATGCCGACAACTTTACTCTTCCCCTCGTTATCAGCTAAGGAAACTTCGGTTGGTTCTTTCAGATCGATGAGTTTCGTAAACAGAGATTTTTGCTTGCACATGTGATCTGTTGCTCCACTGTCTAACACGAAGATGATGGAATTCAAATCTTGTTCAGCAACATTTACCTCACTTTGAACGTTTTCCATTTCCGAAGAAGAAGAAGATTCAACAATCCACGCGAACTGCTGAGATTGAGATTGTTTTGGCTGCACAACACACGAACTCGATTTTTTTGCTTTCTTTTCACAGTCTTTGGACATATGACCCTTTTCACCGCAAAAATTACAACAAAACGGAAACTTCTTTCTGGGCTTCTTCTTCTTGTTTTCGGATACAAATGCCGTCGTTTCGGGATTTTTCTTGGTAACCGGCGCTTTACCTACGTTACCTTCTCTTTTCTTAATATCGTAATCGAGAAGAACACCACGTAGACCCTCTAAGGTTAGGTTCAGAGATGGCGCGATTCCGATTTTTTTAAGGAGTCGTGAGAATCGCATGAATCCGATTCCGGAATCGGATTCCATTTTCGATTCACCTGACAGATGAATCGAAAAATGTGAAATCTGACTCTTTTCAAGCAGGAATCGCAAATGTAATATGATTCGCGATTCCGGTAATTTGATTCTCGCGACTCCGATATTTCGATTCTCGCGACTCCGATATTTTGATTCTCGCGACTCCGATATTTCGATTCTCGCAACTCCTCATTACGATTCTCACGACTCCTCATTACGATTCTCTAGACTCTCACAATGAACGAAATCACCCAAATTCAATTGAAAAGCACAAATACAAAAAAGTGTAATTTTCATAAATATTCTTTTATCTAATTTTTGCCGGTTGGCGCTGAAAAGTGGTTGTGAAAGTGAATCTGAATGATGAATTTAGAATTTATCATTGTTTTACTAATAACATGGTGAGTTGAAAATTTTACATAAATGATTTTAGTTTAGTTGCCTTGTTCAAACTTGTTTTACTACTTTGCACTTTCTATATATTCCACAGGAGAACAAAAATTCTTCTTCAGCATCATCCTCAGGAAAGGAAAAACCTCGGAAAAGCAACAGCAAAGAAAAAAGAAACACCCTTCCAAAATTCTTCATAAAATGTAAGCTTCTGTAAAATTGCATTAATCACTTCTGATAGTAGGTACTGTACCTACTATCAGAAGTGATTAATGCAATTTTACAGAAGCTTACATTTTATGAAGAATTTTGGAAGGGTGTTTCTTTTTTCTTTGCTGTTGCTTTTCCGAGGTTTTTCCTTTCCTGAGGATGATGCTGAAGTAGAATTTTTGTTCTCCTGTGGAATATATAGAAAGCAGCGTTGTTGCGATTCGAGTCGCGTAAAGAATCGCTAATAGAACCGCGGAGCCGCGGTTCCGATCCGCGGCTCTTTCGCGATTCTCTCATTACAAGAATCGCAAAACACAATTTTGCGGTTCTCTGCATTTGCGGCTCCCAAATTTTCAAGATTACGCCAAATAAATGTGAAATTTTACAGTTGACTTCTTCAATTTTTCCCCTAATAGTCCGGCATATGACAATAGGAGTAATTGCACCCCCCGCCGATCCTCTGGGACAACTTTTTTCTTAAAGGGGACATCCCAAGGAACATTTTAAAGCAAACTTGCAAAAAAAAAAGTTGGTCTGACTTACAAAACGAAGGCCATTTTGATTGACAGGTCAGCCGAAATCGCAGATTGTGCGTTTTAACATAGGACTTGCACGAAATTTTTCAAACCATACAAAGAAAGATCGAAAGATCATGCAAAAATTGACCACCTGTCAAAATTCTAAAGTGGGTTTTTCGATTTTTGGTGAATGTTTGAACATCCAAATTAGGCCAAAAATGAGGGAAAAAATCAAAATTTTACCAAATTGACCGAGAAAGCTGAAATTTGGCCTTACTTACAAAATGGCGGCCATTTTGATTGACAGGTCAGCCGAAATCGCAGATTTTGCGTTTCAACATAGGACTTGCACGAACTTTTTCAAACATTATAAAAGTAGATCGAAAGATCATGCAAAAATTTATCACCTGTAAAAATTTCAAGCGCTAAAGTGCGTTTTTTGATTTTTGGTGAATTTTTGAAAATCGAATTCAGGCCAAAAATGAGGAAAAAAATCAAAATTTTACCAAATTGACCAAGAAAGCTGAAATTTGGGATATACCCTATTTTCGACATGCCAAATCGATTGGAAACGGTTTCAACACGTTTCGAGCAGTTCTGGAGCCTCCAGCACATTTTTGAAACTCGAAATTCCCACAAAATTCCATCAAATTGGAGTTGTACAGCTGGAATTTATTCTAAAAAGTAACTTCAATACGCTTCGAAATACTGCAGGTGAATTTCAAGTCGTTTTGGAGCCTCCAGCGACTTTTTGAAAATTCCTGAAGCCTCCAGCAGATTTTTGAAACTTTAAATTTTCACTAAATTTCATCAATTGGAAATGGAGAAAGCTGAAATCTACTCTACACTCCAATTTTAACAACCTCTGAAGACGACTTCAGGTGTGTTCAAGTAATTTTAGGGCCTCCAGCGACTTTTTTTGAAAATTACTGGAGCCTCCAGCAGATTTTTGAAACATTAAATTTTCACAAAATTTCATGAAATGGAGATGGAAAGCTGAAATTTACTCTACACTCCAATTTTAACACCCTCTGAAAACGACTTCAGGTGGGTTCAAGTCATTTTAGGGCCTCGAGCGACTTTTATGAAAATTACTCGAGCCTCCAGTAGATTTTTGAAACTTGAAATGTCTCCAACATTAATTTATCAAATGGAGTTGGCAAGCTGAAATTTACTTCGCAGACTACATGGTGGTTTCAAATGGTTTTGAAGCTTCCAGCTACTTTTAGGAAATTTCACTTTTCCAAAAAAACGTCATACAACCTTTCAAAAAGTTGCAGAAGGCTCCAAAACGACTTGAAATTCACCATCAGTCAACTTCGTAGCGTATTAAAATCAGTTTGCAGAATGAATTTCGACTGCCCATCTTGGTTTGATGAAATTTTGGGGAAATTTCAAGTTTAAAAAATCTACTGGAGGCTCCAATAATTTTCAAAAAATGCGTTGGAGGCTCTAAAATGACTTGAAATTTACCTGCAGTACTTCGTAGCGTATTGAAATTAGTTTTTAGAATAAATTTTAGCTTTTCAACTCCAATTTGATGGAATTTTGTGAGAATTTCGAGTTTAAAAAATCGGCTGGAGGCTCCAGAATTGCTCAAAACGGGTTGAAACCGTTTCCAAAATTCCAATCGATTTGTTTTTTTTGGGGGGGAGGGGGGGATTCTTCAACAAATAATGTGAATGAAAAAAGCATCATTTTTTCGAATATGTGTGAAACTGCTGAATTGAAAAATCAGTGCCTCACTTACATTTACAGATATTATTTGTAATATTCCTGAATTCATTGAAAAACAAAATACAGCTACAGAACAACAGAATGTATTTTCATTTTTCAATTTATTTTATTTCTTGCTTTTTAATTAGGTACCAGTACAGACGAGCCTTTATATTTATTTACTAATGTTTGTTAGAATGTTCATTTTCATTTCATCTTCAATGCTTCATTTTTATGAAATTTAAGGAGTTGTGATGGGAATCTGGCTGGAGTCGTGAGAGGAATCTGGTTGGAGTCGTGAGAGGATCCTAAGATGAGTCGTGAGTGGAATCTGAATCGGAGTCGCGAAAGGAATCGGAATCGAAAATTACGATTCGGATTCGGATTCCTATATCTGGCGAATCTGATAAGCGGAATCGGGACTCAAAATTTTGTGGAATCACACCATTTGGAATCCGATTCTCAAGCTCCTGGAATCGCGCCAACTCTGGTTAGGTTGCTACCCGGTTTCCCTATTTCACCAAACGTTGCAATTAAGCCATCGAATTCAGCTGGTAATGTAGCTATGAGTGTCGCTACCGCATCAAGTTCTTCATCGTTCATGTTTGCTTTCGCGGATCTTATCTCATTTAAAGTGGCTTCAAATTCGGATAAATGATCCTCCATAGACGACTTGCCATCGTATTGCAGATTACTCATTTTACGTTTAGCATAAGCGAGCTGTAAGTACGACTTCCGTTCGAAATTTTTCAACAGTCCGTTCCAAATGTCACGTGCAATTGTCTTATCTCGAGCATATGACAGATGCGTGTTGGCGAGTAGCTCTACGAGTATACGTACTGTTTCGTCGTTCTTGGAAATCCAATCATCTGTACGATCTTTAACTGCTGGTGGATTTGTGGTTACATACGTATCTAGCTTTTGAGCTTTAAGCTCCGCTAGCACCCTTAATTTCCAGCAAGAAAAATTCTTTCCATCGAACTGCGCGATACGTGACACACGAACTGTATTATTTGAAGACATATTCAAAATATTACTTCCGAACGAAAAAATAATCACTTCCTTGGGCTGCTGGGCCCATAACCATTGTTACTAGAACGAAGTGATATAACAATCGTTTTAATTACTTTATTAACACGAGAACAAATTATTTACATCATAACGAACTTATATTCGAAAAAGAACATCTAACGTACTACGAAAACGTGAACGTCAGTGTAACCAACTAAAACTAACTTACAGTGTTACCATACAATTAACAAAATACTCCGATGTAACTCCGAATTTTACGCGCGTCTAGAGTCTGAAGGGCTACGAAACGTTCCCGCCAATCACAGCGCAGAGGGGCGGTTCTATGGACTTGCAAATTTTTTCAGTTTTTATTTTTCGTTGAAAATACGATATAATAAAGAGCTTTTTCGATTTTACTAATTAAAACAGAAAATTAAACGACTTTTTTCTTCAAATTGGTTGGTAATCTAATCTTTAACCTACGTACGACAGTACTGTAACTTTACATTTACAACTTTACTGAATGAATACCAAATAGGAAAAGTCATTCTTGTTTTCATTTCAAATCCATCATAATTTATGATAATTACATCAATAAAAGCAATAGAGATCGATAACTTCAAAAAGAAATACTTTGCAGTTGGAGCCAGTGAAAATGAATGTACAGATACATACAGATAGCTAGCTGCATAACTAGCGTGAGCCTACGTACTTATCTCTAGACTCTATCTATTATTAGATACCAGATTTTACTCATTGATTTTCATTTTTCTCCGCTGAAATGTCAAGTATTGAATTTACTGATGAGATCTTATTACTTTGTAAAAATAGTAAAAATACATGAGTGTGTGATAACTGATAGTTCTTTCTTATCAGATTACTTCATTCTTGCCAGGGAATGCCGGTGCTGAATGATAAAGTTAATCTGAATAGCTACCTAGGACTTGTACGTACTTTATTTCTGCATTGCGACAGTGTTTTATTTAAAATAATATGCAAAACGTCCATTTATACCTAAATTACATTGTTTAATGTTTTTTCAATATTGTGAGAATGAATACAACACTTGAACGTCAGTGATAACGGTGATAAACATAACGCTGCGCTGTGATTGGCGGGAACGTTTCGTAGCCCGTCAGACTCTAGACGCGCGTCCGAATTTTTCCGTTTTTACATTTTTGCGGGTGTTTATTTTGATAATTATGTATTTATTCATCAGTATACTTTTTTTTACTGTCGTTACTTTCTTCAGATTTCGATATTAGTTGAATGGGAGGTGTGAGAGAAGTGGTTAGCGGGTGTTTATATAGCTGGTAGTCTCTTATGAATTCTACATACATAATTTCATTTCTATAAAAGGATCTGGGATCGAGCCGAGAGCCGTCATATTGTTGGTGGCTAGATACTCATTTGAATGTGTGCATATCTTTACCTAGTAGGTATAATCTGTAAATAAATGGAATAGAGACTTGAGAGTATGAAAATTATGGTTGTGTTTTTCATGCTGATTAACATTGTTTTTGAATTCAGATTTTATGCAAGCTGTCTATGGAATATTTAAAATGAGTACTTTTATGTTGTCACTTGTTTGATGCACAGAAAATTTCTTAGTGCTTACAAATCTTTCTTTTTCAATTACTTACTTTACTCAGTCTTACTTCTAAAATCTTACAAATAGGTACAAAACTCGAAGACGATAGATTTCTGATTTCTGCGTTGTTTTGCTTGTGGATCACAATTTTTATTGAGGTATTATTTTGAACATTGTCGTTTGTGATCGTACATCTTGACGAATTTTGTAGAACAATATTTTGAAACATATTAAAACAATAATGAAAAAATTCGCCGTATTTCTTAGTAAGGTAGATTATTACTACCAAAAACAAAATTTGACAGCGGAAACAAAATTATTTCATCTGAAACGTCTATGGCCGACGCCTTCTTTCTTCACGTAGGCAACTCAATCAACAACGTATGAGATTCTTTATTCAGTTTATTCTCTTCCCCGCGTACCACGCGGTTACTCCTAATTCTCATCATTTTCACTTCCTAACCAGTTGTTCTCTGCATTCTGCATCTGCATAATTATCTAGGTTTTGTTTTCTTCGTGTTTTAAGAAGTGTGTATTCGCCTTCGTCAATTCGTTTTGAGAAGCATTTTGTTTAGAAAAGAGGTATGTAGTATGTCAAATATATCTATGTAATGTACTGTACACTGATTCCATTGTATGCAATTATGTTATTTATGTTGGATACATCATTAATTTTTCATTTATTTCAGATTTTGCATTGTTGTTGGAAATGGCTGATTCACATTGCGAAATGGAACCGGTCGTTAGCGCCGCAATTATCGTGAAAATCAATAGTACCAATGTAACAGCAATTCTAGACGATACCTGTACGATCAACGCCATTCATAAAAAAGTTTTCAAACGAATTTGTTCGCAAGACGAGGCTGGCAATACGTATGACGAAGTTGAAAATATTGATTTGGATTTCACTATCGATGGACGCTCAGTCACAGCTGTGTTTCGTGTTATGGGAAATTTGAACTCTGATATGATCTTGGGAAAAGAATTCTTCCGGTCAGTGAAAGCTCGTATCCATTCGGAACAAAGATTATTAAAGTGGTCCTATCAGGAAGAAGTGACGACCAACATCGTTGAAAACGATGCCAATTTCAGAGCTGTATCATCGGGTGGTAGCGATGCTTTCAATGAAGCCAAGTCGTCGGAAAAGGTATTTAAATTAGATTTATAATAAATCTCGTCCGTTTTTTAGCAGCACCGTAATCAAGTTCTGCGTTTATACATACATATACTATCATTTCTACAGGAAATTGGAACTGGCGAGCAGAATGCCGAACCTGAAGGGGGAAAAAAGAAAAAAAACTCGAAGAAAACTGACTGTGAAAGCGAAATAGATAATTACGCTCCGTCCACTTCATCGGCTGCAGCTTCTATCAGTAACGATTTGCAACTGTTAACATTAGGTAGCAGTAAAGCATCGACAAAAAGTTTCAAGAAAGATAAATTTGTTAAAATATTTATTGCTGAGCGCGAGCTGTGGGATATATTGAGTGGAGAATGCTTGGCGTACTACGCGATATATTCTTCGCAGAAGAAAATCACTATTGTAACGGGTGAAGTAATGAAGCGTAAGGAGAAAACGGCGTTGGGTTTCCATTTGGAAGCATTTCATAATGCATTTGGAGAAGCAGAAGAGCGTGGAATAAAGCATTTACATTTACTGTCAGAAAATGAAACTGCCATTCGATTGATGAAGGAGCATCAAAAAAAATATGAAAAACACGGTGAAATAGAACCTGAACAGTATCCTGGAGGTAATCTGTATTATCCAGACGATTTGGTCAATTATTACACTGCCTGCCTTCATATTCCTCAATTTGAATCCTTGAAATTTGAGTACGTTTCTTCTAAAGACGAAACTTATGAAGAATTGGTCCACGCCAGAGAACTTCTTAAAGAATACGTGGCAAATACCCCGATGTAATGTAACTCCGAATTTTTCAGTTAACAAGGCTATTTCCTTATTCTGTTAATTGTATTTTTTTCAATACATTTTTTCTATTGCCGTTACTTTCTTTAGATTTTGACATTAGTTGAAGGAGAGGTGTCAGAGAAGTGATTAGCAGTGTGATGGTGTTTATAGTTGAAGTTGGTGGCTTGGTAGAGACATGGTGCAAGTCTTTACTTGCAATCTGTAAATAAATGCAGAGTTTGAAAAATGCGATTCGATTCTATTGTTGTATTTTTCATACTGATTTTAAATTTGAATCTACCATTGTTTTTTAATGCAGATTTCATGCAAGTCGACTATCAAATAATTAAAAGGAGTACCTACTCCCAAATATTGTCACTTGTCTCATGTCTGATGCACAGAAAAGTTCATCATTGATACAAATCTTTTTTCTCTCAACCACATTTCCCTTTAATACAGATACCTAAGGTGCAATACCGACTCGGAAACTAAGATAGATTTTCTGTGTTTTGCTTATGCATCAAAATTTTTTCTATGGGATCCTTTTGACACTTGAAAAGATATTGTCATTGCAAATTGTGTTTCGACATTTCGTACAATAATTGTGACTATAACTGTGTGTAATCTTCTTGGGCTTACAAGTTTTGTATTTTTGTCAAACATACAAAAAACAATAATGAGGAAAGTGAATTCGTCGTATTTACTAGGGAACCTCATGAATTGTCCCCAGGGGATTTGTATAAAAAGTGGCCTTTTAGTGGTACCTAGATCTTGGCCCAAGTAGGTACCACTAAAATTTTAGCTGCTAGTTTCGAGTTTTGCTCCCACAGTATAATTTTGAAATTGAATTTTAAAATCTACCCCGACGCTCAGGTTTTTCCCACGGTGGGCACGGTGTCATGATAAGTATGACAACGTCGTGGGAAAAACCTGTGCGTCGAGGTAGCGATTTTCGAAAATTTGAAAAATTTAAATTTTACTGTGGGAGCTGAACTAAAACTGGCAGCTCCAGCTAAAATTTTAATGGTGTGGTACTTGGACCAATATGCCACCAAGACCACTTTCCATCCAAATCCCGAGGGACACTTCGCATGAGGTTCCCTATCCCTTTTAAGAAGGTGCATTCCCGGTCAAAAACTAAAGATGGAGTAGGTATTGACAACATTTTTTTTTTGTCGTTTTCTACGCCTTCCCTTTTCGACATAGGCAACTCAACCATCGTATCAATGAGATGAGATCCTTTGTTCTCTGGGCGCGTTTAGTTCAGTTTTTTCACGTTTCCCGGGTTCCCAAGTTTCCCAATTTCAACCCCTTGATAACCGCATGGCGCATTTTCACTGGTTGTGGCAGTTGGCAGTCATTTTAGGGAAATAAAACAAAATTAGTCCACTCTTGTTTTGTTGACCTGTGTTTTTTCGTCGCGTTATAAATAAGTGCTTATTTGTCTTCGTCAAGTTGCTTCGCGAAGTAATTCAACTTTTGAGAAAAGGTATGTACTTATATATGCAATGCTTCTGTGTACTATTAACTAGCGTATGATTCTATCGTATTCGTATCCCTGATTATTTCAGATTTTGCGATGTCGCTGGAAGCTGCTGATGATTCAGAATACGAAATGCCACCAGTCGTTCGTGCAGCGATTGATGTGAAAATCGGAAATATCAACGTTACAGCAATATTGGACGATACTTGTGTAATCAACGCTATACACAAGAAGGTATTCAAACGAATTTGTTCACTCATAGACGAGGCTGTCGAAACGTATGACAAAGTTGAAAATATTGAATTGGATTTCACTATCGATGGACGCTCCGTCACAGCTGTGTTTCGTATTTTGGAAAATCTTTACTGCGATATGACTTTGGGAGACGAATTTTTCCAGACGGTAAAAGCTCATATCAACAGGAAACTTAGATTATTGAATTGGTCCTATCAGGATGAATTGGTGATAACCAACATGGTCGAAAACGAAGCCAATTTCAGAGCTTTATCGGGCGGTAGCGATGCTTTCAATGAAGTCCAGTTGTTAGAAATGGTACGATAGGTATAAATTTCATTTAATTAATTCCCGTTGTTCGTTTCTTAGCAGCATTGTAATCGGGTTTTGTGTTTCATTCATCATCTGAACAGGAAGTAGAAACTGGAGAACCATCAGTCGAAAGCGATGACAAGAAAAAGAGGAAAAGGAAGGATAGTGACAGCGAAAGCGATGCTTATAATGACGGTTCATCGACTTCCTCAGATTCAGATGCAACTTCCGTCAGTGGCGATTTAGATCTGCCAACATTGAGTAGCGGTATCGGTAAAGCAATGACGAAAGATGTCAAGAACGATGAATTTGCTCAAATATTCATCGCTGATAATACTTCGAGTGGAAAATGCTCTGCGTTCTACGTGATTTATTTTTTTGAGAAAAAAATCGTATACTTTGCCAATGAAGTATTAGAGCCTGAGAAAAAAACCCCATTGGGATATTACATGGAAGCATTTCGTAATGCTTTTTGCGGAGCAGAAAAGCACGGAATTAAACATTTACACTTGATTTCAGAAAACAAGGAAGCGGTCGAATTGATGACAGCGCAACTAGAAAACTTCAAGAAATACGGTCAAGTGCAACCTGATCAGTTTCCTGACGACGTTAATCTGTACCGACTAAAAGATTTTGCCAATTATTTCAACGCCTGTTGCGGTATCACCAGATTCGAATCGTTGAAATTTGAATTCGTTCCTTCTGACGATGAAAGGTATGAGGGTATGGTTCACGCTCGACAATTCGTCGAATGTTTCAGTTTTTTATATTAATTCTGCGTTTTTTTGTGGGTGTACTTGGGTACTTATTTTAGTTGTAATTGTAGTGTTTTAGATACCTATTAATTATTAATTTTCTATTTTTCCTACCCTCTTTTTTGTTTTACAGTTGACAATACGTAAACCTATATTCTCTTTCATATAGATTTTTTGTTACTTGCATTCGTTTTTCAATAAATTTCAATTTATTTTATTGACAATTTTCTTCTGTAGAGAAAATTTCAAACTGCGACTTGCGAAGTCATCAACATTTTAAATTTAGATTTCAATCAGTTTTTTTTTTGTTATTCAATGTACAGAAAGCTTTTGATAGGTTGGTAAAGATTTGTAGGTATCAATTTTTTGCGGCTGACACTATTCTTCCGTGAACATTAATTTTCCAAGATAAACTGTGCTTGTGATTTTATAGATTGCTACAACTAAAGAAGTGAAGTAGTTGGTAGGGGGAGAACAAAACTCAAAATCTTGAATTTCAATTTTAACGCGTTGGGTTTCATTCAAAGTAGGTGTGATTTATTTCGAGAAGCCTGGATTTATCATTGAAATCAAAAACATATATGCCTCGTGTAATTTGACACACGAGGTCCAATCGATGCGGGGATACACAACAAACCCTCTAGATAGTGTCCTGACCTATCTACTTGAAGTGGTTCCTGATCCTGAGATATAAGTAATTTAATTAAAATATTGCGGTATAGTACCCTAATTTAATGAGAGTTACTCAGGATAGCCTCGTGATTAATTCCATGAGTCAAGTTTTTTCGGAGCATCCCTCTGTACTACTTCCGAATCGCCAAAAGTTTTCCTTTGAAATGAGTGTATTTTCATCTAAGAAGACAAAAAAAGCTACCTACTTAAACGAACTGTTACAGCTCTCCCAATCAACTTTCGCAGAGACTATGGAACAGCAAAGGACCACCGGCACCTATCTCATTTATTAGGCTCAAGAGGCTTACGTATTGTTGAGGGGGTTTTTCGATTGTTTTAAATAATTGTAAAACATGACCAGTTTCCATAATTTAATTTGGATTCACATTAGAGAAATTTAGGTATAACGTATAATCGAAGACATATTTTTTGGAAACATTCGAAGGAGTTGGACTTTGATGCAATTCAATAATTTTTTTCACCATCGCTCTTAAAACTCTGTACTTCTTGTGATGTTTCATTTTATCGTTGTATAGTACAAAGAAAAAAAAACACTCAGGAAAAGAAAACGAAGTCATTGCAAACTAAAATTATAATAAATCAGAAACAATATTAGTCCAAAAAAAAAATTTCACTTTATTTGTACAACAAAACCTATAAATAACGATGTAAACGCATCTTAACAAAATATACACGATTAAATTTTCAATTTTTAAATATTTTTACAAGAACACAATAATTTTATAATGAAAAAACTCTTCGTATCAAAATGATTCATCTTTAAAATAAGAAATACAAAAAAAAAACAAAACGCGAATTCGAAAAATAAATCAAAAAATTATTTTTTCTTCTTAGAAGTTGTCTGGCTTGGCTCCGCTTTGGACATCTGATTCCTAGTTAATCGTCCACGTTTCGTTGGCGCAGAAATTGTACTGCTCTGTTACAGAGAGAAAAAAAGATCGAATTAAATTAATATTTCTCCAATTCACAAGGTAAACAGCACGTAGAAAAACATACATACCTCGGAACCACTTCTCTTATCATCGCTTCGAGTAGCCATTCTTTTTCTGCTGCTGACCGAACTGCCTGTCATTGTGCTTACATCCGAAACAGACGATTCTTTATCGGAAACATCTTCGCTACATTCCGATTGTGTCTTTCTTCTCGTTCTACTTCGATTCGAAGCTTTCGACAACGTGCTTTCGGCGGAAGAGTGAAACGAATCTTCGGCTACGTTTTTCGTCGGAGTAGGTAATTGAAACGAAAGCTGGCTTTCATCATCTGATGGTATGACTGCCAAAGGTTTGAAGTTCGGTCTCACCGAAGACCTACGTAATTCCATACTAGTATAGGTTCGTCTATTGCGTAGAGACCGTCTGGATGCGCTAGATGCTCTACTGCTGTTCGATTCTGCTACGCTGCTGATAGATTTAGCCGGCGAAGGTGGTTCTTCGGAGCTGATACTGTCTTCATTTGGTAGAGGTGAAAATCGACCGCTTAAACGTTTAGAAAATCTGATCGGTTGTACGTTTGGTTTATCTTTTTTCGGCGTTGTTTTTCGACTGACTAAGATCGGTTTTATCGGGGCTTTCGATGTAGTTGGCTCGTCGGCTGCTTTCTCATCTTCTTCTACGCATAAACTGTATTCGGAATCGATTTCTTCGATTTCTTCCAGCTTTTCGACACCTTTGCTGGGTAAAACTGAAGATTTACTGTGAACAGAAATATCGACAGATTAAATTTTAGTGAAACTGAACAAAACTTGGTTAAAATATCTTTGATATAACTTGTTAATTTCTATAAGCCTGCTGTACCTACATTTTATAAAATATTGACCGACCAATAAAAAAATATAACTTACGGTTGAGCAGCGAATCCATATTCCAAATACAATTTCTGCGATCTTGTCAATCGTCTGCTGCTCGCATATTTTTCAATTTCAGCTGAAGTTTCTCCGGGAGGCTTATTTTTAGCCTGAGAAAAAAAATTAGATGATTAACATATTTTTTTTTCAAACGAAGCAAAAAATCAAAAATTATACGCTTAAGATTTTTATTTACGTACTTTATTCAACACTAGTGGTGTACTGCTGACAAATCGACCCAGACGTTTACTCTCCGATGGAGTAGGTGTTGATTGTAATACAGCTTCGTTCAAATCCGATTTACGTCTAACGTTTCGCTTATGTACTTCTTTTCTGGCACCGGATTCGGAGACCGAACTCAACTTATCATCTTCGTCGAAGTCGACCTCACTTCTAGCCGATCTTTTGCGTTTAACCGCCGTACCACGTTCTTTACCAGGTTCCGAAGCCGAATACCTCGGTTTAAAAGTTTTACTAACGGTTTCAGCGACGATTGGTTTTTGAGGCGAGATCAATTCTTCATCTGATACGATAACTTCGAGCATTGGCGGTGCTACAGATTTTCTACGCCTAGATCTATTCGAATTAACCGATGATCCGCTGGCAACGGTCACGTTACTGATGACAGATTCGGCCACACTGCTACCGGATTTCACAGACATGGCATCGTCGAAATCGGGATTCTCTTCAAGAGCTTCCGGTATACAATCGATACTCCTGCGTTTCGCTATTCTTACCGACCTGCGACGTGTGGACGACGACTCTTCGGGAGTATTTTCTTGAGGAGCTGGTGTTACACTGCTAGACGCAGAACCGATTTCTAATTGAACATCTTCATGTTCGGGAGGAGATGGGGTTACCTGTTGACCAGTGGTATTGGGCGTCTGCTCTGGATTAGCGCAACTCTCTAGCAGACCCGACGATTCGGATACTTTAATGCTCACAACCGGACTAGGAAGGTTCACTTTACTAGGCGAAAATACTTGAACGTCTTTTTTGTCTTCTACAACTTCGGATTGCGAATTTTTCTCGTCTCGTGGTTCGATAATCACGCTCGTTTGATTCGCGGTCGGCGTAACGGTGTTATTTTGCTCATTACCGGTCTGAGAAGTTTGAGAGACTTCTTGAGACATTTGCACGATACTCACATCGACGCTGATATCTTTCTCAGACATGAGTTCTGAAACGCGAGTCGATTTTTCGCCCGTTTCCATCGTACTGGTTTGCGATTCGTCGGCGAAGACCGATTTTTGAAAATGAGTCGTATTTATCACTACCGGCGATTCTTCCGTGTACGATACAGTTTGGGGAACTTCATCGGAGGTTGCATCGACTTGAACGTCTGAATCGTCGTATCCGTCGTCCGACGAATACATCTCGTTTCGTACCTTTTCAATGATGTGGACGTTGCATTCGGGTAAACTAGTACGTAAGAAATTATGTTCTTTGACCGAAGTACACTTCACGTTAACTGGGCTTCCTTCGGTGGTGCTGAATTTCGTGACGTTTTGCACACTGTGATCTTCGTTATTGTCGGTTTTCGTATCAGGAAGTTGTTCGCCAGAAGACTCTGATGTTTCGTTGCTGCCTTGAGGTTCCTGCTGGTCTTCAATCTCGCATTTATTTTCACTTTTGTCGCCGGTACTGGAATCGTCCACAACTACTTCATTTCCGATCGATGTAACCGAATTTTCTCCAAAATAAAAGACCAACGAAGATGCATCTTCGGGATCGTCTGATTTGGTGCCCGTAACATTGGGAGTATTAACGGCGGAACAATTCGAATCGATGGTTTGACTAATGATTTCTATCGATCGATTTTCATCTTCGTTACCCGACTTAATATCTGACAGGTTGACTGTTTCTTCGAGGATTGACTGAGTTGCATCGTACACTTCACATATGGAAACCGAAGCATCTACTATTTGAGAATCATTCGCAACGAGCACACTATTCGATTCCGATACGTTTATAGTAGATTCGTTCACCGAATACATCTCTTTAGCGTAAGTTTCATTTACAACGGGTATATTTTCGATATCAGCATCAGCTCGCGCATTGCTTTCGGAAGCTTTACTTTCTTCGGCGGCTGCAATGGTGGAAACGATGTTTTTCAATTCTTCGTAATTGATTTGCGACGACGGTTCGGTTAAGCAATCGAACTGTTCGTAGTCGACGATGATGTTTTTATGCTCGGCGGTATTTTCTTGAACTTCCTCTTCCTCTTCTACCATTTCTTCATTGTCATTTTCGTATTCTTCTTCCTCTGCTTCCTCGCTACTATCGTCAACGTAAATGTTTTCTTCTTCTTCGGCGATTGATTGCTCTTCGACTTCTGACTCTTCTTCATTGACGATACTTTCGTTTTCATCCGAGTACGAGCATTCGCTTTCGTACGTGCTTTCGGATAATTGCTCTTCATCAACGACTTCTTCTCTATCTGAAGAAGGCTGTTCTCTTAAAGACATAGAAGACTGAATCACCGGCACCGTGTTATCGTCGATAATTTCGATATCGCTGTCTTCAGCCGACGATTCAACAACTTGCGTAATATTTCTGTCGTCAGTAACAGCTTCTTCTTCATTTTGCGATTTCGCGTCATCGTCCTCGTTCGAATACTCTGATTCTTCGTCACTAACTATTTTATCGCTTTCCGTATCGTACTCTTGTTCGTAATCGAGCGTTTGCGCATCATCTACATTCTGGTTTTGATCTTCGATGAAATTTTCCGCAGATTTGCTTTCTTCCGAGACATTTATGTCGTAATTTTCCGAGCATATACTGGCGTACGCTTTCTGATAGAAATCTTCGTCAAAATGAGAACCTCTTGTCGTCGTAATTACGCCCAATGGTACGCTCATTTCGGTTTCCACTGGCAAGCTTTCCGCATCAGTGTTCAATTCGACAGGGTTTTGCGTATCGTAACTAACACGATCGACTTCCATATTTTCTGGTTGAATTGGTTGTGATATGGCACTTTCATTGGAGTAAACGTCGATGGACTGAGTAAGGTTTATCGTTATTGAAGTATTTTGTGGTTCGACTAGCGACATATTTGGTGTTTCTTCGTCGCTCATACATTCCATAAAAAGTCTTTTCGATTTGGTAGCCGGGTCTTCTTCGACTTTAGACTCATCGAGCATAAAACTAATCACGTTTTCGTTCTCGTGCTCGCTCTCCAGACTATAATACGACTCATCTTTTTCAGTAGCTTCATGCGATGTGGTACTTTCATTTGTTTGAACGCTCGTATCAATTCTGAAAAAATTTAACGATTGTGTTAGCACATTTTTCGAACATCAACCCAGTCAGTTTCATTGTGATTGATTATATTACGAACTTACCTATTTTCAATTTGAACCTCGACCAGAATTTCATTTGATTTGTCGAAATCTTTGGCCAATGATTTTTTCGCACGAGGCTCCTCCGAACTAAACAACAAATATTCACATTACTTCATACAATAAAGAAACAATAAGCCCATAAAAAACGTTTGTTTCAGTTCTAAGCTTACTTGACGCGTTCTTCAGGCACAGGAGTGGTAGCATTTTCGCCAACGTTGACTATTCTTTGATTCGGAGTGTTTCTTTGCCTCTCTGGAACGCTGAATCCTACTTTTTGAGGCTGTTTGAAACGACTCATTTCCGAGCTCTGAAATCCAAAAAAAAAATCTACGTAGAATACCTAGGAATATACACATTATTGCAAAATGACATATTTCAAAAATGACCTTTAAAATTGACGTAAGCGGAGAGGATTCCGGGGTGTTTTGTAACAATTTGTTCAAACGTTTTTGAACATGAGGTGTTCTGAGAATTCTTGTTACTTCTAGTGGAGCCGATTCCAAAGTATCATCTGCTTCTTTCGTAACATTATTCAATGATATATCCAAGTTTCGTTTGACTCTTTTGGACGGGGGCTCATCGGGATCTTTTTTCTCTTCCGGAGCTTTATCTTTTGATGCACTGCAAAGCGTACAAGATTAATACATCACTTTAAGAAAGAAGGAGAGGATTAAATTGTTAAATTTCAAACACAAACGTACCTTCTGAACGAAATATTACAGCGTTTCTGTTTCGGTGTCATCAAGTCAGATCTCAAGAAAGGTGTATTTTGAGTAAACGAAACATTCTTATTGCGTTTATCGATTCGAGGAAAATTACTCCACGTTTCCGCAGTCTTGCAAATAGCTGCTTGCATCACAGATTCGAACGACGATTTGTAAACGGGTATACTTTTTTCTGTATCAGTGTGTACAACGACGGATAATGGGGTTGGTTTTGCGACTAAAATCAAACGCAATGCTCGTTAAATTTCAACATATAAAAATACGTTAATTTTACATAATTCGTACTTACTATGTTTATGTCTATAAATCTTATCTCGTTCTTTTCGACAAAAATTAATCAAATCGTTGGTAACATTCGGTAAAGTTTTACTGAAAGCGTTCACTAATAAATCTCGAGTAGTAGTCCTTCCGCCACTGTCTTGTTTCTGGGTGTCCTTTCCAACAATTGCAAATTTCGGAACTTTGGTACCCATGTTATGGTTAATATCTACTGCTTCTACGTATCTATTCAGAAACGACGTGAACTTGAATAACACGCTCAAAATTACATAATACCGCGGTACTTGATCTACTCACCTTCCTCTCGAGAGTAAATACATCACTTTTAAATCTCCAGCATCTTTATTGATACAGTTATCTAAATATGATAGAAATTCGGTTTCTTCTTCCGGTAACAACGGTAGTCTGAATACTTCTTTGAGGAATCCAAGTTCGTCGCACACTGTAAATGGTGGATTTTTCAAAATTACAATTCAACGTTGAATGATTAAATAAATCAACAGAAAGAAAATACGATACCTTTGAAGAAATTTTGCAACATCTTGCTATCTTCGAAGCTGATTTTCCGTAACGTCGAATAAGCCTCCATAATTAATTCGTTCAACAACAGCAAAGTAATATGAAAACTGGAAATAATAATATTCATTGAATTCGAAGCTACGAATAATCTCAATATTTTAAATTTTCTCGATGAAATTACCTTTCATTTTTGAACGAAGCTGACAACTTGATAATTCGTTCACATTTTAATGCTAAAGCGTATTGTTTTTGACAAACACACGATTTAAGAATAGTTTCGTATAAATTCTTGTTTTTCCTCAATAAACTCATCACAGAATCGGTCAATATAATATCAGCTGCTTCCTATAAATAAAATGTTGACAAAATTTCAAATTAGACTCGAAGATCCGTATCTGATTTGAGTTACATATTTAAAAACACCCGAAGCTTACTTCAAATTTCTCATGATCGATCAACCAACAAGCCTCCACCAAAGATAGAAATTTCGAATCGGGAAAGAATATTATGGAAAACGATAACAATTGTTCTTTCATTTCTTCGTCTCGATGATAATCGCATACGTCCAATAAAAAGTACATCATTATGAAATGCTTCGCCTCAGTAGATACATTTGACATCAAAAACATTCGTAAAAGGGACTGCAGGGTGACAGGTGGATAAAATCCATTCGTCATTCCGTAACTTTCTCTTTCCCACTGCAGACGTAATGATCTACCACCAAGTTCGTTATCTAAAATTGAATCTATAATGTATAAAGTACTCTCGTCCGTCAAGAAGTATTTATCTTTCATTGCTACAGCTTTCAGTTCTTCTCGTCTGTAAAATATTTAGAATACATCACGTAAGTCACGTTTTTTTGAGAATTTTTCTCAAACAGATTGAAGTTTTCTTACCTTTGCTCAGCAAATTGCATCAAGTTGAGCATATACGTTGGAATACATCTGTCAGAAGTACTGGTCACTTTTTCAGGCAGCAAACCGACGTCCAAACACCAAATAATCACGTCGAAATATTTCGTCACCAAATGCAACGTTTCTACTTGATGATTCAGTCTTTTAACTAAAAACAACATAATGAAGGTGTTATAACAGTTCGAAATTTTAATCCCAAAAAAAAAAGATGAAAAACTCACAATCCAACAAAAAATGTTTGAAATGTTTCCACGTATACGACAGAAGATCACGAATTAATTGTAGTAATTGACAGCAATGTTTCAATTTTTGATAATTTTCTCGATCTAGATCATCACCCGAATAGTCAAATAAAGGTATACCTAGAAAAAAAGTAAGGCACATAGTTAGGAATACGTAGTAATTGAAACATTCTAAAATTTTCGCGGGGCCAACTTACAAATAGTGTCAGTTAGTTGTTTAATTCTCGTCACACAGTCCCAAGCCCACTGTATCAAATTCGGTAACGTACAACCGCTCACAGCTCGACTACCATCGGCCCATTCGTTCACGCAACGGACCAAAAAATTGGACATTTTGTGTTCCAGTAATATGGTCAGAATGTAATTCCGTTGTTGAATCTGAAAAGTTTCTTGTATTAGTAATATTCATTAAGTTTTCTAATGAAAAATGCATCAATAGCATACATACTTGAGATGGAACAATGACTTGTCCGTAATTATCGGAGAAACAAGGCCTTAAACCGACTTCTTTACAGTCGGTAAAATATTTACTAGGTTTTATCAAACCACTAGGTCCTTCGGCGACGATTTGCTCGATTATACAGCGTTGAATTCCAGGTACACGTAAATGAATTAGTTTAGTATTTGTTAAAAATACAGTATCTGTAAAATTTAACCATACAATAATCAACACCAGCGAAAAATTATCATGTTTAAAAAAAATATATGTATATAATTATACCGAAAGATAACGATGATGGATAAGAGTACTCTTCCGAAAGATTGAAAGTTAGGAATTGCTGAATGCTGTCTTTTTTTATACGCATATCTAATATGGTTGATTTACGTTCAGAAACGCGATCCAATAAGACGAAGTTTATAAAAGGCACAGCATAACCATTGTAACATTGATGGGGCATTTGTGCTTTATACCATTGATTCATATCAAACACAACCAAAGTAATATGGCTGCTAACGTCGGATACGTTCTCCCAGGTTTCAAATACCATCACGAATAAGTTGATTTTCGATGGGTCTTCTTCTGGAATACAATCGATGTATGAAATATCGGAATATCACAACATGATAACTTACGATGAAATGAAACGAGAAAAAATTACCATTAGTGTTGATATGTCTGAGCATGTTGCTGGGCGTGTTGGATACGACACTACATGTGATACAACGACCATTCGATGAGCGCTCCATGTCAACGTCCATATCAAATCTTTTCTTGCAATGCATAAAGGTCTAAAAACGCAAATGTCAAAAAATTATACCATTAGATAAACACATCTGCGTGGAGTTCAATAATACATACTTTATAACATCGTCCATAATCTTGCGTAGTGATGACTTTCTTGTATAAAATTCCGTACATAACAGCAAATGGCAAGCATGCGTCACTACCTCTAGATTCATGCAGAACCCACAAATAACAGAAACTTTGCGGATCGTTGCAAGGTTCTTGAAAACCGAATTTGACTACCGGAGTAGGATGAGACAGCGACGATGACCTATATCTATTGGAACAAACGTAATTTAATTGAAGATGTCGTCAAAATATATTTTCATAATATTTGCACATACAATCTTTTTAAAGTTGAAACATCCCAAAGTTGAAATACACCGCTACGGAATCCGACAGCTAACGTGAGACCTTGCGGTATATACATCAGACAACTTATTTCTAAATCGTAACTGTTGCAGTCTTTTCTTTCAGTGACTAGAAAATGAATCAAATCTCAATATCAATATCAATATATTAATTGATTCTATTTACTCGTAAAAAATGTTACCTGGTATTGAGATAGCTACGTGGTAGTTATCATCGTCAACCTTGCATATTTTATCTTTGATATCGTTTTCATTGTACTGCTTCAAATCCAATATCAACATACAACTGACTCGATTTTGAAGGAGATCACAAACGCCAGGTTTTCTTGAGCAGTTGAAAATTTCTGCGGAACGATCAATTAAATCAGTCAAGTCTATCGAAGTTTTAAAAGGACGGTAATAAGAAGAAACAATAAGTGATAGGTAGGTGCCTACCATTTATTAAATCATAACCTTTAATATCCATGATGAGTAAATTTCCACTTTTCGTTCCAATAGCCAATGCTCCAGACATCATTTTGACGATACCGGTTAATGGACTCGAGTGATTTTTCTTCGTTGTTATTAAACTCAAACATGTTATCTGCGACAAAAAATAATCTCGTCAAGTAACGCATACCTAAAAACGGTTACGAAATGAAAAACTCAACTCACTTTTTCCTTCGATGTAATCGTATGAAGTATTTTAGATGTTCGAGGATGACAAAACGATATAAAACTAGCTTTGTTCGAATCGCGAGTCGATGTGTAACTCACAATTAGACATTGTTGAGCTTCTTTCGAATGTGCTCTGTTGCCTTGTTCGTTTATTTCATATTCGATAACACTTGTGATCTAATGAACCGGACAAACATTTATTGAAATATGATCGATATAATTACGCCGTATAATCACTCGAGAAAGCTATTTACCTCCGCTTTATTGTCACGAATAATCGCAGAAAAGTCCCAAGCAGATTGTACCGTACCATCAGATATGTTGATGACTTTCAGGTAGGCTCCGTGGTGCAACCAGGCTAGTTCGAAATCTGTAAAGTTATATGGTGAGATAACTACGCATAATACAAGAAATTTAATCAATTTAATTGCTTAAACATCATACCTGAAAGGATACCACCAACGGTAAAAGTTGGATCTTCATTCCGTTTCAAAGCATTGATAGTTTGACCACCGTTTTTAATATCAACAACTTCTACTACGGTTCCTCTGGTTTCGCTGTGGTTCATGATTGAGTTATCAGATCACTTTAACTGTATATTGTGACATGTCCTGTACAAAACACAGATTCGTTGAGTTTAAAAATACAATCATATTCGTTTTACATCAATTATTTCAAACTTGGCAGAATATCCAACGTACATGCCGACCATGTGAAAAAAAGGAAAATCACACGTTATTTCAGCACACGAATCAACGTTATTTTTTCACTGATGATACTTACAACATAAACTAACACTTTTCACTTTAATTTAACAAAAATTTAACTTCATTTTTATTAACTTAAAAGAAAACCTATTTGAATAAAATAAATTATAACGAAAAAGATAAACCGATAAACATCAAACATGAAGTTCGTAAAAAACACGGAGATAGGAGAGCGCGACTGTTATGAGGATACCAAACTAAAGTTGTCGGATGCCCGGTATTGTTCAGTACTTCAGTTCACATCAATAAAATAGTACTTGTATAATCATTTAGGAGCGTTCAAATCAAAGAAGGAAAACGATTTTTTTTCATTTTATTGAAAATTTGAATTTGAATTTTGAATACTTTTGATTGATTTGAGATTTGAGTTGAGATCGAGATAATTCAATTCAATTAATGTTGGATAACTAATTTGATTTAAATAGAACTGCATTGGATGATTATTGAATATTGATTGAACTCAGTTGAAGTGAGCAGTTTTGTATTTTTAAAAATCAAGAAAAATTTCAAGTGGAAGTATGAACGGGGAAATTTCAAATTTGATTGACGTAAAAGGCTGAATAATAAAATATTGTGGAGTTGAAAATTGAAATCAAAAATTAAGAAATCAGCTCACATAGGAGTATGTGTAGGAATACCTACTATAATACATATTACTTATGTACGTGTAACTCGGTGACTGTATGTAAGTCAACATTTCAATTTCTAATGGATATATTTTTAGCTTTCTCCTTTTTTTTAATTCATTTTTTACTTTGCATAAAATGTTCATTGTCCTAATTCCTAAATTTGGTGGAGTAAATTTGGAGAAAAAATTATTGTTTGTTGTTACTGTTTCAAAATAATTGTAGCTGAATCTGATAGCTGGTACCAGAGATGGCGCGATTCCGATTTTTTTAAGGAGTCGTGAGAATCGCATGAATCCGATTCCGGAATCGGATTCCATTTTCGATTCACCTGACAGATGAATCGAAAAATGTGAAATCTGACTCTTTTCAAGCAGGAATCGCAAATGTAATATGATTCGCGATTCCGGTAATTTGATTCTCGCGACTCCGATATTTCGATTCTCGCGACTCCGATATTTCGATTCTCGCGACTCCTCATTACGATTCTCACGACTCCTCATTACGATTCTCTAGACTCTCACAATGAACGAAATCACCCAAATTCAAATTGGGCTTTTCTACAATCCGCGGGTTGCATACTCTCTGCCTGTTCTTATCACTCCTGGTAGTCCTGGTAGGCAAAACATTCCTCTGTGCTATTAAAAATACACGGATTTCGAAGTTTTTATGTAAAAAGTCCAACTTTTTCGATTGTTCGCGGATGCTGGTGAACTTGAATGTGGTCTCAAATTAAAGACAGTGGAATTCCCTATCGATTGATGTATAATTTTTATCATTTCGCGTAAAAATAACGGTTTTATGAATACTTTTATCCACCGTTTCTTCGTAATGTCAACTTTGAACTAAAAATACTCGAAATTTCGATCGAACACATAGGTATTTTACTATATCAAAATGTTTGTAATTTTATTCTCTTTAAAATGGGTGCTCGCCCAAAGCTCTACCTTTTACCGTTCAAAAGTTTTCGAAGTTTAAAGTTGCGGAAACAAGCTTCAAGCGGTAAGTATTGAACTTTGAACTAAAGTTCTAGATTAGGGAAGTATACGCATACGCCATTTTGGTTCGACACAACGGATGTAAACAACATCAGAGCGTATGTATGTATACAATCTTACGAGTAAAAAATGCAATTTTTTCGATTGTTCGCGGGTTCAGGTGAATTTTTAAGTAGTTTCAAGCTAAAGACAATGAAATTTCCTATCGATTGATGTTAAATTTTTGTTATTTCGCGAAAAATTGACGATTTTATGAATACTTCTATTACCCGATTTTTTCATACTATATGTGTCAATTTTAAACTAAAAATACTCAAAATCTTCAGTGAACACACAGGTATTTTAATATATCAAAATGTTCGTAATTTCATCGTCTTTAAAATGGGCGTTTATCGAAAGCTTTACATGCAACCGTTCAAAAGTTGTAGAAGTTTAAAGTTGCGAAAACAATGCAAAAACCAACCGCGGATGGTAAGTATTGAACTTTGAACTAGAATTACTCAAAATTTTCAACGAACACATAGGTATATTAATACAGCAAAACGTTCGTTATTTTATCCTTTTTAAAATGGGTCTTTACCGAAAGCTCTACCTTCTACCGTTCAAAAATTCTTGAAGATCAAAGTTGCGGAAAGTGTTCAAATTGTGTTATCACTGTTATCAGTCACTTAGTGTTGATTGTAGAACATTTTCCGCAACTTTGATCTTCAAGAATTTTTGAACGGTAGAAGGTAGAGCTTTCGGTAAAGACCCATTTTAAAAAAGATAAAATAACGAACGTTTTGCTGTATTAATATACCTATGTGTTCGTTGAAAATTTTGAGTAATTCTAGTTCAAAGTTCAATACTTACCATCCGCGGTTGGTTTTTGCATTGTTTTCGCAACTTTAAACTTCTACAACTTTTGAACGGTTGCATGTAGAGCTTTCGATAAACACTCATTTTAAAGACGAAGAAATTACGAACATTTTGCTATATTAAAATACCTGTGTGTTCACTGAAGATTTCGAGTATTTTTAGTTTAAAGTTGACACATATAGTATGAAAAAATCGGATAATATAAGTATTCAGAAAATCGTCAATTTTGCGCGAAATAACAAAAATTTAACATCAATCGATAGGAAATTTCATTGTCTTTAGCTGGAAACTACTTAAAAATTCACCCGAACCCGCGAACAATCGAAAAAATTGCATTTTTTACACCTAAGATTGTATGCGTACATACGTTCTAATGTTGTTTACATCCGTTGTGTCGAACCAAAATGGCGTATGCGTATACTTCCCTAATCTAGAACTTTACTTTGAACTAAAAATACTCGAAATTTTGATCGAACACATAGGTATTTTATTATTGCAAAATGTTCGTTATTTTATTCTCTTCAAAATGGTTCTTCACCCAAAGCTCTAGCTTTTACCGTTCAAAAGCTCTCGTAGTTTAAAGTTGCGGAAAGTGGTTAGTGATCAACAGTTCAACACTAACGGCCAGTAATGGCGGACGGATTAACATACTGAATTAACCACTTTCCGCAACTTTAAACTACGAGAGCTTTTGAACGGTAAAAGCTAGAGCTTTGGGTGAAGAACCATTTTGAAGAGAATAAAATAACGAACATTTTGCAATAATAAAATACCTATGTGTTCGATCAAAATTTCGAGTATTTTTAGTTCAAAGTTCAATACTTACCGCTTGAAGCTTGTTTCCGCAACTTTAAACTTCGAAAACTTTTGAACGGTAAAAGGTAGAGCTTTGGGCGAGCACCCATTTTAAAGAGAATAAAATTACAAACATTTTGATATAGTAAAATACCTATGTGTTCGATCGAAATTTCGAGTATTTTTAGTTCAAAGTTGACATTACGAAGAAACGGTGGATAAAAGTATTCATAAAACCGTTATTTTTACGCGAAATGATGAAAATTATACATCAATCGATAGGGAATTTCACTGTCTTTAATTTGAGACCACATTCAAGTTCACCAGCATCCGCGAACCAGGGCTTAAAACCACCAAAACCAAATAAAACCACCATAACCATTGTTTTTAATTGGTTTTAACCACTACCACAACCATTTCAACTTCTTTTTGTAAATTTCAAAAACAACAACAACAAAAAACCAATATATTTGAAAAAAATGAAAACCAATTCATTCAAAAACAACCATTTGGGAAAAAAATTTGAATTGAAACAACCAAAACCACCAAAAAGTTGTGTTCTTTGGAGAAAACCACAACCACAACAACCATTTCAATTTTCAAATGTAACCATAACCAATTACAACCAATTCATGAAATGGTTCTTTTTGGTTTTTGCAATTTTTTTTCAATTTTTCCAGACTTGTGATGTAAATTTTCTGGTTTTTTGTCTCAAATCATACTTTTAGTAGTCCTGAATTAGTTTTTGTATAAATTTATTTGAAAATCAAAATTGTTTTTGATATCAAAACCATCACAACCACCAAAACCATTTGAAAATTTGAAATGGTTTTTGATGTGAAAAACCACCACTACCGCAAAAAAAACTACTATTACAGAACCAAAACCACATCCACAACTTATTTAAAAAAATTGAAACCATTTCAAAACCAGAACCAGAAAAACTTTGAAACCTAAACCTTAAAACCAATTGGAACCGTTATGGTTTGTGATTGGAAAACCAATTCAGAAACCATAACCAAAAACCATTTACTTTTGAGTCCTTTAAAAACCACCTACCACAACAACCAATAAAATCCAAATGGTTTTAAGCCCTGCCGCGAACAATCAAAAAAGTTGGACTTTTTACATAAAAACTTCGAAATCCGTGTATTTTTAATAGCACAGAGGAATGTTTTGCCTACCAGGAGTGATAAGAACAGGCAGAGAGACCAGAGAGTATGCAACCCGCGGATTGTAGAAAAGCCCAAATTTCTTTTATCTAATTTTTGCCGGTTGGCGCTGAAAAATGGTTGTGAAAGTGAATCTGAATGATGAATTTAGAATTTATCATTGTTTTACTAATAACATGGTGAGTTGAAAATTTTACATAAATGTTAAATGTTTGTTAGAATGTTCATTTCATCTTCAATGCTTCATTTTTATGAAATTTAAGGAGTTGTGATGGGAATCTGGCTGGAGTCGTGAGAGGAATCTGGTTGGAGTCGTGAGAGGATCCTAAGATGAGTCGTGAGTGGAATCTGAATCGGAGTCGCGAAAGGAATCGGAATCAAAAATTACGATTCGGATTCGGATTCCTATATCTGGCGAATCTGATAAGCGGAATCGGGACTCAAAATTTTGTGGAATCACACCATTTGGAATCCGATTCTCAAGCTCCTGGAATCGCGCCAACTCTGGCTGGTACTCAGGTAAGTATAATTATTTAAGAGGTTCCTACCTATTCAACATTCGTTTCATGGATGTCATTGTCATTTATCTGTAAAAGCGCATAAGTAAAGAAAATATACTTTTGAAACAACAGAAGAATGGTAAAATTTAAATTTTCTCATTGCTAACAAATTGTGCTTTATTAATATAAATGTGAATCAAGCAGTCCCCAATTTTCCCAACATAATATTCTGCAGCATCAATATTTTTTTTGCCACCATATCTGCAAAAACTATACAAGCTATCTGAAACAAAAGATGTAAAAAAACAGTTGAAGTATTTCCAATAAGCCATTCTTTACACCATGAAGTAAAATTGATTTTTTTTAATCGTCAAGATCTCACCTCTGACGCTATAGTATTTCCTAGAAACCATAAATGAGTCTTAGTTTTTGAAAAAAAAAAATTGTACGCTACTTTTGCACACAGTTCGGTATATTCGCAAGATTTGTTATACTCGGGAAGTTTCAAGCTACAGCATTGTAACTGAAAAATCATACATATACAGGGTGATTCGGATAAGACCTGAAAAATTAAAACCACATATTCTACTCGTCGAATTGAGAAAAAATTTCCTTTGCAAAAATTTTGAAAAACCAACCCTTAATGAGATATTTGCAATTAAAGTTGTGTAAAATATGGCAACACCGCATTTACATTTCCCTTATGTGTTACGCATTGTTACATAGCTCAAATCAGAGTGTTATCAAAAAGTGTTCCTTAGTTACGATTTCCTACTTTGATTTGAAGTGCAATCGTTTACCAACCAGCAATTTCTATTGTTTTTAGGAAACGAAATCGTAATTTAGCTCGACCATAGAGTCCGAACGGCTCCCAAAGCGCGCGACGCGAGTACAATAATTGAATACGTAGTATCTTACGATTTAGGCTATTGATGAGTTTTTTTTTTGAGTAAAATTTTAGTGTTGGCCTTAGTGTTGGGGGGCGTTGTGTCCGCTCACCTCGGCTTCGCCTCGGTTGCGCGGGTCGCTTTGTTGTTCATACTATGTCTGTTAACTTCCCTCGGCCTTCGGCCTCGGTGAGTACAATTTTTTTATAAACAACCGCAAGTGCTACATACACGGTAAATGTCCAGCCTCCGTCTGAACTCACCAAGGGGAGTAATGCTCATCGAATGAAATATAAATTTTAAACGGCTCGGCTTCGCCTCGCCTAATTCGGCATATCATTCGAAAAATAATATTGATACATTTATTCATTGTTTGAAAGCAAAAAAAAATAATTTAATTACTTTTTCTGTAAAAATTCAACTTGTAAAAATAAAAATCACGAAAAAAAATTTTGAAAAAATTTGTGCCGGACGCGGGAATCGAACCCAAGACCTCTTGCACAGCAATCCGATACCATAGCTATGCCGCCACGGAGGCAGCTTGCCGGATTGCGTTTTTTAACTGTTTACAAGTTGTGAAACATGGACGAAAACTACCCCCCCACGCGCGCGCACGTATACGCGTATATACATACGTACGGGCACACGGGAGCCGTTCGGACTCTATGGTCTATCCGTAATGCTCCGTGACAAATTTTGCGATGTTGCCAAAGTGAGCATATTGGTTGAGATAAATTATGTTTTATTGAGGAATAGCATTTTTTTTTTCATAAAAGTATTTGAAATTGATAATTGAGTACAGGAAACCTTCAAAAACATTAGTTTCTAAAAAATTGGAGAGTTTGTCAAAATTGAAAAATTTGATTACTCAGCATCCAATGGACCAAAAAAGAGAAATTAAAGTTTAATGAGTGTCGAATGAGAAGTACTACCGCAATCATTAATAAAATTCGAAATAATTTAATTTAACTTCAAGTTTTGATTGTTTTTCATCTAAGAAAACACATTTCTGACTTCAAAACATCAAGTTATGGACCAAAACAGAAAAGAATGATACTCTACATTTCTGAGATCTCACTTCACTTTTTCCACCACCTACCCCCCAAAAATTTTCAATAGAGACGCCGAAACGCCCAATTTTAAGAAAACAGCTGGCCCCCTTTAAAGGTCAATAACTCCGAAATGAAGCGGTTTTGGTCCATGGTGTGTATAACATTTTTTACTCCTATTTATGAGTAGAATACGTGGTTTTAATTTTTCAGGTCTTATCCGAATCACCCTGTATAGGTTCAAATTCAATGAGTAAATTTACTAGAAAACTGCTGTACCTATACCTAGTGCTATTCCTCTAAAATTAAAATGAAAGTAAAAATTAATCAACATCACGCTTACGTAATTTTGCACATGCTCTAATTGAGTTTGGTTACCATTTTTCTCAAACTCCTCCGACCAAAGGTTCAACTTCGTTGTTATTTGGTCATTAATTGACTCTTCATTAAAGATGAAATAAAATATCAATATCAATTCAACTCCGATTATAAAACATAATAAAATCTTGTACTGAAAACAGGTAAGTATGTAAATGAAAGTAGGTATAAAACACATTCAAGAAAATGGAAAACCTTTCATTGAGGCTTTTACATTTTTACTTTACCGTTATTAAAGCAGTCCTATTTTCCATTTCAGCACCCCAAAATCCAAGAAATGCGACCAATAGTATTCCACATCCTCCAAATTGCAAAACTTTAGGAAAGTATAAGATATCTAGACTGTTCTCCAGTTCCTTCAGTTTCGATGGAATGTAATCTGATAAACCTCGAGAAAGTGCTATCAATCCTATTACCTAAAAACACCTTATTATAAATTATCCATACACGGCATTTTTAATCAAAATTTTCTGCTAGGATGATCATACAAACTTACCAATAATATAGAATTGAAAATAAGTAGCATTAATTTTGGTATATACATGTTGATTTTTGTTTCATCAAAATCTCATTTCAAAAGTTTTCTCGTATGATCCAAAACGTAATTTTTGTTTATTTTTTTAAAATTATTTGTTTCGTATTTTTTGGGATAAATGCAACCATTTGTGTTTATTTATACCGTACCATATAGAAACTACTCGTAGATAAATGAAAATTAAAACCGACATTTTTTCAGTTTTCATTCTTTTTTTTTGGACAATTTCTTTTTCTTTTGTTAGTTTGTTCTTCAAATTGAAACTTGAGCTTCCTCTCTTTCAACTCACTTTCAATGCTCAAACACAAAAAACCTATAATTAATCTATCTAGACCCATTTTCTAGAAATGTTTTGTTAAATAATTGATTTATTAAAAATTTAATTTATGATCTGTAATTTATTTATTTATGAACTTATTGAATTTGTTTTGTGTTGTAAAAAAATGTTGCGTTTTGTTGATAAGAATTTCGTATCATACAGAATGAACGTTTTTTATCTTTTTATATTAAAGTCTTTGTCATCAATATGTTTATAGTAGGAGGCGATTAAAAGAATACCCAGGTACCTATAAGTACCTCTACCTACATAATATGCTTTCATTGCCCCAAAAACCTACTAACTTGGTTTCAATTGAAAGTATATTAAGTATAGGAAAATTACGCAGACACCACCTTGAAAATTGAAAAGATTCTCGGCACCACGTTTTTTTCCAACACCAACTGAGCTTGAAGATACGTATTTCTGCACAAGAAACAATGCATCACACGTCGTGAACCATAGCACCAAAAAAGAGATTGCTGAATTTAAAAAGTTGAACTCCTTTGGTTTGGGATTATCATATCAAAAGTTTTGATTTTTATCATTTTTTATGAGGATTTTTTTTTTAATCTCAAAGTGTCTGTCTATAAAAAATGTTAATTGCTCTGAAAAAAATGAATCATACTCGCCTACTCATAGATGGTCTACAGTTGTTTTTTTTTCATTTTTGTCGTAAAACCGCAATTTTTTCTGGAAATTCTTTTTTTTGGTAGGAAGATTGATTTTTTTTCTAGGGAGTTTTGCGTTTCTGGAATATTTTCACTATAATTTAGAACACTATTTTAAACGATTTTATTTTAGATCCTGATAATTATCAAACAGTTGAAATGTCCCTTGGTGGAAAGGTATTCTTATTTTGCACAATATTATTAACACACCTACCCACCTAACTCAAATTGAAAAATAGTGATGACTGATGAGTATTGGTCAACGTAAGAGGGAAATATTTACCTATAAATTTATCTGAAAAACTCACCCTCTTAAATATTTAAAGAAAATTGATCCTCAACAATGAGCCTTCGTTGCACCCTGCTAGTTGATTGCATCTTCAGCTTCAGCTTCATAGAGGTACTTCAGCATTAATCACCTAGGTACTTCAACCCACTGAGAATGGAAAACTTCGCATTCCTATCTGGATTCTTAGACCAGGCAAATTCTTAATTACCTAATCATTTTGTTGCAATAATTTGTTTTCTTGCGAACATATGTAACACTAATTATTAAACAATTAAAGAAAATAATCAAAGCAAATATAAGTATTTAAGTCTATGCATTGAACACATGCCAGAAATTTGTTTACCGTTCACTGCCAATGGTAATTAAAATGTACGTCAGTGTGATAGGTACAGAAAACGTGGTAATGATGAAAGTAGGTAAGGGAAAATACGTCCAATTTGAAGAAAAACAGTTGACTATGCATATGTCTTTTGGTACGTAATTAGGTACCTAAATAATAAAGATGGAATGAAACACCTGAAGAGGTTGAAGTACATATTTTACGACTCTTTACAACGTTAGTCGCGTGCCATTCCATTGCCTTTGTAAAATCTGAACATTTTGTTTGCCCGCACAAGTGCGAAAACCCCCTTCATTGACTCACATTGTTGAAATGCCAAAGACTATGTGTTTTCTTTTCATCGAGAACATAATGAAGGGTGCTCGTTACCACACTATTATTATTCAATAATTACTTAGAAGAAGTGTTTTTATTAACGCCATACGTTATACCTACAGGTACACAGGAAAAGTTTAATTTAATTTATCCTCAAATAATGTATAGGTACTTAAAAAAAAGAAGAGGGTAAAAAGAACCACAAATATTCACCATCTCCATAGTCGATGACCTCTTGTTTACAACCAAGTATTGCCATGACGATAGCAAAACGACTTGTCAATTTTTTCGTTTACCTACCCTTTAAATATGACATGATAAAATGCTCACCCTCGAACGTGTAAGATATTCTTAAATAGTATGATCTTCATAGGAATATTTACCATAGGCTTTAGTATACTGCGAAGTTTCCTGTACGAATGTAATTTGTTGTAGTTGTTATTGTTAGTACAACGTCGTGTGGTGTGCTTGATGGGAATACATTTGTGCTGAGTACAAAATGGAAAATTTCATAAAGAAAATTTTGAAGATTTTAATGTATATTTTCAACGTTATATTATTGGTAATTTTCATCATTATCGTTACATGATAGGATAGTAGTTACCTACCTTTAGTTGGATGATAATAATACGTTGTGATCATAAAAGGATTGCTATTTTTTCAAGTAAAAAGTGCTTTGATTTCATTTTTCATTAAAAAAAAAAAATTATTATTATTATTATTTCTGTGCGAATTATTCATGAAAGAAAAATAACATAGTTATTTTCGGACGAAGAAAAACGTTTTCTTTATATGGTCCAATCAAAATCCAAGAGTTTTAATTTAATGTGTGGTTAGGATGGGTAGTGGATACATGTGTAAACATTGATAATGATGTTTGAAAATTTACTAATTGAACCTATCTACCTACTTCTGAAACGGTTGCTCATTCATTTTATCAATTTGTTTTCAGGTTTATGGATTATTTTTACTGGTATGCGGTCTAATGATAGTCAACGATATGAGATTGTTTAGCCATTTTTTAGAAAGCAGAATGTTTTGGCCTCCTTATTTCATAACTTTCAATGGATTTATGATGGCATTACTCGCTTTATTCGGTTTATACGCAACGTACAACAGGAATTACAAATTACTGGTAACAGTACGTAAATTAAATACTGTAATGTGGGGTAGCTTTTGAACAATAAGGGTAACTTTGAAAAAGTTTGAACCTTTGTATTTTGTAAATTTTTTTTCGTTGCAACGGCCAAAGCTCTTGCTCTGTAATCATAGAGGTACCTATTTTGAATTTTCAGCAAGTTTGGTCAGATATTTTTACAAGTACCTACTTACCTATTTTGTATGTATTATTCATCTCGTTGTTCAAATTGGAATTTACCAACATTTTTCATTCCTTTTCTTTTGAAAAAAATGATTTCTATTATTCAGTTTTGGTCCTCGTTTGGAAAATTTTTGTAGCTTACTTGAAGCAGTTCTCACCGAGACATGCAAACGCTTAGCTCTCTGCATTTGACGTTTTGTTCATCTTCAAATACCAAGAATTAATACGAAATTCAAAATTTGTTGTAAGTACATGTAGGTAGTTGGTAACTACAGGCAAAAGTGTTCAAAATTACCCAAAGTTACAGTAGCAAGCAAAATGACCTTGTCGAAGCTTTATAAGTATTTTATGTACATTAATTTAGCATAAATTATGGAATTAATAGGGAATTGAAGAAAAAAATTTAGATCTGCTGATGTAACTAGTGGATTGTGCCTGTATGGATGAGATCATTTTAAACTCCTTCCCCTTCTTCCTTCGTCACATTTGTTGGCAAATTTTTTTAAATTCATGATGAGAGACGTCAAAATTTTTTTTCACTATTTCATTGGTATTTTAACTTTGCTTTAACGAAAAAAAAAAAAAAATGAAATTTTATCCAGACCGAAAATATTTAGTTGAATGTAAAATGCCTACTTATTGATCAGAATGATCAAGAAAAAGAAGAAAATAAATAACTTTCTTCACAGAATATTTTACTATTCAACAAAAAGTAGTTAAAGCCTGTTGAAAGCAAGTTTTTTTTGTAGTTGTTCTCAAAATTTGACATTCTCTGATAAAATTAATTTTTATCGCCGAAATGTGACATTTTGATAAATAAGGAGTACCTGATTTTGATTCCATAAGATTAGGCAATTAAAATTCACACACTGCTAACAGCATTTTTTCATGTAGATCCCTTTCCTCCCTGTTCACCCATCACAAAAATGTCATTTAAGGGAAACATTTGATGGGAGGCACTTCAACGTTTCATCTCAGAAAAATAATTCACCTGTACGTTTAGTTCATAATAATTTTTAGATTGTTGATAAAAATGTTTGAAAAGTCCACATCGCATCTACATATCTAATTACCTACCTAATTTAATGATTAATACGCTCTTACATTCTACAGTTCGCCATTTCTGCTCTCATCGTGTTACTAGTTGAAATAGCCATCGTTACCACCGTTTCGACGGAAATATCGGATTACAAGGAAAATATCAAGAGAACCATGGAACCATCATTGCAGGCCTATCCTTTTCAAAATATCGATAGGAAAGCATGGAGTTATATTCAAAGAAAAGTAATCACACAATACCCACTTGATGACCAATTACGAATCTTGAACATTACATATTGTGATCATTTTGCTACGAGATAATTTTTTGATTTTTCATCTTAGCTTAAATGCTGCGGGATCGAGAGACCGCAAGACTGGGGCGTAATTTACGCCAGAAGCCAAGTACCAGCTTCTTGCTGCGCTAGAGTTCCTGACCAGGCTGATGCTTTATGCATAATTTCACCAGACCCAGAAATCATACATCAGTACGGTTGTCATCAAATTTTAGTCAAAAGGTTAAACGATCATTGGTCCGTTCTTTCACTTTTGGCTGCTCTGGCTGCATTACTTCAGGTAAAATAGAATACCTACCTAGAATAATTTTTATTTTCTCAGTATCACTTATTACCTATTATGTAATTTACTAACACGTCGTAATTGCACAGTCACGTAACATACGATAAAAAATAAAAATGTATGGCAGGGACATTTTATGCACGATTCATTTACCTACCTTCGCTATTAAACGAATTGCTCTATTCCAAGTCCAAGGTTTCTTTTGACAAAAGTTTTTTTTAACGTGGACATTTGTACTGTTTGAAAAGCTGAGCAAAATAACAATTATTGAAATATTGTTAGTAGGAATCGATTAAGTTTTCGTTTTGAAAACAAACTGTAGGTATTAAAAACTCAGAATTATACCTACCTAAATCATCTGTTATTATTATTTTTATTTCACAGGTTGTTATTTTGGTATTGTCAATTCTCATGGCATTCTTGGTGAAACGAGAAAAACGAGCAAGGTAAAGGTAAAATTACTATTCAATTTTTTGTTCAAATACCAATTTTATTTCTTTTTTCCCTTAAAATTTTATAAACATCCAAGAAATATTTTTTTGAAATAATATTATCGTAATATTTTCAATTCGCCACCCTATTGACAAAAATAGGCGCATAAAAATGAGATCGCGTTTTTTTATGCGTTTACGTAAGCTGAAAACCCCCGCGTAAGAACTACGCGGTCTCATTTTTACGCGGCTACTTTTGTCAATAGGGCATCATTAACGAGATGATTTTTAAATTACAGGGAAAAACAATGATTAAGAAACGCACGATTTCGAAGGGACTTGCTATCTAACCTAAATCCAAGACTGCCATTGGAAGCTCCAGCAAGAAGGGAGCAACTCAGATATTTACTCGAGGTTCTTAGATGAAACATCGCTTCCCATTACCTGACACTTTTTTGAAATTGAGTAGATGAATAGGTATCAACATCAACCGTGTAGCTCTGACATGCTCTTACTGAAATATTGTTGTCTAGGACTGGTTTTTTTATTCGAATAATTTTTTTTTTACGAATTACAATCATATTTCTGTACAATTGATTATTAGTTTATTTCAACTAATCCAGCAGGTTGTTCCAGAAAAAAACGTATAATATAATCGCGAAGTTATTACTCCAAGGGACGAAAAAAGAAAAGTCATTATGATTTAGTTACAATTGAATTTAAATTCTTTTGAAAAGATAGTACCTATTTTATGGCAATTTTCGCCTTTATTTTCCAGCGAGACATGAGAAGGGATATTTGGTATTATTATTTTTTGAAATAAAATAGAAAAAAATGAACATTGTAACGGAGGTCTTTGGAGGGGACAGCTTTTAAACAACTTACGCGTACAATGAATTTCTCAAGACGACGTGACTCATATGAATATAATAAATCGGTTGTGCTAATTTCAATTGTTTAATGGAAGTATATCTCACACCCGCATTCAATTAATATTGCTTAAATTCCTGGCAAGTCACATAGCTACTAGCATTTGTTCTTTTTCACACCGTACTCAATCCATAATACATTTAGTCATATTACATTCCAAGAAAATTATTTTTTGAGAAAATTTTCATTTAAATGGAAAAAATACAGCTGTTTAAATTATTGAGTCTATTAGATGGTGTCTTTTTACTTCTATCCACTTTTTCACACTGACTAATTTGATGTAAAGCAATGTTTAAAGAATGTTTATTATAACAGCTGAATAAGTAAAACAATCCCTTCAACCTTCATCTAACCCAAATACATTTATGTACTAGCGAATCGAATATTAGTCATGTACCTACTACTTTCCTATATAGCACACAGAATGCTCATTATAATAGCGAAAAAAGAAAAACTACGAATAAACATCGCTAACAAAACTTTTACAAATCACGTCGTGGATATTTCATTTTATTTTCTGGTTCAAAACATTACAATAACTTCTGATGACTGAACATCGACATCCACTTAGCCTAATGAATACAACTGAACAATGGTATAAAAATTTGATAAAAATTATCATAAAGTAAAAAATTTAGCAAAATGTGAAAAGTGCTTTATCAAAAATAATAACTTTAAACATTAACATATGTATTTAATAATAGAAAATAATAACCTCAAATAACACGAATGAAACCCAAGTAAAATAACTCACTGAAAACATGAAAAATCATGTCCAGCTGTTAAAATGGTTTTAAAAAAACTAATGATAATATCAAACTGTATAAGTAAATAATTCTAACATAAGAAATAACTAATTTTTTGGTGCTCATCGCGCATTTTTTAAATGCGACTCGGCGTGATGTTTGAAATCTCACGAACGATTACAGATTTAAAACAAGTCGTTTCATTTATCGAGCATAAGTAAAGTAAAGCAACCGTTAATCCACATCATTTTACCATCAACTCGTTCGCAACAAAAAAAAAAAGAAGCAATTGACGAGTAAACAATATCATAATAGAATAATAATAATTAGACACTACGTAAATGCCAAAACATAATTCAAAAAAAAATAAAAAAAAATTGGAAAACAATCTCAAAATAACAATTTCTAAAATAATGAAAATAGAGGAAAAGAAAAGAATTATGAGATTTTAAAATTATTTTAAAACATATGGGAACATATATACAGCGAAAAAATAAAAAAACAAAAACATTCTTCAACAGGCGGGTGAGTGTTTCAATCAAGCGAAACTTCTCCTTTGATCATTCAGTATCGAGTTACGTGCTATCAAGGAGAAAAGAATTGCGATAACCTGTGAAAAAAAAACAACGAAATATTAGTTTAAAATAGCAAAATTCAAAGTTGCTATAGGAACCCATACTAGGGAGTAGGGATCTCTATAGGTACAAGTACACGTGAAAATGAAAGAAATTTAAAACTGGTTGATGTTTTTCGCTTGAGTATGGACGATTATGCGACCAGCGACTACAGTATTTATAACTAACTACATCCAACTACACCTAGTGAAATTAACCACGAGTATCATCGACCATCGAAAAGAAAGGTGAACATACCGGTTCCATGTACTCGTATAGCGAAAAAATACAATTGTTTGGCCCACGGCTAAATCTAATACCAATAATACGAGCCGAAGAACCACGACAAAGATGACATGCAAGTTGAAAACAACACAGATTCACCGTTCGGATACCCATAGGTATTATATATGAGTACTTGCAAGTACTTGTATAATATGATCTGAGATTTTTTTCGATTTTGCATCAGGAGGTATGAAATTTTCAATCTCAACACATCATTTATGGGTACCTAATTATTATTTCTACAAGTTTCTTTACTTTTTCTGTCTTCCAGAAACGTGTTACCGATCGAGATACCTATTTTATAAATAGGTAGGTATATTTTTTCAAAATTTATATTTTTCATTTCAGCTTCAATTTCCTTATTTAAAACAAATTGATATTTTTCAATGGCTCGCGGTTTTTTTCAAACAAGTAGGTAAATATTTTTTGCTGAGAATTCTCGATAATTTTTTTAGATGCCGTCAACTGTCCTAATTTTAGACATGGGGGTTATTTCAGACATTAACAGTTTTTTCAATTTTGTTGATGGAGAATCATACATGAAAGTGAAAACGAACACTTTTTTGATACCTTGGATCATGAGCTTACACCTCGATGCAATTGGCCACTTACGCGACTTTTTTAAATGCTGCACATTCAAGCTTCTGAGCCCAGTAACAAAAAGTTATGTTTCGAGATCTAATTCACTAATTCGGAAATTTCATTTAGAATTTTTTCCCGGATTTCAAACATTTTTACTTGAGCTTTGATCAGCTAGAAAATACATATTTTATAGTGTAAATAATTTTACTACTCGCACATCTCATAATTTTCACCTTTTTTGTATAGAAAAAAAGGTGACCTAAGGGACCTTATTTCGGACATTTTCAAATTCGTATAAAATAAGGAAAATCGCTTAAAATTTAAAACTTGATACTCAAACATTGTTCTCCAGATAATGTTCCATAAGAGCATAAATACGAACATTCTAAAAAAGTGTCCGAAATTAGGACAGTTGACAGTTTTTTTCCACTCTGAAAGTATTGTTTATAAAAATTATATGACTTTCAAAAAACAGATATTTCAAAATTTTGATGAAAATTTGGAAAATTTTCCACCGAAGGAGATAACTGGAAAACGATTTATTAGGTATCTCTAAAATCTCACTATCACTCACCCATGAAGGAAAAAATTCAAGATGGATAAGACCATTGAACTTTCAAAGGCCACACTCAACATTTCGACACAACAAAAACCTGTTCTGATGGTAAGACTTACTTCGATTCCAATAACGCCAGCAACAACGTAGAGATAAGTTTTGAATTTTTCTTTCACCACTCTTTCTCCCTTATTCAAACATCCTTCTTGATACGCGTTGGACGGTGCGCAAGAAACGCTTGTCTGACTTTGATCCTTACAGCAGGATGATGGGATTGCATTGGCACGAGTATCCCAATCACGGTAACTTTCTACGCCACAGCAATGCCACTGGACAAAAATTATTTTTAGTTTGAATAACTTTTATCGAAGAAATGATTTAGATATTATTTCAATATTCTGCTTACTTTCGATTGTACAGTATCAATGATGTGCTTGGCATTTTCTTGACGATCATACTCTTGAATCCATCTAGTCAATGGCGGTTTCAACGTGTCTTTAATGTTATCTTTATGAAGATAGGTATAGACACCAATAGCTGCTTCTGCGAGGACCAGTATCATCAAAAATAAGGCGTACTGGAATCAAAATACACGAAAAGATCATAAAATATGGTCATTTTGTTAATTCAAATGTACATACCTTCATGTACACTGATTTATATTATGATCTAGAGTAAATTTAAATGAGGGAACTTTGACCTCAAGAAGGGCCTATTGTGAAACACAACAGATTAACGTGGTAATGGAATCTTTGAACATGAATAAAAACTGATTTTCCAAAATTCTAGCCTCCCAGGCAAAAAAAAAATGCCAACCACTTTTTACAAACAAATTTTCAATTCTTTCAAAAATATGAGTAGCTGTTAAATGAAAATCATTTTCTGAACTGAGTTTCGCTTTTTGGTTTTGGTGTCCAGAGAAGTCGATGTAAAAATTACTGAAATTCTGATTCTCAAAATATAGATGAAATTTATTCCTTCTATTTTTTAATTCTCCCAAATGAACCCTCAAAATTCAGGAATGGACATCTAAGTGGTTGAAAATATTCCTATAATGCTCACTTCACACACATTTTCCAAATTTTCGATTTCTCGGATCAAAAACGTTGAAAAGACAAGCTGAAATTTTCAGGATTTCAATTTTTTAGCCAAAATGAAGCGATTACCTATCAAGAGCTATAATTTTTTCCTAATTCTTCAAAAAAGCAGAATTCTTTTCTCGAATGATTTTTCTTCCAACTTAGGAGAAGAAAAAGAAACAGTAATTTTTTTAGGTATTACTAATGAAACATGGGTAATTTTATGAGTTGACTTTCAACCACATTATGTTACTGATAAGTGATAACAAATGTGTGAATCATTTGACTTTAATATAAATTCAATTACGTTAAAACAATAATAATCATGTTCAAAGTAGGTACATCACATACCGACACCTAGATGATGCAAAATAAGATACTCACCAAAAATAACATGCAAGAGCTATCTGAAACGGCTCCCCAGCATCCGAAAAATGCCACCACAAAAACGACCGCTCCAGCCACAATTAGAACCTTCGAAGTCAAGGATATTTCCTTCACAACATCTTTCAAGTCGTTTAACTCGTTTGGAATCGGACTATCCAGTGCTCCAAACAGTACCATAGCAAAACCAAGACACTAAAAAGAAAAAAAAAATCATCAATATCACCAAGTTAAATAAACAATTTGGTCACAAAATGAAAAAAAAAAGGGAAGAAACATTCAAGGTCATTCTGTAACATCAATTTAAGCGGAACAGTTTAATATGAAACGCTTCGGTATTACGTGCATTACATTCACATAATAATACTGAATTCAAAGTAAATAATATACGAGTACATGAACGAGCAGATGAGTGAGAAATTCTCAAGTTGATGGATGTCATCCATATTCACACAAAATATGTAGTAATTGTATCAAATGCTTGCAGTTATTTTATGTTTGTTAGATATTTATTCAAAATTTCATAGGATCTCAATTCCACACTGGAAAGGCTGGATTATTACTCAAGCTTTGAAAATTTTTTGATACCGAGCAATTTTTTTCATTAATTCATAAATTGCATTGACATCGATAATTTTCTGTTTCATCTTTTAATAAGGTAATTAATTTTCAGCCCAATACAAAGTATTTGATCAGAGTAAGTAAACTTTCTCAAAATATAAAACACCCTGTATCATTATCAATCATGAACCTAACCTCATCGAAAAAAGGCGGATGTACAGAATTTGAATTGTTTTTATAACGACAAGCTCGCGTTTAGTGTTCACTAAACTACATTGCGAAGTTAATTCCCTCTTCATGCCAAGAATAATTGTACGATGTACATCTGTAAATATAGTAATTATCTCAATTTTGAGCGTGACAAGGCCAAGGTGACGGAAGAAAACGCGACTTTACAACTTCATTCACCTCGCTTACACTTGAATTAAATATTCTAGTTTTACTTTACTTACACCAATACATTCCGGCAGAGGTATTTATTTCAATTTGAATTAAAATTATGAAGTGACACCTGATTTGGGCATCCAAAATGCAAAATAATTCTGTGTGAAATTTCATGTCGTTGATTTGTTTGAATTTCTAAACTTATGGGAAGGAGGGTTAAGACCTATTTATATATGTATTATTGAAGTTTTTTAAATCAACTTTCACCTATTGTAATGATTTTTACAAAAATATAAATTTTTTAAAATTGTTGAGGGGTCGTACAAAATGAACTGAAAAGTCGGTTCTCTAACGCAATTTGCGTGAAAGTTTAATTCCATAAGTTTTCATTTTCCAGTACATATTTTGCTTCTATCCTTCAGTGACCCTAGATTGCAGAGACAGAAACTTTCGTGTCAAATATGTCATCTTTCTGATGTACGAGATTTTGTTGCGACATGCTGTCAGTTTTCGTCGCAAAAAACTATCCATTTTTTTACAACTTTGAATTTTTCTTGTTCTTAATAAAACAAAATAAAAAATAATAAAACAAGGTCCGGAGGACCTGGAAAAGGGGATCACGATCTTTTTCTTTCTTTCTTTTTTTTTTTGTTGAAAAACAGGAAAAAAACATCGCTAAAAAGTCCTAAGTAATTCCAAAACAGTCATTCGGGAGTTAGCACTAAATCAAAAGATTAAAAAAAATGATAATAATAATAAATAAACGAAAAAGTAAGACATCTGGTTGTAAAACATCTTACGCGAAACGTATTTTTTGACCTGACGTAAAAGGTTCCCTTTCAAATGAAAAAAAGTACACAATACACTGGTTTTTTTTGACAAGTAAAAGGTGCCGACTCCACTTTCTCCTGGACAATAGGATGGTTTGGAAGCTACAGGCTTAAAAAAACAGAACCTAAAATGAAAAATAAAAAAACAAAACCAATCGAAATGTAAGGCTATTTCGAACAGAAGGGGTGGGCCAATCAGAAGTTACAGTTTTGGCAAATGCGTATTTGGGGGTGGTGAGAAAAAGAAACGAAAAAGATTGAGATCGAAGATGAAATTATTTTGGTTTTTACTTGTTTTAGTGATCGAAAACGTATACATGCGAGAAACTTTGCAGCAATTTTCGGATTTTTCGTGTTCGTTTCATCATGTGCATGTGCATCAAGAATTCGAAGAGTTTATTGGCAGTGGTATGTTATTAAGGATTGAAATAGGTAATATCTTACGTACGTGTAGCTAAGCTTTTTCTAGATTTATTTGGGGAGGAGAGAAAGGAAAAAAACTACAAAACTAAAAGTGACCAATGCGAAATTTTGAATAAAATCGATTTTTCATAATCAGACATCCCAACGATATTTTTCAAATACCTAAGTTCGAGTGTTTTTTCAATCACTGGCGTACTCGTAGGAGGTCAGCCATCTGTTCTGTTTCAGTAAAATTTTCTTTGAAAAAAAAAACAGATTTTACAAAATTATGATGACATGATGTGATACCTAATATGAAGTTCCCACTTAAAATCTGTGAATTAAACTGACTAATTTATTTATTGAATGACGTCATTGCATTATTTTTTTTATCGGATGATGTGTCATCGTTGACGAAACAATAAGACCACTTGAAAGAAAGAAAAATATTGAATGTTGGTCTAATCCATCGGAAAGTAAATGTTAGATCTGTGCAATATGAAATTCATTATACGAGTAGCATCGCTACGTGTTTTGTAATTTGTACGTTTGATTTGAACGAATCGAGGAAATTGGGAAGATTATTACAACACGTGATGTTTTTCAGATCTAAATATTGATCATAAAATCCAAACCACTAATTTATCATTTCGTAATTAAATTTAGTCCTAATTTGATCGATCAATTTCATCGACAGACGAATGATAAGATTTTCTTATCTTCTGCTAAACGCGACGTAATAATATCTCATCATTGAATTATACAGAGATAATGTGATTTTCGATGAATTCGGTGGCTTGATTGCGAGCAAAATAAAATAACCCTAAATCGTTGAAAATAGTTTATCTCACTAATTGGATAAATTATTTTTCGTTAAACGTTAACGAGGGAGAAAAACACTGGTCTGCACTTTGCAGTTTATTTTGTACCTGTCTAATCTACCTTCCTATTATCGAGCGCGAGCGATCAGCGAGAAGATAATGTAAACATCTATCTAAAAATGAAGCAGATAAATGATCTACGTACTTATAGCAGGGACGATTTTTAACGAATTCGTTTACAACAGATGTGCCCAAATGAAAAAAGCATAGGTGCCACGACGTTTTTCAGGAAACTAGAACCCTTCCCCCACTCGAATGACGCCAAATTTCACCCAAACATTTCAATTTCAAACTTACTCGATCATTCAGGCGAGACAATTTTCAAAAATGTTATAGGTAAAGTAAAATAATCAAACATGTAGATTATTGAGGTGAGAAGTCGAAAAAAAATCATCCATTTCGAATTTGCTATCATACACGGGAATTATTACAGCTGGTATATTTAGGTTCAGGTAATACCTAGCTGTTTTATCGCAATAGGTAGGTAGAGGTACTCTGCGTAACCAATTTGCTCGGAGTAAATATAAACACCACACAAATAGATAAAATTATTGCTCGTAAAATGAAGAAAAACTGTAATTAAGCAAACCGAGTTACGAAAATATCACTCATTGTACATTGTATCTTTATAAAATTTTGCAAAAAGATAGGTAGGTATGTAGTACATATTAAAAGCAAGTTAAGAATTTTGAAATTTTATTATGAAATTCAATCAGAAAATCAAACACTTTGGAAAATCGAAAAACTTCAATAGAGTAGCAATACCTGACAATTTTTTCAGGATTTCTAATAAATAAATTTAGATCAATCTACATGAAAAAATGTTCTTCAGTCAATTACGAGTTAATTGTATCAATGATAAAAATTATTATATTTTAACACAGTCTCTATAGTCTTGTCACAATAAATTATACAGTTCTTTTTAAATTCATCGCGAATGTTTAGTATCTGAATCTGGGTCCGCATGTTCATGTTCACATAAACACATGTGGTATGTGGTTGTTATTTTCCTGATGACTCGACAAATCTACAACGTTACAACCCTAATCACCGCGATTTGCCAGAAAGTCTAGAAAAAAGAAGCAATAAATCTCGTAATTTTTACAAGTAAACATAAATCAGATGAACACGTGTTTTCTCTAAACGTTGCATTAACGAACGCAATTACCAAAATTATCTTAATCCGTATTAATCTGGTAAATTTATGAATACGATAGTCGTCGTTACATAAGTGAAAATTCACCGAATAATTCGAGACAATAATTCTATAATTACACACACATAATACCTTCTCGAGGAGCTGTGTTTTCCTCATTGCTTCATGAATCATGAAGGTGAAAAAATTAAATACCTACGTATTCTCATCAGTCATCATCGAATCACATTTAAAAAAAAAAAAGAAAGTGAAAATTGTAACGTACCTAAACTTGGGACAGTTGGGACAGAGAATTGTGTTGTTGTTGTTTTTTTCTTAAAAAGGAAAAGTAAATCGAATAAGTACGTCAACATTAGGTAGATACATATACATACATTATTTGGAGGGTTAATGGCAATTAAAATAATACATCGTGAGATCACCAAGACCAACGACTATCTCCAGGAAAATTAGCGAGTTCGTGAACTTTCGTATTTTTCGCAGAATTGCGGTTTTCGAGCCAACAATTAATCAACTTTTTACGACGTTATCCAAGGACACGATAGGGTAGCTCGAAAAATATCTTAAAAAGTTGATTAATTATTCCATTCAGTTTCTGACAATCAGAAAATACAAAACCTACCAAATTCAAATTTCAAAATCTACCAAGTATGTATAAATTAATTTCTAAATTTTGATAAAATGTTTACAATTGTGAAAGATCAACAAAAACAACCTATTGCAATATTCTACACGGAGTTACGGACATACTATTACACCCATAAACTTGGTCCAAATTTAAACCAATTTGAATGCAGTCGTAAAAATAAACCAATAAAAATTTTACACACTGTAAAAATCGAATGGCACAAAATTTCATCATATGCTTTGAAAAATGCGACGTGTACATATATTCCTCTTGTAGTATATTTACGAGTAAGTAGCATAAGAGGTACCTCTACCTACCTATACCTATTGTGAAAATCTTCTTATGCGAATTGATCGGATTTGCGAACTTGAATATTTGCGACAGAAATGATTACCAAAAGCTTTGCGAGTCATTCATATTTTCAATATGGTCAAAATTTTTAATATTTACGTTACCATAGAAATAAACCAACACGTGTGCGACGATTCATTTATACAATTATTATCATTGAATACCTAGCTAAGGACGTACTTAGGTCGAAACGTCGTTGATTGATAGCTGGATAGAAATTTAAGTAATTCGAAAACTCTGTAACAAAAAGCTCAAAGCTCGCTTCGGAATCATTCGACACCCCCCAAAACCTTTCCCAAATTATTTGTACACACGAAAAATATGTATATCATTTTATCAATTGTTACCATCGACACGTTGACGCTCGATGAAGTAATTTTTCCTTTTCTATTTTCGTACATGGACGACATTTGATTAATATTGACTTTAATATATTTTTTTTGACGATTGAAATTTTGATAAGGTTTTGCTATACAACCAACACCAAGCTTTCGAATAATCATCAAAGGTGAATGGAACCTATACGTTTGTGTATAACCAATCGACAATATTTTATACTCTATTCGGTTTATTAACTGCGTATGTTGAAATATGAGGAACCACCCCTGTTTGATTACAACGACATGAGGGACTTTAATAAAAGCACGGTTTTTTTCTTCATTACGTGCTACGCGTAATTTCTATTTCATGTAAAAACCGAAAAATGTTACGATTATTTGAAGGGGTTGTAATGCGATGAAATTGTTCGGTTCCGTTCGTGATAGAAAATATATCTCAATTTATCGATGTCATCTCTAATTCTGGCAGGTTTTTCACCCTTTGTTAATACCTACGTTCAATTTTCAATAGATATAGCCACGCCACGTGGTATTGAAATATAACACTTTCCCCAGGAAGGGAGGGTTTTTAAAATACAGACTTGCAAAAAATAATCCCCTGAATAGCTTTCAACGAGCAGCTTTTGACGTCTCTTTTCTCGGGTAATCTTAAATTTTTCTCCCATTTTTTTTTTTTACTCAAAGGATAGATTTTACGTATTTCAATTTTATCAAATTCCATTCAAACTATCCAGTTAACAGTAGGTTGCCCAGTATTCATGTCTCATCGTATGGTAAAATTTTCTGGTAACGACAGGCGCCTTCATAATCTCACAGCAGGTGCAGGCAAAAAAAAATTCTTAGTTAATCATTCAGTTTGTGGTATCATTTCCTGTTAACAACGGGTGCCCTTAGATTTGAAAAAAGAGTTCGAATTTTCATTGACTGAAATGTCAAATGTCTCTTTCAATTTTTAGTGGGTGCTTAAGGTGAGGGTTTGAGATAGGTGATGAAATGTAGTCTGAATTTGGTATTTATAAAGAGATGGTTGTAACGTAAGCTTCAGTTCAATTTAATATTTTTGCATACAGCGGATTTGTGTAGCGCTTTTGTGTTATAGTGTTTCATTTCAAATCAAGAATTATGTATCTACCTACCTTCTTATAATTTTTGAATCCAGTGTATTTGTGTAGACAGTGCTTTATTTGAATCGAGAATTATCAATTCACTTCTTAATTGTAAGGTAAAGGTGAGTACTTGAATTTTTGCAATTCGATCTAAAAATGGAACTTGATTGAAACTTGTATAGGCACAATTTTAGAAAAACGTAGGACTTTTTGGTAATTAAGATTTTTTGGCAATATTTGAAAAAGAATGAGACTTTTTGGAATTTTTTACAAAAAAAAGCATAATTTTAAACGGATTTTGGCAAAAAAAAAATGAGACTTGGACAATTTAGGCAGAAAGTGAGAATTTTCGCTACTTTTGACAAAAAAAAAAGAATACTTCGGCAATATTTTCAGGACGACAACACCTTATCCAGCCTATATGCCATCATATTCAGTCCACCGTTGTTCAAATTCTTCAAATAATATAACTAATTTATACCAAACAGATTTTAATCTGGATTCGTCAGCATTTTCTACAGCAATCGTAGCCAAAAATTGATGACAAATGAGAAATAATCGTTATAATAAAAAAAATAAAGTTAATAATGGATTCGACAGTTGGCACTTTTTAGGAATTGTTAACAATTTAAGGGTATCATTTCAACACTATAGATTAACGAAAAAAAGATACATAGATTGCTATTCAGTCAGTACTGTGATACGTGTTCGTGATATTCGATTAATAAGACAGTGCTAAATTCGTATTTTTTAATTTTTTTTATCATTATCTAGAAGCAAAATACCATACTAACATTGCTGGTATGAACCAATTTTTCTGATAAGTATTAACGTACGTGTTTACTGTTTGTTTCAATAATCATTACTGTATTTTTTAATATTAAGGCGGATAAGATCATCCATAAGCAAACATCTGCTCTAAACAACGAACCACAACTCACACCCGCTCAATCGATAGATAATTAATTTTCGTTTTAATAATAACTTGAACTGAGTAGATAGTACAGTACGAGTAACATCGTATTGTGAGGTAATGTACCTACCTATAGACCCTAACATTTCAGTAACAGAAGCTTAATAAGTGTCGATGAAAAATGAAAGTAGGTACTGGTTAGGCATTTACATGCTCGTACTACACCCAGGTACTTTCTGCCTAAAAGGATTCAAAGGCAGTAAAATTCAACTATTAGATTGCATTTTTTACTCAATTTTCTACATTTAGTACCTGTAATACCTATTACGTTTATTCAATTATATGTCATTAACGCACGATACAATTTTGCTATTACCTTTAGGTAACATTGGGAAAAAAAAATCAGACAGTAATAGGTACCTACTACCTACCATGGCATTTTTACATCTTTTATTATAAACTACTAAGCTAAAGTATTATTAGAAATCGACCATAAAAACTTAAAACTTGGGCACGTTGATTTTACAATTACGAACAATAGTTGCCTAAATTGCATTCATAGGTACAATACATGTACAAAGTGTAGCAGTAAATCACAACCAAACCGCTACAAAAAGCAATAAAAATATCGACATGAGCCAAACATCACTTTCAGACATCTTATCATTTATATCAGTTTACCTATCTTGATTTGCTTATATTCAACATCGTAGCACCCTAACTCAGCCAAACAATTTCAAAATCTCATGTACCTAACTACCAAAATAAAAGAATAGAGTGAAAATTCCAATTTACGATCATTTTTTGGGTCTTTGCAAAGGTAACCAATTTTAATTCATTTTTATGACCGCTAGTGCCACACGCACCAATGAGCAATATAGCTACTAAACAACTTTACGTGTTACCTACATCTGCTATTCTATTCTATCTGCTGACTGCGTCTGCTTCTTTATAGTTAATTTTGTCCCTCGTTTTCAAAATCATCCCTAAATCTAGACCACTTCGATTTTAGGAGAATTCTCTCGCTGGATAAATTATCATTCCAGTTATCCAAGTGATGCTGTAAACGTCTCGTGTATGTTGACTCAGTTCTTAATTTCGTATGCGCGTATAGCGAATAATACTCACAATCAGATATATTTTGTGTCATATACCTAACTGATTGGATTATTGGGCTTTGATTTTTACTCGTTTCAATTTTCAATTCGAATATCGCGAGTGGGCCCAACGCGTAATATAATTTTCTCAAAATGCTGTCATCAGCGAAAAAAAATCGATGCTCTTTTTGGGTGAGTATGTTTTTAGCTATTTTCTATTTTTTGGCGGAAAGGAAGGGGGTCAGGTTTCAAGTTTGATTATAAAATGAAGTTTAGTGAATAGGTAAGGTACTCGATATGAATTATTTTCATCTTAAATAAAAATCTGACCTTTGTATAATTAGATAAAATTTCTGTCACGTATCAATGATTGCATCATGACTTTAAAACTCATTTGAATCATCAATGATCAATGATCCATAATTATTATTTATTATCTTTTATCAGGTAGGTACAAATGAATCATTCGCTGCCCGATTCGGTTCAACTTTTTTTTTTCCAAATTTGAATTCAAGGGAATACTTATTCATCATCATTTATCTGGTAGGTACAAATGAATCATTCGCTGCCAGATTCTGTTCAACTTTTTTTTTTTCAAAGGAGGAGTATCGATAAGGACATTTTTTGGCACCAGACAGTTATCGACTGAACAACTCTTAAAATGTTGTAATGAATGCCCCAAATATGTACAAATCCGTGGTTAGTTAACCCAAAATGACCATTTTTTGGGCTCCAGGGGTCCCCAAAGTTGCGAATAAAAAAATAATTTTTGGAACCACTGAGTATTATTTTCAAAAACTTTTTCAACATAAAATATCTGTTTGAACCCGTCAAACATTATACGAGGCAATTTTTCCATTTTCGACCCTCGGGCTCAAAAATCCAAACTTCTAATTTTTTGTAATTTGGATTTTTTGGGAACCCCTGGATAGCTGGAAACCTGCGATTTGCGCCAAACGTAACGTTTTGAGGCATATATTCAATAATCTAGATGAAAAAGTTGAATTAAGCTCCCTGTATATTCGTAATTTTGAACCCATTTTTTTAGAGCCCCCCACTTTGGGCACACCTGAAAAAGGCGATTAAGCATATTTTTTCAAATAAATTGAAGAATTTACATTTGGAACACACTAGCAAGAGCTCGATAATTTTTCACTCGATTTTACCAGTAACTTTCAAAATTGAGCTTTTTTGGGCCAAATTCTGAGATTTTATTTCGTTAAAATCATGAAAACGTGATTATATTTTATTTTAACGTTTTTTCGAAGAGTAAATTTCAGAGGAGATTTTCTACCTTGGTCAGTTAATCAGCGCGAAAGGAGTCAACACATAAGAATATCCCCCCCCCCTAATTTCTCCAATTTATTTATTTTTTCAACTAAAAAATAAAAAATTATCATTTGAGGAAATTATTTGAAAAACTGTACTTTGTTACAATTTTAGAAATGTTTTCAGTTTTCCACATGCATGGGAAAAAAACTTTTTAAACGGATTTTTTCAAATGAAAAAATTGAAAATATCTCACGATTTTCCCATCCTATAAAATATAACTTTGATCTCACCGTCAATAGGAAAATTTTCGATAAAAAAATCAGGAATTCCATTCAAATTGAACAATAACACGGATAGCTAAAAATAGGTACTTACATTGTGATTGAGTGAAAATTTACAACTTTTCGAAATTCATCCCGAAGACGATGGGGTTTGAATCGACCACGAAATCATGGTCTTTATAAATTGAGAGGGAGAGGGAAACAAAAAAGATCGAGATTTTCATGATAATGTGTCTCTTCATTATTTTTTCAAAAGTTTCGTTGCCAACACAAAATCATGTTTGTCAAGGTAAGAATTTTTCATGTTTCATTTTCAGTTGATGTAAACTGCGAAAACAAATTAAAATTACCAATTTTTTGTTCAGGACCCTTAACTCCAACAACTACCTCTCATTGCATTGTATCGATGTTGCATCACAAAATCAAGAAATTAATCCTCTTTTTAACTTTTTTACTCAGAAACCATTCCCATGCCTCCCATTAAATAATCTATATTAGCTATACGTCTTATCAGACAAGTTCAAACTTCATGTGTCAACTTTAACCATGACGTTGAAAAAAAAACCAAATAGGCGAGTAAATGGAAAAACAAACAAACTCTTCGTCAATGAAAAAAAAAACAATAACTTGACTCAGTTTGCAAAATACTTCTGGAATTTTTAGTCAAAAATAGCATAGGAGTATAAACTTAAGAACCTCTTAATTTTAAGGTCTGAAATTTTGGCAATCAAAGTACGAGTATCTTGATAGTAACTACTTACTGCCGGAGTTTCGCCTCTTTCGCTCTATGTAAAAGGCGATTTCACCATACTTCATCCTCCTACATATATGCTCAATTGTCACATAAAAAAAATAACGAATTACAATATTTTTCTGTTTTAAATAGCATGATATGTATTATTTTCATGCCAAAACTTAGTAGTAAACTTTATTCTATCGAAGAAAATGAATTTTGATGGGGTTCTTGGATATATTATATTTTTAGAATATCACATCACAACAGGGATTATTGACATGAATATAACGTGTCACGTGTCCTTATTCATCATCGAGCTTACGACGTATTTTAAAATGAATTATCACAATATTCGATTAAGTGATATGTAGGTAGGTGTGTATTTTACCCCCACAGGCAGCGATGTGACAACAGTCATTCTGCATTATACGTTTACGTATGATGAGATACATACGAACACGTATATGTAGTATCATTACGTTGATAAAAAAACATTTCGTAATCTTAAGCTGTGCATATCATTTAAAACAAAAAAATTCTACGCTATAAACCCAATTAAAATGACAAACTATACCACCTACACTCGATGACAATCTCGTTGTCGAAGCAACTAATCTAAAAATAATTTTGAAATATTTTTTTTTTCGCCGAAAAGCCTTGAAAATTAGATAGTATGTATGTACTTGGAGTAAATAGAGGTTTCTTACTCCACCATTCCTTATTACATATTCGTGAGCTATTCGTAATTTATTTCGATATAAAGATATTTCAAATGACTTCACCGTGTATAACTTACATACGTGTGCATATTTCGCACAAGGAGGAAATACTCAAGTATACAGTAAGTTTACGTACGCACAGTGTGATATACGTTGACTTCTTGTTACAAGAAACCGGTTGCCACGCACACGTTGGAACTTTATAACGGATTTTACGTAAATTAAAATATTATTATAATCGCACAGAGGAAAACAAAATTCTTGCATTATTTTCAGCGGGATATTTTCCGTTTGTGCAGTTGTTTTTTATTCGAGATGATAATTAAATCGAGATGATTAATGATTGAAATGCACTTCGAAGGCTATCAAATAAATTTTTTTCAAATACCTAATTTCAAAAAAAAAATTTCTGTGTTGTTTATACGCGTGAACATTTCAAAAAAAAAACGTAACGGGGTCATCTCAATCTTGTACAGATTTATTTCGATTAGAATATTCAATAAACGATCGTATTACTTAAGCCTCCGCCCCATCCACTCATCAGATTAAAAAGAAATGACCTCGTTCAACATTTCAATTCAAACGTTGTGTTGGACAAAACAAAACACAGGTCCAGGTCACACCTACAGCCTACAACACTGACTCTTAAGACTTTATTTCAATGGTGAGAACGGAAGTTTCCGGTAAAAATGCTATTGATGAGATTACATTTCTTACGATAAAAAAATTAAGAGTTTAGCAGGAAGTAACTGTACGTAGCTTTTAATTCGAGAATCAAGTTAGTGCCCCATTTAAGAAAAATTACACATGCTCGCGAAACTCATTATAAAAAAGTTCAACGTTCAAAAGTACGAGTATAATATACGAATAAGTATAGGCATATCGAAGAAGTTTGATCGAATGCCAATTTTATTATTCAATTCATACACCATCTCATATGATAAGTGGAAATAATCCCATTAATTTTAACATTGTAACTATACGACTAGACCGTATGATTATGGAATCATTGTTACTTCGAACGAATAACGACAGCTTGAGGTTTTATTCCAAGCACGATATATCAAAATAGATCGTTGTTGTTACTTACATAGTTTAATGTTACCTATTTATAAAATATCTTTCGTAACATACTTCAAAAATATTTTTAGAGAATCAAATTGATCAATGGCGGTCAAGTTTCGTTTGAAAATATACACATACGATTGAAAGATTCTTCCTCCCTTCCCCTCCGGCCTTCATTATGTGACTGAGTCGTAATTTTTGTACCCATATTTACCTAATGAGTAAATCATTGACAAAAAAAAAGGTACTTAGGGTATTATGGATTTACATATAAAACGTTCGGTTACATTTAAAAACATATCATTTTCATTGCTCAGAATTTTTATTGAAAAAAAAAGACTTGTATTACGGTTAGTGAATGGTAAAAATCGAGTCAGATGGATGGAATTACTACCACGTTTATTCAGAATTCAAATGTTCAAACACAATAAATTGTGCTATCTCGTATTCACTTTTCGGAAAGAAGATCAAACCGTTCACCCTTTTTAGGTACCCCTATTTTTCACTTCATTACGTAAATTCAAGTTACGTTTTATTCGCGTTATACGTTCGACTGATCCGCAGAATTTATTATCTTATTCGTTTACATTGATAATGAGTCATACTCGATAGCTTCCAACGATTATTGCTGTACATATGCTCGGAAAATCCGTCAATCGCATTAAAACAGACGATGCACTCACCCAGCCCCTCCTGACAACAATACAATAATTGTATTCAGTGGCGCCCACGTAGGTATTGCGCTATTGCGGCTGCAATAGGGGCCCTTGCAATGTTGGGGCCCCCAGTAGAATTTGAGGCCCCTCATGTTAAAGTTTGGTAGACAAAAAATATATTTAGAACAAAAAAAAAAAGAAATAACCACAACACAATGAGTGTCGTACAGTACCATTATTAATGCAACAATACAACATTATTCATTTCATATGTACATCTACATAATTACCTACATATTTTATTCGTTGAGTATTTGCCTATGTGTTCAACAGAGTTCGCTGATGCTATATGCTCAAGTGAGCCCCAAAAGAAATGAGTTCTCTGGGTGGATAATGCGCCCTCTAGTGAAAAGAGGCCCCTTTTGAGCTATGAATTTTTAATGCATAGTAAATCAAGATTAAAAAAATGGATCCTTCAGGCCCTAATTTTTGCGATTTCTCTGTAAATTTTTGTGAACCAAGTAGGCATGTCGTCGGTAACGCGTTTGATACTGATTTTGTGACTTTTGAAAATTTAAAATTGACCACTTTTGATGATCTGTGGAAAATTTGGAATTTTCCGGCAAAATTGTTGATTTACTGACTAAACCACCAGGCAATCTATCCTCAAAATTCTTATTTTTTTCAAAAGCTTTTGCCCTCGCTTTGCTCGGGCTCATTTGTTTTTTCTATTTTTGAAATTGTTCATTATTGTGCTTGGAATGTATTTTCGTTCAAACTTTCCAAAATTCCAGTGATGGAAAAACTGACTTTTCACTTCAAAATTACTGCTGTTTTTCTTCTTGAAAGTATAAATTTTGAAAAGCTTTTGCCATGGTTTCACTCGGGTCAATTTGATTCTCCTTTTTACGTTTAAAATTTCAAGAAACCATTGATAAAATTTAGAAAAAGAAGAGATCAAAAAAACTGAATGCTTGCATCAAAATTGATGTTGTTCAACTTTTCGAACTACAAATTCTCCATAGTATTTGCCCTCGCTTCGCTCGGGCGAATTTGGTTCTTTTCTGCAGAATTACAATTTCAAGAAACCCAAGTGTATGAATGAATTTGAAAAATGTTGAAATAAAAAAAAAACGAATTTTTTCATTAAAATTGATGATGTTCTACTTTTCAAATCACAAACTTTTCAAAACTTTGTCCTTGCTTCGCTTGGGTCATTTATGATACTGCTTTCAATAATAGTAAGAATATGAAAATTAAGCAGAAAAATTCCAGAAATACTCATAATACTCAAATTGAATATTGCGTCAAAATTACAATTTTTTGTTGGCAAAAGAACGATGCACCCTCACCCTCCCGAATAGCATGACTTGTCCTATACTCTCATTTCGAATCACAGATTTTCTCTGCGCGTCCCTGAAGACAGAAAGTTGTTGATAAAAGCTTGGAAATTTTTGGGCAAAGTTGGGAGGGTTGGAAATAAGTCGTGTATGCTGAAAAAATCTAAGAATGACCAAAAACCATAGATTTTTACTTCTTGAATTATTAATTTTCGAAGGCTTTTGCCTCGCTTCGCTCGGGCCAGATCGTTTTTTTCCTTTCTTTGACCAAAGTTTGAGAGAAGAAATATTCACTTCTCACATCAAAAGTAATGTTGTTTTATACTTGGAATTTTCCAAAAAAAAATCCAATGTACATATTTCAATCAGAACTTCCAGAAAGTCCCAAATTTCGATAAAATGCCAAAAAATGTCCTATTTTTCGCCGAAAATTAAAAATTTATTCTTTATAAAAATGTAAAAATTATGTCCTCAGAAAAAAATTGTGAATTTTCGAGAGCTTTAGTCCTCACCTCGCTCGGGCCTTATTCATATTTTTAAGAATATTATAATTTCCTAAAAACTAAAAATGCTTAATCATGAAAACCAGTTTTTTTGCATTATCAAGAATATCCAAGAATGATGTTAGGTATTCACGTTTCGAATCATCATTTTCCTGTTCTTTTCTCCGACCAAAGTTGGAGGTATAGAATGTAACTTCTCACGTTGAAAATGATGTTGTTTTACTTTAAAAATTATCAATTTTCGAAAGCTTTTGCCCTCGCTTCGCTCGGGCCTTTACCTATTTCTGTTTTTGAACACATTGTAATTTCCTGTAAACTATTGTTGAAATTTTTAAATGTTGAAGCTACAAAAATCAACTTTTTGCATCAGTTATTTTACTTTTAGAATAATCAATTTTTTCATCACTTTGCCCTCGCAAATTCAAGTTCTGCTTTGTACACAATTATTTCAAAAATTTTCAAGAATGGAAATTCAACTTCAGAAATTTAATAAACGTAACCAAATCAATACAGGGCTCTAAAAAAGAATGGAAATTGAGAAATTTGAATTTAGGAGATAGTTTTAGACAAGATACAACTCATCCAAATTTCCCATAAAAAATTGCACAATTAAGTATACCCATGGCAATCATTAGGCTTTTTCTGAAAAAATGGAGGCCCTCCTGAAAAAAATTTTGGGGCCCTCACGAAATTTCTGCAATACCACTTTTGCAACCTCTGGGCGCCACTGAATTTGTATTTTTCCTCATATCCTACCACTCATCTGTTCGATGGCTTTCGATTTCTCTTCCTGTACCTTTCGTTTTCATTTTGTCAACCCACGTGAATAAATTAAAATTGAATCTTAGTAAGTGTAATTAAAAGTTTCGTATCTATAAATCATCGATTGAACAAAACAATTCTGCCCAACGTCTTATAAGCTGATTCATTCGGTTTTGTAGAAAGAAATCATAATCGAACATTTTCCTTTTGACATCAAGTATATAAATAACAATCCATAATAATTTAAATTCTATGTACAATTGTACAAAATATAATCATCTGAATAAAATTGAAGTTTGATCGTTGGATTAATAAAAAATCTGATGATTAAAATTTCACGTAGGAATATAATGACGCAGAATTATTTTTTAGTAAACAGTACATTCATTTTGGGTTGAAAGTTATCTAGAAAAAATCATAGCTTCAAATGTTTCTCGAAAGGGAAGATTATGCGTCCTCAAAGAGGAAAAATTTCGCAAGTTGAGATTCTGCGTCATTGCCATAAAAGTCCAATACCATTTATAGGGTTCTACTGAGCGGTCAACATTTTTCAAATCGCTTTTACTTTTGGGTAAATTCGTGTTTTGAAATTTTTCTCATAAAATATTTCGCATTAATTAAGCCAAAACATCGAAAGAATCATTTCTGAAACGGGGAAATATTTTGGAAAGCAGTTGTTTCAATTTTTTGTTTATTATACTTACTGCCAATTTCAAAAAATCGAGAAAAATAGCCAAATACTTCATTTTTTCCGGTTTTCAAAATTGGCAAAATGACCAAAAAATTGAAACCACTCATCTTTCCAGTTTCAGAAATGATCTTTCGAATGAGAAATATATTTTGATGAGAAGGAAATTTTTTTTCAAAAGTGTGAATTTACCCAAAAATTAAACGAATTGTAAATTTTTAACCGCTCAGTAGAATTCAAAAAGGATTTTGGATTTTGGCGTAAAATTTCCATTTTGTTTGGAAAAAAAATGGAACGAAAAACCACTTGAGAATCAGATTCAAATAATATCTATCCCTGTAATTTCACATTCGGTTTAAAAAACTGTTATGTCAATAATACGAACAAGTTTTAAAATGGGATTCGTCACCTTGACCTTCTTTTAGGAATTTTCAAGATACAATATTATGAAGGGAATTCATGAAAAATGATACTTTTAGGACCTCTAAATTCTTGGTGGTAAGTGGCGTGAGTAAAACTCTGTTACATGAGCCATTCAATCCTCTATGTACGATAAAAATTTATAAAGATATCAAAGAATCTCATCTTTTTCATACAGAATACGGAAGGGAAAAAATTTTATTACTTGAAAAATTAATCCCTCTAATGAAAAATTCAGCTCAACTTACGTTAGATATTATAAAGCTTGATTACAATTTTACGCAAAATGAATGTAACTACCTACTATCTATGATTAAAATGATTACAGCTATTTCTATTAGCGTCAAAACATGGTGGGACAATGTTGTCTATAAAATTGCATTTGATAAATATGTATCACACGCTTACGTGCATGTATCTCTCAACTTGGTCATTTTCTCGCTATTTTGTAAATGCTTAAACCATAAATTTTACTAACAACTTCATTTTAACAAATTAAACTCGAAAACGTACAGATGAACTTTGGAAGAACGCTGGAAACACGCGATAATCATCAACATAATGTATTACGTAGTTATAGATTTTTTTGCACAGAAAATTATTTTAGGAGGAAAAATTTCGCAAAAGTGTTTTCCAAAGTCTAAAGTTGCGAGCCACAAAAGTAGGTATTTTTAACCATCGGATATCTCAAAGCAAATATAATAGCGCTAATTGGCTAAAACAAGATTAAAACGTAGGAAGTTCTATAGGTATTGGCTTGACCCCAATACTGCATTACCATTTGGAAAAAAGGTATTCTAGCCACGACTTACGTAACCGATTCGAGTAGGTGTATATTTCATTTCAATGAGAAAAAAGCAAGTAAAATCGATAATTTATAAACAAATGTTTTAAAATATTTTTTCAAAACAAAAAAAAAATACAAATTTTAATCTCGTTCTGCGAATAAATACCACTTTTGAATTCGTCATCCGAGAATAAAAAATCCGTTAGTTGAATTATTGAGATAACTGAGATAAATGCGCATTCCTGCTCGAGATATCCGAATACCATTTCAAATAATATCAAAATTCTATAAAATGGAATAAAAAACGACGAATTTTTATCTAATTTTTGATAAAACTTGTGACGTGGGACAGGGACACTCACTTATGCATGTTGAATGCTAAGCCATGCTGATGGATTCTGGAATTCAAAGCAGTGTGTTTTTTAGTACCTTTCACAGTGCAGCTTTGATTCGTTTTTTTTCGCGAGTGCATTGTCGTGAATAATCTCAAACCAATGAGGATTTCCTAGTACACTAATTTTATTTCATAGCAAAATTATCTATTAATCTCAGTATCTCTTCTTGTTCGGTTAAAAAGATTTTAAATAAGTATGCACACAATGAAGTGCGGATTCACGTCACTTGAATATTCCTCTTGGGTAAGTTGCATTATTTCACTTGAGAATGTTTTTAAGCCTGGTGTAAAATTTATAAATCCCCGATGAATAATTATATTTTATTTTTTCTGGGGAACTGAGGGGCGGGGGGTATATGCTTATTGCTTACACCACCGGGAGAAAACATGTCTCATTTTTTCATTGTTGAAGGCATGAAGGCACTAATGTACAAATTTCTAGACATTTCATCGCTTTAATACAGTTTCTTTACTTTTTCTCGAGATAACGATGGTTCAAGGAAGAATACTTGACATATGATTTCAGAATAGTTCCTCTAATCGACTAATTTCGTGACAAAATTTTCCTCGAAAAGAAATTATCACTCTTATTAGAGGTCGTTTCAAATTGCAATAAAAAATGGCTAAAGAGGTAATAAAATAACTCTACGAAAACACACGCTTATTTGTTGCACTCGATGGTTAGCTTAAACCAATACACTGCGAATGTTTACCACGGATGTGTCATCGTGTTTGGTTGCTCTTTGCGCTCTTCTGTCAAGGTGAACTTTATTACCAAACGATACTTAGTCGGCGATACACTTTACGTGCTGATTATTGCTATAAAAAACCTTGAATGCTGTACCATTTAGCTCACAGGCCAGCTATAAGCTCCATGAGATGATATAGAAATGGACTGAGGCCTATTTTTAGGAAATTATGCGTATATATTTACTGATTATTAATGCTATATTATATTGGAAATGATGACAAAACATCATTACGTATTTGATTCACTGCATGGATCTTTGTCCCTATACTCGCAGTCAAATTCGCCAATACTGAGGATTGAGAGGAAAAAAAATCATGGACTAAATATTCCTAACGTCAAAAACAAAATTATAACGAATGTAATACAACTTTTACTCGCACACAACAAGTTGATAATTAATTAAAGGATGCTAAATTCAAGGAGCAATAGAGTAACTGGTTAACGCCGCTTAGTCTTACGTGTTTATTCCGCTCACCACCTACTTCTAATTCTTGAACAAATAAACGCTTCGATTTGATCATCAAAGCGAAACACACACGTCTCAAAGTCACACATGAACGCTTTTTTATTACATCACATGACGGAATAGAATAGCGAAGCATTTTTTTTTTTTTGGTAAAAACACAAAACCCGCAAGATTTTTCCGAAAAGGCTTCCTTTTCAAATCGATTTAAACAGCGAGTAGTATAGTAATTATTGAAAATTTTCATAACGAAAACAAACAGCTTTTAAATCAAAAAGAGAAAGTAAACATCTGCGACTGCGAGAGAGAAATTACCTAGACTTGGCAAAGTGATATGTAATGTTGTTCATGCTTCGTCAATTCAACACCCACCACAAAATGTTAGAAATCATTCCAGTATTCCAGTACAGTACAACTATAGGTACACAAGCTTGTAAGCCAAGTATACTGGTGACTTGATAAGGAAAATCATTAAAAATGAGCGCTCAGTTGCACATCAAAATACCGGCATCGGCATATAACTCGCTAAAGAAACGCAGGTATTTTTAATTTTTCATTGTTCAGCTTTTTGTAAATGGAAAATTTTCAAAAAAAACGAGCAAACAATCGTTATTTTTAAAACGTGGATTAGATGTCGGCAGCACGCACCAGCAAGATTCAAGGATGCATGAAAAAGGGTTGCTGAATTTCAACAGGGGTTATCAAATCGTACAAATTAGTAGTAGAATCTAGACAAAATCACAGGAGGAGTAGATGAGGGTTTTCCGCACACTTGAGAGAGTCATTTCAAATTTGTATAAGATGTAAATAACAATAGAATTGTCATTACTGTCCAGTCTACCACCCCCCAAACGCATGAATAAACCGAAGCATGGACGTCAAGTAATTGTACTTTACTGCTTTTACAAAATAATTGATGGACAACAGTCTCAACACTTCATCATTTTTTGATGAACAATGATAGTCATGCCATCCGGCGTCTGTGATATTTAGGTACTCTACTTACAATAACACAGTTCAACTTCATACAGCAACTCAAGTCCAGAATAACTTCTTCGCTCTTCGCTCAGTTTCATCAAGAAACTGATTTTATGTGAAGGCAATTTTTAAAATCAACCCTTGAGTGTGACTGTGAATATTTCATTTTCCAAAAATGATGGCAGAATTATGATTGATATCAAAGACCCCCCCCCACTACACCGGAAGAAAAAAAATTGCGCAATCAACTTTTTAGACCGAAACCGTACAATTTCATCACTTCCAAGTTCTGACTTCTGAGTCAATATTTTTTTTTAGTTTCACGTAATTTGATATTTGAAGCTGAAAATACATGTAATTTCTGAAAAGCATAATTTTCCAAAATTACCTCTGCAACTGAACCAGAACTATGTATTTTGAATTCATGTCGAGTAGCAGGCCCAACCAGAGAGGGTGAAGGGGGAATTGTCACAGGGCCCGTTTCAATTTCAAGGGCCCACATAATTATGAACGAATTAAAATCACGACTGAAAATTGAAGGGCCCCTCCTTATTTCTCCTGGAGCCCGCAGTTTCTCTGTAGGGCCCTGTTGACTAATAATGGAATGTACTCGTATGAGTAGTAACACCAAAGGTTGAAGAACAGTCAAAAGGGAGACGACCTCACGTCAGATTTACTGTCTGAGGGTTGAACACGTGAATGCACCGTCAAGATTTATGGGAATGACCGAATGAAGTTTAGATGCATGAAAACAAGCAGTTGATTCTGTGCAGGGGTTATCAAATTGTATGCACTGCACGAACTGGCCTGTGAACTGTGAAGGTATTAAGAATTTCGGACTAAATTACTTGAATAGTCCATCTAGACAAAATTCATAATGATGCAAATAACAACACTCCACAGCAGTGTGTGTTATTACTGCACACTGTACAGTCTATCATCTCAAGAAACCACAGCACGCCGTCAAGTCAACTGAGCTTCCAGTTTCCACACTTGACGGCTGCCAGTTACCTCAATCATAATGCCATGGACCATGTCATAGTTTTGTCTGTATACTACGTGGATTTTAAATTGTCAACGGTGATCAAAAGTATTGAAAATATAAATTTTATCGAAATGAAGATTGAGTCGAATACTTACTACTAGAATAAAATTCAGCACGAATACGGCGAATTTCACGGTTCCCACCGCACAGCCCATGATGGATTATTTCAGCTAGGAAATAATATCAAACGCTTGAAAAGCCAAATTACAACACACCACAATTAAAGGGAAAAAATAACCAAATTATTAGAAACCGACACAATTAACCAACGAAAACAACAAATCTTTCTTATATAATTATGCCACTGAACTGATACTGATGATACAAACGCAAAGCAACAAGCTGTAAAGCGCACAACGTAAAATGGAAGTGAAGTGAACGTGAAGTTTTGAATTCGTGGTTTATACTGCGTACGATAGGAACATACAAAACGACGTGCATACGAACGTATTAACGTGAGATTTAGTCAGAGGTGGGGACGAAGAGTGTGGTTTTGTTTTGATTCGAGTGCGAGCGTGACGTATTTTGGTAAATGAATACAGACACAGACAGTGCATGCCGGTTTTTACCTGCAAGGCTGCTAAGTGCAGAAGTCAAGAAAAGATGACGAATTGACGATGGTCGATAGTAATTGAATGAGTAACAATGATAATTTGATGATAAATTATGCAGAGTTCGGAAAAAAAAAGTTTTTTTTTTTTTGTTAAAAACATGTACTTATAAAATGATGGAAAAGTATAAATATTGTTAAAACGCAAAAAAAACAAAAAAAAAATGAAAATGTCCTGTTTATCATTTTTTACCAAGAAATTATTGAAATTTAAACAAAAATTGACTTAAAAATTTGAAAAAAACGTTATTTTTGTAAAAAAACAAAAAACAAATAAGTATAGTAAGGAATAGCAGATTATTGAATTCGAATCCCTAAAATTATATGAAATTCTAAAAAAGTAACTACTTACGAGTACTTATATAACATTTTGTCAGATTTTTGCCGAGCTGCTGCAGAAGGCCAGACTTTCGGAAACTGGAAAAAATCCGATTGTGTTCTTATCGATGACATTTTCCAGCAAAAAACATATCCATTTTATTAAACTTTCCTTGAAGAGAAGACTTTACCCTTACTTACTGTAATTTCTAATTTTCTATCACGATTTTTTATTTTTATAATTTTTAATACATTTATAGAAATGAAGTGCGAGAAGGCAGCGAAATAGCTCAGCGAATGTCTAGAGTTTTACATGGGATAAAACATGAAAAAGACGCAAGCATTAAATACCAAGAGAAAACTTTCAAAAAAAATTGGTTTCCGAAAATTTTCCTTTTTTTTTTTTTTTTTTAAATGACCGGTCTATAGTAATCCTTAATATATAAAACACTAAAACAATAGTTTAAAAAAAAATTCGGGAATAATGTCATATCATGCGTCATGGAACTTGTAGGTATCATTGCATTACAAGAGAATGATGCTGACGAAATACAAGTAATTTATTCAGGCATGCCTTCTTTCAACTCATTATGCAATATTTTCATTCTGAATGTTGGACGAAATGCCGAACCAAAGTACGAAGGAGCTGTGCTAATCATATTTTTTGTGGACGATTAATTATTACCGCTAGAACTTTGGAGATTTACATATCAAAGTTGATGAAAAAAATGTTGGTATTGTTGAACTTAATTACGTATGATGCTTGATTTACCATTGCGTTACAAATAGAAATTTCCTAAAAACTTTTACGATACAATTTTTTTTCTGGGTACTTCGATTTTTTGAATTTACATAAATAAAAGGTATAGTTCTGAATTTTTATGGTTCCCAGGCCCAGGGCTAATGATCAGTGGGAAGCAAAGTATCAGGCTGTTTTTTGTTCGTTTTTCCCCTTTTAAATGTACAGAATACAGAAATTTTTAAATTAGAAGTAACTATGGTGGGTGCATAATTTTTCTTTATCTCAAATTAGTATGTATATGTATATATAGATTGCCCCCATACATTACGCAGCCCATGACATTTCACTGACTTTTTGCGGACCGACGTTTGGTTTGCACTAGCAGGGCCGCGCTTGATTTTTTCCATGTGTTCTCAAAGCAGCTCACTGCTGGGCCATGAAAAGAAGGTACATACTCGATCAGATTGGAGAAAGACTTATATTTAAGCTTATAATTCAATTTTCAATTTTTAAGGAGGGCTCCCCACTCAAGTGTATGTTTTTTAGATATTCCCCAGACTTTTTCCGCCATCAAAAAAATGTTTTCATTCGCTTCCAGGGAGGTGAGGGACTCGAATAGCTCGTGCATGTACCGCCAAGTTCATAAAATCGAATAATGCAGGTCTTTAGTAGTACTCTGCCTCATATACACACTGCGTTAGCTTGTTTTGAATGTCTGTAGCGATTGAAAACTGAATAGACTTTTTGCAGCCCGGCACTGGGCTGCAAAAAGTCCAGATGGGCCGCAAAAAGTCTGAGGTTTATCTAGTATTGGCTGCGTAATACCACTTTTCATGTGTATGTATGTAGGTATGTATATGCTTGCTTAGTGCTTACTATACGGTCTATACGGGTGACATTGCTCCCAAAAATAATCGACTGGGATAAAATCAATACAGCTATTACGTCATAATATTATTTTTTACAATCTATAGAGTTGGACGTAATGCAACTAGATACACAGCCACAACTACCCAACATACCACTGCAGATGTGATTGCCTCTTAAGTTTTTTACCCCTTCATATAACTACAGGTATTTTATTTTTTTTGGAAGCGTTGCCAGACTATACATTCTATCACCCAGTACGTTTTCCAGTATATGTTTCGAACGAAGAAACAACTTTCCCATTTTCATTTCGTAATTTTTCATTTTCCAAAGATTAGGCCCATTGAAAATAGTATAGGTTGTGCCATGAAAATTATTTTAAAAAAACGAAATAAAAAACACGCAGGCTCCAACAACGAATAGATTACTCAGAAAAATGTCTTAAAAGCTCAAGCTGCCAGAAAAATTAGTGAAAAATTTGGAAAGTTCATTAATAAAAATCGTAATTATGAATACATATTTAAATCGTCGTGTCACTACTCATTCGTTTACGTTTCTGTTAGGAAGGTGGGGTGCGGTCACGAGTGTACCCCTGGATACAGACAGATCAATAGGTAGTTTGAAGAGATCATTCGAAAATTAAACAAAAAAATGTTTTAAAAATGTTCATTATAATTTTTTTACACAGTATTCAATCGATAAAATACATCAAGAAATGATCTGGGATGAATCGGCTTACGGCTAGGTAATGCTGTGAATGTAGATATTCTAGAAATTGTTCGCTAGTTTCTACAGTAAATACCTGCTTACGTAGTAAATTGTTCGAGTTCCATCGACCCAAACTTGCAGACGATTAAAAATTGGCATCGAGGTACAAGGAAGTAAATAAATCAAAAAATGGAGTTAGAATTTGAACTCGAGGCCTTTAAAAATATTTTTATGTTTGATGGATTACAAAATGCGTATCGTGAAAATGAAATACTCATAATTTTTTACGGTCAATTTAAAAGGCTCAAAGGCATAGATACGTGTGCTCGGTGTGCTTCCCCAACGGTTTTATAAAATGTATATATTTTACAACGAACCGTACTGCAAATTGTGATCATTTCATTAACTTTTTGTCGATAGTTTTTTTCATTTACAAAAATCACAGCCGAGAAAAAAGAAAGACTGAGACTTCTTATTAAAGTTTGCCAGATCAAGAAACATATTCATAAGGTGCGAGCGTGTGACTGTGCGAAATACATGATGTTTATCTTCATTTTTTCCCAAGGTTTACAATTTTTTATAATCTAATTTTGAAGCTTTTTTAGACCTGTTCTCCATATTTTTCAGTTTTTGTTAACGAAAAATCCCAAATAAGTAATCATGTTATTTTTCAAAACAGCAAAAGTTTGAGCTTACTTGAGGATGTTATCTTATTCTCGTTTCATATTTTTTCTCAACTTAAAAGAAAATTACGTCATTTTTTGAAGATTAGGTTATTGAGGTTTATAGGTTGGAGATTAGATTTTGGTTTCGTGTATTTTTTTAAAAATTTTCCCTACAATTTTCTCACTGAACCATAACGTTGGTAATGTGTAACACAGGTGGCGGCGCAGTAAATGACTTGACGTCAGACGTGAACAAATTTTTGAACTGATGAACCACATTACAACGTTACCGTATTTACGAGCAACATTTACGTAAATGGTAATATGTGTGTGTTCAAAACTTGCGCGATAATTCGCGCCCGGCCAACTGAACAATAGGGTTCTCCTTTTCCTGCCCTCTTTCTCTTCCCTCCCACCAGCTCCTAATCTTCATTTCCCTTTTTTGTCTGAGCTGCAACCTTGTTGCATTCGCCGCCGGCTGCTTCCTCAACGTCGACACGGTTACTCGTTGTTGGTATGTAGTAGTGAATTTAGTGTAGTTTTCGTTTACTTGAACTCGCATCGCATACGATTTACGATCATAAAATGAAACTGTGAATAACATAACATGCGTTGCATGAAGCTCGCACTCTCGCAGCATCAATTTAGTTTCAATTTTGTAGTTAGTTGGCTATTCTTCGGTCTTCGGTCATTCGTTTTTGTCAGTTGTTATCAGTTTCGTCGCGAATTACGAACACGACCCCACGAGTGTTAATTGTAGTATGAATGTGCTGTGCAACACCAGAAAATTGAGATCCTTTTTCCGGATTCCTTGGTGCTATTACAGTAAGTGCATAATGTTAAAAAAGTGATATATAGACAGTATAAAGTGATGATTGTGAACGTGTATAGATATAAATTTTCTTTATCAGTATAAAGAAAAAATGATAAGACGCGAGACGCCAGAGAAAGATCTGAAACTGAATTTGAAGTAATGAAGCACTTCATTATGTGGGGGTTTGTCATTGAATCTTTAAGTAATAGATGAATATCAATAATCAAATAGTTTAACTACTGCCGAATGAATTTTTTTTCGCGAAGAAACGCACACTGTGAACGAAATCTTGGTTTAGCGCGTGTTGATTTGTAGAATGAGATGAAAAACTTTTTTGATCGTCGAATAGATTTCTGAATAAAGATCGTATGCTTTGCTCGAGGTCAATAAATGTACGTATATTTGTTTAAAAATTCAGTGGATAATACATCGAATACAAGCGTTTTAATCGTATTTTTCAAAGCTGGAACCTATACTTGAAAATGAAAACTTTTTTCTTTTCAAAATGATGAAAGAAGAAGAGGCATTGCATCTACCTACCTGAACGAAGCAAGGGCACAAAGTGTTAAAGCCAGCAATATAAAAAAAATTGCAGAAAAGAAGTGTGACATCAGTCTTGGATGATGCAATTACTCTGAGAAGGAAACTGTTTTGAAAATATTTGAACTTTTTACTAAAAACTTTACTAAAATGTACGAAGAAAGAAACAAATTTTAATACTCTCATCATTATTTATCTGAATAAGCTTGTCGGTACTCGGTAGTAATACCATGTGTTTTTGAGGTAAAATAAGGAGATACCTATCTAATTCCAATCTGAAATATCGAAATTCGTAATTTTTTACAAATATTTTGCAAATGAAGTCTCCTAAATAAAAAATTGGGTAACAGCTTTCTGACGTTTGGAAGTTGAATTAGCTGTATCTAAAATTTTCAATTCTTTATATATTCTGATTGTTAAACCCTGGTTTAGCTTTTTGAGCACCTCGAAGTTTCAAGTATTCAATTTCAAATTAGTAGTATTTTTTACGTGTTTGGAAAAAATTTCATGGTAATTCGAAGTAGATGATAAGAAATGTAAGGTTTTTCACTTTTGGTCCATATTGTAATTTTTATTGTAGAACCCTTCGTTTTGATTACAAATGCATTTCAAATTTTCGAACGTTTCATTTCTCAAATCAACTCCTACGATCAAAATTCACGTTCCGTCAGGGATGCAACGATACTTACTTCGTATTGTAAAATATCATGATAATATTTACATATGAAATTACGATAAATCAGGGATGTTAACCTTAATTAACAAAATGGATTTTAACCACTAAAATGAGCCAAAATAATCGCCATCATAACCGAAAATATTGATTTAGAATTTTTCAACCATAATCGTAACCAAAATTATTGATTCAAAATTTTATAACCATAACCGATTCATTTTATTTTGGTTACGGTCAATTTACAATGTTTGTCAAAGTTTATGAAAATTAATGAGTTTTGAATTTTGATGAATTTTGGTCAGTTGGGATTCTGCGAACATTTTACTACTTTTCTACGTATACGTACTCTTTAATTTGATACATTTTTTTCAACTTTTAAATTAATTTTGAAATTTCAACCTCGTTGAGTTTTCCGTCCAGATTTTTCAAGCACGATTTTACACCCCATTTTCTGTTTTCGAAGAAAAAGGGTAAAGAATTTATGGTCAAAATTGTAACAGGAGTCGACACATCGTCGGTGCACTCTGCAGCCACACACGAAACAAAAAGACCATCCATGCAGTACAAACATCAGAAGTCCTCTCAAGCCGTGAATTTTGAAAAAACTCCTTCAAACTCCCTCAAAAGTAGCGTGGATTGTGACGTTTGTGGCTTACTTAATTGGAAAACATGAATTGAGGATCATATTTCCTTTAACTTCAAAGAGGAAGTTGTGGTTGTGATAGAATAACGTAACGAAACTAGCAACTCAGATAAGAAAAACCGTGTTATTCTGACCTTTCAAATTTTTATCTACAGCATTATCAAAAGTTGATAATTAATAGTGCCTAATGAGGATGAAAGTATTTTAAATTTAAATGCATGCTAATCATAGGATTGGAATGACTACTACGGTGGGTTATTTGTTGAATGGTGATAACATTTTACTCGTGGTAGGTAATTTAATTTTCCACAATAATTTCTGCCATGCCAGCTAGTTCGTCTATTGAAGATTTTATTCTGACAAATATTGCTGACAAAATCTTGTTTATGCCATTAGTTAGTATTCTCACTTTTCTGAAATATATGTTTAACAGAATCATCCCTTTTTTTGTAAGAAGTAATGAAAGTGTTACTCGTATCATTGACATTTTTGAGGCAATAATTTTGTTTTAGCTTGTAGTAAAATCTCATCAGTCATCACCATCAGTTTTCCCCCTGGAGACCTTTTTTTTCTCAAGATACACGCGCATAATCAGTTCTTCGTCTTTGCTAAAAACTCAAAATTGCCAAAAATGTGAAAAACGACTTTTAAAATCTTTAATGAAGTTTTCACAGTTCAAATCATATTCTTATTCTGAAAAATACTGTGGTTGTATTTCAGGTTTTTCGAAAATTTGGGGCCATATCTCTCTCTGTATGAAGAAAATATAGGTTTGAAATTTGTTCATAGGGATATGAGTTTTAGCATTCCTTCTACCAAAGGGACCCAAAAATTTTAAATTTGCGGTTTGCTCTATTTTTTCTGTACTACTTGAGATCCTTCGATTAAAAAAAAAAAAAAAAATGTAGTTTCGAGCTTTTATAGGAGTCGAATGAAAATTCGTAGAATTTTTTCACCTAAGCTGATTTATTACAATATAAAAAAAAAATAATAAAACTTATTTCTGATGCATTCATATTGCATATGGATAACATAAACATAACCATACTGTCTAGTTTAGCGACAACTGCTGTTAGATATGTAGTATTTGACAGCAAAAAACATTGCAACCTAGAACTACAATATTATAAAGTGAAGTAGTGAATTGTTATAGTCTCAAACTCTAATGGTCAATACCACACATAGAGTCCTTAATACTCCTAGTTTCGCACACATAATTGTCGAATGACGTGTCTGCTTCCCCGTCATAGCTGCATTTCTTGGACTTCGAACAATACTAATTTAGCATGAGAAAGTGTAGATAAGAAATTACGATTCTTGTTGCTGATAAGGGAGGAGTTCATAACACTATTGTTCTGTTTTCTGAGATGAAAACACAGAGAACTGTGGCGAAAGGCCTGAGAAAAGTGTCTGTTTAGTCGCATTTTTCTGAAAATGCTTCAAAATTTTAAAATGTACAATTGGACAGCCTTAATTTTGAAAATTTTATCACGTTTCATAATTATTCAACAGAATATATGTATTAAATATTAATATTGAGTTTTGAGGGCTACGTTCGACATATTAATAAATGAGTAAAGCGTAAGTACCTACTTTTCACCCGAAACGCGTCATATCTACTACTTTTCTATGTATAAAACATGCACTGGTTCGTGAATGTAGAAGAGACTTTTTTAGAAAAGTACAGGAAAACTGCGATAATAATTATAAAAATGAAAAATTTCGAACGCTTTTCTGAAAACTTCAAGTTTTGAAATTCACGTAGATACATACAATTATTTTCAAAGCGATTAAGCTTTTTTTTTACCCAATGCGAGGAAGTTGTTGCTACAAGCGAGTGGAGCGATTTTCAATCCACTAAAATCATACACGTACGAGTATTATCAATTATCATTTCCAGTGCAAGTTTGAAAAGTTTTAGGATGAAGTTATGAAGTTCCAATTTCGAAAATCACCATCGTTGAAACTTACGAGTACCTATCTATGTACTAATACATTGAATTCTCCGGAAATGAACAATAAAACAAAAATCGTTCGATCAGTTTTGCAGAAAAATGTACTTACTACCTGAATACGTTTACGTATTCCTACCTAAACCAAAAATCATATTTTCCGCTGAGTACCGGTTTTATTTTATTCATCCCCCTCCCTCCCCCCCAAAAAAATACCATCACATTTTAAAACCTTCGCCAATAAAAATCTGAGAAGTTCGTGACGTATTTTGTTTCTGATACTGCATGCATTTTTTCTTACAAAATGTCAATTTTTCAATTTTTCGCAAATAAACACAGTGAATTTTATCAATTTTCCTATTTTTTCACACTTGCGGAAGATCTTAAATTTTTAAAAATCGATTTTTCACTCATTTGAAAACGACTGTTGTTTTACTGTATATTTGAAACGAGTAAATTTTGAAAACTCACCCTGCCCAGACTATTTTTTAAAAAGTCAGAATCTCCTAGGACTCTTTAATTTTCTGTTCAGATAGCTGAACATTTTCTGGGAAGTTTGGGTCTTCATGCTCCGGTAAAAAAATTGATAATATGTACTGTAATTGAGTGGCTGAGAGATTACCTTGTTAGAAGTTCACTTTTATTAACTACCTATGAAAGAATTCGAGAAATCTTCGTTTTTTCCGAATATCCATTGTTTTCTTACTAATATGTAATCTTGTTGCGTGGCTATTTTGTTCTGTTTTCCATTAATGATATTTAGTTTTAAATTTTCTTCTCTTCGTTCAGTTGACTTTTCCATCTGTAAATTTGTTTTACGTATTCAATAATTTTTTATGATGATATGTATTTTGATACCTAGAGTAAAATTTCCTAATTCCTATATGAGTGGGAGTGAATTTGAAATTCATTTTGTGCTTATCTGCTAAAAATGAATAGCCATAAAACAAAATAATAATACATAATAATAATAATAATAATTTTATCACCTATCTGTAAAATGCAGCATAAAATATTGGCTAAACCGAAGTATTAAAATACATTTTTATGTGTTTGCAGAATATTGATGATGTCTCAACCTCAAGATGTTCCTAGAATTTTACTCGCACAACAACTCGCGGAGATACAAGCTGGGTGTACAATCTTGGTTCCTCGGTTATCACAAGATGAAATGGATAAATATACTAGAAGGTAACGCTCGCAAAAAATGAAACCAACTTTGCTCTGAAGCTCTGATTTACTGAAAATGTGGATTTTCTTTTTGTTTCAGGAATAGAGTAAGAAAAACGTCGACATTTCGTCCAATTGGTCCCAATCACTACGAATTGGAATGCGATAGTGATGATGACGAAGACGACGATCTTCAAGCTGAGATTGCGCGGAAAAGGCGCGACAAGCCTATTCGAACAATCAGCTTGACCGATAGCGACGAAGAGGTTATTCCAACGCAGCCTCCTGAACGAAATTCTTTGCCTCCTTCTGTGATAACCGAACCGGTTCATGATACTCCGTTAGCTATACGAGATGAAAGTAATAAAACTGTCGAGATGAGCTCGTCTCATCATTCAGAAGCTCGCGATGCGTCTAGCGAAAAAAGCATTACTGCCGAAACATCGGTTACTATTCTAAATTCGAACGAAATAACATTAAGAAAGAAGAGCGTAATAACTTCAACTGAAAAAGTGGCACTTTCGTCTCATTCTAAAGCCCGTGAAACGCCACATGAGCCAGCGTTATCAAATCCTAGTTCTGCAACCGCCACTACGGCCGATCCTGCGAATCCGAATGAAAATGCATTAAATTCCAAAAGCGACGAGTCGTCGAAGGAAAAATCAGCAGTGACCGCCGTCTCGAATCCAAACCCTAGTTCATCTGCACACACCCTCCGCACCGTTCCACAAAATGACGACGGACGGTCATTTAAATCTAATCTTGACAGAAGTATTTCTCCGCATTTGGTTGAATTGAAACAAAGAGGAATAATAGTTACGAAATATATTCCTCAATCGAAGAAAAATCAGAAAAGTTGTTCTACGAGTAACAGAGGTTCGATATCTATCGGCGATGCGATTGATAAAACCATTACGTCGATGATTCCGGAAACGCAGTTGTCCAACCAGCTGGAAAACCTATCAATGCCATCGTTAGAGCCAGTTGAAATTGCAGCGAAGCCATCAGGTCCAGTAACTGTTCCAGTATCGTCGTCACCGTCCAACGAACCATCGTGTTCTCCAAAAATTAGAGTAATATCCGGTGAAAAGCTGGGGTTGAATTATGTCGACGGTGGAAATGTCTTCAAGCAGTTCATTGTTGATTCGTCGATGGATAGAGTGGTGGATAGAGTGGCTGATGATTTCACCCAAATATTAGACGAAAATATTGGTAAAATTGCCGTTCTTTTGAAAACCATGCATCTGAGTAGAAATGCCTACGATAACCGTCAACGTATTTTGAAAAGGCAAATGTCAAATGGCCCACCCACCGAAATGCAACGTATGGAAAATAACTTGCAGCAGAGTACATACATGACAACTTTGCAAAACCAGTGTGACGAGATCGTCGGACACCTCAACACTTGCGTCAATTATATCTTAATTGACAATCTGATGCCTCAAATATTCACAAAATTTTGCGAGGCGATGGGGCCGACGTCTGTCAAAAAATCGACCAGCGTAAATATGTTCATGAGTTTAATTCAATTAATTTTGAACAGCTTATCGTACTGCCAGAGTGAGTTTATTAGAAAAATTCCTCGCGATGTATTCGTTAGAGCGTTGCAGAATATCGAATCTACGTCGTCAACACCGCGAGGTCGGAAACGAGCGGCTCCGATTTCGAATTTAGTACCTCCGCCACAGATATGTGGAAATGCTACTCCGCAGCCGTCGAAAATCACCTGTCTTGAAAATAACTGTGGGCCTGCGTGCAACTCGACCGAGCGAAATCTCCCAGTCGTCCAGTCATCCGCCAGTCAAAATATGACTCAGCGTCCTGTTAATCCGAATGCGCCAATTTTCGCTCAAGGTGCATTTCCTGCATATCGTCCTAATATTCCTAGTACCCCGAGAAATTCTTTGCCAACTATGCAAAATCCTGCGTCGAATAGCTTTGGTGATATGATTTCGCGTGTATTCGTAGAACCATCGACACGCCCATCTACGCCAGCAACACGGAATCGTATAGACAACGCTTTACACCAGGCTAATATTCCTAACATCGCAAATACTTACGGAGCTATCATCAACCAGCCCCAAGATCGTGAAAATGCCCGTATGATGGTTAACCAGCCGAATTCGCGCATGTCCACCAGTCAAGGACACGTGCAGTTTAGCCCTTCGAATTATGCTGCGTCCGTGTCGCATTATCGAAATCCACCGCCTGCTTATCCGCAACATTCCATGAATATGGAAATGGCTCAGAACATGATGCGTAGTTCAGATATCGCAAGTAGACCGCTAGCAGCGGAGATTCGTCGTGAGATCGTCAGTACAACCACCATAGTTCATCCATCGATCCCATCTCATCTAGCCATTCCTCGTCACCAAGCAATTTCAGCCCGTCAATCCTCTCAGATTTATCCAAATGTCTCAACTCATCCGCCTGTTAGCAATCCTTCCATTGGTCCGATTCACACATCTTTTCCTGGTCGACAGAATTCTGCCGTTTATTCCAATGTTCAAGCTCATCAATTTTATCCCAGTCATCCGTCTAATCCTACCCATCCGGCCTCAATTCCATCGTATTTTAATCGATATCCCAGCGCCGTATCTCCAGACATGAATCCGATGTTACAAAATCAGCGGCCTTATTCGCCGCATCAATTTACTACAACTGTATCTCCAACAATGCAACGTAATCCATCGTGGAACGAATTTATGCTACGTTCGCAATATAACGTACAAAATGAATCTAGTCGATTTCAAACTTCGCAGCCATCGTTTTCAAGGCACGAAACACCGTTGTCATCACTTTCGACGCTGAGTGGCGAAAAACCACTCTCGGTTCAAGTGGTCAACAGCACGTTATCGCCATCTGCCGGTCCATCGCCGAGCTTGGTGCACAATGAAATGCCCATATCGGTGCCCATTGTGCAGAGCTCATCATCTCCAAACGTCGACCAAATATGCGATTTTGAAGGATTGGAAAACATAAGCACGCCGTTCATGAAGGTTTGTGACTCTTTTTAAAATCCAGATTTTACTCAACCTAGAAGTTAGCGTAGATAAAACGTACGATTTTCATTTAATATCGAATAACTCGAACAATTGATATTGCTTTGTACGATATGTGAACTTGAGTGATTCATCGTTAGTGTACACAACCTTCAAAATTTTTCCGCGTCAGATGTTTTTCTGAATTATGTTTTTTTTTTTTTTTTTGATTTACAGGATTCCGAATTCGAAGAATTATTGAAATCGAGCGTTCAGAATATGAGTATGGAAGGAATGGATCAAAGAAACGTGACTCGTAAGTTTCCTTCTTAAATATCTTCATTTTATCTGATACCATTAATTGGAAAACTCGAAGTAGGGCTCAATTTTTGGGTAAAATTTGAGAACAACGAATGAAATTCTCATATTTGGAGTACTTAGTACCTACTGTAAAAATTAATTAATTTTTAATAATGTAGATGCCGATCATTTTGCTATCAAAAAACAATAACAACAAGGAAAATAAAGTCCAACATTATGTTATTTTTTTCCGGTTGGAAATTTATTAAGAAGTGGATGGGGGGGGGGAATTATTCGTTAGTAATTGTGGGAGGGATGGAGGGAGGGAGGGAGACAAGAGACTAGAGTCAACATTTTTAGATTTGTAACTTCGTATCTCCTTCGATGTAGTTTGAAGTTTTCGTTTACTGTGATCAAGTATATCTTATGAATTCACATCGCATGTGAAAAAAATTTACCTATGATTTGAATTTTTTGAATCGCCAGCCTTGAATTTTCACGTTAGGATGATGTCAATACTCCCCAAACGTAGAAACGCCCATTTTGTGTAATTGAAAACAGCTGTTGTATATTGAAACATATGTCATATTCTTTCGTAAATACAAATTATGACGATGAAATGAAGTGACGTGTGTAGCGTTTGTTTTCATTCGGTTTTAATTGCTTAGTTTGTGTGTGCGTCATAACTGAAGTACAGTGACCTGTTTGAGCAGATTCAAGTGGAAGGGATATGGCATTATTGCAGCTGCAGCCCTTTTTTCCTATAAAATTCACAACTGGGCAACAAAAATCCCCATTTTGTGAATTCTCGATTCAAATCCTACGCATGTCTCAAAAATTTACCAAAAAACTGCAGCTTTATATATTTTTTCAAGAATTTGCCCTCCCCCTACCTGTCCTCTCCAAAAAGTTGAAAATGAGAAAAATTATGGCAGGGCCATTCTTTATTGCTTTACTCTGAAATTTGTAATTTTGAACACCGTTACCTGGCAACAGGAGTTGAACGTATGAATGCTTTCTGTATCCAAGACGAAGTAGAAGGCACCAGGCATAAACCATTGAAGTGCTGACTACAGCCCGCAGATAAGTTGTGAACCGCGAAGGACACGCCATGCAAAGGATTTGAATCCTTCAAAATTTCGTTGCATTGTCTTTGAGAAAATCTCTTGTAATGATTTTTGCTGCAGGGATTTTCCTGAAACTTCACGACTACAGCGTATTTGGGAAATGTGAACGATGATTGTCGTATAAATATGTATTAGTCGAGCCATCCTTTCCCACCCATGTCCATTTTTATCTAAAAATAATATTCATAAAATTTCATGACGATAAGTTGAATTAACACGCGGTGCGTGGAGGGAAACATAACTATTAATTATTCAGGGTTTGAAAACGCAATGTTACAAGGAAGCTGACGAACTATTTCTGTTTGTCAAGTACCAAATGGGCTTGACAATTTTTTTTCGTACTTGAAAAGCGCCTCTTTATGTTTCCTAAAAGTAATTTTGAATTAAATTATTCGATTTTGAGCTATTCGGTCGAAAATGCATCACGTTTTCTTTTCTCGTATATTCTGGTTGTCATCATTTTTTCTTAAAATTTGAACCAAAATGCAAAATTCAACTGCTCAACTTCGATTTAGATGTGTTAATTCAATTATGTAATAGTCACTCGGTAATCTCTATCTACGTTATATGTATTACAGTGTACTAATCCATGTAATTGTTTTACTTTTCAGGTGAAAATCATTAAAACCTGAAAATGTTCCTTGCTGTATGTTCTGTTTCTTTATTTATAGTTTTTTTCCTTTCCTTTTCTTTTTTTTTTGTTTGTTGAAATTAATCTTTTGTAATTAATTGAAATGTTTTTCTTTTTTATTAAGATATAAATTTTGTTACCAAAAAAGTCTTGTTGTGTAACATAGTCAACCTTTCAAATTCATACAATACGTATGATATTGTTTTTTTATCATTATTATTCGTTTCTTGTTTTTTGTTTTTGTTTTATACATATAATACATAAGCATAGATTATTTAAACTTTCGGTTTTTCTACGTAATTTGCCATGAGTGGATATTTTTTCCTCGATATATTGTAAGGTTAAATGTACCTAAATTATAATTTTGTACGTTTTAAATATTCTACTTTTCATTCGCGTGAAATGTAGTAGAGTGAGAGAAATTAGTCGAATTGATCTCTTTGTAAATATTGTAAGTAATAGTTGTTCATTTTATATAAAACCAAACTCATGGTTACCTCCTATTTCGAGGAACAGTTTTTGTATATTAGTTAGATTTTTTTTTAAAAATTGATGTTGTAAAATTCAAACAACGGCGTAAGAAATTTTTATTTTGAGAAGTATTCAAAATCTTTGACTGGAGAAGATCTCTGTATTTTTAATTTTTGTATTATCATTTTTTTTTGTGAAGAAAAGTTTTTTTGTATTTATTTTTAAAAAAATATTTGTGTTGGTATGCTTCTTCTCAAAAGGTAATCAAAAGTCAATTAAAATTTTTTGTGATATCATCTCCACTTTTTTGGAATCTTTTCCTCATTGTGTAGTGTATGAATCAAAATAATTTCGTGCTAAGTTACTTTCTAGACAGTGGTGCGGTACCTCTTATAAAATGTTTGAATGGTAATAAAACTTTCTTCATCGATTTACCTCTACCTACCTGCTGGCTCATGTAATAGAATTCATTTTTTTAAATTTTGTCCGTTTATCTCAACAACAAAACCTTGAATAAATCATGCTTCGCAGGGACAATTTCATGTTTTACAATTCTCTTTTGTTTTATTTTTTCGCAAAACTCCAGGTTTTTCTCCTTAACCGATGATGGAAAAAAATGATTATTTATTTTATATAATTTCATTAATTTTTTAGTGTATTAATTTATGAGAAAAACAGAAAAAACGAATGAAGAGCGTCGAATTTTTTATCTGCAACTGTTGAGCGTAATTTGTTCTCTTTTGTATAATTTTGGGCGTTCAACTTTATTAAACTTTTTTTTTTACCAGAAACTTCGTGTACATATGTATATGTATTTTACATATTATAACGATTGATTTTCAAAAAAAAAAAAAAAAAATGTCATAATGTGTCGAATGGATAATTTCAAGTTATGTGCTGATGAAGACCTTTCCTTCCTCTCCCAATCTTCAACCAGTAGTAATTTGTTCCTCAAAATTATGCGTAGAAACCTTTACCGCACCTCTTGTTTCTAGTTTAAATAAGCTCTTATGCGATAGGTACAACTTTAATAGTGATTGCATTATTGATACCTACTTTTTAAAAATCTTATTTACCCATTTTTTTTTCTTATTAAAGAGACTGTAAATTTTATTTTTTTTTTCGGTTCCCCTAAGTATTCTTGAGAAATTGTGTTTGATGTTCGTAATGTTTTTGTGCTTGTATTATTAAATATTATATTGTTGACAAACATTTCGTCTCAAATTTTTCTTGAACTTTTACGATCGAAAAATCAAATTCTGTGGTAGAAATAATAATTGTTGATGGTGTAATTTTGAGTGTTTTTTCGTTTTTTCCTTGTTTAGTCTGAAAATTGTTTGTCATTTGGATGTTATTGAGTCAGTTGATTGAGATACCGTAAGACTGAATTTGGAATATGAGTGTGTTAGGATTATTTGAAACGTTTATTTTAAAATTACAAGTCAGTCATCGTGGAGTACGGTATCATTCGTCGGCTGCCTCTTACGAAGGTCTTAAATGGACCCGTGAACCTACGGTTGCGCCAGACCTTTTAGGGTATTCGAAAATCAAAAAGAAATCGTCAATACGAAAATACAAAGAAAAAGAAAAAAAAGAACATTGAAAAAAAAATAGGAAAAACCGAAAGATGAAACTTCTTTTCACAATACCTATGCTCACAAAGACGTTAAGTCGTTAATTTACAATCTCTGTGACATCCGCCTGCGCTATCTTACGATGTGGAAGAGATGGACAATTGCCGATAGGTAGTCTATGAAAAAAGCAAAATGGTCACGAATGAAAAAAGAAAAAAAACTCTACGTGCCGAAGTAAAACAACAAAAGTAGGTATTAAACCACAATTTCTACAGTATATGTAGGTACTTAGTATCAATATCAAGCATCAACCTTTTTTGTTAAGGGGCTGAAAAAAAACTTTACATGAGACACAATTGCCTAGGCGCCTAGGCATATAAATCACTTTTTAGGGAAGGTATGTATGGCATAGTGTTCTTTGGTCGGTAAGCATCACTACGGACCATTCCTATTGTGAATTCATCTTTTACTTCTTCTCTCATACCCATCGGGATAGCGTAAATAAAAACCATTGTGTTAGAAACAGTTAGAAGTTATTGACCGCAGAATTTTTCAAATCATTTTATCAATCTAAAACAACAATATAGGTTTATTGCCATGCACAAAATAGAAATATTTTAAAATTAGACAAGAACTATCTATTTGAGTAATTTTAGTCGAACATTAGTCTACAACGTGAATTTCTGATTGGTTTAATACGCCAATAAATCCTGTCGTTCTCTAATTGTTCCTCTGACGTAAAAAGTAAATATTATGAGAATAGCCTGGAAGAAATCGAATGAAATATTCAAGTATTATTTTAATAAAATAAGGTGCCTCTATCCATGTTAGTCTACCTAGACCTACACAGGTACTTAGGTGATAAAATTAGGTATGCTAAAAAAATGTCAAGTACCTAAAAAGATATCTACTAACCTGAAAACCAATAACCAAGGCGAGGTATACCACATAATTAGACTGTGCATCTTTCATAAGATCGTGGATTGCATCTGCACAACTCTTTTTATAACTGTTTTCTTTGTCGCATGGATCTTTTTTGTTTAAACAGCATGATGGAGGAAGGATAATGGTAGTGATGGTAGCAATGGTAGTACTCTTATGTTTCTTAGTATTCGCATTATCCTTAGTATTCGCAGCCGCAGTCACCGCATTCGCAGCAGTCACCGCATTCGCAGCAGTCACCGCATTCACAGCAGTCACCGCATTCGCCAATTTTGCTGCTTGCCAGTCATCAGCTTTCGCAGCTCCGCAACATCGTAACTGTGAAAATGAGAATTAATAAATTAAATAGGTACATCTCTATTGGAAAATATTTTTAAAATTGGTATCTAGGTACTCAAATGCTTCAATGAAAAATTTGCACATTTAAGAACTTACCCATCCTTGGAGAGCATCTACGAATGATTTGTATCTGGCATCATGGGTGTACTTCATTATCGCCGCGTGAAAAATGCGGGTTGCTTCATCTTTATTGATACCTTTTGTCTGATGTATGTATATTGCTATACACACTTGAAACGCAATTAATAAAATAAGGCAATAAATGTACTAAAAAAAAAAGAAATAGAAATTTAAATAGGTAGGTACACAATATTTTGAAAATTTTGTTGAAAAGTAATCTGAACTAATAACTCCGCACTCCACAGCCTGGAGGCACTTTTACTCAAAATATTCAGCAAAATTTTCAGCTTTGTTGAAAATTGAAATTGAAAACGCTCGAATTGATCAAATGAAAAATGAAAATTTAAAAATTTATCATGCGAGTTTGCCCTTTTTGCTACAAATCTTGGAAATGCGTTGTAAAATCTTTTAAAAAATCATTTCAAGTTTTTTTTTTAAATTCAAGTTTGTTATCTCTTTAATTGTTGAAAATTATAGGTATTTTTCTCTTGTAAAGTTTGCTTCGTTGCTTATTTTGTCATTTTTCCCCCAAGTAAGTAGAAATTTCACACAACTCACCCAAGTCAAAGCTGAGGGACTCTCAACGAACGCTCCGCAACAGCCGAGAAACGATATAAAAGAAATCACGACTCCAACAAATATTATAATTTTTGACACCATCAAAATACTAGAGATGAGGTTATCCAGTTCTTCCATTCTTTCACCTTCCAGTGAGCCGGTGATATTATTTGTTTGGAAGCCTTGAATGATTACTAAAATTCCAAAGACCTGTAAAGAGCAAATGAATTGGCATGATAACTAAGTTGAAAAGAAACTAAATTTATTAATCAATAGCATTTGGTTCAACTCACACTATCGTTGGAATATTTTTATGGGAGGAAAATTTTCATTTTTTTTGTCTCTAAATATATGAGTTTGAAATTTGGTAGAATAAAGTATTCATCAAATGAACAACTGATATAAATTGTACCTACTTTTGCCAGTAAATTGTACCAGAAAAGATAAATCATAAAAAATTACTCACCAGTAATGCCAAGTTGAAAAGGAATATCACTTTGATTAATCCTGCCGTAGCATCAACCATGATTTATATTTTTATAAACTGTAAAAAATAAATTACTTACTCATCAAACATCATTGCTAATTGTATTTGATACGAGCACCTATTGTGTGCCCGGATAAAAATTATACATATGTATTATTATCTCCACTTCATATCTTCTGTTTTTTGCTTTGTTTTTTGTTTTATGAAAAAACTGACATTTTAAGCAATAGTGAGGTTCAAGCCAATAATATTTTTTGTACTGCGTGATGAGATTTTTAGAAGTGATTTTTTTTTGAGAAAAATGCGATTGTATTGCTGAAAAAATTACCTCAAAAAAATTATTCATAGCTGTAGAGTACTGTAATAATTACTGATTATAAAAGAATCGAAAATTTGAGAATGATGAGTTGTTCTGTATCTTACTCAATTTTTTCTAAATTTGTTTCGGTACGCGTATATTTTTCCTGGGAATGAAATTACATTAGGTATGTATGTATTATAAATTTTCACCAACTTCAACTTGATCTTTTGTTCGCGCAGCATTTTATATTTTTCTTCATGTAACTTATAACAATTTAATTTTTCAGTCCAACTTGAAAAAAATATGCATTTTAATTGCATTTTGTGTAATTAACCTACCACCTACCTCAACCTGTTTTCAATGCTTTGACAATGTAAATGAATCAAAAATTAAAATAGAAGCCACAAAATCATTTTATTTTCTAATTCGCGAGTAAAATATACAAATACAAAAAAACAACAAAAAAAAGGTAAAGTATAAAACAGTATGTACTAAAAAAAAAATGATGACATCATCAAACAGCTAATTTTTAAAAAACCAGAAGACTTTGAAGCTTTTAGGATGATCAAAGACTAAACTCGTTATCATCAGAGTAAAAATAGGTACGTCATTCATATGTACTTTTTAAACACCCTGTTCCGAATTAGATGCATTGAAATGGTTAAGTCTTTGCAAAAGCTCCAAACCCAAAACAATTAACGGTCGATTATTTTGGAATAATAAGCGACGCAGAATCGACTGTAATCGGTTCAGTCTCAAGAGAAGCGTACCCAATAACACCACATGCCAATCTGGATCCTGCATTTCCCGTTTTTAAGCTTTCTGGATTTCCTCCTCGTCCTAAATCGTCTTCTTTTTCATGTACAACGATACCACGACCGGCTATATTCAATGGTCCGGTTAGAGATATCAATTCGTCTACAAGTTGTATTTTAACAGGACCGTCTTCTCCAGCTTCCACGTTTCCGAGATCCCCTGCGTGTCGGTGAGGATCTCTAGGTCCACCATGTTGTAACTGTAAAATTATTATCGAAGTCGTCAGTAAATAAGTCACTATAATTACATAAGCATTATGTGCTAGAGGGTTCCACCTTTGGTTTGCCTCCTCGCTTGAACAATTTGAAGCGCAGTATACCGTTCAAAATTCATATTTGTACATTTATTACTTGGATAACTTGGATTTCTGGTGGAATCCTATATGTAAAATGAAGTTTTTTTTCTGGCTTCCAGCGGTTTTTCAATTTAAACGGGAATAAAAATACCTTACTCACATAATTTTCTACCGTGAAAAGGTATGGTAAGTACATATAAATTCATATTACAGTAACTTTATTTCAGTTAGGTTTTTCACAACTTTTCATTCAATATCTCAGAAAACCACAGCATCGAAAATCTGCTTACAATTTACAATTAAAACGAATCTTTTTATGAGCAAGAGCAGGAAACGATTTTTTTTCAATTTTTCGCGATCGTCAGTTTTCTTCTACCTATATAGTTAGTTGAGTTTTCAACACGAAATAGGTAGCAACATTGAAAACATTACAAGGTTGTGACCTGACAATGAATCAAACTAGTAAGTAATTAAAACACAGTAGCCCTAATTTCTTTGTCTCGGCATTATGAACTCGTATCTACCTACAGTCATAAGTATAGGTATCGTGTACCTACCTATATCAATGCAAATCAAATTTTTCTGAAGGGCGGAAAAACTAAATAGGTAGACTAAATCATAATTCAATATTACATAATTCATCTCATAAGTATTTTTAGTCAGCATTTAGATATCGAATTGTTTCTGCTGTACTCATAAAAACAACGAAAATGAGTGAGATAAATTCCCACATCCTTTAAAAATCAAAATGGATACCTACAGTTCCGCGTTTTATAAAAATACCTAAATAAAATTCAAACCAGTCCCATCTTTCCCTCTTCTTTCATCTTCCGCATGAAACAAAACGAAGGCGGAATGAACAGAAAATACTTGCTGATGCGTTTCAATGATCTGCAACTAACCGTTAAATGATATGCAGAGGGTTACGAATTAGACCTACCTATTAGAGACCAGTGAGATGTATACAGAATATAATTCGAAAATGTTCGCAGTTTGCAAAATTGTTTTGAATACCTCAAACGGTTAATGAACTTTTCAGATTTTGAGTTGTGGTTACACTTTTTCCTCGAAGTAGTACATTACAAAAAAAAAAAAAAATAACAACGTTCCATTCAAGTAAATATTCTAAAGTCAAAAATCACACTCTGCTACAGCGGGCGTTTTTCTAAGAAAAGAAGAACTCTATTGTTGTACTCCGAGATGTGTTCCATCCCTTATGTTTTTGTTCATTTATATAGATGTTTACACAATGCCTTTTTTCTGTATAAGTGAGTAATAAAAACGTAACAATACTATTTTATTTTTAGTGATCCTTAAAGTGCCCTACATATTTATGCAAGCGTATATTTGTAGGTACCTACTACCTAGTACCTTACCTACCTACGTTGATACGAGTATGAAAGAAAAAACAGCATGTACTTACCTATACCTACAGCTACACCTATCTATTCAATGTATTGGGAAGTAAAAGAAAGTACCGAGTTTTTCGCTCAAGAATTGGTTCTCAAATTACCTATATAAGCATTATTAGCTGAATTTGTTTGATAATTTTGAAGTCTGAATTCATACTCACAAAATCCCTCAATTTAGTTCGAGCATATTATTTTACTCATTTGGACCTCTTGTAAAATTTTATAGGTTAGAAGTAGCAAATCTCATTACCAAGAAAGGATTGAAATGAGGTCCCATGGAATCGCAGCCGTTTCTGATATCTCCATCTCGATGTATATGAAAACCATGTAATCCTTTTGGTAACCCGGTGATGTTTCCGGTCACGAAGACTGGACCTTCTGGAGGTCTAGGTTGAAAAAAGACAACAGTACCTGTTACTTCTCCCGAGCCTTTTAAATCTGCTATGGCCAGCAAGCCTGGATTTACGATGGTTGGATACCCCTGTGGACAAGAATGAGAAATCGAATCAAACCATTATCGATATCGAAAAAGAACAGTCAAGCTAGTAATAAAACTACGATAAGATTTAATTGGAAGATACCCTTGCATTTAGCTGATCTAGTTTTTCTTGTAATCAAATACAAATACTCCCTGTGGTGGTTGGTGGTGCAGTTAGGGATGGGATTTTTTTAGTTCGTGTTTTGATGATCACAACTGGCAGCTGAATTTTTAAAAACCGAAACGTCCGTAATAATTGTAAAGGGGACATTTTCGAGAATGTTTATTACCTAGTAGGTATATATATATTTTTTTTTTAGAAAAATGTCCTATTTTAAAAAGATAGTATTTGAGATTATCAATCGACTAAGGATGTTGCCATTAAAATCTAAGACCATTTTTAGGTTAGGAGATAAAAAATTCACTTCTACTAAACGTCACAATATTTACCTAATTTAAAATTTGCCCACAAATATTGTGACGTGTAGTACGTACCTAAAAGAGAATTTTTTAAATTGCAGTGGTGCCAATTTTTTTGGTCATTATTGTCAATTTTAAAAATCGAGAAAAAGTCACAAACATACTTAAGTACCTACACAATTTTTTCAGGTTTTTGAAATTTGCAATCAAAAAATTTCGCACTACTGTATTACCAAATATTTCCCCAGTTTCAAATAATGGTCATTTTTACATTGCAATTTCAGAAAAATTAAAAAGTTTTTTTTCTGATAAAATGCACTCAGCATGAATAAAAAATTGAAGATTCTTCCTAATTTCCCTGAAATCGAATAATATGTATCTTATGGAAAATTTTGGTTCCTGAAAATTGAAACAGATTTCTCACAATTTCGTGATTTACTCGTAATATTTTTTTCAAATAAAAATTTCATGAAGCATGAAAAAAATTGGCAAATTTTGTCCAGATTTTGGTTAATGGGGCGATTGATCATATTTATTACGGATATATTGCGAGAAAAACATTTTCTAACCAAAATTAACTGTTTTGGACGATAAAAGTTGTGAAAAATTATTTTTCAAATTTTTGTAGGCCTTTCACTTGGTCAAAATTTTTTTGAAAAACATGCATGTCGTTTATCTCAGTAAGTAAATAAGATGCACAATAGACATTTTTTTCATGATTGCACCTCTGTATAGAACTTACCAAAAACACCATCCGGAAAATTAAAAATGCGTGCTTTGACATGAAGATGAAAACTGCCAAATAAAGATGGACATTTTCAACTTGAATTGCAATTTCAGTTTTTTGGAAAGGTTAGGAGCGAGGTGGCGATCTAAAATATTTTCGTAAGATTTTTCATGTTTCCATGTTTTTTTCATCATTTTTTGAATGTTACACGCAAAACCTAATGTGAGGAGTAGGTATATAAAATGCTTTTATACCAATTTTTATGAAAATACGTTGTAGAATTGGTGAAAATATATCAATTTGCGCAATTTTGCCTTTTTTAGAAGAGAAATTGTATTTTTTGGAATTTATTAAATCGAGAACACGAAAAAACAACACGCCAAGTTTTATGATAGGTACTTATATTAATCAGCAAAAAAAGTTATGCTTGAGGTAATTTTTTCAGAATTTTTGAGCGTAGACGCCATGGAGAAATATCATTTTTAAGTTAGTTTTTTGGTGCTCAAAAAGGTGGATTTTCACTACATCCAAAAGGCTTGTCTATAGGCCCAAAAACTGGCAAAATTTTCAAAAGTGTACCATTTGTAGTTTTCGAGTCAATCTTGCTCATCGAAGTTTACAATGTCCCTATTTTCCCTAAACTTTGAGCACCCTTATCTCCTCTGCAAATTCACTTTGAGAACTACGATTTACGCCACCCGTCAACTCTCATCGAGGTCTGACCACATGAAAAATATTTTAAAATCACCTACTACAAGTGCAGAAAGCTCGGTGATTTAGCGTGGAGGTGGAATGACCGCATTCAGATAAATTTTCGTATACGTAATAATATTGACTTTCAGCGGAAAAATCATTCAAAGTGCCAAATTAAAAAAAAAATTATAATAAATTTTTACTCACATAATAATACGAAGCGTGAGGATATGCGTGAGGATACGCGTGATGAATACTATAGGCTGAAGACGCGGTTAAAGGTTCATTTCCAAATTCTTCAACACCGAACACAAAACACAAGATGTGAATTTTAATAAAAATGATCACCCAAGAGTACATTTTGATAATGAAATGAAAATGAGTAACGATGCGTCGATCTCAAGTACTAATGTTTTAATCATTGGTCGGTAGCACAAGTTGATGGAAGAGTGATTGTTGTCAGATGGTTGTTAGCCTAATTAAAAGGACACTGCGTTTAAACTTTACCGTGACTTGCCTTGAGGCCAAATTGCTCTCGGATAATAATATAAATCTTGCATTAATCGTCTTTTACACGTCTGTATCCATGAAACTTGTTTATTATTATTTGAGAATACAATGTGATACAAGGTTCAACTCGAGTTCTTTTTTTTTCATATGTGGGAATTACACGATATTTGCATGGTAATACGTTCATACACGCATACTCGACTAGTTGGGTACTTTACTTAAATACGTAGGTATCTACCATACAATAGAAATATACTGGTTGTAAGCAGGATTTATCCATCATATATCAATTTTCCAAATTTTCTGTCCGATAGGAATTTGAAATAAATAATTATGGAGAATGTACTTTGCACCAGTCCAGCATCTGTAATCTGTATAACATTTTATACACCCAGATTTTAAGAGAAGAAATATTAATGTACAGATGGGCATATGAAATGAATGCCTACGAGTATATTCCCTAACACGTGGTATTTGTCAGCAAGTACTTGTAGTATGTGGAATGACAGACTGTAATATGTAGCAAGATTTTGTGTTATGTACATTTACATTACCTACTACTACATACATGATGAATACAATGTAAGTGGTAAGTCTACGTACACACATACAGACGCACACCTTTATGACTCATTCAATAAAACGTAAGTTACAATTGTTATGTCTGTCATTGAAAACTATGTGATGTGGTTCGTCCTTGAAATGGAGCACCACAGTCAGAAACACATAACGCACCGCTACAGATTTTTTTTAGAGGGTGAGAGGGGGACGGCGTAGGTATTTTATTTTATGCAGAAAATATGGATCACACGGTTTGGAATTAATAATTAGTATGCATATTTCTCAATGACAATTGTATGGTCATTTTTGAAGATAATATCATATCATTTCTGAAGATAATCGTACATTGTAGTGTTATGAGTTGCTGTTGGTAATGTATTTTTTGCAGTTTTCATGATTTGGTAGATAACAGGTACGATACTTTAGCAATAGTAGGTATCAAATAATAATACCTATACGTATTATGCACGTTGTAAAAATGAATGCGCTGATCCTCATTTCAGCGGATTTCCAGGCACAAACATCTCGTGGATATTTTTTTGATTTGACTAGTAGAATATCCACAGTTGGAAAAAAATCAAAAAATCAAGAATTCTTCATTTGCAACGAAATTTTTGAAATTTGCATTAATGAACTCTAATCTTGACGAAAACTAAGCCCAAAAATTCGTATTCACTATTTCGAGTTATTTTGGATTTGGAGCATCCACCACGATTTTCCACTTCCCTAGAATTTTAAAATTTCTACATAATATAGGCCAGAGATGCGAACAGAAAAAAAAATTTCGGTTAAAGGTTAAACGTTCCTGAAGGTTACTGAGAAAAACGTTCCGGATTAAGTACCCAAAATTAAAAATCAACTGTGTAACAATAACAAACATGAGAATGAACCATTTTAAACCCATTTTTGTGAAATTCTAAAAAATATTGGTCATTTTTTCAAAAATAATAAATAACCAGTCGTCGCCTTCAAGGGCTCTTCAAATCCAGACCAATTTCAAAATATGAATAAAAATGAAAAATTCATTGATTTTTTCAAGTTTAAAATAATTGTACAATACCTACTTGAAATTGTAGTAAGTACCTATCTTTTCTGAGTTACAAGTAAAAGCCGCTTGATGTTATATTGTTTGTCCCAGCCCAATTTAATAACATTAAGCAATTTACATACAACTCAAACTGATAGTCGCTTAATGTTATATTGTTTGCCCCAGCCCAATTTAATAACATTAAGCAATTTACATATAACTCAAACTCATTGAAAAAAAATGAAATTTTTTCCAGAAATTTTTACATGATCTATTTTTTACTAAATATGTAGCAAGGTACTTAGTCAATGAACTGAAAGTTTGCAAAAACAATGAGAAGTGTTGAAAATAGGTTGAAACATGAAATATCAAAAAGTTATGAAAAAAGTACCTATTAAAAATTATGTCAATCAGAAAATAAAGTCTGAAATTTCAGAAAAATTAGGCAAAAACTAGGTGAAAATGTGTTGAAACATTTCAAAATTATATAAAAATGTGACAAAGCACATTAACACCAGTTAAAAATTATAACATTATCCAAAGCTTTAATTACAATAAGCAATGGGATTTCAATGCAATGAGATATAAAAGTTGAGACCAAAAGATTTTGATAGCATAAAGCGATTTATAACTAGAGCCCTGCGCCGACAGAAAAATGATCGGTGGTGGCTGTGGAGTGTGGTGTGCACAGCACTGTGGCTGGTGGTGGAGCCAATTTCAGCCAAAGTTTTTGGCAGCAGTAAACATTTTAGTCAGGGGTGGCAAATACTGTCAACTACGTCTACCATATATAATGGACAAATATTTCAAATCGGCGTATATGAAGCCAACTTTTTGGATGCAGAACTTCTGCTCATGCACCAAACATGATGCTTATGGCACTGGTGGAGAGAGAGATGGTTCACTGGTTGAACAAGTGAACCATCTCTCTCTCTCCACCAGCACCATAAGCATCATGTTTGGCGCATGAGCAGACAATTTCCTGGATTCTGCATCCAAAAAGTTGGCTTCAACTTTGGTTGTTTTTTTTTTTTTTTTACGTTGAATATAGACACTGGACCTGCGGAATAAGACAACCAACTGCAGGCTGAAGGGAACAGAAATGATAAAGAAAAGTTGTGTAACACAAATTTATCCCACTGGGTACTCTTGGCTGTGCTGATGTCGAATTCTTGAATGAAGTACCATGCAAAATACAGTGCAGCCAAGAGCATCCAGTGGGAGAAATTGGCTCTACACAAAATATCACTACCATCCCTCTTCCCGCCAAGAGCACCCAGCGGAAGAAATGGTTGTCTTATATGCAGGTCCAGTGTCTATAACTTTGAAATATTTGTCCATTATATATGGTTGAGTCGACATCTACATAAGCAGCAACTAGCAACCAGCAACTGGCAACTTGGCAACCAAATCAAAAAATTTTGATTTGGTTGCTAGTTCCAGCCAATAACCGAGCAACTTCTTATCATTTTCGTTCCACTGACGCGAAACGATGTTGCTAAGTTGCCAAGTTGCCGCTTATGTAGCAGTGCACTAATGGTCAACTAACATACTGGCAACTCCATTTAAAATACATTGGGCGTTTTTGTCGCAACAAGGGCGCTATCTGCGTGGCTTGGTATGGAAGTAATACTCATGTCAAGGGCTGTGATTGGTCGATTCAAATCTCGCGGCTTCTCATGGCTATCAGTACCACATATGACATACATCATAACAAACTGATCTTAAATAGAATAAAGATCACTTTTACGAAAAACACTGTATTGAACATTTTAATATGTGACGGTCGTTTCGGTAACGACGTACCATCATCAGACATAAAGTAGAAATGACAAGAGTAAAAAGCGAAGTACAAACAAGAAACTATAGAAAATTACGTCGAATATAGCGTTGTGCTTAGGATATAGAGGAGGAACTTGGCGAGTGGTTGGTCTTGTAGGTGGAAAAGCTGTGTAGCATGTTGCGATGAACGTTGGTCGGAGCTTTAATGACTTCATTGAGAACCAAGCAATTGTTTTCTACGTGCTTGAATATTTCAAATTCCTCCAGAGCGTCTAGTCGTTTACCTTTCTTTTCAACATGGAGGACTTTGAAATTGAAGTCAGATGCATGGTTGCTGGCAAGTAGATGGTCCGTGAATGTAGATAATCCAGGTTTTTTATTTTTCCATGCGCTGAGGTGTTCTTTAATGCGTATTTTAAAAGCTCGGCCAGTTTGCCCAATGTAGAGAGCTTTACAAGTGCTGCATTCGAGTTTATAAACTCCACTTTTCCGATCATTAGGTATTCTATCTTTGTTGTTGCATAGTAAGTTAGAAATAGTGTTACTAGATTTAAAAGCAAATTTTACAGGTTTTTCTAAGTTTAGGTGTTTGAGCTTTTTACTTAATGAGTTAGTGCTTAGTGAGCTTACTAGTAATCGAACCATTATAGGTAAATTTTTTCCAACTTACATTTTAACACTGTCATCACGAAGAGTCGTCACCCTAGCCTTGAAATGAAGAGAGCATTTTTCCTCCTACTCAGAAGTTTTTGGACCATGCTTGGGGGGTAGCCATTATTTTTTGCAATGTCATAGATTGTATTTAGCTCTTTATGAAAGTTGGGTTTAGAAAGTGGGGTATTAAGAAGGCGATCTACGAGGTAGCGGAGTCCAGCCTGCTTGTGGTTGGAATGGTGGACAGAAGTATTATTGATAAGTATGTCTGAATAAGTAGGTTTTCGAAATATGTCAAAATTCAGCTTATCATGATCTATATTGATCGTAAACGTCCAAAAAATTGATATTGAGATTTGAGACCACCTACTTCCAGAGTAAACTTTATAGAGTCAAAGATAGAATTTATATACGTGTGGAACTCATTCAACTGCGATATGGTGCCTGTCCATAAACCTAGAGCATCATCTACGTAACGATACCAGAAAACAAGTAGGGAGCAGGGCTTAAAACCACCAAAACCAAAACCAAATAAAACCACCACAACCATTGTTTTTCAATTGGTTTTACCACTACCACAACCATTTCAACTTCTTTTTGTAAATTTAAAAAACAACAACAACAAAAAACCAATACGTTGGAAAAAAATGAAAACCATTTCATTTAAAAACAACCATTTGGAAAAAAAAATTGAATTGAAAAAACCAAAACCACCAAAACGTTGTGTTCTTTGGAGAAAACCACAACCACAAGAACCATTTCAATGAATTTCAAATGTAACCATAACCAATAACAACCATAAACCAATTCCTGAAATGGTTCTTTTTGGTTTCTGCAATTTTTTTGGTTTTTCTAGACTAGTGATGCAAATTTTCTGTTTTTTTGTTGTCTCAAATCAGAATTTTAGTAGTACTCTTTATATACTCATACTTTAAATTTGTTTTTTGGTAAATTTTTTGATGTAAAAACCACCACAACCACCAAAGTCCAAAACCAATTGAAAATTTGAAATGGTTTTTGATATGAAATACCACCACTACCAGAAAAAAATACAATTACAAAACCAAAACCACATCCACAACACATTAAAAAAAAATTGAAACCATTTCAAAACCAGAACCAGAAAAACTTTGAAACTTGAACCTTAAAACCAATTGGAACCATTATGGCTTGTTATCGCAAAACCAATTCAGAAACCATAACCAAAAACCATTATTTTTGAGTCTTTCAAAAACCATCTACCACAACAACCAATAAAATCCAAATGGTTTTAAGCCCTGGTAGGGAGGAAAGGGGGTGGGTCATGATTATGGATTCAACATGTGCCATAAATATTTCAGCTATAAGAGGAGCAATGGGCGATCCCATTTGGAACATTGGAAGCCATTAGGAAATTGGTAGAAAATATCATTGAATTTACATATGTTATTGTACATAACGAAAGAAACAAGCATTTTAAGTTGGTTGGATTCATTATGGTCTAGTTCAGATGCGTCAATGAGATCATGGACTATTTGTTCACACTCTTCTAGAGGTATTTCCGAGTATAGAGAAACTACATCGAAAGAGAAAAGTATGGTATTGTTAGGTATAGGAACGTGAATGATTTTTTCGTATTAAAATGTTCAATACAGTGTTTTTCGTAAAAGTGATCTTTATTCTATTTAACATCGTCAAACGCTGAAAGTAATATTTTCATTAATTCCTTACAAACTGATCTGATAGAATTTAGTTGAATACTAGGCCACTAGGATAGTGTTGGCCTGAGAATATTCTCAATGCGCATAATCTGAGACAGGGCTGTTAGACACAAAATGTAAACGTATCGTTTCGTTTCGGTTGAGCTCTTTGAACCAAACTGTTTCGTTATACCGTTTCGTTTCATTCCATAAAAGTGGTATCATTTCGTTTCGTGCCGTTTCGTGTCGTTTCGTTTCGTTTCCTTTCAGCCAAAAAAGTGAGAAAAGCGGACATTTTCATTAATAAATGAAGAAGAGAACCCCTCTAGAGGCTCTAAATGGATGAAATTTGAGTGATTTTGACAAAATTTGGCCGAAATTTACAAAAAAACTTGCAATGAAAAATCAAAAATTGAAGAAATAGAAATGATTCGTTTCGTTATAACGTTTTGTGTCTCGTTTTGTGTCCAGAGGGAAAATTTTCCGTTTCGTTTCGTGTCTTTCGTTTCATTTTGTTTCGTATTAACAGCCCTGATCTGAGAATATTCTTGCATATTTGCGAATATTCTCAAATGCTTGGAAAATATTCTCTCAAAAAAAATGAAAATCATGACTTTTTTCAAAAAATTTAAAGATTTTTCTACAATTTTCCACAATTTACAAGTTTTACAACTACTTTTCTTTATAGATTTCCAATTTTCCTTAATAATTTGAAAGTTACCAAAACCTTTTCATGGAAAGTTTCCTATCATCTCTAAACTAAGCAATAATGTTCTAATTTTTTGAAAGGAATCTGTGGAATATGCGCATATTCTTGCGCATGCACAAGCAAAAAAGAATATTCGCGAATTTGCCCAACACTACGCTAGGAGGATTAAACATCATTTTTCAACAGAGTTGCCAGTATTGTTTGTTGACAGTATTTGGCGGCGGCTCAGCCGGCTATAAAGTTGAAATTTTGCAAATAATTTTTCATAAATTATAAAATTACTCAAAAATACAAATTTTTATGCAAAATTAAATTCAACTTCTCAGTTCTCAAAATACCTATTCATTTCCAAGCTGAGAAGAGAGGCTTTTTTAGCCATCGACCTTTTAGTTAACCTAGACGACTACTCTAATGCTAACTAAGGCCACTGGTTATGTCGCCAACTCTGTGGATTTCAAATTAGAAACAAACGCATCTGCGCATGTCTCAGGAATTGATGCTTGTGAACAGTAAACGGAAACACCACCAGCACCCCCACTTCCACCACTAATCCACTGACAACAAAATACACACACACGTTTCCTGAGACATGCGCAGATTAGCGCAGATGCGTTTGTTTCTAATTTGAAATCCACAGAGTTGGCGACATAACCAGTGGGATAATTTTGCGTATGAGTAGCCGTCTAGGTTAACTAAAAGGTCGATGTTTTTAGCATGTATTGTGTAGCAATAACAAATAGCTCTGCCATTTGAAAAAACTAAAAAATCATAGTATGCAAAAAGTCCCCTGAAAATTGCCATTTGAGTGAGTTGAGCTGGCTCAGCTGAGCAGATTACATGGCGGCGGCCACGACCGCTGAATTAATTTTTGAAACAGCAGAGGCGGCTCAAATAATATTTGAATAATTGGTGGTGGTGGTGGTGGTGCAGCGACGCAGGGCTCTATTTACAACATTAACCGTTTAATTGATAAACGGCTTTTACTGTATTTTCATAAAAATAAAAACAATTTTGGTGATTTTAACATTTAAGATATGAGTATTATTTTCCATAGGTACTGAGAGTCTGAGATCAAAATTACAGGAGAAATTTACCTTTGTAATACACCCCAAAAAATTGAAATAAATTTAATAATAACTAGCAAACCCGTTAATCGCGCATACTGCGCGATTCTTCAAAAGGTTATAATGTACATTTTGAAAATTCAGAAAGTAACTACATAATATGTAAGTAAAATGATCACAATTTTTTCACTGTTAGTTATTGGGAAATTCATTTTTTACAATTGAAGCATGTGTTTCCAGAACGCACCAAGTCCAAAAAAATATTGATAAGAAATTCATGGTACTTAGTATACAATTTGGAAATGTAGAAATGGCCCAAATTGGCTGATTTTTTGATATGTTGTAGCCAAAACCCTTGGGCACAACATATCATAAAATCAGCCTTTTGGGCCGCAACTTTATGCTAGATGGCCTTGCAGTTGCACCCTCAGAATCTTTGAAAACGGACTTCTTGCCTTTTGGAAACACATGCTTGAATTAGTATTATCTTTATTTTAAACAATTGGCGAGAAGCCGCGGTTTCATTTCTTTAAAAGTTTACAAAAATGTTCATTTTTTGGCAACATTGCAAACTTTTACCAAAAATACCAAAAAAAGAATCGTTTTTTACCCTATACGTAGTTTTAGTTTTACCTAATAAAAGCGACAAAAATAATTGCAAAAAAATGTAGACTGCATAATTGTTTTTTTTGTCTATAACTACCAAAATTGCTACTTTTTGCTAAAATAGACAATGTTTTTTTTTTCTCCAAATCAACAATTTACAAAAATGTTTTGTTTTTTAGTTTAAAAAAAAAAAATTTTTTATCAGAAATTACCAAAAATCTCGCTAATTCTTTTGCTGTTTGCTAAGATTGTCAAAGTCTCAACTAAAATTACTCGATCTGCTGCACCTTCTGCATGAAGTGGTGAAAACTTTCAACATTGGCTGTATAAGCACTTGATCTGGTCAAATATTGCATGCCACGAAATTTTGAGCTTTTGCTGAGCATTTACCACCATTTTTTGAAAATTTCTATAAAAAAGCTAAACAAAAGCTCAAAACTTTGTGATATGTGGTATTTCACCTAAAATAACAACCTCTTGATAGAAAGGCTTTAAAGTGCAGATGTGTAAGTTTATGTTGTAAGTACAAAAGGTTGCGTAGTAAACCGAAAAAAGTTCAATAATTTATTAAGCCATATTTGAATCGGTGGGAACGGAAAGGGGCTAAGTCCATTTTCGCACTTTTCAGGAATAACAAAAAACTGATTTACCTATTTGAAAATCAAAAATTTTTGGTAAACATGCTTAAGGTCATTGAAAGAGGACCCCAAGACACAATTTTTAGCTCTGTTTAGAAAAAAAAATATTCACGTGCGCCGGCGCTGTTGCTGCCTAAACAAATGAGACTTAGACCCTTTCTGCACCCAATCGACAAAATTTCTTTTGAAATTGCTCGGGCACGAATGGGGCTTGATTCTACATCTAAGTACATCATTTAGACTGCTATCTCGTTTAAATTGCCCAAAAACTCCTTGAGTTCTAAGACTTTTTGCCGAAGTTGTTAATTTTTTCATCATTTTTCTATTCAGAGATTAACTTAAATTTCAAAAAATGGTCTTCTCAAAAATGTTAGTTATTTTTCAAGGAATTAAAAATATTTTACAAAAAAGCCATAAATGCGGATCCGCCCTTTTTCTGCGCCCAAATACCACTTTCCCGGCCGTTTTGCGGAAATCTGACATCACCAGTCGATCCGCCGTACTTTGAAACCCCTATATCCGTGAAAAATTTTTTTTCCAAAAATGTGGCTTGGTCCCTTTCCGTTCCCACCGATTCATTTGATGGATAGACAAAAGTACCTATGTTGCACCCTGAAAGATCGAAGTTGAAAAACAATTTTTGACAGAAAAAAAACTTGAAGTTATACAGAATACAGAATATTTATATTTGAAGGTGAAAGCTCAGTGAAAGCTTAAAACTTCATGACATGAGGTGATGTTGACGATGCACCCTGAAATTTTTTTTAATATAAAATCAACTTTTTGTCATAATTTCATTTCACATTTTAAAATTTAGTAAATGATTTTTTGAGCTTTTTTTAGCTCATGGTGAAAATTGTTGAACTTTCAACATAAACCTACATACCTATCTATGTACTATTTAAAACCTTTCTATCGAGTGGCTGTTTATCAAAATCGGTCCAGCTGTTGCAGAGACCTTGCTGTGACAAAAAACTGACTTATAATGAATTTTCAAACTTTCTCTGAACTTTATTTGCCGTTAATTTTTTTAAGTTTTTTACAGTCTAGAATGATTTTTTCGCGGTGATCTTTCAAGGTACAATTTGTATATTTTTTTACACATCAAATTGGATCAAATACTAAATGACCAAAATTTTCAAGCTTTCACTTAGCTTTGACTGCGAACTTTTGTAAGCTTTTTTTCTTCAAGATTTGTCTTTTTGTGAAGCTCTTTCAAGGGACAATAATGTATGTATGTACTTCTTTCCAAATTTTAAGCTATCGCTGAGATTTTATCGTCAAATTTTGAAAGTTAGCTTTAAACTTTTGTAAGTTTTTTTTTCTTCAAGCTTTGTCTTTCTGTGAAGCTCTTTCAAGGCACAATATACATACTTCTTTGTATAGGTATGTCGAATGCACTGATTACAGGTTAAATACTGCATATCACAAAGTATTGAGCTTTCACTGAGCTTTTACCATAAACTTTTTTTTGTCAAAGTTTGTTTTTCCCTGGAGATTTTTTGAGGTACAATGTAGGTACTTTTGTGTACCCACCCAATATGACATAATCGATTATTGAGCTTTCTTGAGCTTATGGTGTAACTTTTTGGCCTTTCAACATAAACCTGCACATTTACACTTTTGACTTTAAAGCTTTTCTGTCGAGAGGTCGTTCATCAAAATTGGTTCAGCCGTTGCTGAGATCTCACAGAAAAAAGAATCTGGTCATAATTTAAAACTTTCAAGCTTTCACTTAGCTTTTACCAGGAACTTTCTAAAGCTTTTTTTCTTCAAGATTTGTCGTTTTGTGATGCTCTTTCAAGGTATACATATAATATGCGTACCTACTTCATTATATATATCAAAGGTGTTGAGTATAGAGTAAACATCAATTACTGAGCATTTTTGAGCTTATGGCACACCTTTTTTTGCAAATGTTTTTTTCGAACTTTCGACTATTCTTGATGCTCTTTCAAGGTATAATATATGTACATCTTCGTAAATGTTGAATATGCTATGAATAGATTAAAATTGATTATTGAGCTATTTTGAGCTTTTACAGCGCAACTTTTCAGACTTTTGATAAAAACCTGCAAATCTACAGGTGCAAAGCCCTTTTTTGAGACATCATCAAGCAAAATCAATTCAGCCATTGCTGAAATCTCAGAGATAACAGAATCCGGTCATAATTTTAATACATAGTAGAATCAATTGTTGAGCTTTTTTGGGCTAATGGCAAAATTTTTTTGTAAACTGTTTTCTTTATCATTTGACTTCTTGTGATGCTCTTTCAACGTGTAATATAATATACGTACTTCTCCGTACATGGTTGAAATCAATTACTCAGTTTTTGAGCTTTACAGCACATTTTTTTTTGTAAACATTGTTCTTCAACTGCTGATTTCTTTTGATGCTCTTTCAAGGTATTATATACCTACTACTGTGTATACATCGAATGCGCTACCTAATGGATAAAATCAATTATTGAGCTTTTTTGAGCTTTACGGCGCTACTTTTCAAACTTTTGATTTAAACCTGCTCATCTATGGGTCAAAAGCTTTTTTTTTTGAGACATCGTCGGGCAAAATTGGTACTGCCATTGCTGAGGTCTTAGAGTCAAAAGAATCCGGTCATAATTGAGCTTTTTTGAGCTTTTTACAGCACAGCTTTTTTTGTAAACATTTTTCTTCAACATTCGACTTCTTTCGATGCTCTCTCAAGGTATAATATATGTACTTCTCTATACATATCAAATATGCTACGTATAGGCTAAAATCAATTATTGAGCTTTTTTGAGCTTTATGGTACAACTTTTTTGCGAACATTTTTTTTTGATATTCGACTTCTTTTGATGCTCTTTCAAGGTATAATATACGTACTTCCCTGCATATCTCGAATGCACTACATATAGGCTAAAATCAATTATTGAGCTTTTTTGAGCTTTAAGGCACAACTTTTTTGTGAACTTTCTTCTTCAACATTTGACTTCTTTTGATGCTCTTTCAAGGTATAATATACGTACTACTGCATATACATCGAATGCGCTACGTATAGACCAAAATCAATTATTGAGCTTTTTTGAGCTTTAAGGCGCAACTTTTTTGTGAACTTTTTTCTTCAACATTTGACTTTTTTAGATGCTCTTTCAAGGTATAATATACGTACTACTGTGTATACATCGAATGCGCTATGTATAGGCTAAAATCAATTATTGAGCTTTTTTGAGCTTTACGGCGCAACTTTTTGAACTTTTGATTAAAACCTGCACATCTACGGGTCAAAAGCTTTTTTTTGAGACTTCGTCGATCAAAATCGGTTCAGCCGTTCCTGAGATCTCGCTGTCACAAGAATCCGGTCATAATTTTAATATATAGAAGATTATTAAAAACCTACAGTATTGATTCCTCATTGCTCCAGCACTCACAGACTGACAAAAATAAACAAATAATTAATTATTCACAAAAAATAAAGATGGAAATTGAAAATTAAAATAGGTATTAAGAAATTATAACAAACAGTAACTCAAATTTTGTGATATAAACTAATAACAATTAAATTATTGAACTTAGTCACATAATTTGGAAATTGAACTAATTTTAAGTCTCTCCCTTACTTATATTCAAGTAGGCAGGGTTGGCAAGTAGACTACATAGTCTACTTTACATGCTTTGTCTACGTGTAAACAACGTTGCTGTAGACAACGATAGTTTACATGTAGACATTGTAGACTATGTAAACTATGTAAACTACAAAGTAAAACTTTTTTTTGTTTTAGAATAAGCTTTTTTTACACAGATTTCGGCAGAAGATTTTGAAAATTTGTGTTTAAAATCTCAAAAGTGTTCAAAAACGAGATTCAAAAAACGTTCAAAAACCAGATTTTTGAGAATCCGCATAAAAAAAACATATCTACCTACTGGGCGAAAAAGTAAAAATCTTTAGCAATATTGTCGAGCTGAAAAGCGAGAATTTGAATCTCTCACAAAACAAAAGTGAACAATTTTAGCAAACCACAGCATTTTCCTAAATTTTCTCAAAAAACGAAATTTTTTGCATTTCTTGAGTAAAAAAAAATGAATTTCTCGAACAATTCGTAGAAAAAAGTAATGATTTTAAAGTTTTTGCAAAAAATGAAAATTTTCAGCAATTCGGTCAAAAAAACAAGAATTTTCATCAATTTTTGAAAAAAGTAAAGAACTTTATTTTCGACCACTTTTAGAAAGAAAAAAACTTGAAAAAAGCAAAACTAACAATTTTAGCAGATGTCAATTACTTACCTATTAGTAAGAAAATTACACTTTTTCACAATGTTTGTCGTGAATACAAGATTTTTCTTCTTCAATTTTTCAGTTGAAAAGTAAGGGTAATTTTTTTGCAAAAAAAAAACGACAATTTTTAGCAAGAAGCGAGATTATTTGGGAATACACAACTTCGAAGTTGACATACATTACATGTAGTCTACAGGAAGTCTACTTTACATGAAGTTTACATAGATTACATGACAAACGTAGACTATGTAAACAAAGATAGTCTACGCGTAGAGAACCAACCCTGCAAGTAGGTATATTAAATTGGACAATACAAGCAAGAGGGAGATTTTGGGCACCTGGACAAGCCTTACATCTTTTGAGCCATTTTCAATAGCCAATTAATGGAGTTCCAATAGCTACTGAATATGCCCCACCGGACGAAAAGTTTTAAACATAATTTTATCCAATTCAAAGCAGATTTATTTTATTGATCTTTATGAGGTAATAAAATCACTTAACATGACATGATTCTTGAAGGAAGAAAAAACGGTGCTATCTATTGGCAGTGGCATATGAACAATTAGGTTGATCAAAAAGTTGTAAGATAAAAAGTTGCAAAATTTTATAACAAGAGATCTATTGTAATATTTTTAGCAATTGTCCTTTCATGCAGTTGTTTGTGGTTTTCTAAAGTCAAATTTTATAGTTAAGTAGGTAACAGAAAAAATCAATAGAAGCTTGATACTATATTTATAATCTGAATTTTAACCAAAGCTTTAGAAACTACTAAAAACGTGTCCAGAAAAATTTGGTTGAAAACTAACCTCCATAGTAATTCTCACCATGAATTACAACCTTAACGTTTTTAGAGGGGTTGAAGGTAAAATAGCGATCTATAAATCTTACTTTCATTCTGTCACAGACTTATAAGTCGAGGGTAACAAACCTGAGCCATAAAATGTCTCCACCCGACGGCGACCACTACTAAATACAAACCAGTCTGGAGAATATTCTGATCATCTCCAGTAACAAAACATTTTATAGAGTCGCGGAGACATTTCATTAGTCAAGTGTATTACCCGCTGAGAAACATACCATACACAAGACTGAACAAGACCAGCATCTTTTCTATTCATTGTATCTTACCCGCCTAATTCGTGGAAAAAGGCGATCACAAGAAGGTGGGAAAAGATACATACAATCGTTCATGTGTAGACCATGTGTAGACATCACTAACCTAGGTTGAGAGAGTATTTTTTTTTTCATTTGAAAATGCAGAAATCTATTTCCTCGTGGTTCGGTCACCTGAAACGATGTCCATCAATGTCAACGTGCAGTTTCGACCTACTTTAGGTGTATTGAATTCACCTTTGGGTGTTGCTAAAAATCTAATGTCGAAAGAAGCATACTATTTGATTCGAGTAATGATCTCTTACATTTGAATTTTTGTTATACGTGAGTAATGATGCGCGTTGATATGAAGTGGGTACCTACCTATAAGTTAATAATCACGTACAACGCGTAATTAAATTAATGATACATTATGACTCGATAATTTACCAAGAGAATAGAAAGGATTTCTTACAGAATGTTGAAGAGTTGCAGTTTATAGGTGAGTTATAGGGAAGAATGTACTAGTAAGTTGATGATGATGTAGGACTTTGTACCCAGGACAAAATTAAGCATTCTTTTTGGGGGATGTGAATTATAAATTTGTCGACTTGTATGAGAAAAAAATACGAATTTTTGAATTAAATTACCTACCTAGTAGTTGGATAGGTATACGGAAGAAAAAGTGATTTTAGACGAATTTCGAGGTTCATTGTCCGAGCGAGGCGAGGGAAAAATGGAAATAATTCAATAAGTAGGTACGTAGTTATTCAAGGTTCAAATGGCGTGATTTTCAAAAAAATGTCCAGATGTCTAGTAATTTGTAAACTCGATAGAACTTCTTTTTGTAGGTACTAGGTAGTTATATTTTTTTGCTGGCACAAATGAGTTGGTTGGTATTTCATGTTTAGGATGTGTGTAATCCGTACTTCTTAGTATAGTGTAATGTCTGGCGCCCCTAATCCGTCTGTTTTATCTCTTTATCTTTCAGATATTGTACTTAGACCTACACGAAAATGAATATTGACAGGATTGAAAATACCTGTAACGGAAGATATCTTTCATTCATCCCTTGCTAAAATGTAGCTAGGGCTGCGCTCTATATTGCAGTTTCAAAACTAAGTATTTTAAACCAGCAGAAAGAAAAGATTTTGGCACAGTTTTGGTATCATATTATTCTGTTATTTGTTATGAATGGAATAGTATTAGAAAAGTAAAATTTCTACAACAAAACTTTAAATTTTCCTGTTTTATTGGATTGTAACTGTAGAGAGCGGTACTGGTATGAAAAGAATTGTCCATCTCTGGAATAAACATGATAGGTACCAGAGTACTGCACGGTTAAGTTAAAATAGCCGGATAACCGCCGGAGCTATCGGCTAATTTAACTACAGGTTACAAACTGCAGTTACTTTTGTCGGCGCGCGCAACCAGCGGTAAGTTAGGTTAATAACCATACGTTAACCGCATTCGGTTCTCTGGTGTCTCAACAATACATTTTGGTGACTCATCAAACAGATAAGACAGAATCGAACATTACATTTCCGATAAGAGCGCGGTATAATCGCAGGTAGTTTAGTCATTTTAACTACAAAATTATCCGCATAGGCTAACGCTAATATAACTGCTTTTGGATGAGTTATATTTGGTAGCTTACCGCACACGACACCCGACTAACGCAGATAACTTTTAACTATACCGTGCAGGACTCTGATAGGTACGAGGATTGTACAAAAAATAATACCTAAGGTAACAAAGGCAATAACTTTAAACTACATACAAATCCCAGAAAGTTTATTCGTGAAAAATATGAAAGCTAGGTACCTGGTACCTACTTATATTCTTACACTATTTCTCGACATAGTCACCTCCGCGGTTGAGGCACTTATCTCACTTATGGATTGGTTTGAGAATACCTTCTCAGAGAAAGTCATCGCCATGTTATACCTTGTGTTATTCAACCAATTTGAGACATCTTTTTTGGGTGATTCATCGCCCAAAAAACATCTACCATCCAAGTAGTTCTTCAGGATGGGGATTGGGTGGGTCACTTGGGTGGGCTAAAACTTCCTATCCACCCCACTGGATTTGACGCCATCAGATTTGCATCTCTTCCATTCCCTGAAGAACTACTTGGGTGACACTGACAGTTGACAGATGATTTTTGGACAATGAATCACTTAAAGACAGTAATGGGAAGGTTTGCCCCATCCACCCTACTCACTGGATTTGGCGCCATCAGATTTGCATCTCTTCCATTCCCTGAAGAACTACTTGGATGACAGATGATTTTTGGACAATGAATCACTTAAAGACAGTAATGGGAAGGTTGCTTCATCCACCCTATTCATTGGATTTGGCGTCATCAGATTTTCATCTCTTCTATTCCTTGAAGAACTACTTGAGTGACAGATGATTTTTGGACAATGAATCACTTAAAGACAGTAATGGGAAGGTTGCTTCATCCACCCTATTCATTGGATTTGGCGCCATCAGATTTTCATCTCTTCTATTCCTTGAAGAACTACTTGAGTGACAGATGATTTTTGGACAATGAATCACTAAAAGACGTCTCAGATTACTTGAATGACATGGCGGCGGCTGTCTCTGAGGAGGTACCTCAAGCTAATCCATAGGTGGGATAAGCACCTCAACCTCGGAGGTTACTATGCCGAGAAGTAGTGTAAGAATGTACTAGTTGTCATATTTTTCACGAATAAAATTTCTGCGATTTGTAGTTTTTGAGTTATAGTCATCGTTACCATACGACCCTCGTATCATGAAGTACCCATTTTTCTGTTAAGAATTTCATCAATCACAGAATAGCGAAGTTTATGCTAAGTAAGTAATCAAACTGAAATAGAAATATTTCAAGCATAGGTACGAGTAGGTGGTCTCTATTTTTAGGATATTTTATGGACTTTCGATAAATTCGCCAAAAATTTAGTGATTCAAGAACAGTTATGATTGTCAGTAACAGATTTACTAAAAGCCTCGAAGACAATTCCATTACTTCAATTATTCATACTCACCCACTCGAACAAATTTATACGTACAAGCAGTAGCCTACGCATATCACAGGTGAGTATATTTAAGGAAGAAAAAAAAACCTTTAACAAATCAAATTAACCACGTTCGAGCAGTTTGAAAATACTCGCGGGTATAAAATTCTATTCTTCGATAAGTTTAGGACAAGAGTAAGTAGGTATTTACAGGTATTCTGACAAATCAAGCATATTTATTAATTACTCCATTGAACATTTTTCAATTAATAATACCTAAAGGGAGAAAAAAGAGTTTCTAAACGGAGCGTAAAATTTTCCGTTAAAAAAATATTTTTACACAAAAGCGAGCGTAAAAACTGACAGCAAAACCTATTAAGATTAAAATGACTTAACGTTGATTAAAATAGATGCCGAAATTAAATTTACTTCGCCAACGCGTAATCAAAGACGTGTATCCGAATTAATTAACTGTAATTTTCAGAAATTCCTTAAAAGCTCTTCATGTCCCAAAAATTGAGAGTTCAAAATTTATGCGAGAATATTTCAACAATATTAGTATAATTAGATGCAGGACTTTCGGATTTTAATTCCAATTGCAAAAAAAATTCTAACTGGTCCGAATAGTATAGCGGTGAATTGCGTGTAAATTAATGTTGTAAAATAATTCAATTTCATTACTCGAGCATTTTAATTTGCGATATCATTTAAAGTTTTGGTTTTAAAATTCAAATCACGTAATCGGCGGTAAAACTGCGCTCTATCAACAAGCATCAATAGGCCAGTTTTTCAAGATTTCTATATCGACGCAACCTGAATTTATCAGTGAACTTAAAATACATCTTCTTTGCAGCAAGTAGGTATACCGCATGGTGTGGTAAATAATGTGGATAATGCAAGTTGCAGCTTGGACTTGAATTAAGATTTTGTATCAAATATTAAGTCGGATAAATTTAATCTTGACCAAAAAATCTTCATCTTATGTCATTAGTTTGAAAAACAATTTTTTCTGAAAACTAGTCCAACACTTTTCCATCCCTCGTTGCAGATGAAACTGCGCCTCAATTAAACTTTCTGAGAAACAGATCAAGCCCATGTATTTTAATAAAGGTACCCAGGTTTTGTCTAATATGAAGATGAAAGGCGATATCACCTTCCCAAATACCAGTAGGTAGGTAATTTGGTCTTGTAGAAGTTGTTTTAGCTGTCAGACCTTTTTGTGGTACAGTATCTACAGGTAAGTTATAGGAAATTGAAAAATATTCTCGTATGTACCTATGTATATAAGCATCATTGACAAGACGATAAAAATGGATACTCATCGGTGTTTTTTTGTAACCAATTAAATTTTGACCGTTGTTCGTACTATAGGGTAAAATCTACCACCTTGAACCCATACATATTGTACGATCATTAAACTGAACGGTCAAACCCATCAATGACACGAAAAGCGCATCTCATAATACATAGAATAAACTAGAAAATGGAAAATGTCAAAAACAGCTTTCGTTTTAAAACAATTGAATACATTATAAAACTGTCAAAAAATGGGTACTCGTCCCGAAATATTATTGATTACACTCCACCTTTTACGTAGGTAGATACACTTTACCAATCTAAGTTTGCCGGTGCATTATTCTTTTTTGGAAAAACAATTTTCCAAAACGTAAGTATTTGTGATAGTATGAAAGTAAAAATATCTTGCAAACAATAACTACGTGTACATAGGTACCAGAGTCCTGCACGGTATAGTTAAAATAGCCGAATAACCGCCGGAGCTATCGGCTAATTCAACTACACGTTATGAACTGTAGTTAGTTTTGTCGGCGCGCGCAACCGACAAATAACTAACTATAACTACCTGCCGATGCAGCGGTAAGTTAGCTTCGGTTCTGTTGATGTCTCATCAATACATTTTGGTGACTCATCAAACAGATAAGAAAGAAGCAAACGTTATTTTTCCGATAAGAACGCGGTATAATCGCAGGTAGTGTAGTTATTTTAACTACAAGTTAGTCAATGGTTACGTTATCTGAGTTACAAATATTAACCGCACTGGCCGGTGCGGTTATAACCTGCCGTTAGGATGACTACTAACTATAGCTATCCGCCCTCGACGCGCAACTAACGCAGATAACTTTTAACTATACCGTGCAGGACTCTGATAGGTACTACCTACGTCTGTCTGGAAAATACTTCAACAAGTAAGTACTTTTTTTTAACTGACGAAAAATGTAATTTAAAGACGTTGTTTGCTCGTTATCTCTACGTTTATGAAGTAGGTGAGTAATTAATCTTCACTCTCAGTAATTAGTTCCAATTTTGATAATCGCATTATATGAGTTGAAATTTAGATACCCATCAGGTCATAAACATACTCACCGCCAAGAAAAAATGTTCACAGTTTAATCCACCTTCTACCCGGTTCGAATTAACCATTATATGTACCTACCATCATTTTTCAACTTCAAATTATACTTATAACAGCTTCAATTTTTGGAAAGATATTGATAAATCTCGCTGAAAAATTGACGTAGTAATTCGAGTCCAATTTATGGATTGTTCAAGGTCTGCCCTTTTCTTTTTCATCGAAAAATTAAGTCCGTTGATATATCGCGTGTATTTTTTGTCTCTGCGTAATCGCCTAGAAAAGAAATCATTTGGAAATTTTCTAAATGAAACATCGGCTTAGATAAATTTACAAATGCGTTCTTTAACGATTTCGCTCATGAGACAGTTGCAATTTTACTAAATTTCTTCGCGATAAATCTTCCAACTTAATAAAACAAAGTAGATTTTATCAACGATTTCATTTCGAAAACGTCGATCGAAAAAGTAGGAATAGGAAATTTCGTTTTTCAAGTTCGCTCACTTACTAATTTTGTAGTGACGATTTTTCGGCCCTCCTAAGTACATTACCTAATCGAAATTAAAGGAGCCAGGAAGTCATGAAAAATTAAATTTGAATGAATTTTCAGAAATTTACCAGCCTCAAGTTCCAATTTCTTGTGATCAATTCAGAAGCAGAAAATTTTAAAAATTGCCCTGGACAACCTTTGTGAATTTCATGAAAATGTACCTACAACTGGCACATTCGACAGCATGGGACTGGTAAAATACATACCTATTATAAAACTTCTTGTACCTTTTTTGATTTAATAGCATTGTAACATTTTAGAAACAAAGTTGGAAAATGTGTCTTTTTTTAATTTAAAATTTTGATGTTTTTCATTTTCACGTGTTACCACATTTCAAAAAAATTTGTTTAAGCCCCCCCCTCCCCTCTCACAAAAAATTGAATAGTTGGTAGAAAAACAAGTTCGTTATAATATCTCGAGAACTCGAGGTATAAATTCACTCTAGATTTTCACCATTCCAGCCTTTAACGAAGATTCAAAAAAAAATTGGAAGTCTGTATACCTGTAAGTGACGGTTTGTGGTTGTAAAAGTTTAACTGTTTTGTATGGAAGAAAACTAAGAGCTTTTGAACTACCCTTTGTTTTACCTTGATATAAAAAAAATAGGTGCGAAACCTTTCAAACATTAATTTACTAATATCAACGAGTAAAGTTAAATGAGAATAAAATGTGAGTATAAAATTTTAAAAAGTTGAAAGTTTTTTCCATTACCTGTATACATAGAAAAAAGTACAGATATTGTCACCATCGTTCGCATTATCGTCACACATTGAAAGCTTGTATCTTAATAACGCCAGCGTTGTCGGCGTTGTTTCAAACAGTTTTTCTCCGACGGGAATTTAATATCTTTATTTTAGTAAAAGATGGCTACGCAAATTGGATAAGCTTGTTTTCGGTTTATTCGTCAATGTAAATACAACACACGATGGGATTTATCTTTTATAAACGCGATTTCTTATTGTGGTATGCCTAAGTACGTATATACAACAACCTTGGTATCGTTTTTCAAACTTATTCCATTATTATTAACTTTTTTTCCTGAATGAAATACGAAACGGCGTCAAAAAGGAAGCTTTTTTTTTGGTTCGCTTGGAAGTTGGAATTCATAGGCAAGTTGCAATGTATGTTGCCTGCTTCCACTAATGTATTAAGAGGTAGGTAGTAGGTACTATCATGTCAAACTGTTGCCATCCAGGAATGAGAAAAAACTTCATGAATGCTAGTAAGAAATTATTCAGAATCAGATCTTAGAAGTTTCTCGCCAATTAAAGATACTGAGATAGGTAGACATAGTATGTTACCTATATCACAAGTCAGTCTGGTTAGAATTGCAGCTATACCTAATTGCAGCATATATGTATTGATAATATGCATTTCTATAGTTTCTGCTGTCTCGAATGACCTATGCATGTTAAAAATCACTATCAAATTAACGTTCTAATTAAAAAATAAATAGATAAAAAACGCAACTGACATATTATTACTCTTTAAAATGGTTATTCATTCGTGAATTAACACAAGTTTTTTACTCTTTGTTAGTAGGTATGCTACTCGTATAAATTTCATTCTTCATCCCCAAACTGGATCATAAATACAAGTAATCAATGGGTCACACCTATCCTATAGTCATTTTTCTTGGAAAATTGTTATCTTATCTACTATTTTTATAATTATGTGAAGTCGCAAAAATCATTCAACGAATTCAGGGGACTATGTATGTAAAATGTTTAAATTAAAACCAGCTTATCAACATCCCGCTTGGTTAGACGTTTAGTACATAGCTAATTTTATACTGCGATTAGATCACACAGTGAGTCATTTTTCTTGGAAATTTGTTATCTTATCTACTGCTCATAACTATCTGAAGTGGCAAACGCAATTCACCCTCACGTAGGTAATAGGTATAGGGGAAAATAATTCGATTTTGGAGTCTATATAAAAAGTAAAAATGATTGAAAGATGTTGATTTTAAGTCATTTTGGAGCCTCCATCTGCAGGTTTTTAAATTGCCCAATTTTGGGAAAATTATCATAAAAAGGATCAAAATGAAAGTCAACATCTTTTCAACTCGAAATCACAACCAATCTGAAAGGTGCGCGAAGGCGAAAAATTAGGTCAAAATTTAAGTTTTTGCTACTTATCTTAATTTTATAAAATGTTTATTTTAGTGTGAAAATTTATGGAATTTTAAAGTTTTAAAAAATTCACTAATTTTGTATGCTCTTTCGACTTTTTTTGTTCGATTAAAAAATTGTCTGCGGTTTGGGATACTTTTTTTGGTGAGGGGGAGAGGAATTCGACCCTGTTACAATTTCGCAAATTCTGTCTGTCAAAGATACCTACCTATCATTGAGTAATTTTGAAAAAGGATGAAATCAATATGAGGATCGGAGTGAGGGGAGAGGAAGAGTTGATTGGATGATTCAAAATCATGTTTTTTCACTACTACGAATTTATTATCAAAAATTTTGATGTAAGTACGCTTTTTTTTATAAAAAATGTATAAATAATTAAGTAGGTACATATTGCAATTTTTTTGCAATTTCATTTCCTTACATATATGAAATAGAAAAACTAGATGTTTTAAAGTTGTACCTAACTAATAGGGTGCAAAATTAAAAATTTTTAATGTTCCTTAAAATTTTTAATAATAGGTGTATGGTCAAAGGTTGAATGTAAACCTACTTGAAACTACTTTACACACATGTATCTCCATCTACATTTATCTACATAGTGTTACGTAGGTAACCAAAGAAAAGACGCGGTTCACGAGTAACTTTTATTCGACACAAATATTATGCTACATGATCGAAGATGAAACTAAGACTGGTCTTACTTGTATTTCTAGCAAGTATATATACTAGAAATCTAGCTAAGTTTAGGTAAAAAATATCAAAATTAGGGTTAAAAAGGGTTTTTTCAGTTGATTAGGTAAATGTATGGAATAGGTATGTAAAAAGTACAAGACAATGTACTTATAAATAAGGAAATAATTATAAGAAATTAAGGTAGAGTAGATGGTAAAATAGATATACTTACTGATATAGGGGTAAAAATCCATTAAATTGTGCATTAAAATATAATAGTGATTTTATGTAGGTAAAAATATGTAGATAATAATATAAGAAAGGTAAATATGTAACTAGGCAGGTATATGAGAGTATTAATGCATTAGCTATACAAGTATGGGTTAAGGGTAGTGGCAGACAGTCGTCACAATAGGCAGTATCAGTTGAAAATGTTATGACTATGAGTGCGGTATACCATGCACCAAAATTTCACTAAGAATTGTGATGTCAGGTACAAGAATACGATGATTTGAAAAATTTTTAATATCCTGCATAAATGAACCAAAGTAAACCCATAAAATATACGTTTTTCACTCGCCTTTGATTTTCTTTTTGCCGACAAACAAGTGTTTGGTCCACTTAATAGGTACTCAGCAGGATCCTGACAATAAACAGAAGAATCAAATCTATCCTTTTTTTTATGATCGAAACAAGCGCATTTTATACGCATGCCTATTGTAGAGGATGTTTGCTGGATGGTACCTAATTCTTTACAAGATCCGCTTTAAAACACATAAAATGCCTACAAGTGGGAAAAAAATGATGTTCAACTTCCAGACTTCTGTGCATTCAACGCTAAGTTAGAGTCTGTTACCAGTTTCACTTTGGGACGTCGCGTTGAGTAGGTATTTTACCATCTGTTTCTTGCAAGCATTTTTAAAAAGCAGACAGTTTTCGATAGACAGACGTGTCATCTAATTTATTACTTTGGTTCTGTCTATGGGAGTTTTTTTAAAAACTGGGGGTGTTCATAGCATGCTCAATGCCACATGCGAATTTATATATATGTAGATCAGTTTAGAAAATTACACTTTGCCAAATAAACCTTTCAAATTGATCAGAGGGATCTAAATTCCCACGAATCGTATCATAATATCCCTTCTAAATATTCTCGATTCTCAGATAATAATTTACCGTTACAAAACTCCTTTCACTATTTCAATTTTTTTCAATTTTTTTTTCATACTTACCTGATCGCTGTAACATTTTTAAAACTACGTAAATAACATTTCCATCACTTCATCATGTATTCCAGTATTGTGTTTGTTGTATTTAAGGTAAAAGGTATTTGTTAGCAGAGAATGTATAAGCAGTTGGCAGCAACAGTGACTTTATTACCAGGTAACATGCACTATGTATTGTAAACAGTACCATCTGAAATACAAAATATGTAGAGTAGGCTAGAGTAGGTAGGTACCTACACCTCTACATGAAGTAAAATTTCGAGAACAATGTCAGGCTCATGGTCTCCAGCAATCACCAGTATTCCCCTCGCCTTCCCATGAGGCAGTGTGTTATCAGAAAAATGAATACCAGCAATCCAACCAAGGTGGTACAGTGTAAATAAATCCGTGGAACATTGAGCTAGTAGGTAATAAAAAAATCTGACCAAACCAAATGGTCCATAAACAAACAAAAATGTTAGCATGGCCTGATGGACCACGTAGTCTAAATCCATGGGAGAAAAAAATAACGAGCAAAAATCACCCCTCACCAACAAACAATATCCTGTACCAACCTAATAAAATTCATAGTGAACGCGTTAAAACGTCGAACGGATGTGGCTATTTGCCTCTTCGCGAGTAGAGCATAAAATTACGTGCACTTATGAAATAGCATATTTTTCTATGTTGTGGCAATTAAAAGTATATATTGTATTCATCCTTATGACTCATAAAATTTCTTGAATTTTAAGGTTGATTTGATGTACATCTCCCGTGTATTTCAAACACAAATGCACGGTTTTTGGCATTTTATCGTCATGTAATAGTTTGACTATTCATGCGGTTTTTGACTGTTTTGTTGAAGTTTTTGCTGGGTGGGGGATTAATTTTTTGTTCGATAATGTATGAATTACTCAAAAAGTGCAATTGGTTCAATTTTCCCAACTTCTCCTTGAAATGGCAAATTTTTGCAACTCTGAACTCATGCGTAAAAAATTTGGCCAGGGGAAGTTCCCCTTCACCTTAACCCTACGTCCCTGCATTGACAATGGTTGGAAAGCCATTTTTAAGTTCCAACACCTATTTCAGAAACAAGGGTGAGATTTTTTTACTAAGATCGTAGACAACTTTTCTTGATTTCATGTACGTAAGTTTGCCTAATCTGTAATTCGCAAGGCATGGGGACATTCAGAAAATAATGTTTTTATCTTCTAGCTTGGTATTAATATTTTTTTTTGATGTTTCTCTTCATTCCTTTAATGTTTTATTGACCTGTAGTGGTGAATTTTTATTAATTTTTCAAGTTAAATCGAAGATTCTTCAATTTATTTCATTTTTTTCGCAACATTTAACATTTATTTTACTTTATTGATGAATGTTGTTTAAAATTTTTCATCAAGCAAACAGAAGACATGTGCTAATTTATTTGTAAAATATTTGAGAACTGAAGAAAACCTCAAAATAATTAATCAAAATTGTAAATATTATCATAGAGATAGAAATATACAAAGTAGGTAGAAACCTACTTAATCAAGTTACTATTTCCACAATGAATTGCATGCATACATGAAATTATGCACCCATCTCTTAATACAAGTGAGTACATATAGTATCTATAGGTACTCGTAATACGAGACGCAAATATAAATACGGATTGAATCGCAAGTATGCTTGATTGTGTTTGTATTCGCATCGCGAGTAAAGATGTAAAACGTCGTAGAGCGAGGGCGAGACATTGTATTGTGTTAATTATTATCATTTCAAGAATATGAATTAGGTGGGACTAGTACAGTACATATTAGTTTGAGTTGCATTCACGTACCTATATAGGTAATACATATTTCTACTCCCTTCTAAACCGTAGAGATATTTGATAAATCCGTACCACGTGAGGAATCCCGAAGAGGTAGAAAATGACACGGGGATCAATCGAGGGCGAGAAAGGGTACACTAATAAATCATGTGTGTATCGCGTGATCCTTTAACGTAGGTAGGTATTTGATAGGAAGACCATCCTTCGATGAAGACTTTGACCTCGCAAGAATCGTATAATATAGATACCCTTCACTCAAGGCTATATTGTATAGTCAGTTTTATCAACATTTTTGCATCAATTTGCGAATTGATTCATTTTATTCAACTTTTTCATTGTTTGACTCTACTCCCATTCTTTATCGTGTTGTTATACTCCTAGTGACGATGTTGCGAAATTGGAGATGAACGATTCGATTTCAAGTGTAACAGGCACGTGCAGATAATAATTATGTCATTATCAAAAGTCAGCGAATTTGCAATTAGTAATTACACGTTACATTACTCATGGGGATGGATAAAACATTACGATTATAACATGTAACTTGAAATCGAACCTAATCTGCGTGAGTATAGAGAGCTTAAGCTACACACGTGTATGAAGAGATGCATATGGCAGATATTTCAGGCGTAGAAATTCGAACATTTTTTTGTAATTACGATACGAAATGAAACATACAGAAGGAATAAAATTTGCGGAGAGCTAGCCCATTAAAATTGCAAAAGTAATTTCAACTTTATACTTACTCGAGACTCGAATAAATAATTTTAATAATTGAAAGATAACGCATATCGGCAAAGGTATTCTTCTATGTACATTGTACTTACAATAGGTATTGACAGCCTGACTTTTTATCGAATTGTTTTAAAACTAAATGTTATAACTTCAAAATATTAATTTTCAAACAGCATTCGAAGGTAGGAGAGGGAAACATTGGCATAATATTTGCTCTACTTTTGCGAGGTGATACATATTGTTTTTGTTTTATCTACTTTTAAAGTTCTCATGTTATATTCGTAGGAGTGCCACTCGATAAATTTTGATTTCATTGATGTTGTTTTTGACACGAGTTGTTATTTTAAGGTTTCAAGTGGTATTATAAGTGTAAGTTATCGAGCAGAATGCAAAAAATTACGAAAACAGATGCAAAATTTTTCCCCCACAAAAATGAGACAAAAGAAAAACATGATACTTATTCAAAATTCATTTTGAAGGTTCGAATGGGCGAAACTGCATCAATTATCATCAAACATGCTTAAATGTCAAAAAAAAAAAGAAAGAAAAAAGAAAACGTATTAAAATCTTCGAAATGTTGACAAAATTTCTTTAAAGTGGTGTATTTATGTATCACTTTTAAATTTCAAAAAATGAAAATGTGAGAATATTCGAAATATCATTAAATGAAAATATTGTCCAGCAAAATGTTTAGAAATATGAAGGTGCGTTGAAAACATGTAGCAAAAAAGTGTTCTACAAGTTGAGTTGCATTCATTATTTGCCTCAACACAAAATTAAAGGTAGGTAGGTACTAAAGGATTTTAAAAATCTGAAGGCAGTTTTAATTTTGCATTTTTTAATTTTCAAGAATTTCGAGCACCTTTAAATTTGAGTTTAGACAAAATGAATGTAACTCTACTCGTACTAGTTTGTAGAAATTCAAATGCTCTACAAGAATAGTTATGTTTACATTTTGATTATCTTCAAAACTGATGGTGTTATCACATATCACTGATATCATGATATCACTAATTAAAATTTTCAAAGTAGGTTCTCTAGCACCTTCAGTTTGTTTAAAAGTAGGCAAAAATATGGACGCATTTTTTCATAGAGCATTACGAATTCTAAAAAGTTGTATTTATTTCACCTAAATTCAACAAATTGAAGGCGTTGGAATCTTTTGAAAGTTCAGAAATGCAAAATTGAAAATGTTTTCAAATTTTTAAAGAGATCCGGCGTCTTCAAGTCTAAATTTGGGAAAATAAGAAAAGACTATAACTCAACTGGTAGAACTTTGAATGCCTACAAAAAAAGTCATGTTCATAATATACGTGTATTGCCTATGGCTAAAATCTACAATTTATGACGTTTGGAGAATAATGGAAATCTCAATCAATCATAGTGGCTTCAATTTTCAAGATGAGCTAAAATTTCAACAAACCTTTTTTTACGCTTCTTTAAAAATTTTGCAATTTGGCGTTACCTGATCCAGTCTAAACTAATACATAATGTATGTAAAGAAATAACCATAATTTTGCCCCTACAGTTTTACAGGATCGGCAACTCAACTTACACTTAGCTTCGTGCGACAGAATCTTTTCGTTGTGGTTCTTGTTTTTGGAAAAACTGAGTTTTTGTCAAGTTATGTTTTGTTTGGTTATTAAAAATAACATTTTCGTTTCGTTAAATGTTTTCTTTTGTTATTCGTCATTATTTTCCTCAAATTTGACTGATTTCAGATGATTTTAAAAGGAAAAGAGCGACATTAAAACAATTGAAAATATAAAAAATATGCAGAAAATTGATAATTTATTCCCTTAAATAACGATGTTCCAAAGGTTTTCTTGCTTTCTCAGAGTTCTAGGCCCATTTTTCTGCATTTTTAACACCTATAAGTATTTCTGTATTTGAAGAAAAAAAAATGATGACGAAAAAAAAACGAAATCCATTTCATTTATAGTGAAAAGTGTCGTAATATATTTACAATTTTTGTTTAACGTTAATATATTTCGATAAATCTAAAAAAATATCGTTGATTTCGTTTTCGATAAAATAACGTTTTCATAACGCTGCCTTCGTGGCAAAATATTCAACACCTGCCTCAGAAAATCCATTATGTTATTTTTTTTTTTAATTCTGAAAAATTCATAAAATTCACTTTGAGATCACATTGAAATAAGAATAGATGAGGGGAAATTGTGGACCTAAATTCATCTCAACGAAGAAGATGCCCCACCATCCCCAGCTTATGCATACATCGATAGGAATCTACACCAAGTTAACTGATAAAAGCTGTCACAAAAAGCGCTCAGTAGGTAAGTACTTATTCGTACATCAAATTCTCAAAAATTCGCAGAAATGTGATTTTTCCGAAAGAAGGAAGGAGATTGTATGCTTTAAACTATAAGCAGAAAATTTCAAGTATTACTCAAAATTATCTCCTAAAAAAGGATCTAAAATTGAAGAATGACTAGAATTTTTTTTAAAAATTTACTCATTTAATGTATTGTGAGAGAAAATAAGTAAGGTCAAATTCTCGAATTTCAGGTGGCCAGTCGGAGTCAAAACTTTGTACGAGCTATAATGGACAGGACACTAAATTCTTATACTGGGATTCAAGATTTTCATGAATTACATATAACAATGAAACGTTCAAAACTAGGTACCTACTTCAGTATACGTACTGTAGGTGAGGATCACATTTTCATTGCAGAAGTTGAACTAAAACTTGGTTATTTTTTCCACAGTTCATCTCAAGAATGAAAATAGTTGACAAATCCCAAATTTCCAAATTCCAAACACAGAAAGCTTTGACAATAATTTGTTGAGAACTTTTTCATGCCTTCAGTGCAATTTGTACCCAAAGGCAATAGGTAACCGGTGACGTAACACAGCTTGCAATTTTTGTTTTTTGAAACGATCGTGGGAGTACCCTATAGCTTCTTTATGCTATACGTGCTACCGCAATTTAAAAACCATGTAACTGCCATAGTAAAGTCGTATCCGAAATTTATTATACAACCTCAATATATGTAAAGGTGTAAATTTGACCGCGCACATTTTATAGGTTTGCTTTGTACGGTGTACGTATATGTGTACCTACCTACCCTTTAATTAAAATCATTTAATAATTGCGAAATTCCAGCCGTTAAATTGACAATAAAAATCGCCAATATAAAATTGAAGAGCGAATTTGAAACATGCGCACGCAACCAGTGGAATGTACATCGGGATAAGCGTCGTCGTTTAGAACTCAACTCACACTTTTATCGAAGTCAGTATTCGCCGGTTCTCTGTCGGCCCGCGGTATTCGAAACTTCGCGCGTGGTTTCCTTCATTTTTTAATACGAAAAATATATGGAATTATATCTAGATTAAGACGAAAACGAGTGCATCAATCCAAGATGAGAATTTTTTCATAATTATGCGTACGCGAATTATTTCTAGACCTTTTAGTACTTCGTCTGAAAATCTAATTAATCGAAACGGATAATTAATTTGTATAATTTTGAATTCAACATTTCGCGAATAACCATATTTTTATCTCGTTGCACTAGCTCGATTAAGTACAATTTTCCAAATTAACCGTCGTGATAATTATAACGACGAAATTGCTTTATAATTGACGAGTAAATTTTTTTTATAACTACACTGTCCATTGCGAGGATAAATTTTCAAAAGACACGCCCTCCAAGTTTAAGTTTACAAATATTTTTAAAAGTTTTTTTTCTTGCTTTTTTGCAATATGTTAACGCCTTTGACGTGTTCGCCATCGATAGTACTCTCTTCTTTGGGGTAAGTCAAGCTAAAATTTATTATTTTAATTTTAACCATAACGTTTGATCGGTTAGAAAGTCGCGTAACTAACCTAACATCGTCGTCGTCGTCGTCGTCTGAAATTGCTAATAAACTTGCAGCTGCAAAAGGTATACCCACACTAACTACTAAAAAGTCATTAACGAGGGGTTTCCTCCAGTCTGTGTACATCGTTTAAGACCTACACCTAATTTGGCTCGCTTCAGTTTAGCGCCAGATGAATGAAAAATAATGTAAATGTCACGTATGGTCTTCCAAGCACTACACCATCGTAGAGTTTTTTCAGCTTTTAAGCTCATTGCTATTTTCCAACATTGAATAATGAAAATTCCGCTGAAACTTTAAAAGCTTTTCTCTGCCGAAAAAAAAAGTTATCAGATTGAAAGTCAGAATGAAACCGAGCTGTGAAAAAATTTCTTTTAGAAATAACTCGTTCACAATTAGCGGCTCGAGTTGGCGAGGGGAAAAAAAGAAAATTCGAAGAAGACAACGTTTCCCCAGCAGAGTTACCGGCGTAAAAATATGAAAGTTAATTAAGTATTTAAGATGCCGACGAGAAGACGTTTTATCTTGCGTTGTTCCGGAATTAACGTGTTCGAGTATCGAGTTGCAGGTATAGTCTAGGAATTTATGACAGATTGAGCAGATTTTCGATTAAAAATTTATAGTTTGAATTTTGATAGGTATTTATCAGGTATAGATTCAAGATTATACATAATAGAAATGGGTTGAAATGTTTAAGAATTATGGGAAGGAAAAAATGCAAAAAATTACTCACTTTGAATTGAAATTTTATTCAATTTCAAATCATTGTAGGTACGAGTACCAACATTTTTCGGAAGAAATAGGTATGTATTAGGTACTCGAGTACGTACCTGAGGCGAATTAGTAAATTTAAAAAGTGTGAAATAAAAAAAATCGGTATCTTTTGTCATTAGAATAAAGTCATGTTCTTCTAAGGAATCAAGTAGGTATCTACATTTTGAATAAAAATTCAGGAATAAATGGTACAGGCTTAGGGTGTCTGAACCCTTCTGACGTATACTGTGCTACTTTTCAATCAGTGGATGTAGAGAAGTTGCCAATTGCCAATCGCCATTATACCTAAGTACCTCTACCTATTTATGTGTTGAACCATCTGATTCACTACACATGATCAAAGTGTAAGCATTGAAATTTATTGAACACGCTGTATAGATAGAGATTCAAGTTCGAGTATTCTGATGGGGAATTTTTATTTGAAGATATGTGTGAGAAATGAACAAATGATGCAATTTTCGATTCGGGGGAATTGGTACTAAATAAGAAAAAATTTACCAACCTACTTATATTTTGAGGTAACAACTGAAACAGTTTGATAGATTATTTTATTGTTAGACGTACCTAGGACCTACATTATATGCTCAAGTTTTCACCTACCCACGTATTATGGTATCTGTACAATTGTACATACTCGTATGTGGTATTTTTCAAAGGAAAGCTCTTGACGATTTTAAGGAAAGGCCACATACTCGTAAAGCCGAGTTTTCAACACATTTCACCCACTTTTATGAGTGTTTCACTTTTAATTTTACAAAAAACGTTCTTTATGAAAAATGTCAACTGTATTTGAGCGGAGACAAGGAAAGTTTTGGCACACTTTGAAATTATAATTTCCATTTTTGACAATGAGAAGCACTTCTCTTTTTCGCTTGACGTTTTTTATGATCAATCGAATCAAGTGAGATAACGGATGAAAAAAATTTGGAAAATACGATTGACGATTAAAAATATCTAAATAGGTAGATCCGCAATTACTGTAGTGTAAACTGTTGACGAAAACGCAAATGTTATCTTTTATCTACTTATTGGACACGTTCGATGGAACTATGATGGAACAGATAAAAATTAATCATGAAATAGGAACGAAAAGATAAAAGAGCTTCAAAATCGAGGATGTTATGAACAATGCTACGCTGTCGCCAAAGGAGATAACGTTCGACAATATGGCACCGCAAGTATGCAGATGTACAGGAGTTGCGATGGAATGTAGGCAGACAGCAGGTGATGCAACCCACTATCAAAAAATTACACACATTACTCAGCATAATTCACTAATTTTCAATTATTGTCATTAGAATAATACAGAGATCGAAGAGCGAAAAATCATATTGTAAAGTTTTATTGCAAAAGTCATGAAATACGAGTAAGTGGGTACTGTGGTGTAAAACTCGCACCTAGTGTTATTTTTCAAAAATGTATTCGAGATTAGATTTCATTTCCGTAAAAGGAACATCAAAAATGTGAATTGTATCACACTGTCTGGGCAGTGAGATTACAATCGTTCACCTTGCTTTGGTCCACTTATAGTAGTATATCATCAATCATAGTGATTTTTTTTTATTGTCACCCAAAAGTAAAGGATGGGTAAGGTTTTTAGTAATGTGCAGACTACAGAGTACAGAATACATGGGAGATCGATCGATTGCGTTCGGGTGGTATTTACTCTTTGGTTTTCCAAATTAAATTTTTAAAGAAAAAAAAATCTGATAGAATGTACGAGGTAGTCGGATACCTACATTATTAAAGTACAGGGTGCCCAGAAATACATATCCTCCAAAAAAACTCTTCAAAAAAGAATTACACCCCGCCCTCTCCACGATTTCTAATGAACCTACTCCATGAACAAAAATTAAAAATTTCAGTAAGAAAATGTTATGATATCATGGTGGAATCCGCCCCTAACAAAAACAACCTACCACTTCACCATTTATCGTATAAGACAATCTATGAAACAGCTAATGAGCCAAAAATTTGGGGGCTGACAAATCTTCCACACTCCAGAGTCAAGTTAGATTACTAAACTTATTTGAGGGATCTGTCCGCCCAAATTTTTGGCTCATTAGCTGTTTCATAGATTGTCTTATACGATAAATGGTGAAGTGGTAGGTTGTTTTTGTTAGGGGCGGATTCCACCATGATATCATAACATTTTCTTACTGAAATTTTTAATTTTTGTTCATGGAGTAGGTTCATTAGAAATCGTGGAGAGGGCGGGGTGTAATTCTTTTTTGAAGAGTTTTTTTGGAGGATATCAGTACTTTTTTTTCTATATTATTATTGTGATGAAGTGTTTAATCTAATGAATGAAAATAGCGTTGGTGGCAGGAGCATGCAGAGAGTGGACAGATTACTGGACATTTGTCATTAAACTGACTGGAATAAAAACAGTGGGTTTTTAAGGGTGATGGAGGAAGGGGTTGACCAAAAATTTGCCGATCAGTAAAAAAAAGACTTTAAATTTTGTCAAATAAAATGACACAATAGCGAATACAAATTTCTAAAATGAAATGAGAGATGAAATGACAAGTTTACCAATAATTGATAGAAATACCTATTAAAAAATTATTATTTTCGTTTTTGAATTTTTTGAAGTTTCAAAATGGAATTTTTTAGTTTAGGAAAAGGATAGAAAAAATAGCTGAGTGATGCGAGTGAAAAAACGTTCAAAAATTCAAGAGGTGAGAAACTATGTGTTTTTCAGGTTCCATTTTTTGGCTTCAAAATTTTGGAATTTAAATGTCAACTTTTTAATGAAAACCAAACAAACCTGAACAAAGTAAAGCAAAACGTCATTTCAAGAAGTAAAAAAAAAACATGTTTTTTCAGGTGAAAAAATGTATCTTGTTTGTTTTAAATAAATTTGCGTAATGAAATTTTTTCCATGTTTACTTTAAAAAAAAAAAAAAAAACAAGGGCAAAAGAAAATTTGTACTTTCGGAAGTGAAAAACAACGTTTTTTTACAATTTATTTTTAAAAATTGAACATATTAAATAAAAATCATATTGAAAAAATCAGCTTACAAAATTAAAAATTGAAAAAAATTTCTGATTCTGATGGGGTTCGAACCGGAGTCTACTGCGTGGCGAGCGGAAGCTTAAACCAAACAGCCACTTGGGCTGCTTAGATAACGGCGCATTTCAACTGCATACAACGCTCACGTTGTAACGCCAACACGTGTTGTGCTTTAAATTTAACGGACATTTTGATATTGAACGTTTATGTGCAATAATAATTATTATTGCGCATAAATGAAAGCTCATACCAATTTGAAAATATTAAAAGGCACTTCCGTGGTGTTTGAAGTATATGTGAACATAATTTCAACGTGATTGAAACTTTATTCCAAGCTGCAGCTTTTCTTAAAAAATGGATTTTATTTTTGGCCATTTTTTGAGTATAATTAAACTACTTCATTAAGAAAAGCTACAGCTTCGAATAGGGCACAAATCACGCTGAAATTTTGTTCAAATGTACTTTGAACATCGTAGATGTGCCTTTTGATGTATGTACATCTATCCCAGCTTTGGTTTGATTGTACTTTGGATAAATATACTGCTCGTTTTTTCAAAATTTGTCATTTTTCAGCATCTTTAGACTCCACTCAAGCTTGATGTAATTGGGCTACAAAGCTCAATTTTTGCATGAACATCAAGTTTGTGGTGGAGAAGTGCCTTTTGATATTTTGGGTCAATTTTGAGAATTTTTGGGGCCCAAAAAGGGGGAGTTTAGGGTCAATTTTCGAAAAATTTACAATTTTTTGCTTTTAGTCAGTAATGGTTGACAAATCAAAGCTATATTCCAAATTTCATCAAAATTGGTTCGGCCAATCCTTCTAACTTTGAGTGGAACTTGAAGAAGAATTTTACCAAAATGACAAAAAACAAGGTACTTGAAACTTCGCGAATTTTTATCATACAAAAATTATTCTTATATATTCTGAAAGGTCTTTGAAAAATAAGAAAAAAAGTATCTATGCGTTTTTTGAATAAACGCATAGTTTTTGAGAAAATTGCGTTGGAAATATTCTGGGCTAACATTATGAAATGATTTGAGAATATAACTCCGTCTGGCGTTGCGCCGCCTACGGTAACGCGTTTCATGACGCGTTTGAAACCGTGGGAGGGCGGGGTGGCAACGCTACCGTAGCGTCGCCTGATACGAGTATATAGGTTGGCAACGTGAAATAGATGCATATGATTGGTGGAATTTTATCTCTCCAGTCCAACAACCAATCATGTGCTATCATTATTATCATTCACTGTGACCAACCAAAGTATTTTAGTAGAAAACTTTTTTAGGTGTACTCGATATTTCTGGGCACCCTGTATTGAAAAGAGTAGGTAGTAGGTACCTATTACATTTTTATTAGTATATGACTTGTTTTTTTCTTCAAAAAAATGAAATTGGATCGATGGATCTCAACCTTATGTAGTGTCAAGAACTTCTCGTGGTAATTTCGATGGTTGAAAAATTCGTTTGCCCATTTCACAAAATAGAGTTTAACTTCTTTTTATTGATCTAGATTGATCTCATATGTTTTCAATTTTAGTTGAAAAATCATTCAAAACTATTTCTTGGTAAAATTAAGACAATACCCTGGTTGGTTACAATTTAAAAAAATAGAAATTTCTGCTCTTGTATGTAAGTAATTATAATTTTCAATATCTTAGAAATTATAGCCAACTTGAAGTATCTTGAATTTTTTTTTAGCAGTGGAGTTGAAATTATTTCAGGACTACTTTCCTGACAATAAAAAAACAATTTATCACAGTAAATCTGGAGAAAAAATTTGAAAAGATTTCGACCAAATTTCATGGAAACGTTTATTTTGAGTTGAGTTGAGAGCCTTTCAGAACAAATTTCAGCTGCAGATGGCTGGAGAAAAGATACGGGTTTTCAAAGAGAGGCTTCTTTAAATTGTGGAGGTTTCGCTCAAGTCCTACCAAGTAGTTGAAAATTTGAAAATGACCTAAAAGGCTAAAACTGGTTTTGGATTTTGACGGCAATGTCACAGATCAACGCTGGATCTCATACTAGCTACATGCTTTGGAATTGTGCCAGTTTCCCCAAAAGCAGGTTGCGTTGGGATCAGAACAAAAACACCATATTGTTTTTTTGTTGAAAAATTCCTCCTCTTCCAAGGGATTATAAGTCTCTCTTTCAGGGGCATTCTGAAGCTAAAATGATTTTGAGTACCTACCTAACTTTTAGTTCAAATAAAGATCTTTTTAAAAATAATAATGATAAAAATCATCCAACAACTTAAGTCTTGAGTACCTACCTAGATCATTACTTCAGTTTTGGTTTGTTTTGTTTTTTTTTTTTCTTTTTGTTGCAAAATTCCTTTTACTGTACTAGCGAGAGTAGAACAAAGAAATCCTATTTCATTTCAGAGTCGTTTGATATATCACTTAAATTTTAACTCCGATAGTGAAGTAGGCAGGTTAAAATATGTAATTCTCGTAGAGGATAAAAGAAAACATTTGCAAAAATGAGCTAAAGCAAAATGCCAAAAGTTGAATTTAAACTCCAATATTCACGAAAAAAGAGGAATAAATTTTTTTTCTTATTCCTAGAAAAGTGAACACAATTTAATCATTTGTGAAGAATACTCGGTTAATAAGATGAGGGTTGAGTTTTCTAAATACTGCAGGTTGATTTCGATGCCTATTGCGCATTGATTCAGCTCTACACTCTGGATACTTCTGGCATGGCTAATGTCCGTTGAAAATTTTACAATCCGGCTGCAAAATCCATCAAAGCTCCCAATTCTAAAAAAAAAAAAAAAAAAAAAAGATGGTAATGTCAGTTAAATTCAAAAATAAAGTAGATTTTTAAGCATTTTTACCATTTTTTAACAATTTTCACGAAGGGTGGGCTATGGAGCATTGAGAGAGCGTACTCGAAAAAAATTCGGTCAGTTATTCGATCTCAGCGCCTTCAAATGCCTGAAAAACGACACGCCAGCCACACACTATTTTCCAATTTTCATTATTTTGACTCTATCGCATTGGCTGGGTGAATGGGGAAAATAAGCCAATGTTTGAACTCAGGTCCTTCGAACTAGTAATAATTGGCACGACCCCGCTCTAAAATCAGTATTTTTGTGAATTCTAATCGAAGTTGGAAGCCTTACCGAGTACATCTAAGGATTTTGAAATCAAATTTTAAAAATTGATTTTGTTAAAAATGAATAAAGATGCATGTGTACTTTAATCTTTTCAATTTTTTGTAATTACTTATCTAGATGTCATAAGAAGTAATGGTTCATCGTAAAAATTAAATTTTTAGCTTTTCAAATTTTAAATCGTTTTTGTTTTAAAAAATGAAAATTTTTTTATTCAATATCGCATACTTAGTTGTAATAACCGTTTCATCACCTAAAGAACATAATGTACTTACATAATTACGTTTTGTTATTCCTTTTTGAATTTTTTAAAAATCGAATCTCCCCTTCTTTTCAGAATATCCATCGATGAAAACCCCTAGCATTTTTCAAAAAAAAAATCAAGAAATTTTCTGCATTTGATAAGCTTGTATGAAAACAGTACCTATCTCTCATGAATGAACCTTGTTAGCTAGGTACTCGCGTGCTTCATTCATAATCAAATAAACTAGGTGTAGGTAGGAGGTAGGTGTTTCAAAGTAAAACTGTATAATTATGCCGAGTACAGCAGTACAGTAGGCCATTCATAGAGACACCATGGTAGATAAGTATAGATTTTTGCTCATAAATATTCTCTATAAATATTAGTCTGGCGTCTCTTTTGAAAATGAAGGATTTTCGGACTCGAGTTTTCAAATTTACGTAGTGAAAACTTCGGCTTTTGCTCGGGCTCAGGTAGAAATTCATCATTAGTCATTTTCAAAGCATGTTAATTTCCATTTCATTTTCTTAATATAACTTTTTCACGGTTGGAGGGTGAGAAAATTGAGAATTTCAGTCGACGTTTTCGACGTTTGCATTTGCTTGAAAAGAATCAAACCGAGTGCGATGAAAATTACCTAGCCAAGGATCCAATAAAGATATTTCGAACGCGAATATCATTAGTGTTGAAAAACGGGGCGAAAAAACGAATTCATCGCGAATCGTGCCTCTCGAAGATTTTCGATTATGTAGCCTATTAAAAAGACCTACACCTATGATAATAGGTGTCTTGTATAGGTAGGTACCCATATAATAAAATTTCAAAACAAATTACGTGTCATTTTTGAGAAGATGAAATCACTTTGAAAAATTTTGCCGACAAAAGCTTTACGAAGTTTATTTTTCGCCCGGTTTCTTTTTTTTCTTCTTTACATTATGCGATATATATTTTGTTATAGGTGGGATAATAAAGTGAAAACTTATTTTATTCGCTAACAAAAGATTTTCCACCAAAACCGTTTGATTTGCGTCGTATGTTGTGAAGTACGAGTATGAGTATATTTTTTGCTTGTGACAAATCAAACTTATAAAACTTTCGATTCAACGTTTCTGAGTGTGTAGAAAGCGTGTATACGATTTAGAATACAAGATTAGATTGAGCCTTTTTTATGTGTAGTGTATTATACTTATTCGTTGCATTATACTAGTAGAATATACTCTACGACGATGTATTACGATGAGTAGTATACGATGAAGTAAGTTATAATCAACGTAATCTTTAAAATTCGCGAGTAATTTCAAAAACGAAATCAAAATTTCGTATCGCGATTCGACGAAATTTTATGTTTTATTATTTTCGCTTTTGAAAGTTTTATATTTTTCAGGGAAGTACCGAAATAGCACGCAGAACACGCGACATTGAACCCTTTTCGCCTTTTTTTTTCTCGCTGCCTCATCGCTATATGCTTTTTACTTATAACTTTTCTCCGATACTCACGTCGAACGGTTTATAAAATTGATTCATATACAGCTAACGATACGACAAGTCAATTAGTCAAACTTTTTCGTTTTAAATTTCGACGCAACGTTCATTTTATTAAAGTGAAAATAAATAACTTATTTCCCAATCATTTCCTCATCTTGACGTTTTTAATTTAACGCCGTTCGCGTGAAACAAAATCCAATTCAAAAGACAACACCTTGATTAAGTTCAATCATTCAAATATTGCATCGAGACCGGTATATATTTTAAATTTAATTTCAAAAGAAATTCACGCTCGTAAATAATCAACCCACCTAAGAAAGAATCCATTTCAACTGTTTAACTCGTCGTATATAGATCAATCGCCGAAAACAATACAAGTTCGCGATTTACACCAAAATGGCAATAAAATAAAAAATCATGGCGCTAGTAGGCCTATCGTTGAATTTGCGATTTTCATTTTTATTTTACCAACGTATCGAACAAATCGAGCGAGCAAATGAACAAATGAAATTTTCTCCACCATAATCGACAAATAAGCGTCGAATTGATATTACAAAAGGTAACAGAAAGGCAATTTTTTCAACACAGGGAGTAATTCGTGCTATACGATTCTTTTCAAATAGGTAGGAAACACTTATATTTTTTCAAAAAGGTGTCTTATAGAAATACTTAAGGCTTACGTCGATGAACCTATCGTATAAATTTAAATTTTATTTTCCAAGTGGATTTAGAATAGGCTTGGGAGGTGAGTACTGTGCGAGCGATTTCTCAAGTAATTTTCACTCGGTAGCCGTATACTTATTTTTGAAAGGAGGGATACTTAAGGGTGCGTATTTTTAGCTGAAAACTGCACAAAAAGCGTAAGTACGAGGAAACCTTTGAAATGTTCGGTTCTGATTTTCACGAAAAAATTGATTTTTGAAATGGGCATATTTTGGAACCCTTGGAGTTGGAAACAAAATTTCAGCCAGCCACTTGAATTCATTTTTAAATTTTTGGGAATTTTTCAAACATTTAAAAGTATTTTTTATTCTAAGTACGTTTATTTGTTTTCAAATTTTTTCATGAAAGTATGGGAATTTCAACTTTCAAAAATCTTCTGGAATCTCCAGAACTGCTCAAACAGTTCGAACCCATCTTCAGTCTTTCTGAGGGTCCAAAAATAGAGCACAGGCCAAATTTCAGCTTTCCAAGTTGATTTCGTAAAATTTTAATTTTTTCACATTTTTGATCCACATTTGATTATTAATAGCTCAGTTTACCCAAAATCAAAAATGCACTTGAGCACCTGAAATTATGGTTAGCGAGTATTTTTGTATGCCCTCTTGATCTAGCTTTGTTCGGTTTCAAATTTGTTTTGTTGGTTTAGATACATCCCTCGACAAAACGCAGCTCCCTTCGAACAAAAAATTGGAAAAAAATTTCATGACTGAGATTTCATTTCATTCAAGTAATTATTGCAATTACCCATTTAATAATCTTTTAGTATTTAATTATTATTATTCTTTTTTTTTCAATCCAAAAAACCCGTTTCTTCGAAAGATTTTATTCCTGCAGCGAAATCCATAAAATGTTCAAAATACAGGCAGATAATTATTCGCTATCTCGCAAGGGTACACGATTATCATGAGCTTATGCTGACTGCGGAGTTTTTACCACATGTCAAATTAACCCAACTGATCGAAACTTCTCAGGCAGGTAATCTGTCAACGTATTTGACCCCTTTGAATGGATGAATTTCAAACAATATACCTTAACCCACGTATGTTAGCTATATATGTACCTACGTTCTGCGATCAACCAAACGAAAAAAGGGTACCTTGGACAGTGTAGGTACTTTGAACTCTTTAACAAAGGTCATTGTTATATCAGAATTAAACGATATTTCAGCGTAAGTAGGTTATATATAGGTGCGAGAGAATTCATTCAAAAATATACTATTCTTCTCTTCTTGCTCTTATGAATGGGAATTAGGTATTTTTTAATCCTTTGCCAAGATATTTTTTCCCCAACCAATGCCAGAGTTTTAAAACAGAAAAACGAATTCGCAATAATTATCATCGTGCTCGGCATTTTTCCTTTTTTTCCCCTCCCAAAATACAACGATAACGAATTTGTTTAATTCGTACGCGCCGCGTACGTTGGCTCATATTTCTCTCACCAGCCATGGTTACGAGATTAATTTTACAACTTACACCGAGTTTCGAGTGGTTGGTTTTTGCACGAAATTATGAATGTAAAAATTAAACTACCTATGTCTGTAATTTTCTTTTGCACCGTTTAAATGTTCATCTTTAGGTGTAGGTATCTACCCACGTGTTTTTTTGATTAAATTGCAGCTAAAAATGGAGCTGTTTGAATCTCGGTTTGTTCAAACCAAAATAAAGCTAACGAATTTACTTAAATTTAGCGTGAATAAGGCAAGGGTTGTCAATGGTTTTTGAAAATTAATGAATAAAATTTGGTTAAATCGTTAGAACTAACAACTACATTATCTGAAAAGAATCCCATTTCAAGTTTATCCTAAAAATAAAAAGTATCGGTAATCCTTACAAATCCTATTCAATGATGTGAAAAAATCGGTATAAGTATTACATGTTGAGCTTACTTTATTTATTGAAATCATCAATTGTATAGATTAAAGCTCTCTCTCTTTCTCTCTGTGTGCCTCAACGTACAGTAATAGTTCAGATAACCGCGGTCATATTCGCCCAGATAATGGCACGAGTACATATTTACTTCGTTAAATTCAATGTTTGCGCATGACAACCCATGTTCATAATATCATTTGTCAAGCTAAAGTTGCAAAATCACCGAGAGGTAATGTAAGTAAATTGATTAACTTTCATTATAAATATCCATCGAACACTGAACGATATTATGTTTGAAATTCGAAAGTAACCTGTGGATTCACACCCCACAACGTAGGTAATTTCATTCAGTTCAAGAGAAATAAGGGTGTATCAAATCAATGCTGTAATGCCGAAAGCACAATTCATCTTATATACGTAGGTAGGTACTTAGACCTTGAATAAAACTTGATACACTTCGGGTTAATATGCTTAAAATGAGATTTTACACTTCAGGTGGGTATTTAGACCTTTACACTTTTAAATATTGTTTCGTGATTCATGTCGAAATTGAATGGTTCCTTTATAAAGTATTTTTCTTGGTGATTATTGAATTTCACGAAATTTATTTCTTGAAGAGGGAAACGTATTTAATATTTTGCTTCACGGGTAGAATTTTTCATTCAGAATTCAATTTTATTGCGACTACCTATAAGTTAATTTTCCTGATCACAAAAAATTGCTACAGAAAAGGCCAAGATTAAATTCAGCGTCTACTATTCAAAATAAGGTAGGTATTCGTCTTTTGTAATCATTTTTATCAGTTTTTGCACAAATTTTTAAATATTTTTCTGCTTGTTCAAATTCGAAAATTTTTCAATGAGTTTTTTCTGAATGCTCCACAATGGCTCAAAATCACCACCTTCAGAGATGCCCATTGGACAGAAAATGGTAATAAAAAGCTAAATTTCGGATTTTAATATTCTATTAAATAAGGTACCTTTTTTTCCTAAAAATAATCCAGGAAAAAATGTTGAATTTGAACCGGTAAAATGGATTATGAACATTTTTTCCTTAATCAATTGAAAAGGTCTCAAACGAGACTACCTATCTAATCTGATTCTAGATGTGCTCAGTCTCATTTGATCCCTTCTTTTGACAATTTCTTTCAGTGCTGGAAAATTCAAAAGTTTTCTGGTGGCTCGAGAACACCTTGAAACCTCCACCAATAATTACGTAAGCTGAAAATAAGAAATGAAGGGATTTTCAATTTGAAAAAAAAAATCAACTATTGATACGCTTCTGAATGAGATATTTTTCATAGATTTACCCTACTTTTCAAAAATACCAATTCACTAATGTACCCAGTCGCTGGAGAAAATTTGGATTAGAACTGATGGAAATAACCTAATTTTGAATTAAAAATAGGTGCTTAAATTGATCAAAAGGATCACTAGTCTACTATCCTAAGATTTTACCAAAACTATAGAAGTAAAAAATTAAAAATTCGCAGGAGGCTCTAGAATTTCAATTTTTCATTTTAAAATGGGCTAAAATATTCAAATTTTCCAAAATTTTCCAAGAATCGAAAAGATAAATTTTCAGTTTTTGAAGTAAGGCTTAGTGATTAGTGATTATGAAAAAAAAAATTGATCCAGGGGACTTGCCCAAGAACAGGGGTTTGATGGATTAGGTGCGTGGCACCGCTTGAAAATGCTACAAAAAGTCATTGTTGGTTGTTTTTTTTTTGTTAGATACAAAATAGTCCAATGAACGTTCTTTGCAATGTTTTGAAACCTATTTTTAAGGTCAAATAAACTAAAGATTCATTTTGAAAAAGTTTATTGTTTTCATACATGGAACTCTTTAGATACCCACAAGTCAAACTTCATCTCATTTAACCAAAAAATGCTGAGAAAATAAAAATCTAATTTTTCAAGATTGAGCTCACGCCCTTAATAACTGAAACGTTGATGAGATTGTCTGTATCGATGGGCTCTAAAAGTTCATTTCTTTCAATATTGCGAATTCAGAATAGAGATCTCGGAAAAAATTGAAAAAATTTACTTAATCCGATTCACTTGTCTTATCATTCCACTAAACTCATCTGAATGATTAACTACTTCAAAAAAAAAAAAAAAAAAAAAAAAAAAATGGGCAAGTTGATCTCCATAACTTTCCAAAATATAGGTTACTAAATATAGGTAGGTATTAGGTATACATACCACTGTTCGAAAACAAAGTTTTTCCGGCTCAAAGCGTTTAAACCTTTTCAATAACATTTTTATCGTGCCCTTATACCTATACACTAACGAACTCAAAATTAATAAAGAGTGACAATCGATGAAAGTGTCGTCTTTTTGAAGTCTGTTCCACTCAATTAATAATGAAAAGTGGAAAATAGTCCTTTATTCGATCACTAAAGCGTGCTAATGAAAAAATGCTATAATGTTCAAAGTAGCCTCATCTTGTACAGAAACGTGGGTAGATAGGTATCTGAGAGTGAGAGAACACAGGAAAATATCACGACATCCTTAACAAAAAAAAAACCATCGAGGTCGATTTGGCTTAGCTCGTTTGCTGTATCTATGTACAACAATTTGTGGCTTCAAAGTAAACTTTAATCGTTCTACTCACGTAAAATTTGATTGGAATCGAGTGAAGATGGTTGAATAATTATACGGATGAGAAACCCTATCTTTGATGAGTGACAAATCACTCTTTATTGACTTTTAACGAAATATACGTGCATAGATGAATTTTTTAAAAATAGGTAGGTACTCTTCCATATTTTTATTAGACTATCATTTTTTTCAAATTTATTACCAATATTTTATTTCTCGTCGAAAGATATTGTATTTTAAAATCTATATTCACCTCGATGGAACCTTCATCAAAGTTCCTGGCGAAGTAAAAAATTCACACTTTGGGTAGGTACTTCACCTACTTCGTACTGTACCGTTTCCCGCGAAGAATTTTTCGATATCAAATTTATACAATCGCATCGAGACCATCTTCCAAATCGCCGAATTTATAAGCGTAAAAAACGCGTTCGCTGGCAATTGAAAATTCAATATTTTTCGCCAAGATATTTTCGGATACTTAAAAACGAAAACTAAACCGCATCTGAAAGGTTCTAGAAAACGTAATTCGATAACAATCGCCTCCGATAGGAATAAATTTTCACATAGAACCATTTTCAATCTGCTCCCTTTATGTACCAAAAATCAACACATTCTGATGTACTGTGACAGCAAATAAATGAATCAATACGGTAACGCGTTCCATGAAATACAGGCTGTATAAACAGATTTCCCGAGCTATACGATACCCACTATTTGCTAATATTATTCGAAATCCGTGTGATTCAAGGCTGTACTTGGTTTTGTTTACATTTTTTTTTCGGTATAAATTTATAACCGCCACATAAACAGGGCGTCAAACTTTTATATTAGATAAGTTCGATATTCGCTTATATATTTTACAGCTTGTTTGGATACATTGTTTACCATGTTAAGGCACCCATTCTTGACCATAAATGTTTAGTTTGAATTATAACTTTTAAGTCTCTCTGATATACTGGATTACAGCGAACGGTTTTGAAAAAATCGTTCGAAAGAGTGTCAACCTATACTTATTTTATTACAAAGTTGGTACCAATACCGACTTGAATGAAATTATAGAGTAATGGTGTTTGGCGTATGGACAGGTCTGGGTACTGATGTCTATGAAAAGTAGTTACCGGTACAAGTGTTCTGAAATTTTACATATTTGTTTCTGAAATTTGTACGAAATCATAGCCAAGAAATGTCAAAGCACTCAAGTATCGATTTGTGCCTTAATGTTGGTCTTATGCCTCGAATCTATTTTTTTTGGAGAAGAGCTAGGTGGATGATATTAGTGTCGTTATCGCAAGAAACGAAGGCCTTTTGCGTGAAAATGAGGTAAGATTTGCTATTGACCCTCATAAGTGTCTCATTTCAGAAAGGCTTTTCAGCTTAAAAGTGAATTTTCATTAGAAAATCTACATTTAGCACTTCATATAGCCTCATAATCGAGTTCGAACTGCCTTATCCGAAAACAAGATCTGCGAGGGAAATAATATATTTCATAGAATTCGTTGTTGTAATGGATTGTTCTCTACGTGTACCTGTGAAAACATCTACAGGGGCACTACGAAAGTCTTCCTGTGGAAAAACATGGAAATCCATTCGATTAGGTAGATAGGTACATACTTTAAATTCCTAAAAAATCATTTGAGAATCAACTCACTAATCGACTGAAATTCTTGAAAATTTTTTCAATTTTCACGTCAAAGTTGCCTTCTTTTCAACGAAAAGACCTGCCCGATCCTTCAAGTACCTACTCTACGCAGTCAAGCAAATTTTAAAAAATCGAAAAAGTAAAATGGATTTTTTTTCATACATTTTACATGAAAAATAATTCTTTATTTTTTAAAAATTTCTCGAAAATTGAGAAAAGTTGAAATCGGATCCGAGCATCTCACAATTGGTTTTTTGTACGTCTTGAACTATAGTAACGTTCAACCCTGCAAACTGTTTGTAGGCTGTTGACTTGACTTTCTCAATTCTCATTTTAAATTGAAAACAACATTTTTTTGACGAAGAAAAATTGAAACAAAATACCTGAATTGAGCTCGTTTTTCACCACTGTTCATATCCCAACTACTGCTATTTCTGTTGCATCGATTTCTTCGAAATTTATTATTTTAAAATTTGTTACACTTTTAGTCCAGAGTTCAAACGCCGGATATGATCGAGCGAAAATATCCTTGAAACTTTTAGCACAAATGCACAGTTTATTTGTTGTTTTGAAAAGTAACTTTTTACCAATGTTCTACATTGTTCTGTACATTGGAAAATTTCGAATTTTTGTGGTTCGTTAATTTCGATTGAGTTTTCATGCCCTAAATCCGATATAGCTATTGTGGCATCGAATATAAAATCCTTTAAATTTTCAAAAATTTTATGTTAAGTAAAGTGAAAAATTATTTGTTTGTGTGTTTTTTTACACTACACGAGGTATCGTACAAGCACGCGTGGGCTTTCATTATATCAGGCGTGTTGGAATTTTTTTTTTCACTTCGACAAAACTTTTTTCAGTAAATTTTATCAATGAAGAAATTTATAAATTCTTTTCACCAGGGTAAAGTTTAGTTATTCGAAAAAAAACTCGGGTTGGGAAGGGGGAGAGTGTATAACTCTTGTGCAGGCCAAGTTTTTTTTCTCGTATTGAATACTGAGTTTGCGAATGGATTAAATGAAAAGCGAAAAAATTTGGGGAAAGGGGGAAACTTTTTTATTTATTTATTAAGATCAATGTGGGTAGTTGTAAACATGATTTTTAAAAAAATTTTCAATTTTGTAGAAACTTTTTTCATCAAAATGTGTTCATATCATCAATCTGAAAGTAGAGATTAGAATAATTGAGGGCATGGAAGTTCAAAAGACTAATGAAGCATCAATTTCATGTGGTTGAACGATTTTTTAAATAAGCAAAATGCTTAGTTCACAATTAACCTCTGTTCACAATTTACTCGATTTACATTAAAAGGATCAAACCCTTTTCACAACTTTCACTGAATAGGAAAAAATTGTTCATAAAAACACCCTGCGACGCGATTTGTTTTGGGATTCTATTCGAACATACTTACTAAAGGTTTAAATTGAAAACGTTTTATTCTATTCACCTGGCTCAAATAACTGAAGTAAAACGCTTTAATAAGAATAATCCGAGTTTGTCGCATGTCAGAATTTAGTATAAACGGATTAAAGAATTTCTGCTTATACGTGACAAGAGCCGTAAATACATTAACACGAGATCGAGGTATGTTAAATCTTTACTCGTCAGTTTGTACACGAAACGCTGTATTATAATGCACCTACTCGTGTAAGTATACAAGTACAACTAACCCGCGGTACAAAATTTGATTCGGGGGTTAAACCATTTTTTTGATTGCCACTGAAAATATTTTACCATTAAATTAATATTGATAAGCAACCCTTTTCGAATATTGGTTGGAAGGTAGGTCTAGGTACTTACTAACAAGTTTATGGATATTGACATATTTTAGAGTTGATATGCAAAATACACGATGCATATTTTTCCTGGTAGCATATACCTAACTTTTGAAAATGACAGGTGGATATTAGGCTTTTTTTTCATTCAAGTACATACAGGTAGGTTTTATTTTTTCAGGAAGGAATAGCATATTATTTATATATACTGGGAAAATAATGATGTTCTCGATGTTATCCGATCAGATCAGGTCAAATCCAATCATTTTTTGCTTGAAATTTCTTGATAGGTACCTACATGTTTTTCGAGTTAATGGTCTGGACTTGAGTTTTGGTGGGGAGGGGCACCCGAAAGAGGGATCAGGGTTTTCCAAAATTACGCAATTCATGACCACTTTGGGAAGAAAAAATCGTGAAAGTACATATGTATAATTTTTTGCACTTTTGAATATCTTACAGCCTATAACTTGGGCGTAAAAAGATTTGAAAAGAAACGATTTCCAAAAAATTCCATGATAGTCGGGGGGCTCGCATTAGGATCACTTGCACCCCCCTGTCGATCCTCCGGGACAATTTTTTTCTTAAAGGGGGAGTCCTAAGGAACATTTCTAGCCCTTGTCATCAAAAAAAAAGTTGCCCTACTTACAAAATGGCGGCCATTTTGATTGACAGGTCCGCCGAAATCGCAGATTTTGCGTTCTAACATAGGACTAGCCTAAAAATTTTCAAACCGTTCAAAGGTAGATCGAAAGAGCAGATAAAATTTCATCACCTTTCAAAACTTCAAGTGCTGAAGTGCATTTTTCGATTTTTGGTGAATTTTCAAAAATCAAATTTTGGCTTTGGCCAAAATGGGAGAAAAAAATCAACATTTCACCAAATTGACCTAGAGAGCTCAAATTTGGGATATACCTTACTTTCGACCTGCCAAATCGATTAGTAACTGTTTCAAACCGCTTTGAGCAGTTCTGGAGCCTCCAGCAGATTTTTGAAACTCGAAATTCCCGCAAAATTTCATCAAATCGAGTTGAAAAGCAAAAATTAATTCTGCAAACCAATTTCAATACACTGCGAAGTCGACTGCAGGTAAATTTCAAAAAATTTCATAAAAATGGAGATGGACTATTTTGGAGCCTACAGTGACTTTTTGAAAGGTTTCATGGCGTTTTTATAGGAGAATTGAAATTTCCAAAAAGTAGCTGGAAGCTTCAAAACCACTTGAAACCACCATGCAGTCGACTTCATTATATTGTATTAAATTGAATTGCAGAGTAAATTTCGGCTTGCTAACTCCATTTGATGAAATTTTGGAGAAATTTCAAGTTTCAAAAATCTACTGGAGGCTCCAGTAATTTTCAAAAAATTGCTGGAGGCTCCAAAACGACTTGAAATTTACCTGCAGTCGACTTCATAGCGTATTGAAATAACTTTGCAGAATGAATTTCGGCTTTCCAACTCCATATTTGATGAAATTTTGTGGGAATTTCGAGTTTCAAAAATCTGCTGGAGACTCCAGAACTGCTCAAAACGGTTTGAAACAGTTTCTAATCGGTTTGGCAGGTCAAAAATAGGGTATATCCCAAATTTCAGCTCTCTAGGTCAATTTAGTGAAATGTTGATTTTTTCTCCCATTTTGGCCAAAGCCAAAATTTGATTTTTGAAAATTCACCAAAAATCGAAAAAGGCACTTTTGCACTTGAAATTTTGACAGGTGATGAATTTTGCCTGATCTTTCAATCTACCTGTGTAAGGTTTAAAAAATGTCGTGCAAGTCTCATGTTGGAACGCAAAATCTGCGATTTCGGCTGACCTTCCAATCAAAATGGCCGCCATTTTGTAAGTAGGGCCACTTTTTTTTTGAGGACAAGGGCTAGAAATGTTCCTTAGGACTCTCCCTTTAAAAAAACAGTTGTCCCGGATGATCGGCAGGGGGTGCAAATGATCCTTATGCGCCCCCCCCCCACTATGAATGATCCTTTCCAGCATTCTTGCGAATTTGATAAAATTCAGTTAAAAACTGCCAAAAATGTATGTGTGTGTTTTTTTGAATTTAAAATTGCAATTTTACTCCTTTTGAAAAAGTCAGGATCTTGGAGCTCGTTTTATGAAAAATCCAAGTTTTTGATCAAGTTGAGATAGGCAGCTGGTTAGAATTTGACCTCTCGAATCAATTTATGGCAGGTTCAAACCGTTCTGGAGCCTCGATTACATTGTTGAAAAATTTTTGTAAAAAGGGCCCAAATGAAATTCACTATTTACAAAACTATAATCCCAATTGTTATAACCCACAATCGACAGAAAATGCTATTCCTCAAGTCAGAGGTTCGGTTAGCATTTTTAGAGATTTTCTCTCATCTTTATACTTACACTGGTATGAGATTTGTGTTGTTTTTTTTTCATGGTTGCTTCATTTTAAATGATAATTTCATGTCAAATGCACTTCTTCCATCAGAAAGTCGTTTTTCAAGGGCGAGATAACTTCGAATCCGAGTACATAATAGAAACCGATCCCATCGAGATTTTAATTTTATCCATATCATTCATCTTTACTATTGTACCAATACGCCATCGAGCATTCCTACGTTTTTATTACCAGTTTTCCAAATATCATCTCCAAGTAGGTGTATTTCGAAAGACGTCATGTTTCAGATAGAATTTTGATTTAAAAAAACTACCATTGCGAGACTCGTTTTCCACGTAATTGCCACGAGTAAACGATTACCGAATGTTTATTTTTTTCTTTCTCCCATTACGTACTTTTCATACACCTATTTCTTTGCACGATTTTCAGATTTTTCATTTTTCTTTCGTCGTCACGTTGTTCAACAATCTCACAAGATGACGATGTATGTTTTTTTCTTCATTTTTTTTTTATCAGTCTTATACGTTCTAAAAGTTCAGGTTTGTGAAAAGTTTTCTTTTTAAATTTCCAATTCGGTCCGCACATGCAATAGAAATTTCTCTACGTACTGTTCGTATGTATTCATTAGAAATTTTATACGTCTGTTTACACGTAGGTATTACATGGCAATTTCAACCCGCTTACTACTCTTATGGGGTGTAGCATCGGTACTTTGCCAGTTATACTGTCGGGAGTAAATTTGAAATGTGAGGACACTCACAACTTGGTAATATTTTTCGAGCATTATTTTCTTTATAATAAACCACCCTGAAAGAAAAAAGGTAACATATATCTTAATTACCAACACGTTTGGTATTTGCTCAACTTTGGTATATGTGGATCTCCAACGTAAGTTTTTCCAGTCTGACATATACGAACGTTATGACACTTACGAGTTGGTTTTTATACCTTCCATAATGGTCACATCGTAAAAACGTATAACACAAAACACCAAAATTTTACGTTCGCTTTTTTTATGTAAGTAATGCACACAAGTCGATTGCGAAAAAATTTACGCTTATAATGGTTCGCCAGAGGAGCTACATTATCGCGCAAATGACTCAATACTTTTAGTTCCATCGTTCCATCGTCGCACCAGATGATAGAGACGTTTGCAGCACGTTTGCTTTTTCGTCTACGAACTGCAGAGTCAGAGAGAGAGAGAGAGGAAAAAAAACCAAACCACGCGCTGCAAAACACACGAAGACAAACGTGTCCGCATCCTTAAAAATATCTCAAGTAAAATATTTACCGTAGTTTTAGCCGAAAACAATGAAAATTTCAACAACTAATGCGAATAGTTTATGGAACTTTGACAGCGGCGAACATGAGCATAAACCTTTATGAAGTATGACGAATTACGTCGCTTTAGTAATGAAGCAGAATTCACGATACTGATGAATAAAATTATCAACGAGGCTACCATTGCAAATTGTCTCTCTTAATTTGGTATAAAACGACTTTGAAAAGTTTTTCTCGCATTTATAACGTTGATATCTTCATTTTGCAAGCAACGTGTACCTATACATACTATGTACCTACCTATGTATAATACACACCAAGCATCCTATTACAACTTAACTATAATTTGCATTCAAGGACGTTAGGTTTGCTTGAAATCAAGGATAGCGTTGCAAAATTTCAACACCTCGCAGTTTTCTTATCATTCTAATACAGAGAGAAATACAATTTTACAATCTACCATAGCGTAAAGTTACACTAATTTGGGCTTTTCTAGATTACCTACTCCAGTCATCGTTCGCCTATCTGCAGATCATTTCTTTATCTAAATATTTTCCTCAACCGTCGAGAAACTAACGACAATAACGAGCTCTCTCTTTTTTTTGGTGGTTCTAATTAAAAAAAAGAAATAAAATATAATGAACACCGAAAATCATCGAGTAAAAAATTAAAACTGGGGTCATTGTTTTGAGAAATTAATTCGTCGGAGTATTGATTAAGCTATGTAACAAAGGAGGGAAAAAACTGCAAAAATTTCCCGCCTTCTTCCTGCCAGCGAAAAGGCGAACGACTGAGGAAAAAAACGATTTCTCATTTCAAATTAAAATAAAGGCTTCACATTTTGCGATTTTCTAATCATTAGGTGGTTTTTGTTAATATTTCGCAGTAGCTGTCTGAGCATCGAGCGAAACCATTTCATAATTTCATGTTTTTTGTTTTTTGTTTTTTTATCATTTTCAGTTTTTGTATTTCAGCGTTCAACACTATTTATAGTGTATTTACTTGAAAACGTCAAATAAAACTTGAAATTAATTGTCATTTTGACGTATAATGATAATCAAAGATTACAAACTCGGTTTTCCATTAATCTTTCGCTTCATACTTTACCAACTTTTAAACACAAAGAACTAATAATCGCATCAAAATAAACGAGAGTGACTTTATCAACGAGAAAATCTGCGACAGACGTAACTTACGTCTGCGAATTAAACATCAGTCGTATACCTACGCGACGACATGTTTTTAGAAAATATCGTTATTGAAAAGACACTATTTACCACGTACAGTATCCTTGTCGTTTGCAATTTTCATAAAAGCAGAAACATTGCGATTAAAAGCGAGTTATTTGGCGCAACAAATGCGAAAAATCGACTTCTTTCGTTTGGTTTGAAAACATATAGGTATGTAAAGCCTCCTGAATTATTTTAAGTGAGACGTGTTGGTAATGAACCTAAAATGACAAGTTACGTTTATATCCCGGTAAACACATAGTACGCGATACGCCAGCGAATAGAAGGCGATCATCGTATTGGCAGCCGGCGTATCGCCGGCGGGAATCGCGTTCGAATCGCCGGCGAAAATGTCCGCTTTTTCCGCAGCGGAATCCGAAGGCGATACGCCGGCGGGAATCGCAGCGATATCGCTGTTGAAATAGATCGCGATTCGAAGGCGATTCGTCGGCGGAAATCGCAGCGATATCAGAACGCGATTCGAAGGCGATTCGAAGGCGATAATCGCAATGATGTTTTGCTTTGGTTTTTTCCTAGTTTCTTCTCCCACATTAGAATCAGAACGTATTCTTCAATTAATTTTACGAGTAATTTACTTGTTTACATAATTAAAAATCAAGAAAACAAAATAAATAACGAGTAAATTAAGTGAAGAATGCTTTCTGATTCTGATGTAGGAAGACAAACTAGGAAATAACAAAAGAAAAAACGATGAAGTACCTATACTTGGGTAAATCACTTCACACAAGAATGCAACAACATCAATTGTAATTTATTAAAATAACCAAAAACACAAAAATTGAATTATGGAGATTTAGAATAATTATTCCAAGTCACCATACAAAGTCTATTTGAAATCATCAAAAATTTATCAGAATTCATCACTAAAAAACAGTTCAAAATCACCATGAAAAATTCCAAGCTGAATAAAAAAATTAAATTTGAATCAATACAGTGAAAAATTTATTTTAAAAATCACAAAAGTGTCAAAAATTGCTAAAAAAAAATTCATTAGAAATAATCACAATAAAATTCCAATCTGACTCATCGCCGAAAAATGTATTCTATGTACACACCACGAAAAAAAATTGTTCGTTATCACTCCAAAAAAATTAATCAAAATTCAACACCAGAAAACCAATTTGAAATAAACACGAACGAAAAGATAAAAAAAACACAACATTCTGCTCGTTATTGCATGCTTGCGTAAGAACATCTGAATGCTCACTCGATTGAACGCGAAACAAATGCGAAAATCGCATGAAAAATATTGTAAAAGAACTCTACTAAATTCGCCTTCTATTCGCCGACGAATAGACCGCGGAAATCGCGCTGAAAAAAATGAAAAAGATCGTTGCGAAATTCGTAGGCGTATCGTCGGCGGATTCAGCAGTGTTTTTTTCAAATTTTTTCAGCGTGATTGTCGCGTTCGATTCGCCGGCGGATAGAACGCGAGTATCGCGTTGAAAATATCACTGCTGAATCCGCCGGCGATACGCCTACGATTTTCGCAAAGAGTTTTTTCATTTTTTTCACTGCGATTTCCGCCGTCTATTCGCCCGCGATACGCCTACGATTTTTGCAACGAGATTTTTCATTTTTTTCACTGCGATTTCTGCCTTCTATTCGCCGGCGAATCGAACGCGATTTTCGCAACCGCGATTTCCGCCGGCGATTCGCGTTCGGTGTGTTTACCGGGATGTGCCTACGTAGGGTATGCCTAAAAGCCTAAAAAAATTACTAAATTTTTCAAGATCGAAAAGCAGAGAGGGGCTGTGCGGGCTGAAAAGTCTTTACCCTTGAAAGATGTTTGCCTTATGAAGCGATTGCTAAATTTATAAGTTGGATGGGCCAGTGACCTCCCACTTGACAATAGATTCGCCGATAAAAAAAAGCCAGTGAAAAAGCCGGCTCAAATATGACAGTAAATTTGCCGTTAAAAAAACGCCAGGGAAAAATCGGCTGGTTGTTGAAATACCTAATGCATTAAATCGCCGAATAAAAACCTGAAATCTACAAAAAATTTCCAGCCCGACTGGGGATCGAACCCAGGACTCCCGTTTGACGATCCAATGCTCTAACCACGCAGCTATCATTGCAAGGTGAATATTATAGTTTTCAAGCGGTATACATGTACCGCACTTCGTACTTTTATTCAATTTTTTAAAAAGAAGTTGTGAATACCCATTGCGCATGTGCACTATAATCGGTGAATAAAAAACAGCTGATTTGTGAGAACCGGCAGTTCGGCAAATAAAAAATTCTGCCATTCGCTGGTCAAAAACGGCTGTTTAAATGGCTGTTTTTATAAAAAGTAGCTTTTTTTAACCGGCGTTTTTTCTACGGCAAATTTACTGTCATTTTTGCGCGCCTATTAAACGGCAAATTTACAAAAATCAACCGGCATTTCGGCTTAACGGGCAAATCTCTTGTCAAGTGGGCTATCTTGGATGATAAAAGAGGACCATGTTTCGTTTTCAGGGAAAGGGGCTCATAAGATCACTTCTAATCTTTCTACAAACACAATCATGATCTCAATTTTATCGAACAATGGGTTGGAGGGAGTTACCTATCAGACTTTAAAAATTTATTTAAAAATTGACAGGGTTACGTTGACAGCAAAGTTATAGACATTATGTCTGATTTCTAAAAACTTGGAGAAAAATTGCAACGAATTCTGGACATTTTGTCAGACTTTTAAAATTTCATCCAAAGACCAAAATGCATTCAGGATAGTGTGACTTGTAAGAATGGGGAAAAATTCATCAGATTGATAGCTGATTAGATGATACAGATGTTTCGTGGATGCAATTTGACTTGATTACGTCAAATAAAGAAGATTTGATTAAACTTCACCAAATCTGTTTTCATTTTTTTATCCACCAATGTTTGTGTAGGATTTCTACATACCAGAGTACCAATAAGTACCTATTATAGGTATCAATTTATACTGTTGAAATCCCAATTCTAAAAATCCACAGCATCCAAAATTAAAAACAGCCCCATTTAAATGAAAACTCGCGATAATTTTCCCTTCATAGAACAGCAACGAAGGAAATCCGGCAAAAATAAAAAAGAAAAAAAAACTAATTTACTTTAACAAATTACTCGACTTATTAATCTAAAATAATTTCAGCCGACAGAAGCTGCTTTCTGCGAAAGTTGCCACAAAAGCGCCTTTCTCTCCCATTCGTTAAATTTATTTTCTTCAAAAAGAGGAAAATTTGAAAACGATTTTCACGTGACTTTTGAAGAGAAAGAAAAAAATGAGCAATTATTTTGGAATCAAGTTTGAATTATGCTCGGTATACTTGTTCATTATATCCGCCCCTTTCTAGTTTCCTTCAACATAGTATCTAACTTTTCCTCCGCTCTGACGAAAGTTTTCGCGGTAAAATTTCAAAATTAATTTTCCAACAAGACACAGCGAAAAATCCGACTGTAACCGACTTGATTTCATAATTAGATATCTTATAATCGGATTATTTTATTGGCAAAAAGAAGTCCCATTCAACTCGTTAATTTCTAACGATAATAAATCTCCTATCAAAGCCTATCTTTTACATTAATATTTCACGTTTATCTTTCAAATATCTATACCAGTAAGTACAATGTAGCATGTAGGATCAGTATACTCACTTCTGTCTGTTTACTTGAAAATCTCAACTGAGCAAAGATGTAAACAAAATTAAAAAATTGTTCGCCGTTCAAAAAATTAAAACTATGCGAACGCACGTTTTTCTCGTCGCGAGCTATTCGTTAAAGTCGGAAATGTTTTGTTTATTTTAAAATCTGAATTACAATATGAATATGAGTAAGTAGGTAATATTATTCAATTTTTCATTGTTTCGTGTATACCTACTATAGTGAAAAGTATGTGCATATTAGCCGCATTTATGGCAATTTGAATTTAACCGATTTGAATCAACGATGGGAGCTACAAAATGAATAGGTCTAGGTACTTACCTTTGAATTTTCAAGAAGTAGGAATGTATTCGAAGTCGAAAGGTTTTTCTCAGCCATTTCAACGAAAGATTGAACCCAATAGCGAATATTTCTCAACCATTATTGACCATTTTAATTTCGATATCCTTACATTATTGGATTTTTAATGATATCTCCATCTCCAGTACAAGAAGGAATATGTGTAAAACAGACCGTTTGCAATTTCGAGTTATTTCTCTCATAGAAATTGAATTGCTTTTCACTTTTCTTAATGACGACAACAAACATTTGGCGTTTTCCTTTCTTTTTTCCCCCTCGCTCTGTCTAGTGTCCGTGTCCCACATGGCATTTTTGTGCGTTACTTATACATTACTTGCGGTAGACCCACACAAGAAACTACAATTTGATACTTCAGAGTTTATAAATTCATAGTTTTAAATTTGTTCAGAAATAGAAGCAAGCTCATTCAACCGAAGAACATTCCACAACGTTATTGAATAATTTATTAAATAGGTACGCGTTTTGTATTGATTCTTTTGTACACATGTACTTTGATTATAATTATTTTTTTCGCAGTTAACGTCCGCGTGAAATACGCGTAGGAGGAGCTTTTTTTAATTTTTCGCCATTTTTGCAAATTTGCATCATAATAAAAAGGTTTTAGCTTTTATAAATAGCCGCCGAAAACCTGGCCGAAATTAGATTTTTTCATGAGGTCAAGAATTAACAAACTTTGCTGATGTGTTAATCTTTTTCACGTCTGCATAGTTAAAATTAACTAGTATACATTTTACTTGAAATTAACCAAATAAAGATACAAGGATTAAAAAGAAAACAAAAAACTCGTAAAATCTTATGAAAAAGACCTTTAAAAAATGTAGTTTCGTTAACTTAATATGAATTTATTGCGAAAACAAAAGTATAAAACGGTAATAAGTAGGTAGATCTAGATATGTATAAGACTTACCTATATGACTTAATTATATTACATTTAGTGGCCTAAAATAATATTCTCTGGTGTATTATGAGAACCCGCCGCCGTAATTAAAGTTTCACGGGTGGGAGGAATAGAGAAAGAGGGAGCTGAAAATGAATGCAGAAAAATTCTAGTTATAATTTGAACACGAAACTGCATTTGCATTATTTTTCAGTGTTTGGTTCCTAAAAATAGGTAGCTGTAGGTACTTGTATTATCGATCTGTGCTTTTTTCGCTAAAAATTAATTCGTAAGTAATAAATCGAATGATTTTTTGGGAGGGGGGGGGGTTTAATGCTTTCTTATCTCTGCTAAATTCAAAAAATCGGATTCTATCTATCCTATAAAGCTGCAAGAAAAATAAATACCCCAAAAATACGCGAAAAATACGAAAAAAATTAATTAAAAAATACCCGAAAAATCGGAAAAAAGTCCTGAGCTCGATCTATGGCACCTAGAGAGCTGATTTTTTTTTTAATCGACAGCTTAACGTCTCTAGAATATAGGAAAAATACGTGGGGGCAAAAATTTTGAAATTAAAGGGCCCAAATTTTGAGTTTAAATGGGCTGTTTTTGCCGTTTTTTCGATTATTCTCAAATATATCAAGAACGAAAAAGGCTAGAAGGGTGGTTAATATCTCATTTTAAAGAGCATTAAACTCTGAAGATTTCCCTCGATTACATTACCCCTCTGGGGTTTTTAGTTTTTGAGCTATTTTGAATTCAAATTTCGAATTTCAGTTACACAATTTTGAATTAAATTATCTCGAAAACTAAAAACGCTAGATGGGTACTGTCAACGAGGGAAATGTTGGAAATTTCATGCTCTGTAAAATGGTGAAAACAGATTAGAAAAAAGTTGCTCAGATCGTGCGATTTTGATCGTTTTTTATGGAATTTTGAAACAGAAAACCGTTAAGACGGTGCGTGTACTTATACACCCACACAAGCATACACACAACCACCAACGTAAATGTATCAGACAACGCATCGCTGTCGTTGTTATTCCAGACAGGATCACGCGACATGCGCGCGCATACAAACCTCCCACTCCTCCAACAACGGAATTCTTAAGTACAATACGAGGATTATGATTAATGCATATCGATTATCGATGAAGCGTGTAATTCTCAACAGAAACAGCTATACATTAGCTATACATGTTAATCCGTCTATCATCCGTACTTTGCTTTCGCGTCTATCATCTATCATTTTAATCAAAGTTTTAATCGAAGCATATACCAGTGTCTCCAGATTTTTTGAATGCGAGGTCGAGGTCGCCATTATGCCGATCTGAAATCGCCAAAAATCGCCAACGTACCAGTGTCGCCAGATTTTTCGTTAAGCTACCACCAATATTATGTCAATTTTTTTCTGAAATTTTCAGAAAAAATTGTATTTTTTTATTCCTTTCAGACTGCGAAAGGAATAAATTTTAAAATTTGTATTTTTTTAAAAAGTATTTTATAATTTTTTACAAAAAATATTTAAAAAAAAAACAAAATTTAATGAAAAATCCCATTAAAAAAGAAAAAATTGAAGAAATCTCAAATCGCCAAAAATGCGACAAATCGCCAACTGCCTTTTTTGGGCGCTTTTCACGATTTCAAATCGCCAAAAATGCGATAAATTGCCAAATCTGGAGACACTGGCATATACTTGGGAGCAAACCTTTTCTGAAAGCGAGCGAAGGGGAAGAGCGAGTTCCGAGGGCGAAGCCCGAGGAACGAGTATGGGGGTTGGGCCGCGAAGCGGCCAGGAGGCGTAGCCCCCTAGTATTCTATACCTAAGAATCAAGCGTAGAAGAAAAAAATTAAAATTCAAACCAATATTTCCAGAGTAAAGTTATATGGTTGCAGTTTGTCTCAAATCTGACGAGGAAACGTCTCAGTCACTCAAACAGTGAAGATCATGTCGTCGCGTCGGTGGCGAGTTTAATGCCTCGAACGTGACTTTTTTTTCAACAATTTGACCAGATCGAATTAGATCTGTTCAGATCTAATCAGATCAGTTCACTGTCCCTTGAGATTAAAATCTAACCAGATCAAATCAGCATGTTATCACTGAGGTAGTTAGATACGGTTTCATCTGTTCAGAATCAGATAGGTACCAAAAAAACATACTATACATCGAATCAGATACGATGAGATTCAGCCAATTCTTTGATCATCTGATTAGACCCTATAATAATATACGTAAGTATTCCCCTGAGATATAGCCTAACTCTCCAACTATTTTTTCTTACAAGGTAATTTAAATCTGTCAATAAAGAATCCACGGAGGATCCCAAAATTCACCACCAATAAAAATTTCTGCGCTTGAAATTTATTTTTCGATTTTTGGAAAATTTTTGAATACCTACTTATTTAATTTTGGGTCAAAAATGGGAAAAAATCAAAACTCTATCAAAAGGAACCAATAAGCTGAAACTTGGTTCGTACCTCATTTTCGGCCTCCTGAGTCAATTAGTAACGGCTTGGACCCGTTCTGGAGCCTCCAGTAGATTTTCAGACTCTCCAATTTTCGAAAAAACACTTGTAAGAGTTGAAATGAAATTTTCTGTCTTGTTACCAGCTTTGTGAGCCATTCGATGGATTAAGGCACATATTTCAAAAAAATTTTGTGTCTGGTCAAATCCAAAATTTTCTCCATCAGAAAATGAAAAAAAATCTAAATCCACCAGAGGTTTCATGAACGGCTTGAAACTGCATCCAATCCACTCGAGAGATCCAAAATAGAGTACAACCCAAATTTCAGATTTTTGGGTCAATTTGGCTGTATTTTGATTTTTTTAAAAATTAAATGTTTAAAAATTTACCAAAAATTGAAAAATAATTTTCAGCTTAAATTTTGGGTGGTGATGTATACATATTTTGAAGTCTTCTATCGATTCTCCTTTGTCCCTTGATTGTCGTTTGAATGTGTTTTGAAAAAAGGTCTTCTGGGATAATAACTGACTTTTTGATTTTTTATTCATTAATTTGTGCTATTTTTAGACCGTTTTGGAAAATTCAAAACTTCGCAAACTAGAAATTGTCCTATGGGTTCCTAAACTCTGGTTAAAAAATGAGTTAAATAATGGATGACTGAGAAGTGATCATAATATTTAGCAAGAATTTCAATCAATTTGATGAACTCAACGCTTTCACGGATTTTCCCCTTCTTTTCTATTCCATTACTTTATAAGTATAGGTACCTATACTTATTTCTGAGCATGGATGTACCTACCTACTACCTACCATAATGTGTGATTTATACCTATGCACATCTTATTTTTTCCTTTTTCTAACAAGAAAAATTATTCAGCTATTAACCTATATTCTCGTACACCTATCTGTTATTTTGCATTAAATAAAGATAGATAGGTACCTACACCTATAAAAAGAGTAATTTTAAAATGGAATAGGCTATAGTAAACATCCAAAAAATTCCATATTCACCAACTGTCACTTTTCTTGTAAATTTTTACATTGGGAATTATTTTTTACTATTCAGGTAGATCTAAATGTATCCCGAGAAGTACCCATACAAGTTTTATTTCTACTATAAAAAAAACTCTCGAAAAACTTGGCTTGAAATATTAAAAAAAAATACGAAATGGAATCGATAAAATGATGAATTGCCACCTTTATACACTATGGCAAAACAGAGTATAGGCCTACAGTTAATTTATCCCAGGAGAGAAATGAAGCAGAAAACCGTTTACGACAAATTGTCACACATATCATATAAATACAAAAAGACTGATATAAATCGGCATATAAATCCCCCGACCGCAAAACTTACGATTTTGAATAACAACTAGAAGATACTACTGAAAGAAAGAAAATGCTCTTTCGAACGAATGGAAAAAGACCTTGTTTACCGCGAGACATGTTGATAAATAAATTTATACGATTTCCTTTTTAAAAAAATACCGAATTTGAAGTGATTTGTGTTTTGAAAAAACGATCTATTTTTCTTTTTTAAAACATTAGGTAAGCGAATCAATTTTCTTCAGAAGTCGTATGTTGTATACGTAGATGTTCAGTGTGCTTTAAAAAAACACAAAAAATAATAACAAATGCTGCAAATTGAAAATAAATTATCGAAATTTTCAAAAGAACCGAATAACCTTTCATATTCATTCACATAAAAGAGAATTTAAATTTATTAAATAAGGTGAAAATTTTCTCTTTGGTCCCTGCATTTGAAAAAAAAGAGTCTAAATTGTTCACTATATTACTATGATTATTTTTATCGAGTAAATGTTATCCTGTTGTCTGTGCTGGAGCCCTTTGAATGTTTACATTTCATTTAAAATGGGTGTATTAGATTAGGCTATCGAGTAATTAGATTTTATGGTGCGACAATCTGTTGATGAGGCTAATCCACGTGGCTATTTCAATGGATGCCGAAATGATACGTAGATTGCATTTTAAGGTGATTGATTACTATAGCAAAAGATTTCAATTGTTGCTAAGATTGCGAAAAGGGTCGATGGCTAATGTTTCAGTCGATATATACAATTTATCAAAAGTTCATTTTATACCGAAACAGAATGATTTTAAACACATAAAATTACAACGTCTATCGTCGTCGACTCGTTGCCATATTTCCAGAATAACAAATACAAATTACTTTTTATTTAAACCACGTGTTATAATTTACATTAAAAATGAATTTATTGTAGGAAAAAATATTATGCAAATTAAATAACATCTCAATACCTTATATATATTTTCTTTCTATTGTGTAAACATCTTTTGATTGATCGACCGAGGAAAAAAATGATTATGATAAATGCAAAGTTTATAACCTTTCTCGAATCGAGGTTCCTTTATGTTTCAATTACCTCAATTTTCAACCGTATAAGTAGGAAATACACTTCTATAGTATAGGTAACTGTCTATAAAAAAAATTCCCGTATAAACATATACGATCATTATTGTATATTGCCTAGTTGTACGTATGTTCACTCGATGAAACTTGAATTTTGAAGAAATTAAATTAAAAAAAGGGACAGCCCTAAACGGTTGTTAAGATAAATATTTAAATTTACGGTTAAAGAAAAATTTCAACCGAGTAATAAATAACTGTCACGGCAAGTCAGAGCCGTTTTACTCTTTAATAGCAGTATTTAACGCGATGTATTCAAAAAATATTATCTATATGTAATCGGGGCGGGTAAAAGTATAAAATTACAACTTTTACATGAATTTATTTTGCCAACAAAACATAAACTTTGTTCATTATTTTATTAGCAAGAATTAGCCGAAACATGCGAGCGACTTTTATTACATAGGTAGAGGTACCTGATCCTTAACTTCATTACTTTATCTGTTTTTGAAACCGTTAATCCGGGTTCGTTTGTCGAATTTATGTATGTAGTATACCTACTTGAGATTTGCTAATCCGCACTATAAATTCTTATGTAATGTAATGTAGATATTATGTATCGAGTTCCCGAAACTGCTACCAAAATATTATGTACTGTTCATCGACAAGTATGACTCATTTTCTTTATTATAGTTGTGAGTAAATTTTCAGTTATGAATTGATTTGATTGGATTTTTTCGAGTACTTATAGCACATATTGAATCATAATTTTCGCATCAGACAACTTACGTAGTACGTACCTTGTATGTACATAGGAGTATCTATGCATTTTTATGAAAGTACTCGGTTGTAGGTACCTACCTATTGTTGCGATTATAAATTTTTAAATTCTGATTCGTGAATAAGTAACTCGAGAGTTGATATTACTTTTTTCGAAACGAAAATTATCGTTTATAAAATTGAAATTTTGAATGAGCCAACATAAGGGACGACCCTCTAAGTACATTTGCTTATTTTTTTGCTACTTGAACGAGTAGCTCCAGCTAAGGTAGCTTCCAAAAAAAATTGATTTGCCCGAAAAAAAGGTAGGTATACTACAAGTGATTTTTTTTTTCTTTAATTACTCATCGTGAAGTTTACTTCCAAATTCCATTGATGAGAAAACTCGATTCAATGCTTTTGATTGGACAAGCACGTAAACCAAATGGGACCGATATATTTTTCAAAATGACCGTAAAATATGATCTATGGAAGAGATATCGTACGTTGCTCCGCAAAATACTAGAACTGGAACTATAAATAAACTTATCGAACCGGAATCAAAATAGTAAAATGTTAGGTTTTTTGCCCCGTTTAAGATATTTTTGGCTCTTGAATTTTATAATGTTTATGTAACTCGTATTTATGAGAGTATAGTGAAACAATCTACGTCCAATTTAAAAGGCTGAGATATGCCTACTTATTTTTGTTTCATAATAAAAAGTCCCCCCTCCCCCTACTAGTATGACTAATAACTGCATTACAGCTTTTCATTTCATATTTATTTGTATTATGGTATACATGGTATGGTAGTTTATAGTTAATCTCGCGAGTAATGTCTACGTATGGTATTCAATTTAATTTTGAGAAATTGCCATGTACTTGTGCAGCAATGAATAAGTGAAGACTGAAGAGAGAACGCTTTTATTATCCGTAATAGGGTATTGACCACATTCATTTTCTTCGTTACGAACGAAACCAGTATCATTGCATAATAAATAATGGTATTTGCGATATAGGCGTGCCCGATAATCGTGTTCTATTATACGTCAACAGTTTGATCATAAAACACGCTCGTATCATTGTAATTATTACACCGAAATTCTCAATAATTTCAACCTATAATGTTTAGAGCAGAAGGATGATTTATACCTGATAAATGAAAGTACAAATCAAGTACAAGACCCAAATTTTCCAAAACATTGATATATCGATGTTGATATTGACATGAATTATTCATCCTCCGAACAAGCCTATACATTCCGCCAGCCAGCTTGGAATAATAACTGAAGCATTTTGCTGGCGATATGTGTAGACACAATGCAGACGCATTCAATTCAATATCTAGTCAGTTAGCAGTTACACATACGTATTTTATAGAGAAATATACTGTACGAGTGGAAGCTACAGTTTAACGATCAATTCGTGTGAAAATTATGGTATTTTATGTCTTCTGAGAATACTTACAATGATGGAAAAAATCTAAAATTATTGGTATACATAAGTATAGCGTAATTAATTAATAGCTAGGTACCTACTTAATTAGAACGTCTTTGATTAAATATAACATTCAATCGCTTCTACACGTGGAAAAATTTTCAACAGGTGGGCACTGGGCATTGATGAAATACGTCATTTTGTATAGTTATACGAAATTAACAGAATTATTGTGGCTCGTCTAGAAGGCGAATTTAGCGTTGAATTTTTTGAGGACTTAAGAAGAAATTGGAGTCTTTGATCAGATGCACATAAGTAAATGTATTTGAAAAAAAATGTGTTGAGAAAATTATCATCTTTAATTTTATAAAATTATATGCTTTGTGTTTTTTTTTACGAATTTGTCCAACTTGAGGAGTTATGACCACAATTTCAAGGTTTCTGTACAAATATCCAAAAAGTGCTGATCTTTAAAACTAGGGGGGAAAATACTATTCACTGACGATCAGCCAAGATAAGAAGAATGGGATTTGCACTGGTGAAGAACGGAAACTTTCATTTTCCAAGAATTAGGTACCTATACTTACCAAAGGGAGGAAAATTATTCATGTTGATCGTATACCTACAAGAAAAAATTTAATAAAAAATTTTTCGTTGTATTTTTCCAAAATTAAAGTTACCGATAAATTTTCAGAAAAATGGGATAGGAAGATAGAATTTACGTCATCAAAAAGCTCAAACTTTTTTCATTTAAACACGTTAGCGCAACTTTTCGCTTGTCGTATTGTCAGTCCATTAATTGACAGTTTATTTTGTTTTTTTGTTCCAGGTGAGTACAAATCTTTGTCATAAGAGTAAAATACCTCGATGGTAAGTATCTAAGTGAGCTGTTCATAATTTATGACTGGTATAAGATTCCATAGGGTTATTTCATATCAATTCGATCAGTTTGTTGACCTTATGTCTTTTGATTTTGCTCAGATTTTCTCATATTCGTGTTGAGCCACTTTATGAAAACATGTAGGTAGGTACCTATGTAATCACGATTTCGCCAATTTTTTCTGGAATCAACTCAAATGAAGGAAGTGCTGAAGATGTGGAAGAAGTTGAATTTCAAAAACCTTTAAGCCAAAAAAAAATCATAAACATAAAAACTTGAAAAACAATTAATAGATAAAATTGTTTTAAAAATCCTAAAAAATTGGGGCCAAAAGTCTCTTCTTCAAAAAAAAGGCTTTCAAAAGATCAGAAATTGATTCAATTTCTTCCCTCCCTCAAAGTGTTTAAAAGTCTTTACATAATGCTAAAGATTCGACAATCCCCCCCCCCTAGTTTTCAAGTATCAGCGTCATGCTGGCAGTCACCTGTCACTTACCAAAAATTACAGGTGACTTACTGATAGCTTTTTACGTAAAATTACCTGTAGAAATATTGCATAAAATCACTAGTAATTACCAGGAATTGTCATTAATTCACCAAAAATGACCAGTAATTGGCGAAAATGACCAGTAATTTATGGTAAATTTTACTGATAATTTGCAAAAATTGTCAATTATTTCCCAAAAAATACTATTGTATAGTTCACCAAAAATTACCGGTAATTTACTAAATATTACTGGTAATTCACCAAAAATTACCAAAATTACCAATAATTTACGTAAAATTACCAAAAATTACCAGTAATTTACCAAAAATTACGAAAATTACCAGTGGTTTACAAAAAATGACCAGTAATTATAATTAACGAAAAATTACGAAAATTATCAGTGGTTTACAAAAAATTACCAGTAATTTACGAAAAATTACCAGTAATTTACGAAAAATTACCAGTAATTTACGAAAAATTACCAGTAATTTACGAAAAATTACCAGTAATTTACGAAAAATTACCAGTAATTTACGAAAAATTACCAGTAATTTACGAAAAATTACCAGTAATTTACGAAAAATTACCAGTAATTTACGAAAAATTACCAGTAATTTACGAAAAATTACCAGTAATTTACGAAAAATTACCAGTAATTTGTAAAAACTTGCCGGTAGATTTGTAAAATCAGATCAGATCTTACCTACTCTTAATGTTGAAAATGTAACATTTTTTTTTCATTTTAATTTTGAAAATTGTCAATTCTTGAGTATCGAATATTCTCCAGGTTCTTTATTTCCACGGTCTCTCCAGAAAATCAAAAGCCATTACAATTTTATTCCTCTCCTCCCTTTTTTGACTCTGTCTTTTGGTGAATTGGTGTTAGTTTCAACATATTATGGCAGAAAGTCTGCAGCACACTTTTCCATAATCGGTCCACAAAGAATTTTGGAAAATTGTGCTAAAATCAATTGACGAACTTGAAGATACGTTTTATAGAGTAATTTTCGCTCTTGACTTATTTTAGGATATTTTTTTGTACATATAACTAGAAAAACAATTGGAAATTGAATAAGCTGGTGGAAGCTCCAGAACAACTTGATAGGTAACTAAATAAGTAGTTACGTATAAATACTCGTACCTACATTAACTTATGCAAGTTGGTTAAATAAAATTTTAATCCTCTTCATAGGTCAAATAATTAAATTCTCAAAACTTTAAATAATGAAATTTAACCTCTGAAGTTTTGTACAGTTGCGTGTACTATATTTAGATGCTTTTATTTATTTATTTTTTAATTTGCACTCAAAGTCGTTTTATGCTTTGAGAATACATATATTCAAACTTAAACAGCTGAAACTTGTTTGCGTGAATTGTTACTCATAAACATGAATGTCTATAACCTTTAAGCATAACCACAAAATTATGAATAACAATCATCCTAAAGAGCATAGGCCTACGTTTCAATTAAAAATTTTCCTACCTCCACTTATATTTGTTCTTACCTACCAATCTTTTTCCAAAACGATTTCTTCCCTTTCATGCACTAAACATATTTTGCGATGAAATTAATCACCAATAAGATGCGAATAATGAACTACATTTTACTAGGAAAATTCTTTTCAGTATTACAAAATTTATGTTCGAAGTTTATATCAAAAGTTGAGGAACAGAATAATAACTTTCCCAAACGTTATTAATTTTTTTACGAATGAATTACCATAACAATTATGTTGTTTTCAACCTTATGTTGCAATTTTGCTCAGCAAAATTTCTATTCCTATGTAGTTACCTACCTACCGTCTGCTGTGCAAATTTTTCGTGGCTATATTTTTCACGTAGGTGCCCAGTAAAAATACGACACGTTTTGCAATTTAAAAAAATGAAATAAAATGAAAAAAACTTTATCAAGAGTCAATTAAATGATAATAGTTATTATCGAGCTACTTAATCAAATTTGTCTACCTTCTGAAATGACAGGTAAAAGTAGATAGCTACTTGATTAATTAAATAATAATTTACAGCACGTGATGCTTCTCCTATTTATTATTTGATAATTGCGAGTAATTTGACGAAATCATCAATAAAACTTCTGCATTTGAAAAGTACGCTTCGAGCTTGGTTAAATTTTACCATCGTAGTAGTTTTAATGGCTATAAAATACCGTTTCGGTTAAAATTTCCTAATTAATAGTTGGGGAGGTTTTATGGTGGTAATTTAAGACCGAAAGTCAATGCAAAAGACGATAATTAACCCTTAATAGTGTCACTACAACGTGACACTTTCAAATTGTCGAAAAATTTTCTCAGGTCATCGCTATTTTCAAATAACGGATATTCCTTTGAGAAGACAAACTAAGTTTCCGCTGCGAAAAGTTTTTCAATAGCTTTATACCCGTGTACCTGGCGCTTAGGTAGCTAAAGCTACTCAATTCAAGTGCCATTTAAAAGACCAGCACGCCAATTTCTTTAAGCTTACCGAAAATAAGGTGTGCGCTACATAAAGATGTCAAAACTCGTATACGTCGTGAAAGAAGAAAAAAAAAGAAGGAATTTCTTAGCCTTTATTTTTCATCTTTTTTTTCACGTTTCATTTTTGTAATTCGGCACATTGTATAGGTATAAGTGGATAAAAAAACAATAACCAACGTTAACCAAATATTCGAGTGGTACTTAACTTGCTACCTGGCAACTTTTCAGCCAACTTTGGTGTATTTTTCTGCTTTGATTATCGAGTGTTTTCAAATACCCGATGAGTGGGTAAGTAACTTGTAGGTAATATGCTTCCATTGTTCGTCGGACTTACTTTCGTCTATAGTTAAATTTTTAATTTTTCGAAACCATAAAAAACGAACAAATAAGCAAATTAATCTTCATTTATCACGAAATTAATTCAAACGAGCCATCGAAATTATTTGTTTGTTTTATAATATTTAATTCATTAATTACACAAATTAATTGCAATAACCTTTGACCTATATATTAAAATCCACGTGTTATTGCAATATATAAGCAGCGAAGAAGAAAAAAAAACATTCACATGCAAGCATACAACGCACTCGAAAATGGAAAATATACAATTTAACTAATTAATTTTTATTTAAAATGGAACTCGCATATTATTGTAATAAAACTCACTCTTTATACTTTTCATATAGGTAACGACAAAGATGCACACGTGCATAAGGTAGGTACCATATAATCTAGAAAAATTCCGTAGAAATTTTTTCTCTAGCCTAAAACTCCCCAGTTAGCGGAGTAAATTTACATTTGAATACTTGAGAGAACTATTTAGAGCGATTTTAGCGTTAAAAACGGCAATTTAAAAGGATACGTGGGGGGACTGACAAGACTGCTTTTATTACTTTTTTCCTCGAGTTTCCTAACTGTTTAAATTACATTAGTGGAATCTGATTCTCGCGAAGAAATATTCAAAAACGAACTCGGCAAATAATTGGTGTCGAATAATTGTTAATAAAGTTTTGGTAATTTAATAAGGGGTACTTTTCGCGAAAACTTGACACTTTTTATCGAGTTACATCTTTAAACTGGTGCAAAAACCTCTTACTTTGCGAGAAGGTTTTTCAATTTTCACAAATAAAAATTCGACGTTTATTTCGAGAATTCGGATTTTTTCACCGGGGTTTTACAAAAATACGCAGATATACGAACGAACAGACGACAAATTACGAATTCTTCGAGTATACTTTCCTCCCCTCATTGTCTTTTCCTTTTCTCTTTTTTTTTCAAACGTGGGTATTTTTATCTTTTGTACATTGATTCAGGTATCTAAACTTAAATCTAATTTAATAACGATTGTATTATATGCGGCGTGTATACTTGATACTTCTGGTGGGTAATTTAATTAAATTTTTTTCACGTAGAAAAATTTCAAAAGCGTTATTTTTTAATTGGAAATTTAATCCAATTTTAACGAAAGACATTCAACTCTTTCTTTTTACTATATCTATTACGTAACTTGATGAGAATTTGATATTTTGAAAAGATTGTACGTAGGTACCTATCTTTATCGCATACCCAATGGGAAACAAATGAGCTGTACAACGAAGAAATTTACAGGTTAACTACGCGGGAAACCGTCTAATTTGAGTTCAAAACGTGGTAAAAAATCAAAATTTTTGATCCTCTTAATTTTTTTCAAAAAAAATTGTTTTGAAAAAGCGATCGAATTCAAAAAAAAATTTCATGCTAAAATACACGAGGAAAAAAGTTGACAGGAGTTGAACAGACTTTGACTCAACTTTCTGAAAAAAGATCTAGTTAGGTATTTAAGATCGTGTCCTATCATTTTTGAAAAGATATGAACAAAGAAAGATTCAACTTAGAGTTGGAGTTGAAACAAAACTCTTCCGCTCAACCCTGTCTATGAATTTCAAAGTCGTATTCAACGCATTTTTTTCAAGTTCGAGTTTTTACCTACCTACCGCAAGTTTTCAAAATTCAATTTTTTGACTAGATTCCTGGACATATTTTTTTATGAACTTAGGCTTCTATTGAGGTGAATCACAAAAAAAATGTTAGGAAAATTTGACCAGATTCAATTTATTTTAAGTGAAAAGTCCCTCAACTTCGTGTAGAATTACTTTTTAATGCAAAGTTTTTCCTCCTTAGGATTTTATATAGACTGGTTCCAGGGCGATGATATCACAGGTAATGAGAAAATCAAACAGCAGAATTTCTGTACCTTCGAAAGTGCCCCTGGAAGGGAGATATGGGTCTTCAAAGAAGAGGCAATCCCGGTTTTTTCCTTCTTGCCTGTATTCAACTTGTTTTGGGAAAAATAACCCGGTTCCAAAAGGCTGTATTTTTGATTTTTTTTTCGATTTTTAAAAATTGACAATAATGACCAAAAAATTGGCACCACTACAGTACAAAATATTTTTACAGTTTCAGAAATGATATCTTTCGATATTTTGACTAGATTAATGTGGAATATTTTGAGAAGAAAAATTTTCAAAACACAAATTAGCCCAGAAATAAACGTTTTGTAAATTTTCAACCGTTCCTTAGAACCCGAAAACTGGTCTTGGATTTTGATGGCAATGACCTAGTGCAACGCTGAATCCCAAATACTATTTTATGGAACTGGGCCATTTTTTCCAAAACAAGGTGGGTAGAAGCTAGAGCGAAAAAACCACGATTTTTTCGAAAACGTCTCATCGTTTAGGACCCATATCTCCTTTCTCAGAGACGTCTCCGGAGCTTAAATTTTTTCTGAGTAACTTTCAATTCAAAATGAAGGTTCTTACTAAATTTGGTCAAATTCCTCCAACAATTTTTTTGGGATTAACCTAAGTAGGTATCTCTGCAATCTACCAAGAAGGGTCATTACGTGGTCTTTAGAGACGGACATTTTATGCGAGTATTTTCTGAAATTATTGTCAAAATTTTAATAATTTTTACAAAGTGTAGGTAACATGGGCTGAATTTTTGGTCGAGTGTCTTAAGAAAATAATTTTGAGTTTTTTGCTTGGTAATTAATTCAATTCGAAGAAATTCAATTCTAGGCGATCTTATATGCAGACGTTTGATTTTTTAGGAGAATGTGTGTGATTGATGAAAAGGAATAGAGATGATATGAAGAAGACATATTTTTATTTTAGAAATCTTTTTAGATAGGTACTTGTATGCAGGTGCACTTTAAATTACGGTTTTCATATCACCTTTTTGAACGTTCTGTTGGTGAAAAAGAATGTCTCATACTTATTACATACAATTGTCCACCATGATGAAATATCAGTACAGTAGATACACAGGTACTCGATACTTAATACCTATTTTAAAATTTCACAGCGAAAATTTTTTCAAGGTTCATCAAAACCTAATTTTAAAACCCATTCGATTCGACTAACAATGAGGTATCTAACACTGAATGAATAAACGTTCTCATTCTGAAAAATTCACGTAGGTAAACCATACTCGTAAACATGAAAAACCAAATTTACAAGAGTAATAAAATTTTATTTCGTTACTCATTCTGCACTTTATTATATATACGTTTTAACAAAAATGATAATAAAACCTCATATGTTTTCTAGTTAGTCGAGATGAATCATTTATATCGCAAACGTTTCTCACTGAAGGAGTCGCAGACTTGAAATTTTATTGCATTTAATTTCACCTAAATTTCGTCTTTATGCATTTTCTACTCACCTACTTGGAAAGTTGCGCAATTCTTTGAAAGGGAAACTTGGCTTAATGTACCTATTATGATTTATGAACCATTGAACCGCGATGAGGGATGTAATTCGTCCTAGATGAGTGCCTACTCATATATGATTGTATCCATCGCATAAATTGTCTGCCGGTTTTAAATAGGTACCTACCTAGTTTGAGAAATTAAATTAAATTTCTATATTATTATACTTTATCAAAGTTGTCCACATACACAAGTGGGCGATTGGCATTTGAATTACATATTATACTTGCTACCTATAACAATCGTTATTCATTGTTAAAAGAACCGATGACAATTTTACTAAAAACTCCAAAATGAGCAAAAAAGGGGAACATTGACGACTGGAGAAATCAAGAATATCAATTTTTCAGACTATCGCATTCGTATAAATAAAGGAAATGAACACTTCAGCGTTGACTGCTTTCCAAGAATAATTTTATCGTCTGTCGTTGTCGGTTTGTCGATTCCAAACATCAAATTAAATTGCCTTTTCTTCATTTTTAAAAATAAAATTCCGCCATAGAACAATGAACCAAGGCTGGTTAATTTTGTTCATAGAATAATACCAACCAAGCTAGACTATACATAATGATAATGAATCGTAATTTCAATTTCAAGTCAATTCTAATTCTCTCGAGTAAGTATATAAGATGCATTACAATATTCGCGATATTCTATTCCTTCGTCTTTCTTCCAAAATGTATCACACATTCAACTTTCTGGCTGCTTTCCAGCAGTTTGTTTTCTATTGACTAAATCGTCGCGAAAGGCAAAAATACAATTTGAAAAAATAAAATAATTGATTTTTCCACCGTTGGAATCAGTTTAGGAACTAGAGCTAGACAGGTTGGTACCTATTATAGGTTTTGGTAAAAGCTACTTCCGAACGTTAAATGATATCGCAATATGTTAATGGTAATTTTCGATTGTTTTCGATTAATAATAATTTGTTTTCCCACAGAGAATTGAAACTCGCTTAAATTTTAATTACCGCAGCTACGTGAGTTCAGTGTTGTTGTTGTTGTTGTTGTGTTCACCTGCCAGCAAAAATGATAGGTAGACCGTTTCTTTTGCACGTAATCTCATTTTATCATTACGTACGCTATTTCCAGTTTGAAATGACTTACAAAATCAAGGAAATCAAAACTACGAAGCGAATCCGTTTCCCAGTCGAAGGTAACTTTGGGGTAATGGACAACTGAAAGCTTTTAATGAATTTCGGCATTTCGTAAAATATAAAGACGTTAAAGTTGATTATACGAAATGCTCTGGCGTGCAATTTATTATACTCTTATAATCAATCCTATACGCGTTTGGAATATGAATCGTAGCTTGTTTATTTCTGTCGACACAATAAATTTTAATGAAGTATGTTTATATAATTTATATGATTTTATAAGAGAGATTTTCTCCCCGGTATTAATAAAGTCTAGTGTATTGTAGCCTACCTAGTTTTCAGACAATGGAATTGTATTTTATACATTCGAGTAAATAAATTGAGTAGAAACTCAGCCTTTAATTTTGATAAACGTTGAATTAAAGTAATACGTAGTCACTCGTACATTATTTTTATATCTCATTCGATTTAATTTCCTCGAAAATATATCTCCGCAGCCAAAATAACCGAGTAAAACGCTTTTTAATTTTTTTTCTCCTTTTTTGAAACACTAAACATTCCGGAATCGTGCAAAAGCAGCAATAAAAAGTATTAAATTGCTGCTCTTAAAAGCAAACATTTTGACTACAGTTGTGAAAAAACAAAAATAAATAAACCCGAAAACAAATAGATAAATAAATAAACAACCGAACGCAAAGGCATAGCGAGAGAACCGGGTGATTCGATAAACAAAACAAAAATTTATGTTAAACTTACGTCATTGAGACATCATCGCGGGTATCATCTCACGCAGCTACACCTCCTTTATATTATTTTATTTTTTCTCGAAATATTGAATTTAATTTTGGTAAAAATTTAGCCCTATAAAATGATGAAAGTCGAGTTCTCGTGCAGTTGGGTATATTGGGTAACTTTTTTCTCATTTACTTCGAAGGATATTATAATCATCTTGGCGTCAAAATGGGTAGGCAGGCAGGTAGGTACTGGGTACATATTTCGAAAATGAAAAATGAAGTAAGAATCTACGCCTACTCAATAATGAGAATGACAGATTACGTCGGAAAGTTGAAACCTAGTCTATTGGAATGATATATTTTCTTTAGTTCATGTTTTTGTCCGGCAGCATGAAACAATACACGTACCTACCTACCTAAGGAAATAATATTCGAATGAAAAACACACAAAAACACCCACCAAAGTTCGAAAGAGAATTTAAATTTGACTACAACGAAATAAGAAAAATAAATTATAACTCGTTCGAAACGAAATTGCATTTAGTGACTTATACATATTTCAGTGCTAACCTGCCTGTGATATTGAGCTAATTCTTTGAAGAGTTTTGAGCAACTTTTGATGCCAAATTTGATGTTAATGTTTTACGATAAATACCTATTTTTGGATATGAGGAATTTGAAGAAGTAACTGTCGAGGAACAATTATTTTGAAAAAATTGCAAAAAGTAAAAAACACTACTTTTATAAATCCATCGTATACTATGATACGACGACGTATACGCGAGCATTTATTCAAGTCGAATAACCAACTTGTCGAATATGGCTGTTTCGTTTTAATCTTACATTGCTCAGACATGCGATACAAATTTCCATGTTTTCCTCATTTTAACGCAATTCAGACACTGTGAAAAAAATGTGTAAGAAATTTGACGAGGGTAATCATTCAAGAAACAGGGTGTAATGTCCAAGATTCATCGATAAAGATTAAGGCCTACCCAGCGGCGTTTTTCTCTTTTCTTTTCTCTAAATAAAAATTCTAAAAAGGTGTGGTCAATATAATAGAAAAACACTTGACTTCAATAAGAAATAGATAGACGTTTTCCTTCAATTTTTCATCCAACGTTGAAAAGAAAATTCTTCGTAACAATGTTCGCTGCTGTTTTCATGCTATATAAACTCTCGATAACAAGGTTACCTAGTGGAAAAATGATGTGGACAAGTGAACCTCGCATGGACGTGAATATTTAAGGTACCTTATGCTGAAATTGTGTTCGTAGTTTAAGCTGAAAGAGAGGTGTAGAATTCGGTTTCATTCTCATTATTTGATCCTGAGCATATAAATAAGAATGGAGATTTACTTTTGTGTGTGATTAACCAATTTTTATGATACTTTTGAGAGTAATTATAGCTTGATTACGAATGAATGAATTAACATAGGTATAGTATCTATGTACTGAATTAAAAAAAATTATAGTTTGAATAATATATTTAAAAAACAGAAAGTTCAATAAGAGGTTTCTATAAATTGGTGTCTGTTGGTCTTATCCAAACCTTGCAACGAAACCTTTCGATCACTCACAAAATACATCACTACCCAACATTTCTACTGCTAAAGTGCATTTTTAATGAATTTTTAAAAATCTAAAATTTTTGGTTTTGGTACCTATTTACCCGATTTTCGAGCCTCCGAATTTATTGGAAACGGTTTCGAACCGTTTTGTGCTGTTCAGAAGTCTTCAGCAGATTTTTGAAAGTTGAAATTTCAACAAAGTTTTACCCAATGAAATTGGAAAGCTAAAATTTGGTTTAGGTATACTCCAATTTTAACATGCTAAATCAATTGAAAGAGGTTTTGAATCGTTTTTTAGCCTCCAGGAACTATTTGGAAATCCCAGTTTCCGAAAAAATTTTTTGACAACACTACACAACAATTTTCAAAAATCGGTTTCTGCCAGTTTGGAACCATACGCTTTGAAATAATTATCAATCGATCAAGGTATGTTGAAAATTGGTGTATAAAGTCAATTTTAATTCTCCAACTTCATTGGGTGAAATTTCAACTTTTGAAAATCTATCGCAGTCTCCTAAACTGCTTAAAACACTTCGAACCCGCTTCAAATTGATTCAAGGAGTCAGAAAAATAGGGCACTTAAATATTAAATTTCAGCTCTTGTAGATCAATTTGGTGAATTTTATGATTTTTTTGCGTTGTGAGCGACCGAAATTTGATTTTTAATAATTTACAAAAAATCGAAAAATGCTCTGTGGCTCCTGAAATTTTTTCTGGTGATGTATTTTGGCTCAATTAAGTTCTGTCTGATTAAAAAATTTCTCTGGCAGTTGAGATGCTTTCCTCGTTACTTTTAAAATCAGAAAATGCTTTCCTCAAAAATTGAAATAGATTCGGAATGGTATAATAATCTGCTTAAAATTGTATGAGTAATGATATAAAAAATTTATCCAAGTTCAGTAGCACCTTCCATAATTATTTTGATTAAATTGTATAAAAATTTGCTCAAAATGGAAAAATCATCTAAAAATAATCACAAAATTCATCCAAAATCACTTGGAAATCTTTTCACAGGTTTCAAAAAATAGTCCCTAAATCATGTACATTTTGTCATTATTTAATGGTTTAGAATTCGATTGGAAAGAAAATCCTGCAATTTTCATCCCTCTCCTTCCTCTCCCTTCCTTCAAAATTTTTAGCCTGTCCCTGTTATTCGCTAAAAATAATTTTAAAAAAATACAGATACCGCAGAACTTCAAGTATCCATTAGTGTTTTTGAGGCAATGAAGCTCGCACAAAACCAACCAACACTAATTTTGAGACGCCCTTTTTAGGTGTGCATTTCGTTTGACTCGAACTGAAATTACGTATTTAAACATTAAGCCTATAATTTGTTTTTGAGGTGATTTGACAAACAATAGTCAACATGGTAATTACACAGGCTACGTATTGTGGTATATGCAGCTACAAGTTCCGTACCTAGTAAATATTGCACGATATCATTAAAACAATATAATTTATCCACGCCACCCTTTTGTTGTACCAAAATTCGACTACATGGTCGCTGCGAGCTAGAACCCAGAAACATTGCTCGGAAATATGAAAGATACGACTGAAATTAATTACGAAAAAATGTAAATAAGGCGAATCTCTCGAAGGGAATAGGTTTAATTGCATCAAAGTGTTTCTCTGACAAAATTCCAATTTCTTTCATCTTGCAACCAGCATTTCGAGCTCGAAAAGGTCACGTTGGAAATTCGTCAAAACCAATTTTTACTCGACTTACACGCTGAGATTTCAAACTAGCTTTTGTCGCAAAAGTACCTATTACTGTTTATACGAACAAGGTACTCGTAAAGTACCTACATAGAAGTCTTGTATATGTTACTCGTATACCTACCTAGTACCCTACCTAGTACCTACATATACGAGTTGTGTAATGTGTATACTGCACCATACTGAATTATAACATAACGTTTGAACAAATGTAGGTAACAAGTAGGTACGCACCTATCGTTCTGAATTTCATTTACTTTGAGCTTTCTTTCTTTCTTTCTTTCTTTCCAAGTGAAGAAGTTATTGTTGTTACCATGTAGTAAAACTCATCCCCGTGAAATTGGCTTCTCAGCACTGCAGTTCCAAAACGATGGCAAATGCCAGCGTACTTTTATAGCAATAAATGTTAATAGCGAAAACGTGTTACTACCCGAAATATATGATTAGCTACCACATTAAAATACATTAAAATGAAAACATTTTGCACGAGAAATGCTGAAAATTAACAAAACCTCATATTATACACTTTTTATCATAATTTTATTAATGAAAGTAAAAAAAAAAAACCACCTACCTCTAACTACATACATAACATATAATATAATCACGAAGCCAACACATCTACTATTTTTTCCCCAACACCTGCTGCGAGAGAAAAAAAAGAAGAAAAATTCAATTTTCACCGCCCATATTTGGTGTTTTAACGAAAGTCGCGTACATAAGTTCATTAAAATGACTTTTTATCTTTTACCCTTCGAAAAACTCATTAAAATGAAAAGATTTGGTTAGTAAGGCTCAAAATGCGGGTATGTGGTTAAAAAAGGCTTAAGAATCTTTTAAAGAAAGTTTGAAATTGGCGCCAATGCAGTTGTAACGGTATCTTATACGATGTTATTTGTCTGCTTATCCATGTATCATTTTGTAAATTCTAGTCTCGAAAATGTATTCCTAAGCAGCATTATATCGTATTTCTTTTTTAAAAGATTTTCCTTTACCTATCTTGTGTTTAAAGGTGAGTATAAGTTTTATACTCGCACAAATCTATACTCAGTCTAAAAATAAATTATGTTCCAACGCACACCTTATTGTTGAGGCCATCTATGCTAAAAACGAAACGTTTGTAAAAAGTGTTTAAATTTTTTATCCTTTTCTATGTAATTTAACGAACTCTCGCATCTGTTTAGATACTATCTTGTATATATTTTTTTCCTCTCAAATAGCAACTCTGTACTATACGTTTTCGGCTCTTACACTCAATTTATTTTATTTTCGACGCTTTCGTTTATTTGTTTAATCCCGTATATCGGTTTTTATTTTATTTATTTTCCTCCTTTTTTCGCTTTCTTTCTCTCTTACTCCTTCTCTTTTTATATCTTCTCGCACGGCGTGATTGCCTCACTTGTTTGCCAAATTTATCATTTTTTCTTTAAATTTAGAAATAATTAAATCCATTCACTTCTATTCTTCGTTGCCAATTTCTCATCTATAACTTCTAAGTACATGCCAGAATGAGATTTGTTTATTTGGAAAACCACACCATAACGAAAATAATTATAATCCAGTTACGCTTCTTTGAATAATAATTTCACATTGTACTAGATAAACTTTGTCATATGTGTATTTTTTGAGTCATTAATGCGACTGTGATATTTTTCTAATGAACCCCTAAACTTGATAAAATTATCTCGGTCGGTTTGCATGGATTAAGATAAAATTATCGAAAGTTGTAATCTGGCATTTCGGAAAAAGAGGGCCCCTGCATATTAAAATGAATCTTAGCTTGCTAGAAAGGAGTTTGTGTTTTTTTTTAAAATACTTGGGTATCAAATTTTAAATCGATGGGTACCTACCTAGTTTAAATTTGTCCTTGGCAGTGATTACAGAGAAAGCGAATTCAATTGCTAAAACTATCGCTATCAATGTCCTTAAATCTTTTCTACTTCTTAGACTCGAAATCCTGGCTCCTAGTTTTTTGTTTTTGAGTACCTAAATATCAATTTTTAGATAATTTTTGATAACTCATCAAAAACACAAACCACTGAATCAATTTTTGAAACTGTTTACGAAATCTGCCAAAATTACTGAGTAATCATCGAATACTGATAACTGGTTTCAAAAATTCATTTTTTCAGAATTGTTCAACTTTTACCTACTCTTCAAATTTTGTTTCGTGTTTTTTCTGCACGTCGAGTTTCTAGATTATTTTCACTGGTTGAGATTCACTTTCACGAAACCAGTTTCAAGAAGGCTTGATTTTTATTCTATGATCTAGTGGATTGGTTTTCAAAATCAATTGTCAGTGATTAGGCCAATTCAATTTTTCACGTTCTACATACAAAACTTTGCGTCAATTTTTTTGTTCGTTGAATTTACAGGTGATTACCAATAACTGGTTGCAAATTAGAGTTTTCTGCATAACCTGCCAAGTTTTTGAATATTGGTCACGATTACCACCAACTCAGCGGAAAATATAAGTGATTCTCATCAGGTGTGATCCTGGCCTCAAATTTTTATAAAATTAGTTCTGTTTGGACCTTTTTTTTTTTTTTTTTTTCCAAGTGTCCCCATTCCCCACGAGGGGGTGATCAGATCCAAAAGGGGAGACTTGATTGGATCTGACCAGATTTGAACTGATGTAATCAAATCAGACATGATCGATCAGACCTAAAATTTGGATGTTCCTCAAATCCTTAATCAGATCAGAATGTAATCGGATTGGATCGTCTTGAGACCGAATCAGAACCAATCATTTCCCCTTGTGGAACCAGTTTCGAAAATTGTTCTACCAAATTAGGAATTGATTTGATCTATCAAAATTGCTCTACGTAAAAGTTACAACGTTACTTTTCGTTTTAATAGTCTGGGTGGCCGGGGGGGGAGGGATCAATACTACTCCATTCATCATGTCAGATTTTTCTAATCGTTACAAATTTTTCATGAGAATTATTTTTACTTGGTTTTAAGCAATCAAACACTATTGAAACAATTTTCTATGCATTCTCATTTATTTAATTTTTAATTTTTCATAGGTATTTATTTACTTAAATAGAAATAGAATTTGCTCGTTTTTCTCGTTTTAATCGAGTTTTCAAATTTTAAAACAAGATGAGAAAAAAAATGAAATAAGATTTTTAATTAAACGTTGAAATACGTTTGCTTTCGTAAAGGAAAATGGAAAAATGCATATTTTAATGAAATTTAACGAATACCTACTTAAACAAGTCAAAAATTACAAAGACTGAGAATTTATTAAGAAGTTTTTGCAGTTATGATTAGGTAGGTAGTTGTAGTATTGGTCTATATAACGTTATATTCGACGCAGTAACTGCTTTAGACACTTCAAAGGGGAATTTGCGTTGAAAAAGGCGAAAATGGATTTCTGAAAATACAATAGCTATTGTTGTAGGTCTTTACATTGCTAATCAATTCAGTGATTATCAGCGAGGTTTTTAAAATTAATTATTGCTCGACTTGGAAATGAGCAAGAAAATAAAAGGATAATTAATTCTTACGTAAAATGCAGCTGAAAAAGAAAACAAGAGGAAGAAAATGTGCAATATTTACCTACTAATATAACTTGACATTTTAATTACGTGGTTTCGACTCGAGCTTGCTCATTTTCCATTGTGCTGAAGGCATACGTATAAAAAATTCATCTCGAAACTCTGTAAAAATTTCCAAATTCAAAAAACCGAAATCCTAAAAGGCACATCTAGGAAATATTTTGACTCCACAAACAAATTTTTCGCTCGCTACGTTAATTTAAAGTCCATGCACAAAGAATGAAAAAAAGTCATTCCAATTTTTGGAAAATTCCATAAAACATTATTCAACGTCCAAGCGGATACGTGCTTGATTGTGAAACTTGACAGAAGGTTTAGTTTGGATTATAAAATATTTCACCTAGTTTCCATGTAAGTATGCAAGGAAGTATGGTATACTTCATTAAAATCTTTATTAATGTTGCAAATGTTTGTTCGTCGCAAATGTATAGCATCTCATTCACAGTAAACATTTAGCTTAAATGTGTTGCTCGAGTTACTATTTATCTCATCCTTTAGAATGGGTATTAAGATTGTTAATAAACTTTGAAATTCAACTAATTCGAAAATTTCTTCACATTATACATCCTTATACATAAAGCTCAGCGCATAAAGTGGTTAAATTAAGTTTTCATTAGGCAGCTTGCTGTGTATTCGTATACCCGTACGTGTACACATTGGCGAGTCGTTCTGCATATACGTACAACCTACATAAATTTTCCTCCAAAATGTAAAATTGTACGACTTTTCGACTCGAAAAGCATTCAGTCTCGTTCATCATGATTCATCTCGTGTGCATAAAAATCCATCATTGTATAATATCATGCGATATGAATTTGAATAATGAAATAAAATACTTACTTGACTTTTTGCAATTTTTCTTCTTTCATTTCATAAGGAAAGCGATACGTTCACCGTAAACTTTCATAAACGGGGAAAATTGATTGTCTATCTTCAGCATGAGTTAATATTATGCTTTGGTAACCCCCTTCGTCCCTCTTCGTCAAACCAACGTGAATATTTTTCTGGTGGTTTGATACAAGGTACTTACTCGTACTTGTACTCGTATTTTAGGATGATTTGCGACAATGAAAGTCTGAGTAAGACGATCGTACTTATGCAAGAGTTTTTAAAAATGTCAAATGTCCATGTATAGCGTTGATTTATGCTGAAATACGTATCTTTTTGCATTAGTTCGTGCGGTGAATACATTAGACCGTGTTGATGAATAAAATGATATTGATTCCAGATAGGTTTCGAGCTAATGTTTTAAGCTATACCTATACGACGTATAATGACTAAAGTCGTTAAAGAAACGATGCCAATTTTCAAACTAAAATATCCTGCAATTTTTTTTATCAGCTGTTAAACGAATCAGTATACAGATTATTTATACGAAAGCGATGCATAAAATCAATTGTGGATATTTTCGTATTTTTTACTCCAAAAAAGAGAACCATTTGTAATGCAATACTTTTTCTCTATCGTGAAAAAAATCTTTTCAAGCAAACAGCTTGAATGCATTTTTTAGTCCACCATTCACCAAAAATTTTCCTCCATTTTTTTCTACAGAAAAAAATTGAATGAAAATTTCTCAGCATTAAAGATGATGACCTAGCGAAACAGATTATTTGTTATCGTTTAACAAACGTCTGAAAAAATTCTTTTGTAAATGTCGTCTTTTATGTAGGTAATTAAATAGAAATAATTCACATACGTTGTGAAACAATTAAGTGCAGGTACTTACAACATAGGATATAAGGTAACATATGGTTGCAAATCTGCGCGAAATTTCGGGGTTTTATGCTCGAAAAAGCACGACAAGTCAACAGTTAGCGTGAGATTACAGCTGTTACATGCTGCGTACACCCGAATTGGAACACCGAGGCATATGTGTTTGGCTCATATTCAACATGTAAAATCTACAATCTAATCAATTTATCAAAATAACAGTTCATTATTTTTCATGTACCAATTATCACCCGTTTTAATCGAGCCCCTTTTCGACTAAGAAAGTAATATATTAGGTAAGTAGAAGTACCTACTACCTACTTACCTACTAAATTCTCATTCATTCAGTCTTTTCATTCATTCTTAAACGAAGCCAATACACCCACAAGTACCTTACCGTATTTACTTTAGTGACTGCCAGGACTTTGTAAACCGTAAAAAAAAAAGATTATTATATTGAGATATCTTCACAAAGATTTTTAGGGCACAGGTGAATGCCCCAAAATGTAAAATATTTTGAGAAATTTAAATGTAGGGAAATTATTTTTTTGTGCACTTTTTTTAAATTTCTATTTTTAAACGTTTCAAAAACGTACCAAGAAAATGCTAAATAAAAATTTTTTTTTTCATTTTTTCACGTCAGTTATTTATTGTATTTCGGTAGAAATTAACTAGAATAATGAAGGAGAGCCTATTTTGAAGTAAATTTTAATACCTTCAAATGATGCTTTTCAAAACATTCAGTAAGTTCTTTTTTTCATCAATTTTCTGTTTTTTTTTTTTGTAAAGAAGTAAGCTTTGAGCTTTGATCATGGGTAGCTCAAAACGCTCGAAACTTTGGGGCGTTCTGGAAGCTGAAAAAGAAGGGTTTTATTGCCACAAAACATACTTACTTACAAGGGAACCTCTTGAGGTCATCATCCGATTTGAATGGGACCACGATTTTTGAAAAGAGCATGATCTAAAACCCCCAAAAACAAATTTTCAGCTGCCCAAGTTCATTTTTCGATTTTTGGCGAACGTTTGAAAATTCAAAATTGACTGTTTTTGGTGATTTATGCTTTTTTTTAAAAAGTACGTACAGGATCAGTAAAATAATCAAGAAATAAGTCCTATAACTGATAATAATTTCCCAAATCCAAATTTCACCATTTCCAGCCATTCTGGAGCCTCCAGCACAATTTTTCAATTTCTCCAGAATTTTGAATATGCTCCAGAAGACGTGAATATGAAGTTGGGCAGCTAAAAATTGAGTTGTGTGTTATACTCGACCTGTTTAACGACTTTATTCACATTTGAGTCAATTGTGGGAGTGACATCTCAAGAGTGGTTTTTTGACCAAATTTTTACATAGGTATGATAAGGAAAATGGTCAAAAGTCAAAAAATTTTCGTGTGCGTGGAAATCTTCAAAATTTGCGTGAATCCTTGTATTTTGTCCAGAACTAACACCCCGTGCGCGAATTTTGCCATTTCCAGCCATTCTGGAGCCTCCAGCGCGGTTTTTGATTTCTCCAAAATTTTGAATTTGCTCCAAAGGCGTGAATATGAAGTTGGGCAGCTAAAAATCGAGTTGTGTGTTATACTCGACCTATTTAACGACTTTATCCACATTTGTGCCAATTTTGGGAGTGAAATCTCAAGAATGGTTTTTTGATCATTTTTTTTCATAATAAAAGTACCTATTGCTTCAATTTTTTTTTTACCAAATGAAAAAGTTGTTGATTTTGTTATATTTTAAAAAATTGCTGAGAATTAAAATGTAGGTGGGAAGTTTACAGTTACTATCTATTCTATTCATTATTTTTCCAGATAAAATCGTGATCTCAGTTTGAAAGATGAAAAAAATTGTTTTTACACTCATTTTGTTTTCTTTTTTTGTTTCAAGATTTTTATTTAAATTTTTTGTTCTTCGTCTGGTTTTTTAAATTTCTGAAAAAATAGTAATAAGTATGTAATTTTTTAGACCTGACAATTGAATTACATACATATACTATTACATAATAAATTGATTTAACGAGGGTGTCATTATTTTTTCATATTTTTAAAACCATATTCATTTTGAAAATACCACATCTGACGAAAAATAAATCATAAAATAACGTGAGAATGAATCATGAAACCGGTTTTGCTTTTGCGTATCCTTTCCCCTCATCCAGGGATACGAATTGGGCGAAAAAATTATAAAATATGATGAGATAGCAAAAGTTTCAACTCGAATAAAAAAAGGGATCTTTTTTTATTTAGCAAAGAATCGACTTCAATTAAGAATTTAAAAAACATGGAATTTTATTACAACAATGGAAAAAAATTAGATGCTAATTTCTCGCCGAATATTCAAAAGACGAGTCGAATAATCAGCAACAACCGACAATAACCGAAGACAATGATAGGAGGGTGAAAAATACCGTAGTGAGAATTAATAACAGCGAGACCAACAAAAAGACAATAATTTTAGAAAATTTTCTCGACGTTTTCCATTTTTCCAAATTTAGTCTGCTGATTGATGACCAAAGATAAACAAAATTAGCCAGTTTCATCAAGTTTTCAACAGTGGTACGTTGAGAGCTGCCCTTTACTCCCTTAAGTACATTCCTGTAGGCAATATTTCGTTTACCCACTAGAGAACCATATACCTAATTAAGGTAGAAGGTATATACTACTCATATAGGCTGCTATAGCAAACAGCACGTAGAATTTTTTTTCTTTTTTCAGCCAAAAAAATGGAAAATACTTCTTTTTATACGTAACCGAGTAATGCGCCGCTGTAGCGATTGATAAATTTATAATTTATATTCAAAGCACAGACGAGAGAAATATTCGAAATTAGCCAAAAACATAGGTATACTAGGTCGTATACGTATAGTTTACCTAGTTTATTTGAAAAACAACACACACCAGGGAGAGTTGCGAAAAAAAAAGGGAACAGAAACCATCTGTAAAAGGGTGTACAAACTAAAATGTCGACAGTAAAATACACGTAAAAGAACAAATGATGGAAACCTCGTAAAAGCAGTGAGTGACATGTGTGACTTATAGACAAACGACCACGTACCAAGGTGTACCTTTGCTATACACATAAAACTGAAAATCCGAGTACACCTTGCAAGTATGTGATTTGATTGTTGGGTTAGAATTGTGCGTGGAATACGCGTCACACTGGCAAAAAGTGAAACTACCAAGACCATTACTATCACTATCTAAGGCTAAACTTTTCCCTGATATACATTTCTGTCAAAACGGCTAAAATACAAAGCTTTCGAATAGTCTTTCTAATGTACACAGTTTAAAGCGAATTTTGCTATATCCTATAAAGTTCAAAAGTTTTGACCGTGATTAAAACTAACATTTGCGATGTGACATGTATATATATAGTCATAGTCACGGCGTTGTTAAAATTCATCATATTTCCAATTGGGGCTTTATTACAAAGGGTTTCTCAAACTTTCGAGTGAGCAAAACTTGATAAAATTTAAACGTCGGTTCGGTGTAAAAAAATAAATATATCGCACGTATCACGCAGCTCGTTCTGTGCATCATTCCAAACCAAACGCTCGTACAAACTTTTTAATACGTATATTTATGGCATAAAACGTGCTGGATCATTTACGTATCACACAATCAATGCTTGGTTATACTCACTCGTATTCTCGTACCGCGGAAAAAGTAAATTTTTACCCTCTTCAATACTCTATCATCGATTCATGACACGTAGAAAAAATTAGTAGATTAAAATGACAAATGTTTTTTGCCTGTAATGTTCGACAATAAATAAAAATCTACTGTAAGCCGGATAACCACCACATACAGTATAGTATTGAAAATAAAGCGTGCTTTTTTATTCAAAAATAATTCGTTTCAGTTCGGGCCCCGAAACTTATCAGTATAAATAGACTATTACCGAAGTAGAATACATTTCATATTTTTCCTCCCTTTGAATTTATTAACGACTTACGATATTTTTTCCTCGTCCTACTATTTAATTTTAACCAACAAATTTAACACTTTCGCATCGTTTCACTGGTAATAAAATTTTTTCCGCGGGTTCCCCTTTTTAGCACTTACTATAATCGCGTTCGTGCAATTTTCTAGCGGGTGAAAAAATTTCCATTCAATTTCATTCATTTTTTTCCTTTTTTTTTTTTGGTATAGATTTAGTTTATGAAATACACCTACCTACCTGTACTTATACGATACATTAATGCCTACCTGCGATGAATTTGTCTAATTTCGTAAACTATTTAATTTTTTTCGGATACGTAGGTTTACAAAAAAAAATCAAGAAGGTAATTAAGCATTGTTCTTAAGCGATGCATCATGCGAACTGTAAGGGAGACAACAGCGGAGAGAAACAAAAGAATAACAAAAAAATAACACTAAACTGGCTATAATGAAAACAAATGAAACGACTCAATATTCTCGACGCGTTTTTCAAAACACGCCTTCGTACTCAACTTATATGTACCCAGGTGTAGGTTTATTAGATGATGAGTAAAGGTATGCATGCAATACCTACCTTAACATGTATTTGTTAGTGATGCAATTGAATTTATCGGATGTAAGTAGTATTTTGCAATTTTGCTGGAGGCCTGATGATGCAGACAGCTGAATAATTGTCTAGGTCCTGTAAAATTGATGCTACTCATTAAAAAAACAATTTTAAAAGACTACTTCTGAAATTTTACGAACAATTATTGAAATTTTAAGGTCAAATAAATTTACAAATCATTGTTGTTTTTAAAGAAAACCTTTTGCATGATGTTTTTTAAATCATCAAAACCAGTGGAGCACCTCTATGCAATTATTAAGTACCTAATACCTATGTAGATGAAACAATTTTTTGGCTGACTCCAGAATTTAGGAGTAAATACCCACTAAATAAAAAGGAAAGCAAGCTGAGGTTAGATATTATTCAATAAAAATTTATTTTGGGGTTGCATACGATTTTTTAAAAAAGTGGTAAGAAGAAGAACTGCAAGAATTGACTATCTGACTCAGTGAAAATATACAGGGTGTCTGATGAGTGAATGACAATACTTCAGATTTGGATACAACCGTAGATACACGACCAAGAAAAAAGGTTCATGTGAAGGCATGGTCAATCTTCAAAATTGAAGGGGCAAAATACGTTTTCAAGATTTAAAAACCAAAATCCAATTTTGACCATGGGGGTCGTAGTACTCTGAAAAATGAACAAAATTACCTAAGTATTATGACTTTTTGCCGAACTTGTAAATTGAAGGAGCTACAAATGATTTTTAATTTCAAAAAATCGTGATGAAAAAAATAAACGCGGACATGATGGTACGACATCAGGAAATGAACAAACTCTGTTATGGTCAATTTTTTTCTTACTCTAAAATTTAAAAAGTTTTTGGGAGCTCAAAAATTATGAATTTAATGAAATTCTTAGCAAATCAAAATTTGTCGAGCCTCAAAAACGTTTGACAAATTTTTGAAAATAGAATTTGGCCAAAAATGACAAAAGAAACAAAATTTTACCAACTCGACCCAAAAGGTAAAGTTAATTTGGACCGTGTTTTTGGCACTTTTTGAAAATCAAGAATTTTCAGGCTGGAAATTAACTCCCATCAGAATGTTTAAATTGGGGAAGGCATGCATAATACAACATTTTCAGGTTTCCAACTTCATTAGGTGAAATTGTGGAAATTTTAATTTTCAAAAATCTGCTGGAGCCTCCAAAACTTGGAATTTTCAAAATATGGCTGGAGGATCCAGAAAAGCTTGAAACCATCATCAATCGAGTCAAGAAGTATAAATTCGGATAATTTTCAAGTTTTAAACTTCTCATTGAGTAAAATTTTGTGGAAATGTTCACTTCCAAAAATATGCTAGAGACTTCAGAACTGCTCAAAACAATTTGAAACCGTTTCTAATTGATTTGAGAGATCAAAAATACGGTGCATGCCAATTTCAGCTTTCTATGTGAATTTGGTTAAGTTTTTGTTTTTCAATCGTTAGCCACTAAGTTCCGGATAAGTAGGTAAGGTATTTCAACTTTTTCATGAAAAATTCCTATAATCGATTTTTAAACATTCTTACTTTCATTCAAAATATCTCAAAAACCATGCTTGCTCCTTGAAAAAAAGAATCACATTTCACTGTAGTGTGAAGACACAAAGGTAGGGGGTGAATTTATGGTCTATATTTTTGTTTCATCTCTTCAATTTTTTAAGTAAAATTGTTTTTCTTGAAAATTGATTTTTTCTTAATAAAAAATTTTAAATTATTCAACCATTTTCCTCAGAAAAACGTCAATTTTTGGGGAAAATTAAGGAGAAGCAAGATTGTAGAGCGTAAAATTTTCAACTGTGCCCATAGAGTAGGTACCTATAATCAAATTTTTTCGAAGGGATTTTGTTCGTTGTTTTTTAAATGTTTCGAGCAAAAATTAGAAAATTCAACTTTATTATTGCTTGCCAAACTTATTAATTTTCTTCAACGGTCTCCCTCGACCTCTTCTGCCCAAGGTAGACTGAGTAAGTGAAGAGGTGCCTTTCAAAATTGAATTTTTCCAAAAAAAATATTCTCGAATTTCTCACTGACGTACTTTAATATTTCAAGTCCTCACGTACGTACAAAAATATTTACCTACGAGTGAAAAAGTTCTACTGGAATACATGAGGAGGTGAAAGAACGAGAAAACCTTCAGTAAATGAAACCCTCAAGCATATTCTGTTTTTCATGGTATGTTATCAATTTGGAATCTGTCATAAAATTGCTTATTTTATTAGAAAATACCTAAATCTATAAACAAGGCGTTAAATCGTAAGAAATGTTATAAAATATCAGCCTATAACTAGGTATTTGCATATGTAAGGCTATGTATAGAAGATATTCACGAGTGAACAACGGATTCCTCGTTCGCTATAAAAAAATCTAGTCGCACGAAACTTAATGTGTCGATATTCGTTAGTGTAGGAGTATCGACAATAAAATGGTAGATAAACTTGATTATTTAATTGTTGAGAGTAATTTAAAGCTGAATAAGTGAGTAAGTACGATACTAAAACTCATTGTGTTTCTTCATCAGACTAGCGTCTCATTATTACAAGTATCATTCGGTTTATCTTGGAAAAATTTTCAAAATTAATGACTAGGTACTTACTACATAAGTTATGCACATGAGTATAGGTTAAAACACCTACAGGAATTCACTTGTTCGTACAAGGGTTAAATTAAATAGGTAATTTAAACCACGTACAGTTATCTATATTCTTCTCCAATAAACAAATTGCGAATCAAAAATATTCAAAATTTTCTCCATTTTCGTTCCGCTCATGTAGCTTTATAATCATTTAAAAAGTGTATCGAGCGGAACACCGAATTGGAAAACGCATCAAAATTTTCGCTTGTAAATTTTCTACGTGACTAGTTACGTAGCATCGGGTTTTTGGAAATTCAAACTTGTAACAAAGTTTTGTATTTTACAATTTTTCCGCTTTTCAAAAAAATTTTCTAAAAAGTCTTTTACACAAAGAAGCATTTTTGTTGCGAAAATTTTTCAAAAAAAAGTTTAAAATTTGTTTTAGAGGGCTGCAGGGAAAATATTCGTTATGTGTGTGTTTAACTACATTATATCCAAGTTCACTTAGATTCGTTTTCAGTTCTTTAAAAATGTACTAAATATAAGTTATGTGAGTTATGATAAAAAAGTGACAGTTGTCTGTTTTAAAAATCAAACTTATTTCAAGGATAAATTCTCGTAACTAGACTTATATGGGTAAAAACTCGTGTTAGTATCTCACATTCATACTTTCATTCAAGTTTATTACGTTGCAATTTATTACATGGGAATTACATTTTTTGAAAAAATTGCAGTACATTATTACCCTCCTCTCCCACCCAAAAAAGAAGCAGAAAATGAATCGCTCAAATATACACATTTTGACTGTTGTAGCCCTCAAAGCTTCCAAAACTAGTAAATACACTAGTTTATTGTGTGAAGAAGTTTAGGAACTGAAAATATTTATGTTCAAATACATATGTACCTGTACCTATTTACTTCCTTACCTATCCATAATATTAAAAGATACTTTGCTCAACTTCGCGATATTTTCATTGAAAAACTTTTTCCCTTTTGAATTTCGCTCATTCATCGATTCATTCATTCATTCATTCATTCATTCAGTCATTCATTGGTTTGTTCGTTCATTTACTCGTTCATTCAAGTAGATATGTAGGTATTTAAGGTAGGTGTAGGAGTACAAACGAGAATGAAAAAAAAAAAAAAAAATAGAATAAATGATCGTACATTTGTACTATAGGTACGTACACCAACACATTTTATGTAAGTAGGTACCTACAAAAAATGTAGCTAGAATTAGGAAAAAACTTGAATTTTGCAATTCGCATTTGAACCAGAACTGGAGAAAGTTTTGAAAGTAGGTATAGAATAGACGTATCTAGCCGAAGGATAAAAAATTTAATTAATTAAATTGATGGTCGGATTGTTTTTGACTTAGACTGCATAGTTGTACTGTGCTCAAGAAGGAATGTGCTCATTTAAGCGAGAAATATGTCCGTTTTCAGCAAATTCCAATAAGATTGATGAAACTGATGTCATTGACGTTTATGCGAAAGCAATGTTATGTCTCGATGGGTATTTTTTTTAAACGTCTCTTTATTAATGACTGCTTCTGGTTCACGGCCTTTCTGCCATTACAACCCAATATTTAATTAAGTCAACTATTCTCTGTCACAAACGATGGGCATATCGTATAGTCTACCTAACTTATATTTTGATTTATATTTCCCCAACAACCGAAAAAAAAACTCATTTTTTAAAAGCGATTCGAGTAAATGATTCATTAGGCTGAAATGATATACCAGTAATGAAATTTTTTCCGTCGAGAGGAAAACGAGTTCGAGTAAAGTTGATCGATAAATACCTTTGAAAAATACCTACCTACCTATCTTTTTTTAATAAAATTATAGCCTTGCACAATCTTTTGTATCTTGATATGTTCGACGTTTTCTGTTCTCACATTCGCTGCAGTGAAATCTCACTTGAAGCATGAAACGATAAAAACTCGTCGATAGGTATTTTTTGATCTATTGTAACTAGATAAAAGTAAAGCTACTTTAGAAGATTTCGCAGCATCGATTCGCGTTAATAGAATTACATGTAGAAGAAAAAAGAGAACCTGATAAAAGGGCACGCTTTGTTCTCAGGCTCCAAATTGATTTCAATTAAATTAAAAGAAAAAGTATATCCAATGCTAATTTGTAATCTATGAAATAAAATTTTTGTTACTAAAAAAAATAAAAAAATAAATTAGGAATAAAAAACGCAGCAATTACTTTATGGACTACCTATGTATACTTTATAAATTGAAAATAACCAATTAACACGATGAGTTTACAGAGAAACGTAAGTCTTTGCCTATCTAGCTCAAAAAAATAAAATAAACCACGTTACGTGCGTAAATACAAAATTAATTCGATTATCGCAGACAAATGCTTTTCGTAGCACCAACAGAATCAACTTGGCGAAACGATGGTAAACGAAAGCACTTGAAGAGTGAAGACACAATTTCGTGTCACAAAAGCCACACTACAGTTTGTGTATGTGAGCTCGAATGAAAGAAATATGTTGAATTAAACGGCATTCAAAGGTGACATTACACCAAACACGAATAATTTTCGCTCTAAATCCTTATGCTTAACGGATTATCTCATTTCAAGCCTCTTAGGAAAGACTGGCGTGTAGATATTTCTGCTCGACGTACGAGCAAAATTGATTAGACTACGTATAGGTAATCATAATTTGTCAATTTATTACGTATTTATGAACACTAGGAGCATAAAATCGAGCTGTTTACGGAATTCGAACACTTTTTGGTCCAAAAATTTAGAATTTTAAAAAGAAAATCAAGTAAAGCATCGTTATTTACCAGTAATCAAATCTCTCATTTTTTTCTGAGGGATGCGGGTATTTGAAAGAAAAATCCACATTTTTAGTTTTCTCTCAGAAAATGCCCCTATACATATTTCAATTTCGACATTTTTTCATGACAGAAATAGTGTTTGAAAATAATAGCTGGAAATTCATTAGTTTGGACGATTTTCAAATGTTTATTGATACTCGTATTTTGAGATTCTCAATATCAGAGTAAAACATGAATAAAAGAGAGGCGAATATGATTCAAAGTAAGGGCACTTCCAATAAATAGGTCCTAGTCTTTGCCTACTTGTTGAATTTTGCAAGGAAGTTTCATTCTTCCTCTCCTTCCCTCGCATCAACGAAAAAACCGCCAGAAACGCGTTGACAGTGAAACGCGACTTTCAACAACATTTTGAGATTCAATGCCCCCACCTCTGGCTCTAAAAAGTTCACGCTCATGAATGTGAAATTGCGCTTCGTTAATTTAAGTAACAATTAAGCTGTGCAGCGGTGCACTCGTGAGCAAGCTCATTTCCACTTTATTTTCATTATTGGCGCGCTTCGAAACTAATATCGGATAATTTTTTAAACGTCGTATAGAATTTGATGAAATGAAACTACTACATACTTACTTGGCTTACAGTACAGACTAAATTTACAGTTTCTCACAGATATGACTCTATTGCACGTATTATTACACTACTAATAATTGAATAGAGTGTTCTCTCAAGTTCGCAGAATGTGCCCTTTTGAAAACATTTAATTAATGTCTAAAAGCTCTCAGATACGAGAAACGAATAAAAGCTTTTCGGGATGAACAAAGACTCTTTTGAAAGCCGTTGTTAATATAGGAACATCCAATATTTCAGATGTTGCACTCTCTCGTCTATTTCTTTTATGTCACTATACTGTATGAGTATGACATACACATTCGATGTATAAACTCTTTCGTTCGAGAATATGAAATTGCGCTTCAACGACAACGTTTTCTCGCGTTAACCCATTATCAGAATAATAACTTATTATTAAACGAGTATAATTTTGATTGGAAGATTTTCACACGTCGATATAGTTACTAGTTTCAATTTCCATCGCGCCACATTTCCCCAACAGTCGAAGGTCGACGATCAAAGTATCCAATTCCATTCCGATATATTTAATTGGGTGCTTAGTGCCTATACGTATAGGCTTACCTATAGTACTACATTGGACCATTGAATCGAATCCGTGTTCGAGTTGAAAACAAATCTAGATTCTTGTTTATTTTTCCAACTATTTTGGGGGTAGATTTAGAATTTAAAAAAAGACCATTCCAAGTTACCAAGTTAAACACGAACTTTCACTGCTGTAACAAAGTACTTACAGAAGGATTTCTACACTGATTTATTTATTTTTGAAAGTTTAACAAGTTTTTGGTACACGCAAAGGTCTATTCTACTTCTACAAAAATCAACTAAAGCAAATTTAAGATATTTGCCGGCCCTATAAAATCTCGCGACTGTAATGCTGAACCTGTGGCATGGCATTCGTTTCGTGGGTAGGGGTAGGTGTATTTCCTCTTGAATAAATAATAGAAATTTAGTTCATCGTAGATTTACAATTCCGACAAGTTGTAAATCTCAGCCTTTTTTTTCAACTTTCAAAAGTAGATAAGTTAATTTAATTTTCTGTGTCATGCTGATTTTCCAAAATTTTAGCAGTTTTATTAATTATTATTCATTTTTTTTTTCAGGTGAAGCAAAATAAGACAAGAAGGCACTCCGATACATATGAAAGATCCATTTTCAAGTAATAAATAATTTTACGTTTTGTTGTAATATTTTTACCTATACCTAATATATTTTTGTTTTCGAAGTTTTTGGATAGATACGTAATCATTAGGAGTCAATTTTTCACAGTTGCCTTTTTTATTAAATTCAATTTTCAAGTAAATAATTATTTGCCTCGTTCTCCCTCCGAACGAACCTAGGATCGGTTGCTTTCATTAAACATAAGTAAGATGTAAGATGCAATGGCCCTGCCCCTTCACCCCATTCTTGCCATATCTAGTTGATGAAATGAGAACGAATTTTAACGTACACTAAGCGAAGAAAATACTCTTATAGAGGTAAACAACCTGACAAAAACGTTTTAATTTTCAATACGTCTCGTTTCTATTTTCCTTCTTTTTTGCTTTTTTGAACACAAAATTCAAAACATACGTTTATCACGTATGAGTGAGGCACTTATGACTTGATATGATATCTATGCTGTAGACGAAAAGGATGAGAAATCGCAACTTTTAACCAAGTTACAAGGGTAAAACTTCAACAGTTCTCGTTAAATTTGTTCTCTTCAACGCGCTGATGTCTAACTATATAAGTTATTAAATACTTTAGTGTCTGACAAGATCCATTTGCACGTCATATGATCGCAGAAAAGATGACACGACGAGTTACAGTTCGATGTTAACGAGATTATATACCAAGTTTTCCGCCAACATTTTCAAATAAAAAGCTGATTTGTTTCGCAAAATTTCGTAAACAGTTTTAGGGGTATCTAGGTACTTACTTCTTCTGCATGCGGTATCAATTTAAGTACAAAATTGTTTATACTCGTAGGTACGCACATTGTTGCAGAAGATGCATCAATTTATTTTAAAAATGATATTTATCCAGTTTCCAGGCATACATTTTGATTTAAACACCTTTTTTCTGTGAAGAAAGTAGATGTGCTTAATTTGAAAAATGAATTCTAATAATTTAAAATTACCTAGGTACCTAAAAAATGAAAATTGGTAAGAAAACAAACCTATTCGACTATTCGTATAATTAGAATATTTGAAGAATACGTGCGTGAATTTTTAACCATGATCCTCTCATGAAAATCCACACTTGATCCATAGCAAATGTGCGAACGGAAAAAGAGGCATACACGATCATTAGAGAGGATCGAAAAAAGACACATCAGGAATTTGACAAAAATCAGGAAGTTTACTTTAGGTACATAGAAAAATGTTGAGCCCATTCTGCATGTAGAGAACTGAACTAGGAGTGCTCAAAGTAGAGTCATTTTTGACCTGAAAAAAACACGTTTTTCACTTATTATAGCGAATGCTTGAACAAAATCCAATACAAGAAAGCAAATTTAGACAATGTTTTTCTTAAATGGGATTTGTAATTGAAGCATATGTTTCCAAAACGCACGAAGTCCAAAAAATATTGATAAGAAATTCATGGTACTTAGTACCATTTGGAAATGTAGAAATGGTCCAAATTGGCTGATTTTCTTATATGATGTAGCCAAGACCCTTGGGCACAACATATCAAAAAATCAGCCATTTTGGGCCGCAACTTTATGCTAGATGGCCTTGCAACCTCTGAATCTTTGAAAATGGACTTAGTGCGTTTTGGAAACATATTATATGCTTCAATTGGTTGAAAAGCACCTGCCTGCATATGATTGGATCTGATCAGATCTGATGTGCATTTAACGAGTCCAATTTGACCTGACCACATCTGACTGATTAGATCTGATGAGATCATTAAGTTAACCAAAATTTGATCTGATCTGGTCCAGTCTGGTCCGGTCTGATCATGCAGAACAGAACAGGTTTTCAGCCTATTGACTTGTCTGTAGGTTCAAAATCACTCACCTAGCCGTCTAGTTTCTCAAGATTGCCTGTCTAACCTCTCAAGGTCATTGACTTGTCAGTATGACTTCCCAAGGACGTCTGTCTACCTGGCCTCTTGAGGTCACTGATCTGTCTGCTTGGCTTTTCGAGGTCGTCTGCCTTCCTATCTGCCCTATTAAGGTCATTGACCCATCCGTCTAGATTGTTAAGGTCGTCTGGTCTCTTAAGGTTATTGATCTGTCTGTCTGGCTTCTCAAGGTCATCAGTCTGCCTGCTTGGCCTCCAAGGTTGTCTGTGTGCATGTCTGGTTTCCCGAAAGTCGTCTATCTTCCTGTCTGACCTTTCAAGGTCGTTGACCCGTCTGTCTGGGGTTTTAAGGTCATCAGTTTTCCTGTTTGGTCTCTTAAGGTCATTGACCCGTCTGTCTGGATTTTTAAGGTCACCTGTCTTTCTGTCCGGCACCGTAGTAGGGTCATTGACTTTCAGAGAACTTCGTGTTTCTCCTCTCTTCCTCTCCAAATTTACTCGAGAGGCTAAAATTTAGTCCATAGTTTAGTTTTAAAAAGTGCTCTAGATGTGTTCTCTAAAAGACTCCGGCTACAAAAAAGTGGTTTTTTTGTAACTGTTCAAAATTACGAACCGATTGATAAAAGTTTTGATACGTTCCGAAAGGTGTTCCGGAAGCCTTAGAGTTGATCCCCAAAGCAAAAACATTCTGAGGTACGAATTCTCCTTCCCTTTCTCTCGTTCCAAAAAAAAAACCACACACACACATCCGTATAGCGTCGCGGAAATTCCTATTAAAAGGAAAATAATTCACATTCACAATACGCATCATGCAACTATCTGTCAGGTATACCTATAAATAAAGCAGCACTTATAATTGGCTCTACGTATATGAGACTGAAAATAGCTCAATTCCGAAGAACTAATAAAAATAAAAAAAAAGCTTTTCAACTTCCTTAAGGAGAAAAAGTGAACCTAATAAATGAACCGTTGGCACGAACATTGTTAAAGCGGGGAGAAAAAAGGTAACGATGCGAAAGTTCAAAGTGATACGAAAATAAAACGAGAAAAACCAACGTTGAACGTTGAATAGTGCTGCGATAAAATTTTTAAAATTTCTTCCCACTATGCTGAAATACGTATAGTAGTATAACTCGATTCTAAAAGGTAATGCATATACATGGCTTAAATTATAGACAGAAAAGTTCAAATGTAAAGTATTTCAGAATAAATCGAGAACTACCTAATCAAAAAAAAAAAAAAAAAAAAAAAAGGCAACGCGAAATAGTAGTACGAGTACAAAAGATATTAAATCGATGTAAAACGATTCTTGGTAGTTGAAATAAAACCTATAAAAGTGAAAAATAGGTAGTAAACATGGTATCCGCGGCAATTACGATAAAGATCACACATATTTTATTATATTTTATTTTATTCTATTTTTCTTTTCTTTTTCTTTCTTTTTTTGCAAATTTTTCCTCGCTTCGTAGGTACAGGAACTCTATATGCTGGCGTTTGGCAAATAAAACTACAAAGCATTTAAAAAATATGCGAAAAGTCGAAGACGCTTCAAATTTTATCGAATCATATACTTTTTTATTTTAAAAGTCGAATATACTAAGTCAATATAGTAATGGTTTTGCAGAATTTTCCTCTGTACTACTTTTGAAGTTTTTTCCTTCTTTCTAATGTAAAATTATTTTTACTTTTGCAATATTCAATACAAACGAGAAACGATTTATCGGCAGTAAAGGAACTCTGTTTCGAGTATAACGCTGTATAAAGTATTAAAGAAAACTATAACCATATAATTTCCTCACCACAAATACAACTTGAACTAAGTAAAATGAATCAGGTAAACTGTGATTTTCTTCGAGACGATTGTATTTAGATACGATTTGCTTTTGCAAACGCAAGCACACATAAGTACCTACGTATTTATAATACGTTCAAGTTGCTATATAATATATCGAGTACAATAAGCACAGCAAGTTACTTCCATTCGCGAGGAAGTAGGTACAAAGCCAATATAGCAGTTCAACCAATGAATATTTTAAGCTTTAATAAAGTGCCAACAAAGTAATAAAATTACCAGCGTGTTTAAAATTTCTCTTCATGCAGCAAAGTTAACCAGATATATATGTTCGTTGACAAAATTAAACGCAAATTGCGATTCAACTACGTAACACGCCAGAGTAGACTTTATTCAGATGAACAAATGTTAATAAATGAATATTTATTACCACACACATATCGTATAACGCGCCACACTTCCGAATATTTTGACACATATTACCAGCTCGCCGTTATAGGGATATATTATTTATGAATGACAAATTTTACAATATTATTCTCACGTTTTGTATTAAACGCTTCGAAACTCTTTTATCCATTATTTGATGTAAAAGTTAAATTCATTTTATAGAGCGAGAAACTCTACAATATACTTAGCTATACCTCGTACCTACCTACCTACATTTTAGCTCAGAGCTGAAAAGAAGCAGCGTAGGTTAACTTCTTTTCTTGTTCGCCAATTCTAATTATTTCTTTATCGATCGTTTAAAATTAAAAGAAAACCTATCACTTGACAAATGAGGATATCCGCAATACAGTAATCGACAAAAAGTTGTAATTACTTTTCAAAGCATTTCCACCTCGTGAACTGTTAAAACCTAAATGTAATTTTCGCTTTCAATTTGAAACTTTTATCACATTATGAAACCTTACTCTTATAGCCTAGCTGGCCATTCGCCTTAGTCCTATTCTCAGTCGCTCTGATAAGGGCAAATGTTGTTGTACGAATGTTATTGTCTTTTATATTTAATAAAAATCCATTATATATATTTTCCAACGACATGACTGCCGTAATAAAAGTAAAAATTATTTTGAAATAAAATTTTCAAACAACTCAGAAATATCGCAATGAAATACGAACCAACAAAGGAAAAATTCAACCTCGACACAACGCAGCGAAATTTTTCTTCCAAATTTATGTGCATCATTTATACGATCTTTATCTGGAGTATAAAAAGCAACGATAACAGTATGTAACTTTTTTTTTCTTTCTTTTTTCGAAAATTATTGCCACCATGTTTACACTACTGGTAAAATGCTCTTTATTTTTATTCTCGGGCGTCAATTCTGCTACACGTACGTGTAATGTATATAATACAACATTATTTTAAAATTTTCTAAAAATTTGCGAACAGTGAAATATGTAAACAGATACATTTTTTATTTTATCTTCGATATCATCTTTCATATATCTATGTGTATACGATATCAGCAAAGTCCCCACACGCGCCATAATCTGAATTGCAAAAGAGTAACGAATTTCATTTCAGTTTTTTTTCCTACTCCATATCGTCAGAATACGTACGAATACAGCGAGTATGTTGAAGTATGTAGTATCCAATAAACAAATAGTTTTTTGCACTGTAATTTTTTTCCTGGTAACATTTGTAGAAAAGATTCTGCTGCTGTGTTTTTTCGCGTCTGCATAAATTTCACTAATTACGATTAAATAATGCCAAATTCGTCATTATACGATGGCATGTGTTCCACATACATACTTACCATGATGCGAATCTGAAACGCATCTGACATTTTAAAAATTTTAAATGCATCGTTTTAAAACGTTTTTTGGAATGTCTCTAACGCTGCCGACGTATTATTCGGGTCCGGGCAATGATTCTAATGTAGCAAAAAAATCACTTGGTCGTTTTATAAACTGTACTGATTTTTTTTTTTTAATACATACTTGAAAACATCTGCACACCACGAGGTCGATACGATTTAACTACGAAGCGTTGTTGAAATGAGACCATCTATACGTACAGCATAACGTACGCATAAATATTTGCCACTTTATAGCCAACTACACACAGGTTTTAAAAAATCCATTTGCTGTTTACAATCACTCGAGTGAAATAAATCAAAATTGAGCGATGTAATTAAATCTTTTGCATGTGCAAATTGTAAAGAATGTAGTCAGTGTGTTAAATTAGCATCGCTATCTTCCAACTTGAAAATGTTGAAGTAGATAGATTACGTAAGTGTATTAACCCTTGAATCACGATGTGTGGAAATTTTCCAATTTATCAGATATCGAAAATGAGAAGAAAAAAATGTGAAACCTGAACTAAATTTTGCATTTCCTTTCTTGAAATGTCATTTCAGATTATGAAAAATTTCGAATTCTTCTCTCTTGCGTCTCAATCTCACTACAGGGCTCATTTTAAGTATTTTTCGCTATAGAAAACTTCATTTTACTCTCCACCTCCCTCCAAAAAAAAAAAAAAAGGTGTAAGTAACTAGCAAGAATTTTTTTGAACCAAACAAAAAAGATCTGGGGACCTAGGGTGAAAGCAGGTAACAGGGTATATACCCACTTTTTTCCCAGTGTAGGGGCGCTATCTAGCGGGAAAAATTTGAGGTGTGTTCTTAAATGATCCTAAGATGATCCAACGAGACCGGAAGTCGATTGGTCATGTTCCTCATGTTACTACTCTTTTTTTTATTCGTTGATGGTGATTTTTTAAAAATTTTTTCAAGTATTGTAATTTTTTATCACTAGGTACCCCATATTACCTTACTTGCAACTTTTTGAAAGGGTCAATTTTTGTCAATTTTTTCAAAACCTCATTAAAAATAAAAAATAAAATTTGTTTTGAAGCTGGAATTTTTCCCACGCATAAGTGAATGTTTCTAGTTTCTAATGTCATCAAAATTTACAATTTTGAATTACTTTACTATTTTTAGGAAATTTTAGTCAATGTACCCCATATTATGTACCTGCCTCTGCCCTATCTAAAAAGCACAAATGAAAATCACCAACCAAACCAAATTTTTCAGATATTGCAATATTCATTTTCAAATTTTTGTGAATTATTTTTAAGAATTTTACTTTGTTTTGCTTAATTTTTATGGAAAAATCAATATTTGATACAATTGAGATGGAATGCTGATATTTTGTTTGGATCTTATTTCTCACTTTTGAAATCGATTGATGAGGGTTTCGAGATTTTTTTCCGAGTTTCTGGCAGATTTTTGGATTTTTCTGTGTTGCAAGTTGGCTGTTTTTTTAAAAAAATAAATCTTCCCAAAAACTGGAACATTTAAAAATCTGCTGAAGGATCCGAAGGCTTCAAATCAAAACTGCTCAAGACAGCTACTAATTGATTCGGCAGGTCAAAAACAAGACATAAAATTAATTGTAGCTCTCTATCACAATTTTATAAAATTATGATCTTTTTTGTGGAAAAAGGACCAAATCGAACTTTCCTTACATTGAGCTGAAATCTAGAACGCGCTCTCTTCTCATTTTCTGGCAAAAAAATCTCAAAAACAATTATTATTTTTCTGAAGATTTTGCTTCTTTTAAATTTGCTAGTCTATGTGGCCGTATAGTCTCACCTGTTGGAACGCACATGGGGGAAGGGAGTCGAACCTTCATGATCTGAAACTAGGGCTTCCTATAGTTCTCCTCTTTAAAAAGATGAAGGTCTGGCAGGCACTGAGAGATTGAATCCAACAATTATAGATAAATATTTAAACTCAATTACCTATATAAGTAAATTAATAATCAACATGACACAATTTTTATGTGTTTTTTTTTTGTTTGAATTTTTCACGTCTTCAAATAAGCAATAATCTACAGGGTGTTTCATGAATGACCTACCTCCTTTCATCTACCAATTAGACAACCCATGTTAAGCACATGTAGGAATGTTTGCCTACCTTTTACTGAAGGAGCCAAGTTATGCTCACATGAAATTATCAAGTTTTCTCTGCCATTTTAACCTCGTGTTACTTGAGATCTACTAAGTATTACATATGATAGGTAAAGAGTTAAGCTTTGGAGGATTGAATAGCGTATTTTGTCTAAGATTTTTTTAATTTGGTGATCATGGTGGTGGTTGATTAGGAAGGGCTTTACAAAACAAAATACATAATGTAGTTATATGAGCCTTCAAAGTTCCACAGTTTCTCTAGAAATACTTAGCATAGGTACCTATTTGTGGAAATTACGAGACTCACTCCAACTCCCTAGAGATTAGGACAAAAATAATGGGTAACATTTTTGCTATGGATGGAGTATAGAAGGGAACTTGTAAAAAAAATTGAGCGTAATTGGAGGAAGCTGATGTATTTTTGGTTTGAAATGATGGTATAGGTCAGTTAAGTCATCAAAACAGGACAAGCTCTTCTACGCATTTTATTCAATTCATCCTGGCAACACATTATATTATCTGTTAGGTAGGTATTGCTAGGTGATCACTCGTGTCACACTTTTTCAATTTTTTGTCGCCTCAAGATAGCACGTGCTCTGAATCTGCCATATGTTTTTTTGAAAAAAAGAGTCCAGATCTGATATTTGGTGATAAATGATGCCTCAAAGTAACTTCATATTGGAAAGAAAAACTGCCACATTTTATACCTAATATATTGCGTTTTCCAAGCTTCACTCAGCCTTTACTCTTTATTTCAAAGTTGACATTTCTCAAAAGTTGAAAATGGAAATCAAAATATCATTTTTAATGTATCAACTCGTTGGCTTTTTACTCGTTCGTGGTTCGTGCACGTGCAACTTTCGTTTCATTTTGGTGTACGCGTAGCGTATACCACACTTCCCCTTTTCGCAAACAAGAAAACGCCGAAGCTGTAAATCTTTCGAAATAAATTCTGTCGTAGTTCCTGGTTACTTATTACCAATTCGCTTTGATTTCAACTTGGAAACATTTGGAAAAAAATTACAACTCAAAACCATACATTCTTGTCTTAAGTACATTGAACTAACTGCAAACTATTCACTAAAATTACCTACCCAACGCGCTGAACGTTGTGAAATCTATTAAAGACACATAACTGGGTTACAACCTAAACCACAACAAGATCTTTGTGAAGTGAAATCTAATAAGGTTTAAAATTCCTCATCTCGTTGGGCATGTATGAAATACTGAAATTTTGTGAATACTGCTTGTAAGCGCTGAACCGAATAAAGAATTAGTCGATCCATCAATCAATACTATACGTTTTAATATCGAAACCTATTATGTAGAAGCAAGTTTTATGCCACCTCATTCTACAGCACTTATACACAATTTTTCATTCTACTTTCATTCCGGGTTATTAAAAGAGGAAAAAAACTTCCCCCTTTAATTGCTTTTTGTTACTTACTTCTCAGTCTTAGTTAATCATTATAATGAAAATTTCTGATTATGAATAAATTGTTGCCTGTCACAAAAACTGAAAGAGCTACGAATAGATTTTGAAAAATTTGTCATATAATCCTCTCCTTCATCTCAAAATAGGTGGTTGAATTTTGAGATGATCACAGCACCATTCTAGACTGCGAAGAAATTATAAAGGGTCATACAAAGCTAACAAACATACCATAAGAAACACCTTTCTACAATTCTACGAATTATTATCGAATAACTGTATATGAGAAACTTATTTCGTCAAACAAAACGTCTTGCGATGATACAGGAGCGTTTTTAAGTGTTTCATAAATGACAATTTGTCAAAGTAAGCCTTTATTGAATAAGCCGTGAAATAAAAACGTCGACAAAAAGGAAAACTGTGAAGTAAAAGTGCTTCAAGACGAAAGCCTTCGTCGAGCACCCTACATAATCGTGTTTTTTGTGTAGTTTTGAATTTGTGGGAAGTACCAACGAGCACGAGTTCTTTAATATTATGCTCAAGGAACAAGTTTGGTATAAACATTTAATTTTATAATCAAGCAATTAAAACAAACTTTTGAATTTCTGTTTACATTCTTACGAGTTAGGTAGTACTACGAAGTCAGGTGTTTTGATTTATTCACTTTTATGTTTTTCGGAAAACATTTTCGATAACGACGTTCCTATTTAATAATTGGATATTTTTCTAACAATTTAGACCTACTAACCGCCAAGAGAATATAGGCACACAAATGAAATCCATCCAAGAATGAACAAATTATAAATGGAAGATATTCGAAAACTCTATACCTACTGGAAAAAAAAACTTGGTAATTCACGCTATTCAAAAGAAAAGTTTTACTTGGAATATGAAAAATGAACCTGTAAAGCTGCTGTAAGTTGAGAAACTTGCCGTATATACAACATCTATTTACGATTACATTCGTGTTTCGATAAAGCAGAAAAAGATTCGCGAGAGAAAAAAAACACCAGGCTAAAATAAACATTAAGAAAAACAAGCGAAAGCCCGTTCCGCTTTAAAATTTCTAATTAAATAAGCAAGGTGTTATAGGTATTAGGTATCTTGTTTTAAAGGTAATTTCATTATTACCTCGCTTTTATTCAAACATCGTTTAAATTTTATCAATTGTCTTGTTAAAGGCTTAGCATAGCATTATTTTCAGCATTCTTTATACCTTTGTTCAATGTAGGTGGGTAGTGGGTACGTCTTGTAAGATATTTTCATAATTTATGGGCATATTCTTTGAAATTACAATCAGAAGTTATTATTTCTCAGCACAATCGTTAAACATTAAATAAGTAATAATTCATCTCTTGGAACTTCAATCTATCAGGACAAGGGATCTTTGTTAAAGGTATCTTGGTGAATAATAAGTATAGGTAGATGCCTGTCTCTTACAAAATTAAGCATAGTTTTAATGAGACAAGACAACTTTCCCCACAGCGATATACCTATTTTTATCAAAATTAGAAAAATTTAAAAAAAAAATATGGTTGCAAACTTTCTACATCTTGAATTAGGTATTTATAAGTAAACATAAAAAACCCAACAACCACGATGTAATTTTCGAATATCTGATTATTTGTCAACTTTTGATGTTTTATCAAGTTGTATAAGAATCAATTTTCTTTTATTTCATTCTGGTTAGGCTACATGGTGGCTTGGAAATTTTTCATATTTGACGTTATATGAGACATGGCGTAGTCAAAATTTTGAAATAAATTCGCCTACGTCCGAGCGAAAATTTATAGTATGTTTAATAAAAGGTTAAATCGATTTTACTATTTCGAAACTTGATTTACTGATATTGTATCGTCGAGACATGGTAGAAGATATACTTCACAGGCCATTTAACTTTAAAAATACTACAAGTACAATCCTGTATTAAAATAGGAAGCCAACAATGAACCAATAAAATAAAGTTCGCCTAAAGAAAGTTATAAATCTTGTAAAAAACGTATTAGTTTTTTTCTCCCTTATCTTCGAAAAACACCAAACATTCGCTCATCGGTAAACAGTTTAATTCGGTACCCTTGTTAGAGAAAAAAACCCTTCCCCGAATTCCAATTATCAGCCACACAGAAGTGCACGTCTTGTAGGTACAATTAAACATCATAGCAAATTCGTTCGTTCAACTATTTCTAGCTCGCCTATAGCGTTACGTTACCACACACTAGAAAAAATATTTCCAGGGTGAATCTGCGAAAAAGCGAGTTTTTCACCATTTTTACAATAAGTGTGTTTTTTTGCAACGGTTGTGACAAAAAATAAATTTATTGCGTCGTGGTTGCGTATTTTATCGAAAAAGAGAACAGAGCTGAAATTCATGTTGAAAATGGCCTCACAGTAAATAGCACGTGCCGTTTGATTTGACTTGTAAACTGCAACACGTTTGCTAATTAATTTGGCAAAACAAGCGTATCATCCAGATAAATATGAAAATGTGAAGCTAATGGTTCCATTTTGTAATGCAGTGACGTGATGTGACCAAAATCTAGACTCTAGAAGGGCGAAGGGAGTGTTTGGAATTTACCGAAAGGCATTATTGCAAAATTTGTCGACTGGTGTGGTACTTATTTACACGTGCGAATTTTTTTACTCTCTATTTTTCAAACCGTGGAATTTAATGAAAAGAAATAAAAATACACTACTCTGGAGAAGTGGAGGTAGATAGAGGTACCGAGTGTTCTGCCACAAGGTGTAGAATCATTCTTCCAGTAAGACAGCAACCTAAACTGCACAAGTGTAAGTTGGTTTGCCACTCCTGAAACTGAAGGGGCTAAGTTTGGCATGTGGTATTCAATGCTGATTCATCAAGGTTGAAAAACTTATTGAATGTTGCAGATTAGTTGATCGTAAGTGTGATTGTGTCATTTTGCAGAACTTTAAAAGAAGTAAAAAAAATTTTAATTCGAAGTTCAGTTTCATTTTATTCTTGTCATGCTCTCAATCAAATTTTGAGATAGGTAATTATGAAAGAATGATACCACTACCCTGAGGTAAAATCAATTTTTCAAGAAAAAAATGTAATTATGTATCACTTTTTGCCTGTCTTCAAAAATGTGCGCTCTATTAAATAACTAGTTGTTATTTTTCAGAAAATATTGATATGTACCTCAAAGGGTCCATAATGGTATTGCCAACCCTACTCGTATTGTCTACGTTTTAAGCACTTTGCTCATGTAATTTTTCGTGTGTCGATGTCCCATGGCTGCCCATGGATTTTTGGCAGTGATTTTAGAATAAATTTTTTGCGGTGATTTAAAATTACAATTTTTTCCAGCTTAGAATATTTTTGTAATCATTTTAAATGAATTTTTTCGTGGTTATTTCAAATATTTTTTCACAATTATTTTGAATGAATTTTTCATGGTGATTTCAAATATGCATTTTTGTTATTGTAATTTTTAATGAGCTTTTTGTTTTATGAATGATTTTAAATGAATTTTTTGGTGGAAATTTTAAATAAACTTTTACGTAAGTTTTGATGGTGATTTAAAATTTTCATAGAATTTCAAATTTAATTGTCTCATGATGAACACGGGATGAAATTTTTGATGATGATTTATAATTTGATCCGATGTAGAGAAATATTTTTGGCTAGTGATTCCAAAATTATTTTTTTGAAGGAAATATCAATTTTTTTTGTGACAATATTTCAAGTAAATTTTTCGTGACGATTCTTAGTGGATTTTTTCATGTAAACAAAATGCATTATTCTGTGGTGATTTAGAATAAAAATGTTGACAGTTGGGTGTCAAGAATTTCGTTGATTTTTGGTGAAAAATGTTTGTGTCTAATTCATGGTTCTAAATAATTTTTTTCCTTGATTTCAAATTGAGTTTTTTGTGATAAATTTTTTGGAGAAATTACAAATGAACTTTTTTGTGGTGATACCGATTTGTGTACTTTTTTTTGTGGCGATTTAGAATGAAATTTTTTGTTGTAATTTATTTCGGAATTAGTGCTTTTGAATGGATTTTTTTTTGGTGAGTAATTTCATTCATTTCTGTGGCGATTTTCAGAATAAATTTTCTGGTAGTGATTTAAAATTTAATTTTTGAAATTTAGTCTAGAACTTTTCAGTCAAGTATATGGTGATTTCAGATTCTTTCAACTTTTTTTTTGTAGTTTTAGTAAGTAGATACCTAAGTTTTGGATTTTGTGTGATGGTGCTTTAAAATGAATTTTTCCAAGCCAATTTAGAATAAACGATTTCAAAAATTTTGTTTTCCTGCTTAATTTTCAATGGCGATTTGGAATAAATTTCACAGGGACAGTATAAAATTAAAATTTTCAGTGGTGATTTAGAATTTTTTCGCGATTTTTTGAAGTACATTTTTTCATGGTGATTTTATAGCATAAACTTTTTGGCGACGAATTTAGGATTTCATTTTTGATTTTTGATTTTGTGTGGAATTTTCCCAGTGCCTATCTGCACAACTAAAGGGGACATATTTAGGTATGTTCATTTGAAAAAAAATTATTTGTTCTAATCTTTTTTTTTAAATTGAAATAAAATAGGTTCTTTTTCATGCTATGAGGATATTGAAAATGAGCAAAGAACTTACTTTATAGTACCTGTATTACCTACTTCATTTTTTAACCAAAACTAACCCATTTAGCAATTGGGAGCACGGTAATGAAATTTCCACATTTCAGAGTAAAGATTTTGTATTTAAAATCTGAATATTGAAATTACTTCTGTATTCCATAATTCGACGATGATTTAGGTATTTGAAATCAATTTTGAATTTCGCAACAACAATGCCAATAAACCAACGATGTTTCACTTTTACGACCATAATAATGTTATATTTCCTTTCGAATTTCCTTGGAAATATTACAAATGCTTACTGTTGATGACTGTTGCAGAACTTTATAAAGCACCCAAGATTTTACTCGCGGCTTGGAAATTACCAAGTTCCTATTTGTGCGATTCGGCGGATATTGCGATTTGGAAAAATTTGATTTCCAAAGCACTCTGGCTTTTTAGTTTACGGTTGACGATTACATTTTGTGCATTTCGGACATCGAACAATTGACTCGGCGCAAAAGTTCGATTAAAGTGAAATGCTTTCGCGCGACTTGAAACTTATTCCGTGATTTATAGTTGTATAAGAAATTTTTACCAAAGAATGTTGATAAAACGTTATTATTTCAAAAAAAGTTCCAAATTGACTTATTCCTCGCTACCGTTGTCGTCTCTCGTCGTCCGTCGAGAGTTTTGTAACGGCTATAGCAGTGTGGTATCCCTATCTGCACCCTCGTAAATGTTTAGTATACCGTTTTTGTTTCAGTTTCCTTTTGTTAATATTTTGAGAAAATGGTTAGGCGTTGAAAATTGATTCGGACTTAGACCAGGGATCAAGTTTTTTTGTTAGGACCATTTTCAGACTTATACAGTTTGAAAACTTTATTAAGCCTTAGGCTCGAATGTATACGTATACCGTACATATTTTTCCTATTGTACGAGAGAATTGGAAAAAATGTGTAAATTTACGGCAGCGCGGCGCTTTTATTATTATAGCAATGTAATTCAATATTTTTGGCAAGTTTTATTACAGTATTATTCGAAATAGAGAAATTTAATTTGAACTTCACGCGTATATAAGTATTTTCCCTTCAAGGATCAATCGTACGAACTGCATCGAACATTTGGACGAAAATATTGTACAAATGAAAAAGAAGAAAAAAAAATCCTACCGTGTTTATTATGTTCGAGCATTCGAACGCGGCTAATAATTCTTGATTATTGCTTTCATAATAACCGAAATAATATTTGAAATTAACCTTAATTTCGAGAGTTCGCGAAATAAAAGAACTTTTTTTCATTTAACTTTGCAGAAATTAAATTTGGAAGTTGTTCAATCGAGTGAAATTCCAATCACGAAACTGTTCTTTTTTTCACCGACTCGCCGTGTATTCTTTCGCTCTCATTGCTACCCTTTTGAAACCTTTATTGAGCTTTCGTGGAAAAAATTTCTATAATACGGTGTCGTTTTATTATAAAACTTATAATGGACTTTATTTTTTAACGTAAAAACCTTCCTTGTAAGGTTGAAGCGATCGAACCTCAAGTTTAATACTCCAGCACGCGTGCAAAAGCTCATTTTCTTATACGCAACTTTCCCGAGTGTTTTTTTGCTCTTATTTTTTCAAAAGTTGATTCCAAATTATTTATACAGTAAGGCAGAAGGGTATAGGGGGACCTCATGATTTGAACGAATTAAACGGCGATTTCATGTATTGTGGTGCTTGAATATGGGTAGGTACCTACCATATAATCAAACAGGTCTGATCAGATGTAATTAGATTCGAACAGATTTAATCCAATCAAAACATTGATCAAATTGAAATGACCGGATCGGATCTTGTCTGCCTGCATCGAACCTCCCTCTTGAAGGATTAAAGTGAAAGATCTCCCTGCAAACAAAGCATGAATCATTGAAATTTTAATTTTTCTTGTGGTCCTGATCTATCTGTAGTAAAAAAAAGTCCCTATTAAAAACTCATTTCCTACATTATTAAAAAATTCTTGATATATTTAGGTATAGGTAGTCATTATCTTCAATAACGCAAATGAATAATTTTTTAATAATAAGCGTTATCAAAAAATATAAACCAAACATCAACATTTATATCAAGATACTAGGGGTAATTAAAGACCATGGATCCTACTCACTAAACTACCAAACTACGAAAAAACTTGAAACACTACATTAGGGAGGAAATGTTTTGATAAAGTTATTCTCGAAATATGGAAAAATTTCCATGTACCTACTATTGTCACAAACAGAAAATAACTCGAAAATGCTTTTTGAAGTAAAGTATCAAAAATATATTTTTCTGTATTCCTCCAGGTTTATGGGTAAATTTAATGCAGTCACGGAAAAAGTTGGGAAAATGTAAGTAAGTTATTCAAAAAACCAGCACCATAGACTCTTAACATCGTATAAAGGTGGTTCAATAAAAACGATATAACCTGAAAGGGTTAAAATTCTTTTCATCATTCAATTTTTCGCGGCAAGGTTTTGCAATAAAAACAGTGGTTGCCAATGTAGGAAAATTTTCTCATTAATTCCGATTTTCTTTTAGCGTTAATTTTTCTTTTTTCAAATTATTTTTTACATTAGGTGGGTATTATTTTTTTTAAATTGAAAATGAGCGGAAATTCTATTTGAAGTAGGTATACCATACCAAATTAAAATTTTTCTCGTAGTTATTCCTTATTATACAGCAAGAAAATTTAAAAAAATTTCAAACCGAACCCGATAGAATTCATGATTACTGATGAATAATTTTTAAAAAATATTTTTTATACGAGTATCTACCTTATCAAAATAAGCAGCCAGGACTAATTAATTATGAAAATTTAATGCATCTACGTTTCAAAAATTCATTGCAAACAATATTTCAAAGTACTAAAATTACGATGACGAGTATAAGGACGATATCAAACATTTATATTGTTCAGTGTTCACCCACGATGAGTCGACAAAGAAAATAGAAATCTTATACGTATAGCTATCCCTGTGTTATTGCATACTCTACCTATACTCTACCAAAATAAATAAAATCTATGCTCGACGATGGAAAAAAAAGCGCGGTTTAATCATGAAAACACCTTTGTGTTTACTTTTTATACCAAGTTAAATATTTGTTTTTGGAAAATATTGAGGTTAAATTTTTATAACAGAACGCAAATGGGATTTACATGCTAAATACTAATTATCTTATTTGGAAAGTCTTGCTTTTATTCAAAAGCATGCTCTCGAACAACCAACTTCATTTTACTTTTGAAAATATCACTCGACGTTATTAATTTTTAAAACAAATTCGTCAAATGTTTGCTTTTAAAATTATATTCCTTGATACCTGTCTTCAAAATAAAAAATTTCCCTCGTCGCGTCGCGATGCAAATCGAGCCGTCAACAATTTCGAAACACATTTTTAAAATTTCTGGTTTTGATGAATTCAAAATTACTTTCGTTGATTAAGTTAGCGTTTAGCAAATGCGAGTTTCAAAACTTCATTTAACGCACTAAAAACATTATTCAAATAATATAGTCTACACAATCTAGACTATAAAACGATGCTATCTAAACATAACTTCAGATGTGTATGTAAAACTCGAACCGATCAAAACTTTTATTTTTCGCATTTACCTATTTACGAAATGGCCCATCACATGTAAGTAACTTCTATGATCAGGCTGAAGCTTTTGAAAAAAGATTGGTAATTTTTTTCTTTTTTTCAAGGGCTGCAATTTTCAGCGGTTGTTCTCTTTATTTCTATACGCAATCAAATTACATACAACTGAATTGCACTCCATTTTATCGCTTTATTTTTTTCCTAGAAAGTAATTGTCCCGTTTTGCAGTCTGCAAAAGGTATATAAAAAGGTATATGGTTTGCTTTTAGTAAAATTGAAATTTTATTTGCCTAATCAGCAACTAGATAAAAATTATTACCTTTTATGCAGTGTTATACGTTTTCTTGGAAAAGACTGAAAATTTATAATGAGCTTCGGTTAATAAAAATGCTAAGCTAGGGTAAAACAAACGATATATAGCACATTGTAAGGATAGCATGGGATACAACTAGGTTGGTTCTGAGGTACCTATCTGTATATGTGCTGGAGTAGGTAGTCTAGAAAATTATCACATCGTGACGTTACGAATACTCTTAGCCAACAACTCCGAAGGTTTCATAAATTGCGAATATTTTTTGGGATTTATTCAAAAATTTAATCGTCGAATGGGCCCTAAATATACGTTTATCCATCATTATTATTTTTTTTTTCAACGTTAGCTTTTTATTATATGGAAAAATCTCTCTTCGAGCTTTTAAAATAGTGTTACTTTGTGAATTCCGTATATTAAAAAATATACGCAACGAGACAAAAAAAATTTCTAAAGAGGGTACAAATGTGGAATTTTTCTGCTATTGCATATTATTTTCATTTGCAATAAGGTAAATCGAGTATAAAAAGGTGTTTTTTTTTCTTCACTATTCCATTTTAAATGAAAAAACAAAATATTTGCAAACGGCTGAAAATACGCAAGAAAAGTAGGTACTCGGTGAAATTTCCATTTCGCCGGAATACTAAAAGAAAATTCCAATTCGAAAGTATATAAAGTCTCGCACCCGTAAAACCTTATGTTCTTTAAAACTGAAAAAAAAGAGAAAAAGAAAAAAAACAACTAGCTAGAGGTACACATACCTAGATTTAAACTTAGTCATTGTGGTGCCCGTTTTAAGTATACGTAGTCATTGTGGTGCCCGGTTTTGGGCTTGAGGTGCCCAAATCGGGCACCTCAAGGTCTTTTTATAGAAAACGATGCAGAATCGAGTGAAATGCACTCTAAGGTGAAAAAAAAAATTTTGAGGCGGGCACTGCAAGTAACAAGTTTATATATCGGGCACCTCTATGACTAACTATGATGAAAAATCCAAACTGCACCAAAACACCTTTATCATACATATATATGTGATCCTCTATGTATGCGGGCACCACAATTACCATAAAAGACCCGGGCACCACAAGGTACTAGGTACGTGTATATATATGGACCTAAGTATCCTCGACGTCACCGTACATAAACAGTACCTTTTCGTCACCAGGCTTTAAAATGCCTCCGGCAGTGTATTTATAGCATATTCTTAACCAGCACAGTTGTTATAGTGATTATACTCTTTTCCCCACTTGATTTACATGCTTTAAGCTTATACAAAAAAAATTTACGAGAATGGTACCAATTTGCCTCCGACTATAAACTGATCTCTTCCGTGACCTTGTGTATTTAAAAAGATATTGACTATACCAAATTGTCACCTGCTGCCTTGCCTAATAGACTGCAACTGCGCTGGCTACGAATACGAAAATATAACACAACTGGAAGCATTTAAAAAGCGGTGACCAAAAGGTACTGTTTATATACGGTGACGTCGAGGGTATGTCTGTGTTGATGGAAAAAATTTTTTAAAATCTGTATACAGTAGGTGTATACATGACCTTTTCGTCACCGGACAAAGTTTTGCCCTTTTACGTTTCAGGGGAAAACAAACCGTTTGAACTTGTTATACACAGGGAAACGTCTTCGTCACCGGCAAAACGCCTCCGTCACCGAATTCGGTGACGAAGAGAACGCGTGAGTATATAAAAGGTGACGTAGAGGTACCGTTTGCATATCTATTCATATATACGTTTTTCCGATAACATTAATACACACGTAACACGTTTGAGAAAATATGGCCAACTTTTCAACGACATAACTTCCAATTTGAATTTCAACTTGTTCGCAAGCTCATAGGTATTCGAGGACGAAAGATATTATACAGATTTTTACGTACCTATACCTATAGGGTGAGCTAAAAAAAGTTCCAGATTTTACAAAAAAATGTCCTAAAATGAAAAATCATCTGAGGAATTCCGTTTAAAAATGATTCTAATATTTCGTCTATAGTCTCACTTATTTGAGTAATTTGTAATTTTGAAGGGAAAAATGTATAAAAGTTGGGTAAAAGGTATAAAAATGAAAACAAAAATTTGATCTGGCAGAAATGACTCTTGGTGATTTTCGTTAACTGGTGATTTTTAATATACCTATCAGGCAAATTTTGGTGAATTACCAGTAATTGCTGGTAAATTAGTGGTAATTTCCAAGAATTTCTGGTAATTTTTCGTAAATCACAAGTAGGTAATTTCTGGTAAATTACAAGTGATTTTTGGTAAATTACGGGTAATTTTTGGTAAATAACGGGTAATTTGAGGTAAATTACGGGTAATTTGGGGGTATATTAACGGGTAATTTGAGGGTAAATTACGGGTAATTTTGGAGTAAATTACGGGTAATTTAGGGTAAATTACCCGTAATTTTGGGTAAATTACAAGTTATTTTGGGTTAATTAGGACCCGGGTAATTTTGGGTAAATTTCAGGTAATTTTTGGTAAATTACGGGTAATTTTTGGTGAATTGCTATTTACCTGTAACTTCTGGTAAATTACTGGTTATTTTGGTCAATCAATGGTAATTTTTGGTAATCACTGGTAATTTATGGTAAATTATGGATAATTTGTAAAAAAATTGATATTTTTGGTAAATTTCTGGCGATTTTTGAAAATTTAGGTAAGCACTGATGATTTGGAATATTAGCTACTGGTAATACAACATATTTGATAGGTAAATTACTGTCAATTTCTACTAAATTAAGGGTAGGTAATTTTTGGGAAATTGATGAAATTGTTGATTATAATTTTTTGTTGAATTACCTGTTGCTAATTTTTTAAATAAATTACTGGCGATTTTTGTTGATTTATTAGTGTTTTTGATAGATAGCCGGCAGTTTGTGCAGCTTCAAGACTTTTATTCTCGTTACACTGATGACGTGTGACTTGATGAGCTCCTCGAATTATGTCAGATATTGTGTCAGACTTTTGTAAACTTGTAATAAACTCGTAGTGTTTTCATGAATGAGATTTCATACGTACTTAATCTAGTTTCAAGCAAAAAACATATTTTCTACTGAAAATGAGTTCAATTTTGAATTTAAAAAAAAAACGTAGGTATGTATTTGGTCCATGAATTTTTCTGCAAATTAAAATATAAGCTTTCTATGAAAAATCTGCAAATTAATTTTTGAAAACTGTTATAAAAAAAACTACCTGCATATATATGTATCCCTTTTGATTTTTTTTCTAAATGGTGGCAATAATATAAATTTTATGTTGACTTTCCAAAAAAAATGGGTACCCATCAGGTATTGGATGAAAATGAAAAATGAAAAATTCTACTGCCTGCTCTGCAACTTGAAAGGTCTCTACATAGAGTGTTGAAATTTTATGTAAGAACGGATAGGTACCTACATAATATTTTCTATCATCGACGTATGAACATTTAAATTGATTTTCGTGCTCTGAAAGGGTTGATTTTCTTAAGCTTTATGACAGACTATGATAGGAAAATACCCATAGAAATCAGCCAATACACAAATATTCAATTAAGTAATCTTGAAACAAAACCGCGTTGAAAATTTCGTTCTCATAACAACCTGCAGCTGAAAATATGTATTTAAAATCACAATCAGCTATAATAACACATTTTCTCAGATACCCAACGTATTGAATTGTTTTCCCAAGGGTCGTAATATCAACAATTCGACAGCATAGCACTTGTCGTCCGATGGTGTATACTTTACCTACCAAACTACCAACTACCTAATTTAAATCACGATAATACATATTTTCATTTGGCGTACTGAAAAATCCATAAATAATACGCTTATTGTAAACATTTTAGAAAATTTTTCACCATTTATGACATTGTATCCTAACGTAGTTTCATAATACGGATTATGTGATACGATTATTTCCATATCACTAAACATTACGAGTGACACCGATTGTGTTGTTGTATTTTTCAACATCGTAAAATCTAATACCCTAATAATTTTTACTTGTACGCTTATTACATCTACATTTATAACGTTCGCTCAAAAGACATATATTTAATGCGTTTAAATGGTGCACACACGCCCTCGCATTCCTAAATAATTAAATTCTACTCATTGAAATCGTCAGTGCTGGGTAAAGAGTATTTATACGTAGTACCATACACTGTGTAAATGGAGATTTTTTTCTATCATAATCTGAGATTTCGTATAACTCGCTGTAGTTTTTTCTTGTTTTGGTGACGATGGTGTGCGTGTGTCGTTTTCAAAACAAGAGATTATATTAAAAAGACAAAAAAAAATCGCAGACAGAAAAAAAACCATAAGCCTGAGTAATTAGGTACCGATTTATTTATACTTTTATAATTCCTTCTTTTATTTAATAACACGGTTTCTCGTTGAATTTCTTATACGTTGTTTTTATTTAGATTACTAGATTAGTCTTCTGCACTGCTGTTGTTAATTTTATTGTACAAGAGGCGCACTTTCAGTCAAGACTACAAAACCCAGAATGCGTATATTTTGACAAAATAAAGGTCTATGTTCGTTCATAAAAATACGATAAAATTTTCCTACGCGAGAACAAAGCGAGGAAATAATTAGACAGAGGAATTCGGGTAATCGTGATACGCGTACCTATTGTTAATAGTTCTAGGACTATATATTTCTTAATATGCCTACAAACTATACAGTCAAATAATTAATTTACTGTACAAAATGACGAACTAACTCATCACTCCGCAATTATACATATATTTCACTCGACTTTATCATCTACTCGTATTTTTACGAGATAATCCTCCAGGGAGATGAGCTCCCAGCCAATTACATTTGTTTGTGCGAGAATTATATCAATTTCAGAATGTAGGTAGGAACCGAAGCTCTTCACATACCTACAATAATCCAATGAAAATTTGCTCAAAGCGAGCTTCATTATTAAATTTTCTTAATCGCTATACCCATTTCGTGTTTTAAATAATTCAAACAGATTCTTCTCGATAATATGTGAAAAAGAAAGAAACGAATAGCAAATTCTCCATGTGTGTTGAGGAGGAATGAAGCCTCCAGTAAGTAATAAAATTTACATTGACAATGCAAAAAGAGAAATATATGCGCGAGTGAAATGTAAATTTTTTTAAAAAGCATCTCAACAGATGCAGAGTATGTCGAAATACATATATTTTATCAGTAATGTTTATTTGTTGGTAAGGCATCTATTCGAATGAAAAATAACAATTCTGGCAATTGGAATGCATATCCCAAGTTAAACTAAGATCGAAAAAATATAATATCGGCGATTTAAAATTTTATACAATTTCTTGAAGTCGCTGACTAAATGCAGTGTACAAAATTGACGAAAGCGTCGTTTGTTAAGTATCATCAACAGGTTGTTGATTGGTCTCTGATGGGTATTTTTTTGACCTTGACAGATTTACATGAGATGGTTTTGTTTCGATACGTAGACTAAAAAATGGAAGCGATCGATTTTTTCCAACTTTTTAAAAATTTTACTCATTTGCCCGGAAACATATATCAATTTTGAAAACCGAAACGAAAATTATCCTACTTGTCCTAGAAATCTTCAGTTTTTATTTCCAGACTTAGTAGACTGTTTATTAAAAAAAAATTCAATTTGTGGCTAAAATTTTGGTACGTTTTTCAACATAAATCATCCTGAATTTTTTAAAATTGCGGTACGTAGTCTAAAGTCTGAGACTACGAATCCGACAACATTACGTAATTGAAACAGACAAAAAATATCCTTAAATTTAGATTCGCGGTTAACGTTTTTTGCGGCATCACCTGCTTTTGAATGCAATATGACCCATTTTGAAGAGGTAAAACAGCCGACACCAATGAAGAATTATAGCGAGCCTTCGTGCTGTAAAAAATATACTCGTATAATAAGAAACAGTTCATTTGGAAATTAAGTGCTTGAATTGTCGTAAAATTTGATATATCACTAGAAAACGTGAGATAAATATTTTAGATCGGCATGATAAACCGCACATTTTCACCCTATTTCATTGTTGTGTTTCGAAAGTGCCGGTTTTAATTCTTTCGGTTTAATGAGTATAGCTACCGTATTAAACTTGTTCTAAAAGCTACAAATTTGAATAATTTTTTTGGGTTAAAGCGACGAATTTCGTTATACTCTGGCGAATCTGTCCTTTAATTTTAAATTTTCATGACAAAGCATAATTATAACGTAAATGTTAGCGTAAATCGTCTTCGTAAAAATAATAGTACGTGTAATTTTCACTCTCGACAATTACTTTCTACATAGGTAGGTACATAGGTACTCATTGTACAATGTAGGTACAAATAGGTACATTAACTATTCAATTGTCTAGATATCTGTGTTTATAAAATTTTCAAAATAATTTAATTACGTATAGCTACCTACTCTTCAATTAGATAATATTGTTCGCGATAATTATGGAAATAAAATAGCACCTAGCCATTCGTATAAATATTTACATTAATCAAAAAACGCATAAAAAACGTTCAGTAATTACGTTCCGAGCCCATCAATATCACGTCACTGTCGAACGTATACCTGATTGATGATTTTTTTTTTACAGATCTCAGCTTTAAGTGCTCTTATATAAGCAAAGAAAATGAACTAGAGGATCGTACGAAGTATACAACTGGGTAAGTTGTTGAAATAATTAAATTGCTTTCTTTGGGTATTAATGTAGCCTACGTAACATGTGTTATACATATGTAACTATACCGATACCCTAATCCAAAACTTTTGCCAACATTTTGAAGCAAATTGTCGGTGGTTGGTCGATTACCTACCTAACAAATATGCATTAGAATTGGTAAACAGTTGTGAATCAAAAGTTAGAAAACACTACAAGAAGCCAGTAATGATGAAGATTAATGATGAATGACTTATTCATGGGGTAGAACTTTAAACTTTTAGGATGCATATAACTATGATTTTATGTTTTTTAATAAGGAAGTGTTGATTTGAATTTGGTTTTGAAAAAAGTTCGTTTTGGTTCAAAGTATTATACTGCTAAGTTTTTTTAAAACCATATTAAAAGTGTTATTATTTACTTAGGATTGAAAAAATGATACCCACTTATTTTTTCGGGAGGGGAGAGGGATGAAGGATTCCGAAGCAATGAAACTGATTTATTTGTTTTACTCGATGCTGATGTGGAAAATAAGACACCAAAATTTCATAATTGGACCATCAAACATTGTTTATCGGTGAAATTAATTGATAATAAAAATTAATTTAAAATCTAGTTTATGATCTTTGTTCTTCCCATTACCTACACCAAATATCTTCGCTCACGCTAATGTCAAAAAATGAATAATAACTCATCAGATAGGTACCTACTTATTTTATTTAAACACCTGAAAATGCATAGAAACCTATCTGTTGTAAAATTCTGTTTTTAAATCGCCAATTCATCTAGGTATATAAAGTTTATATTAAACCACCAGTCACGAAACCACGCTAATTTTATTTTTATTTCGAGTTATGAGGTGATTTTTGAGTCGATTCGGTTAAAATTGATACATTACGTTCGAGCAACTTTTCGATTATGAGTATAAGCTTTTCGTCAACAATGTACGTTAAACAAAATTGATCGATCACCTCAAATGTGTCTATAATACACAAACCTACACTTGATACGAACAAAAAAAAAAAAAAAAAGGTAATACGACAGTTAACCTCGTGCATTAACTGGAATTCAAACATTTTAATAAAATTACCTATCGCTTTGACCTTGGAGAAAGAAACATGAGAATGAACTTGCTCTGAAATACTCCTATCTGATGCACTTGAAAAATAATACCGAAGGAATGCCTATTATAAATCAAAGGAAAATCAAGTAGATATACAGTTTTTGACAGTGTAGATAAAAGCATTTTTATAGGTAGTATTTTCAAAACCTGAGATGTGCTACCTACCTAAAATTACTTACTGCTCATTTTTTCCATATGTATCACGTGTAATAGTTCTTCTTCGGTAGGTACCTACCCAAAGTACCTATATACACGTGAGCTTTGCTTCCACTCGTACACAATTTCTCGACACTTGAATCTTGATTTTCCATCTTTTAGTAATTTCGTTTTGCTACCAAGACGTTGAATAATGTGTTGATACATATAAATTAAATGACATTTTAAAAGTTAACTTCGGCCTATTCGTTCACATCAGAAAAAAAAAGATCACAGTGTTATCTTAGTACGATTAGATTAATCGAGTGAATATGGCAAATGAAACGACATTTTTGGTAATTAACTTTGGTATAATCCATCATTTTGAAAATCGTTTCCCTCTTCTTTTTTCTCGAATTGGCAATACTATTTCACATAGTTTTTAAAAAAAAACTCCAGGTCAAGTTTTTCACGCCGAAACTTTAAAACATTCCACCAAAGAAAGAATTACCCTCTATAAAAGTTGAGAATTTTAAAAACTTTTTTATTAAAAAGTTGATAAAAAGTCTTTAAGCACATATGCTTTTGTGAAATAACTCAACCCCTGAGGTTAAATATTAACAAAATGAATAACATGTATAGTGTGCTAGATTCGTTGATCTAGAAGTTATTAACCTTTTGTAGTATTTTCACGCTTCTATTTGTTCTATAACCATAATTTTAAACACAACTTTACACCGAGTTTTTGACAAAACAGGCGTGCAAACTGGAAACCACTTTTTCATGCTGTTCAAGTGTATAATCTTAAGCTTAAGTACACCAGAGAATATCTAAGACCTATTACCTCAAAACCAACATTTTACGATAGCTGGCTAAATTCGAGTTGAAATTTTTAATCGCTCTTAACGCAATCCTCGATAAATTACTGCAGAAAAATAAAGAAATTAAAAGGGACCAAAAATAAATATTCATGGGTAATCTTATAGCCTCTTGAGTGGCATAAAATAAAAGACCTACATGAAATTCAACCGAGGCCAGCTTCCATCTAACAAGCGTTAAATGTTGAAATATTTACTGCGATAGTTTACCTACCTATAATAGATAGGCACTTAACTATTTATTTTCAAAAAAGACAATTTGCAATAGATAAATTTTAAACGTTGCGACCTTTTTTCCTGTTTTTTTTTTGTTTTGTTTTTGTTTTAATTAATCAATATAACTCGATGAGGGACTCTTCTATGTGTTTGCAAAAAAACGATGTTATTTTTAAAATTAAAATAAACAAAACCAAATTAACTGCGTCCAATAACATCTTTATTTTACAGCTTAGGAAAAAAAGGCTATTTAACAAAGGCCAGTTTGAACTTTTTTATTACTTTGGCTCGCGTTTTAATAGCCTTGAAGTCGCAATTTTAAAACGTTTTTATTAATTCGTCAGCCTGTTTCAGTCATAAATATTAAGAGGAGCTTTAAATTTTTTTAATTAAAATTTTAATCGAGTGCGTTTGCGTTCATTTTGTGGATAAACTTTCAACGAATACTTCATCAACGATTTATTTTCAATGAAACTCGAACGAGTTTTAAAAGCTACCTAGACCTACCTCGAAATTCACCCAAACAGGAAACGAAATTAATAGATGACGAATTTTAAGCCGAATCGTTTTCTGAAATACTCGTACGTAGGTATATAAATATCAACAAAGAACTAGAATAAGAACCAAAGGGAAACCTTTTCCATTATTTTAATAGATATACGAACGTCGGTGATATTTTTTATTTATGCCTATTGCCTGCCTCTCTCCTTCTGGAAAAAGGCACGTAAGTAATAAGTATCACAGTCCACCAAACCCAGTACACCATCTACTTAATAAAAAATACTTCTTTTTTTTTACGAAGATTAATATTAAAAAAGAAAGAAGAAAAAGTCTTTAAGTATAGTTGTCCTTTTTTTACGATATTGCCAGCGAGTTGAAGTGAACTACTTATATATAAGGTTGTGAGTTATGTTTTAATATTTTATACCGTTGGAATTTTTTTCCTTAATTAACTTTTTGGAAATTTTTTTTTAAACCAATGTAGATTAGATTATTTCAATTTTTATATACTTAGTATAGCTATTTTTTTTAACCCTCGACTTTTCGCTATGCTACGTGCGACATAATACGAGATACATAAATTTTCATTTTATAACGTTTAATAATAAAACGTTATATGCTTTTTGATCGAGACGTCAAGATTTTAAAATTTCGGATGGAAAAAATACACGTACATGTGTGTGTGTGTGTAGTATACACGCGAAAATATAAAGTTTAATGAATATTTTCAAAAAATATAAGTAAAATAAGGTAGGTAATAACTTAAATATCAACACGCAATATTTTACCCGACGACAACATCCCACAGGGTTATAAACACAATATATAAAATGGGTAGTGTTTTTCTTCAAAATTACATCATTTGTTCTACTTTTCAACAGCGAGAATATGTGTTGTTTTTTTTCGTCTGTTTTTTAGCAGAAAAATATTATTACATTTTCACATTCTCACATCGGTTACATAATATTTAGTTTTTATAACTCGCCATCGAAATGTTTATACATTAATTTTGAAAAGTGTCGGGGTGTTTTTTCTTCTTTTTGGTGATTTATTTTAGATTTTTCTTTCTACTCGTACCGTAGGTATATATTTTGAAACTTTTTGAAACATTCAACGATTCGCGATTCATGTGATTCTGCTAGTTTGAGTTTTGTGTGAAGTGATTGAAAAAATGGACTGAAGACCGGATCACGAAATGAACAAAAAATCCTTCTAGTTACCTATCTAAAGTTCTCAAAATATGTCTTTGACGAGTCATTACCTATAGGCTTACTTGAATGCAAACAAATTCTATAAAATTAATTTTGCTTTATGAAGCTGTTTGAGGCAAATTCACTTGCTTTGTCTTCTTTTGAAATCTTCATACCTATCTGGGAATCTAAATATATTTTTTAACAAAGGAACAGAGGCAATGAAACATTACTACAGACCATCTTTTAAAAGCCAGTGGTTATACTGAGGTCTCCTCTATCCTTCGGTATCTCTCGCTACTTCGCCAGTCTCTCATTTTTTTTTTAAAGCTGGTGACTGGAAAAACGAAAACGAAAATTTGGTCAAAAAAAGAGCTAGGAGGCAAAAAACTTACAAACAAATCTAATTGACTTCAAATTTATTTAGAGTAGGTATGTTATACTGATTTTAGTAGGTACAATATTAAGTCTGATTTTCAAGAATTGAAAAAAATAATTATAATGAACTCTTGACATACTGGTAAATTTTGGTAAATCACTGATATCTTTGATAAATTTCCAATAATCTTTGGTAATTTACTCGTAATTCTTGGTAAATTACTCGTAATTCTTGGTAAATTACTTGGGATTCCCGGTAAATTACAGCTAATTTTTTTGATAAGTTACCGGTAATTTTTCTGGTATAAGTTATCAATAATTTCTTTGGTAAATTACTGATAATCTTTGATAAATTTCCAGTAATCTTTAGTAATTCACTCGTAATTCTTGGTAAATTACTCGTTGTTCTCGGTAAATTACTGGTAATTTTTTTGGTAAGTCACCAGTAATTTTTCTGGTAAGTTTCCACTTTCCAGTAATTTCTTTGGTAAATTACTGATGATCTTTGATAAATTTCTAGTAATATTTTGGTAATTCACTCCTATTTCTTGGTAAATTACTCGTGATTCTCGGTAAATTACTTCTTATTTTTCGGTAAATTACTTATTTTTTGGTAAATTAGAGGTAACTTTTTGGTAAATTAGAGGTAATTTTTTAGTAAATTAGAGGTAATTTTTTAGTAAATTAGAGGTAATTTTTTGGTAAATTAGAGGTAATTTTTTGGTAAATTACAGGTATTTTTTTTGGTAAATTACAGGTAATTTTTTGGTAAATTACAGGTAATTTTTTGGTAAATTACAGGTAACTTTTTGGTAATTTACAGGTAATTTTTTGGTAAATTACAGGTCATTTTTTTCATAAATTGGAGGTAATTTTTTGGGTAAATTACGGGTAATTTTTTTGATAAATTACTGAAAATTTCTTGTAAACTACTAGTAATTTTTAGTAGATTAGTGGTAACTTTACGTAAATTACGGGAAACTTTTGGTAAATTACTCGTCACTGGTCGACGTGACATTGACATTTGAAAACTTGGCGAAAAAATGATTAAATTCTTGATATCATGTCAGAATTTTAAGAACTTCCAATAATTCTAATATTCTGAGTACGGTACAATTAGATTTCGCCTGGCTTTTAAGCACGGCTCAGAAATTTTCAAAAATATTTTCCCTGTATAACAGTGTATTAAGATACATAGCCATAGACCAGCCCCAAGGGAAAATGATTGGATCTGATCAGTCAGCTCTAATTACGTTGATCTGGTTGGATTGAATCGGATCCACGGAATATCCAGATCCAATATGATCAAATCCGATCACTTTCCCTCGTATAATTATGATCATTTGCTCAAAATGGCATTGGTCTGATCATATTTGCTCAAATATGGCCAATTTCCTGATTCAATCAAGTTCAATTTTTCGCTGGGGTATTAGAGTATTTTTTCGATTTAAAAAAAAAAATAGATATAATTTACCCCTGCAGTTGTCGTATGAGTAGTCAAATTTACCTACATTATTTGTATTCAGCACGAGTTGCCGTTTTCGGAACTTTGCAATTTGATTTAGGTATTAATTATTTGAAAATCAATGATACGTACCTATTTGCAGTTACCAAGTCATACCGATAGAATCGAATTCACAGTATTTTCTAGAAACTTACGATTAACGTGTCTGGGAAACATCACTCGTTAGTTACTTATTTATTAAAAAGATGTTGAAAATTTCTTCATCGCCTGTCTACTTCTAAAATGGAAAAAAAGTTGAAAGAAAATTGAAAAATTTTCACTCCGAGTGGGTATTGTAGGCGCTTTAAAGGCTTAAAATTTAATACGATGCTCGAGTATTTCAAGATTTTTCACAGGTATAATATTCGGTGAAAGTTTAAGCTTCGGTACTCGAATTTCGAGTGCAAAAAATTGGTAATAAAATTTCAGCGAAACTGAATAAGGGGTGTCTAGTCGCTGCTGTAGTTGATAATGCTTTACGACATCGATTATATGTGAAGTTTAATTTTAAACGCGTGGTACTCTGGAGGACGCATGTAAATTTGAAAAAGATGTTGGATCGAACAAGAGTGGGAACAACGAGATAAAGCTTCGCACTGGCCACTTGACGCGCAATATGAAATTAATGGCAATTAGGGGAATAACTTGCGAACGGAATAATTCATTTTGACGGACATGTAACAAGTCTTTGGCTACATACGGTTTTCGTTATCGCCGATAAATTAACCAAAATCGAGTGCTGGATCGAATATTGTCGGAAGCAGAAACTATTGCCACGCTATTTATAATGTTTAGGTCATTGTTCCATAGTTTAAACGCGAATAGCGGTGTGTTTTGCGTAAATATATCGATTTTCAGAGCTTACTAAACTATATAATGTAGGTGCACCATCTAATGCTAATATCTTTGCTATAGGAAGCGACTTGTTTCAGAACTGTTTTATGGGCCACTTAACTTCATTTGTGTTGGTACAAACACTGCGTTATGTCATTGTTTATCTATGCCGCCGTAAACCGTCCTAATGACATTACCATTAAGTGGGCGTTTTATGGTGTAACTTATACAATAGATAGGATTTTCCGTTAATTCGCGATTCTGATTTGTTAAGTGATGTATTCTCCATCTCATTCTGTATATATATTTGTCTTCGTTAGATTCTCTCTTACATAGGTTAGATATGTACTACTATACTACAACTTACTAGATGAAGTAGATGAGCAATTTCAGTTTCTGGTATATCAGCAACGTTTATAGTATGCAAAACTAAAACGTCGGATAATCTTTCAGCGTAATTTCCTTTAATTTGCAAATCTTTGGATTATCGCGATAGGTGAATAATTTTCTTATTTAGCTTCTTGTTTCGTTTGTACGAGTACGTTTCGATCCTTTGGCAAGTCACGTGGTTTAATTTTTAAATGCCTCGTGTCAAGTATATGTAATTAAGAGTACAAAGTAAATGCGTTGATTTATACGCCTATTATGCAGATAGCCAAGATTAAAGAATCATGTAAGGGATTTATCCCCCAGAAGACAAGAATTACGAATGCGTTCTACCATATTCGCTTTCAGATAACTCGCTAGGTTTATTAGAATAGCCTATTTAGATACAGGTTACCAACAGTTAGTTGTGCAATTATCGAATCTGTGTTACGTTATGGGTAAGGATTCTGCTTTTAAACAATACTAATCAGGATTTGTGGTAAAATAATTGGATCATGGTGCTTTGGAAATTCATTTTTTATATGTAGCTTATATATACGTATAATGCCTTTGTAATTGGTGTGGGTCTGAGTAAACTAGTTGACTAAGTAGTTCTTTTATGTGCGAATGTCGTCGGTGGCCTGAGGAAAACCCGTTATGTGCAAGATGACGTTACAACGTATCGAAACCCATTTTCAAGAAAATATTTCCACCGGTTTTCTAAATTATGTCGACCCTCCGGTATGAATCCCTTAAAGTTGAAAAAAAATAAATAAATTTGTGATCATTTTTTGAAAAGTTTCTTTTTTTATGTCAGAATTTTCAAAAAAAATCATCCTTGAAAAATTTTTAAAAATTGAAAAATTGAAGTTTGTAAAAAAATTGTTGAAAATTTTCTATTTCTGGTCAAAGCCCTCCAAAACAACCTCCCTTTTAAGAAGAACCCCCCAGCATTGCACACTTTTTGACAATTTTGACAAAAATGGGAAATTTTTCAACAAATTGTTCCAAAAATGGGCATTTCTTGACTATTTTATCAAAAATTGACGCTATTTTGACATTCCCTCCCCTCTAATTGACATTTTTTGACGACTATTCCAAAAACTGGCACTTTTTGATTTGGGAAATTTGGCAAAAATCAAACTGTGATCTGTCACGAGAAAACCAGGTTAGTGTACAAAAAATCGATTTTTTTATGGATATTATGGTAGTACTCGGGGTGCAGAATCTGCCTGCGGTAGTAAAAACGTTCGCAAACGATTCTTTTGACCCTAATTTCAAGGTTAAAAAAATAGAGCAACTACAAAAAAAGTTTGACAATTTTTTTTTTAAGATTTTCTTGAAAAGTATGTTTTGAAGAATCAATATGCGAATTTTTGGGGCAATCGGCGCACATTTGGATGATTAGTGCCACTTTATTGAAATTTGAATGAGGCTTAAGCTGGAAAAATCAACTTTCTTCACCTTGAACAAGTTTTTTGAAAAAATTGAAAAACTCAATAAATAACTTTATTTTATATTAATAATTCATTCTTAGTAGTTTTCGCGAAATTTTTGGTGCGAAATTTTTAAAAAAACGAAAAAATCGATTTAGGAAAATTTTGATTATTGGCCTTTGGCAACCCTGATTTTGAAAAAAAATATGTCAGGTCATGTTGGCACCCCTGGTGGCCAAAAGTGGTCCAAGTTTCACGGACCTACGAATCATAGATCGCCGAACACATAGATTCAAAACTTCAAATGCCCGTCCTGTAAAATTTTACGTTTTGGGCAATTTTGGAACAATTCATAAAATTTTAAAATTTGTCTTCAATCACGTGGAACGTCGTGAAATGGTTCTTAAGTTTGGCGAAACTTTACAAGAATTTCACAAATTTTTAGTAATTTGTAATGATTTTGATCCTTTTAAAAGTGTTTTTATGCTATTTTTGACATGTTTTGGCGACTTTTTATGCAATTTTTTGTACTAAATGTTTCATTTTTTGCACACTGAATTGCACATTTTTTCAATATGTAATTTATCCATCAAAATATTCCGTACCTTCCTAGAAGTCTTGGCTACAGTTACACACATGTGAGTTTTCAAATTCAAAATTTTGGAAGTTGATGGAAAGAAAAAATGTTCTACTTATAATTAGAAATAACCATTAAATCGATCTCTCTTGTATTCTAACAAGAAATTCCATTATTGTATAACCCATGCAACATCCTGCAAGATGCTACCAATCACTTCCACCATCTGTGTTTCTCGATATTGAAAATTTTCCGAGGAAATGCATTTTGGAAAAATCCCAATCTGCTGTATTTCATGCTCCTAGCATGCGATCGATATGCAACATTACTACCATCATGACGTGATGTAACTTTGGTCGTATACTTTCCTTTTTTTGAAGGAACCAGACCACTCGTGATTCAATCTTTTTTCGATTTTTCTACGTTCGATTCAAAAATGTTAACGCCTCTTAGGTTTTACCTCATAAAGTACACCTCCTTTCGTTGTAGTACGTATTTCTTTCTATCTGACATCAAAAATCCCATCAACGAAGTAGGCACCTACATTTTCCATCTTTGAAATTACACTTCCGCCCACTTATCCATTCGTTGCATCTGTACTTGGCAATTCTACTATTTTTTTTCCTGTTTGTTGAAAGCTATTAAATGAATTTTTTGTTTTCATTTCGCTAAAAATTCTTCAAAATGTTTCACCATGTCTGCAACATAAAAATTTAAACAATAAAATTCCAGATAAGTAAGATAATCGCACTTGAGACGTCACAAATGTAGACAATTTTCATATCACAATTCTTCGTCACACGCAAGAAAACGAATGCTGAAAAGAACAATGAACTACATATTTTTGAAAATTAAATTTCGTATACGTGCGTTGAAAACTCACGAAAAAACATTACGAAATATTTTACGTACAAACGAGCCATAAAAATGAAGCTTTTAACTGTTTAGAATATAAAAAGAATTTAAATTTCAACATCGTCGACGCGAAAATTCAAACATTGAAATTGTCACAGTGCACAAAAAAAAGAGAAAAACTATGCGTTCAATTAAATTCCGTATAGGATAGAATTTTTCAAAAACTACTAGATACCAAACTAAGCTATTTCGAATCATACTATAGGCTGCGAAATATCAGATAATATGTATGCTAGATCGAAACAAACGTGGTTGAAATTTATGGTTATTTTCGAATAGTATGACGCAGAATATAGGTATTATGAACTGTTTCCATTTCCTTTATGACGATGACGAACAAAAATTCGACAATCGTTGTGGTTGTCCCGTGATACCACAGCCGACCACCGAATTCGCTTCCTCAGAAGGATATAACAACCTTTAATATTTCACTTGTCCGATTACTTCATCCATATAAATTGTGTTTTGCGATGTCGTTTCGAGCCAACGTTAAGCCACAAAGACATCAATCTGATTCATCAAGTCCTCAAGGAATCAATAACCATAACTGCAATGAAAATTTCACCCATTTTTTTCCCTCTCTGGATACCCATTCGGGTATCTATCCTATATCCTATACTGTTATTAATTTTGCACACATGTTTGATGATGTTTTGACACATGGCAACGGTTTTGCCTTTTTCCCCTTTTTTTCCTCCATAGCTTTACTGTACGCGCACTGAGCACAGCATCAATCATAATTCAGTTAATATTATTTCGTCGAAGGTGGGTATATATTTTATTACCATCAATGAGAGTAAGATAACGAAAGTTTACACTAAAAGCATGCCTAATCTATAAAAACGAACTCGTTGCTAAAAAATAAATAAATTTAGAGTTGTAATATTGTGTTTGCAATATCCATCACTGGTGTTAGAGGTAAAGGCAGTTTTTATTTTTTTGCAACAAGCGATGAATAATGAATACGAGTGAGTAGGTTAGGTGCCTGTATCAGTTTCTTCGTTCAATTTAAACCCGTCGAAAGCAAAATCATGCCCAATAAAAATCTATGGTACCTAAAGAAAATAACATTATGAAACTTTCTACTTTGAAGATTGCCAATGAAAATCATCTTATACAATATACCCACCTTGGGGGATTTTCGAATATTATTCCATTATACAATGTAATTGTAACTTTTACCGAGAATAAAAATAAAATATATACGAATATGCATACTAAGAATGTTTGTGTAAAGGTATACAAACATATATAGCACGCTTTGGGCGAAAATATTTAAGTGAAAATCGCCTAAAAATACAAAATCGATAGCCGAAAAATTTGCATTCTCTGACGTTTAATAATGATTTTCAAAATGTAGACGGAAAAAAAATTCTATACGTGACAAATTTGCATCACGTTTCAATTTAGATTTCACAATCTATACCTACTTTATTATTCTAATAAATTATAAAAAAACATCTAATATCTGCGAGTAGAAAAACGTTGTCTGGAATTTAAATAATCAAATTAAACATCTTTTTGAAAAAAAATTTAAACATTTCGCCTTCCCAAAAAAACCGCTCACGCACAAACCAAAAAAAAAAAAAAAAAAAAAAAAAAAAAACGCGTTAAAATGAATATTTCACGCGCTATCGTTATTATCGAAACTGACTCGAAAAATGGTACTCGAATAAAGTACCTACCAAATTGTATAATTTTGAATTAAAATTCTTTCTACATTCGAAATAGGTAGGTATCTACAGTTCTTGGGTATTTATTTAAGTTACGCATTTATCAAACAATTTCTTCGTTTTTTTTCTTTTTTAATCAAAAATATTAGGTTTTTAGAGGAAAAAATTCTTGTAACATAAATAACATTATAATGAGTGTAAAGTATTACATTTATAAATGTGTCGCAAGTATCCGGATCTTACAACAATCTTTTCTCCCTAATTTTAAAAGATACCAAGCTGATAAATAATTGTTTTTTTTTATTTATTTGTCAAGCATTGCAAACAAGACGGATTAATGAAACTAGAAAAGTCAAGCATTAAGAAATTCCATGACAAACACTTTTTACTAAATTTGGCGGAACGGTTTTTTTTCCTCTATCAAACAAACCTGAACTGCGCGGTTTCTCTCAAACTTGATTTTTCTTTTGTTTTTTTTCCTTTTGCGGAAAATTTGTCTAAGTGAATGCGGTGTGTCACTTTTACCTTTTTTTCAACGTGTTTTTTTTCGGACGTGATATATTTGGTAAGATAAAAGTTCAGAATTGAATTTTAGTTTTAGATTTTTTTTTTTTTTGATTTGGGTATTTTTGGTAGCTCTGTTATTTATTCCGGGCGAAAACATGAAATGAGTTTATAAATACACTTTCATTTAGTATATTATTGACGAAAAATTCTTGAAATGCATGAATGATTATATCTGTTGAAATTTGATTGATTTTTCTCAGTTTTTCAAAAAAATCTCACTTTTTAGAAAAGTTTTTTCAAATGTTTTTGTTATTTAAAATTTTTATTCCAGTAAATATTTAAAAAATAAGTATTTTGTTGAAAAAAAAACTTTTACCTACCAGAAAAGATTTTGAAACTTCTTTTTCCTGTCCTTTTTTTAAAAAAACTTTTCTAAGTTTGTTTTGTTATGTACTTTTTTTTTTGTTTTCAAAGTGTTTTAAAATGATTTTCCATCATGGGAGGAGGCGAAGTTCTCCCATTTTTCCCAAAACCTTTTTAAAGATAAAATCATCCCAACAACTATAAAACCACTTCCAATCCCCCAACCACAAATGTGTAGGTATCAAATTATTTGAGATAAAAATAAATACTAGTTTTTATATTTTTGAAAATTCTTCGCCAGTTTTAGCATTTTGTGAATTTTTTATTTTTCCATCTCCATTTTTAATTTGATGAAGGGTATTTTTTTGTTTTTTTACTGACTCGTTAAAAAATCTAAGCGAATACAGAAAAAATTATTCTTCAATTTTTAGATTTTCTTGGATTGCAAGTTTATTTTTTGCTGTTCCTTGAAAAACATTTTTCAAAAAATAATCTCTGTCAAATGTGATTTGATAACAAAAATACAAGAATTTTTCTTACACGTTTATTGAAGTCAGCTCAAAATTTTTTCATTGTGCTTGACAAGTTTTTATGTTTGCTTTTACAAAATTGTTTCTTCTTAGAAAAAAAATCTGGATTAAGCCAATCACAGATCGATTAAATGAACCTTACATGCTAAACATCTCGACAATGCTTCAAAACATACCTAATGCATTTTCAGTTAATTTTTAGGTACTTACCTACTTACCATAATTACCTCATTATAAGTAGGCACAATTTCTCGATTTTTGTCCCCAATAATAATTTCAAGCCAAGAACCAAATAGCAGTATTTTGACCGAATGCCCTTTTTCGGAGCACTTTTTACATTATATTTCATACCACTCTGTATAAGAAAAGGATTGTATTTACGTTAATTTACAAGTTTTACATGTGGTTACACAAATGAACACTAGATCCTGTGATTACCTAATGTAATCTATTATACTTGTGAATGACATTCACATGCAATAGGCGAGTAATTTACTTGAAATAAGGTGCGTAGATTAAAATCTAATTTACATGTTGGTAATTTGTATATACTTCCGTCCATTTCCCCTGTATATAGTTTTAGCTTTTTGTTTGAAATTCGTCAGGTACGTACCTGAAAGAGAAGTGATTTTAGAAAGTAAATTTCTTCAGTTCTCATAATTTTTACTTTTTTTTTTACGTTTTACCACAATTTCACTGCAGTATTTAAAACTTTTCGTAAGTATGAGTTGTTGTGTTCAAAATCAGCCTCAATATCGCGCCACAAAGGCTGGTTTATTCATTTTCATATTTTCACTATGCTAATCAGTAATCATTTGTAATTTTATTACGAAGAAATGAAATTTAAAAGGCCTTATGTTTGAAATCACGATGTGCATTGTGCGGATATAATGAAAGGCGGCACATTTAATTTCTCTTTTAAAGTTGGCGAAGTTGGAAAATTATCACTCCTCTGTTCCCTTGTATATATATACTCGTACCATAAATCGACCTCGTTTATATTTTAAAGTAATTAATAAAGATGGAACTTTTAATTATATTTTCAAGAAAGGTATATTAATGAGTTCAAACCGATTTGTTTTCTGAGTAAAATTCTTTTCTCTCGGCTTAAATCTGATTTCATTTATTATTTTAAAGCATAAGTATACTTGGTAGGTTTAAATATACCTACAAAATATTATACAAAAGGTCAATTTTATTTAGCTGGTGTTTCAAAATATTCTAGCGAAATGTTTACTTTTGTTTTTAGAATTCGAAATGAATATTGAATTTTATACGTAACATTTTAATGCGTGCTGAAAACATCGTATTTAAGAACAAACGTACGTACTTATCATTACAATGTAGGAAAATTTTCATTGAAAAATGTCTCGAATTTAAAAGGCAAAAAACGGCGTGTTTGTGAATTGGTCATAAATCGCGCAGAGTTCTACCTACGTACGTAAATGTATTTGTTAAACAAGAAAATGAATAGAAAGAGAATAATATTTATGGGAGAACGTATACGTACCTATAGTCAACATTTCAAGTCTAAATTTTAACCAGGAGGTTGTTAAGGTTCAGCATTTGTTAATTTTGCAAGAAAATATATTCACTCATAATCAAAAACACTCGCGTGTAGTTATTCTGTAAGTCACAGCCACTAAAATAAGCACCTAACTGCGTACAAATGTTTTCAATTAATGTTTATGCTGGTATACCTACCTATTGTTTAAATTGAATACATTTTCAAATCTTGTCGACAAAAATACACCGAATAATAATCATAATGCTTGGTCTATAAGACAAATTCTTGACTTACCTACCTAAATTCGAAAAAAAATGTCGGAAAAAGTGTAAGTGCAGAGATTTTAAAATTAATTTGAGTGGCTGAAAATTTATTTTTCATTACCTGATTGTATGTACCTACAGTTTTATGACGACCAACCTCCGACTTGACTATTTTCAGAAAGAATTTTATCACTTCTTTCTTCAGAAGAAAAAGCATATCTCATTTTGCTGGATATCTCGTCACAGCTGATATTTAGTAAAAATGTCGAAGGCTGTGGTTCGACTGAGAATTATAAAATAGTTGAAATTAAAATTTTGGGAAGTTGATATAAGTGGAAAATGATTTTCCATCAATTTAAAATATTGCATTTTTTTTGAAAAAATGACTTGAAAAAGTCAATGTTGAAACTTAAATATTTTTTTTCAGAGAAACAAAAATTCTACATGGGGAAAAAATTAGACCTGATGAGAGATGAGCGAATTAGTCATCTCTTATCATATTTATTTAATCAATATGCACCTATCTGACCAGGTCAATCAAAAATCATATCTAGATAATCGTACTTGGTAAAAAGTGATCTGATTTGATCACGTCTGATCAGATCTAATCACACTTGATTAGACCCTTGATCAAATTTACGTAATATTTAGAATCGTTTCATTAGTGAAAAAATGTATTAGTTTAAAAAGAAATCATTGGATTTTATAGTCAGTGAATCTGTTCATGTTCGGTCAGGTCCAACCCTGATTAAATCTAAAATTTGATCTAACAATGAAATTGGATACTTACAGAGAAAGTCTGAATCTAATCAGATCTAATCTTAACACGTCTACAGAGGTATTATCGAATCTAACCAAAGAAAAATGTTTGAATCTGATCAGATCAGGACATATGTAGGTATCTTATCACATCTAATCATATCATTCTTGATCGGATTTAATCATTTTACCGTGGGTGATCTGATCACGTGATCTTATCTGCTGTGATAAGCGTAGTTCTGATCAGATCTGATCAAACGTAGTCATTTTCCTCATCTGATCAGGCATAATCTTTCCCCCTTGGCCATTAATATTCTCCATATTCTAAAATTAAGTATATACCATACCTCCTTACTTTAATCAAAATAAACCCTAAAGTGATGTCAACAGCCTTTTAATTTTGGAAAAAGTACTTAATAAATAGGAGGACGAAGGTTCGGAATCCAAAAAATGAGTAAATATTCAAATTTTATTTGTTCTTGAGTTAGCCAATTTCGCAAGAATAAATATCGAATGGGCCTCTCTTCATTCTCCTGGTGAAAGGCTGGGTTAGAAAAGATGGTGGTTATTTCACTAGATCATTGAATGGGGTCTCATCACAAAAATTTTGAACAAAATTGAGGAACTCGATTTCATTTCTGGTTCAAGTTGGTAGGCATTCGGTCAGACAACCATACAAACTATACAATAATGTAAATAAGTTTGCCTGTAATGAAATTTTAAGGGGCACAATCACTCAATTCGAGCGTATAAGTGAGTCAGAAGTGAAAAGTAGTTGGTAGATTCCTAGAATTAATTAGATTGACGTCTAAAAAAATATTTTTTTGATTTTTGAACTACGATTTTGTGCATAACTATTCCATTTCACGCTACTCTCTCAAAGCAAAGCTTGAAGTATCTGTTAATTTTTCAAAACTTCTTTTAAATCTCTTATTTTCTTAGATGGTTGGATTATGAAACGTGAAAGTGAAAGCAAAATTTTTAAATTATGCACGAAACTTATGGTGTAGGTGGTGGAAAGCAGGTAATTAACGAATTTAGCCTATTTGCGATAGGTACTAAAGACGTTATGATATTAGATAACTTTTACCCCTTCAAAATTCCAAGTCGAAAGATCTAATTACACTCGGATTGGTTTAGATTGTGCATCGTGGTACGAAACGCATTAGATCCTAAAACTCCCACACGCTCACTGAAAAAAAAAAGAATTATGAATTTAATACAAAACGAATTTTCAAAACGCGTAAATAAATTTACTCCTATACTTACTCGAGCCCACAGTTGAGAAATTTTCGACAATAAATTTCACCATTATTAAGACTTATGTTACTTTGTCAGTTTTAAAATCCCTTCTCGGGCGAACAAAATGTTTTTCAAGAGGGTGCTGTATTATATAACAAGAAAGTAAAGATGTTGACTGATAAATTAACGCAGACCTGACAAAAGTACCTGATTACAACGTTATGACGGATACAATTTATTTTGGCAATTGGCGTGATGTTAGGAGCGAGGAGGGTATTTACGACAACAATATAATAATTGTCGGAGTCGGATGAAATAAAGGGGTGTAAAAGTGCGTTTCAACTTCGAGTAACTTGAGTTGGGGATTTTTGCCTAAAATGAAAGTTTGGTTCGGCTTTGAGGTTCTTTTAAAAATTCTTTGTTCGCACTATACGTAGTACGTACTTTTGCTTTAATCGTTGAGAGATAAAGCTTAATACTGTCATTTGCAACTAAAACTTGTTAAATGGTTCGTTTTTCTGGTAAATAACGTATACACGAACGAGTTGAATACTGATATCGACAGACAGGCCGCAATTTAACCGCACTTCACAGAGCACAACCATAAGTATTGGCGAAAGCTGAATGATGGGAATTTTCAACTTTTGAATTGTTCTTCGTATAGATGTACTCGTACGCTGCCTGGTGCGGTTCGCACGGTGCACGAGCTCGGGGAGCTGACGTGAGGCCAGGCCGAGATCACGTTCGTATACAAATTGTAAAATTAGGTACCTACCCCCTGACAAATGTACAAAAATGTGCAATTTTTCGTAATTTTTTTCACATAAATTTCACGCGAGCTTTATAAAAAGGGGTGAAAATTGTATTATTTTTTATATTAATATTTCACCGATATTTATGGTTTTTTAAAATTAAAAATAAAAGCCAACCATAAAACAGGATATAAAAGCAATATATTACATTGGCCGAGAGAGTCCCGAAAAACGGTGTTTTATTGAAAGTTGTGATTTATTTACAGCAACTCGACCGCGTTGATATTGTCTTATTTTGGGTAAGTGTAAATCGAGGGATACTTCAACTGTACAAAAAAGGATTCTAAAATATTGGATAACCCGACGATTGCATTATACCAGGCTAAACTCGCTTCAAGAAACGTAACTTTAATCCATCAAAAGTGTGATAACCGTATTCTATCTGTGAACACTTTTTCCCTTAAAGTACCCCTGTTTTATGATAAATTAAAGGAATTCTTCACGAGAAAACTTTGATCAATACCCAACTATGTTGATGTTTAACCACTTTATCATAAAATGAACAAGTTACCTAATACCGAAAAATATTAGCCAGCTCTACGTAGCTTTTTCTTCCTTCTTTTTATTATTATCCTTGTTTTAAACACTTATTGTTATACTTTTTTTCCCATTGCAATAATAATATAAGCTCACACATTCGTCGTTTAAAGAATTGCATTAAAACTTAAAACGAAAATTTCCCTATTGTCGTCGAGCTTTTGCTATAGTTCGTTGTTCTTTTTTTTTTCAAATGAAGTGAAATTTTAATTAAATTTATTCAAGCATTTAATGCAAAGAAAGAATAACAGCTTTTTGTAAACAATCGAATAATACTATGTGTTTTCAAAGCGCTTTCGTGGTTTAAAGCTTTATCTGATTAAAAACATACCAAAGAAACTTTCAAATTAGTTTTAATTAAAAAATACCCCGTTGATTTGTCGAAGGCTTTTTGTATAATTAATATTCGCACCATTACCTATACATTACTTACAATACAACTTTCATGTTCATATACTTGTAACTTGGGTAGTGAAATTATACAATGTAATGGTAAACATTTGTTACGAATTCAATATACGGTAATAAGTCTAGCTTAATCCTAATTCTAAATAAATTTTTGACCAAAGTTAAAAATTTCCTAGATACCATAAGTAAAAGGAAGTGAAAAGAAAATGAGAAAGTTGTAAGTATTCGTGTACCCAGTCGGTTCAATTTGTTTTTTCATTCTAAATTATGCAAAGAATTACACGGGAAAAAACGAAGTATTTATTCGCTAAAACAATTACCTACTAATACCACGTGTTTCCAAGCTTTACTGTCAAAAAAACGAAAAAGGAAAAAAGGTAAAGATAATGGCAAAAGCGAAAGAACCAACTCTTACTTTACCACTAGACTGAAAAAAACCTTGACCTTCCAAGTTTTTTCAAAATTAACGCAGATTGAGTTGCTGTTTTTAGCTTCGTTCTATTTTAATCTCGACAAAACCTCGAGTTTGCAGTTTTTTTTTTAGCTTTTTTCTACTTTTTGTATTATTGGTTGGTAATACGAAGGCATATTCTTTTGAAAAGCTACCTACCTATTTTTTTAAATATAAACTAAAGTAATTTTTATTTCAAATTCTTCGCATATTTTACAGGTAAAGTATCTTCAAGTTAGTCTATTCTTTCATTCGCTTTCATTTCGTTTATTTGATTCGTACCACTTCTTGAAAGAATGGTATTTTTTTGGAGAATTTTTTTTTTCAAAGTTTAGCCGATAAAATTTCCACTCGAGCTGTATATATTACTTACGTCGAAATGAAAATACCTAAAGTTACCAAACACCTATCTGCCTATCTTTAAATTGCGGACGCATGTGTTTGAAAAAAAATTCTCGCTGGAAAAAATTTAAAGTAAAGTAATAAAAAACGCGAAATGACTTCAAAGATCACGATAACTAGCGAGAGGCTGGGATTTAATTCTCAAATCTTTTCAATGGGCTTTAAAAGTTTAAATTTCATTTTTTTTTCACCCCGTAAGTACTTGGAGAATTCAAGACGACAAGTTTTCAATTTTCACGTGGTGATAAAAATTGAATGGTCTGTTTAAAAAAACTGTCATGGTACAATGCAATTTTAAGAAAAATAATTTTACTTGATCTTTCAAAGGTAAATTTCACGAAAAAGTCAATAATGTCATTGGCCTTTTTTTTTGGAAAATTGGTCATGATAACTTTATTCTAATTTTGCAATCCTCCCCTTTCATTTTTCTTTTCTCTCTCTCATGCCCATAAAAAATTGAATTCTTTCCCTCACTCCACCTACATATACAGTTGTTCGACCAAATAGGTATCCATTTTCAATATTGTAGGGATTCTTAAGCCTACTTAAAGAATGACTGAAGGCAAAATTTAATAGGTAATTTGTGTGATTTTTTTTTAATCTTTGCAAATTAAAAGAAGGAAACTTTAAGATGAGAAGATTCTTTGTTCTACATTCAGTTTCCAATATTTTATTGCAAGTAGGTACTAGAAGTTTTTTTTTTGTAAGAATTTAAAGATTCATTCTTTCCATTTCCTATCCTAGAGCCCAATTTTGACATTGAAGCCAAAATGACTCAGAAAATTGATTTAGCATTAGGTATAATTATTTGAAAAAATCGTTACCAATTTTCAGAATTTTGGTGGATCAGATTTTCTTTTACTCCGCTGTGGAAGAGGGGAGTGCTTTTATTAAAATTCTTGAAGTTTTACTACGAAAAAATAAATTTTTCTTGAACTTATCCAATTTTTTACCATATAACAATAGAAGTTTCAATCTCTTCAATTAAAGGAATTCTGAAACTGAAATTCAATCCATCCCGAGAAGAAATGTAATTTAATATTTAGCCCGAATGAAGCATTAAAATAGAAAAGGGAGATGCCAATAGCACCCAGCAAACAGGAAATAGGCAAAATAAGTGAATATTTTTCCAATGAATTTCACAACAACAAAGAATATGGGCTCCAGTTTTGGAAAATTGTACCAACTTTTGCCTTTCCTTTTCATTCTACGTTTCACACTTCTTAAAAATTTTCAACTCTACACATTCATTTGCATAACAAATAGAATTTCCTAGCGATGTAACCCCTGATACCCTGGAACTAGGCAGAACATAATACATGAGCGTAACCCAACTCGTTCAACTTATTACACGAGGGATCAGGCGCATTTACCGAACACCCTGTATAATTTGCTCATAATTAAATGACTTTTACTCGTACGTACGATATCGTTTACCGAAAGAAAATACGCGTACACGTGTAAAAATGAAATCGAACGAATAATTTATTCAGTGCATCTCGTATGGTACGAGTACATATTTAATTTAGAGTACACCATCAAAATGACATTTCGGTTTGTTATTTATACGCGTTGACACTCCTATTTGCGAATCACCTGCAAATTTTTCCAACAAATATTAATCATTTGAAATGAATAGTTATTTTTAAAACACGTTAAGAAAAGCATTGAAGCGGTAAAAAGTTTTTTAATTTATATTTAAATGAATAAAAACTAATTAACATAACGCAATGTGAACTTGGAACTTTCGCCAAAGTTGCGGCTAGGTTCCATAATCGGTAAAGTATTCATTCAAGAGTAATTATTTTTGAACATTTCTTCGAATTTGTCTTTGGGCTGAAAATTTTTAAATTTTTTTCCAAACAATACTAGTTAACAAGAAAGTTTAAAATAAATTGAATATTCAAACGAAATGAAAAAACCATTATGTCTCAACTTTTCAGCTACCTATATATAGTGTACGTATTTTGTGTATTAGGTACTCGTAGCTTATACGTACCAGTACCTATGTTGATTAAATTATACGATGACGCAGCAGGTAGGTAGCTTATGTTTCAAGATGATAGAAAAACCAGACGAATGTTTAAGATTGGATAGAATGGAATCGAGCAAGTGTTATAATTTCAACGTTTTATTCGTATTCAATTTAAAATCTCAGGTAATTTCGACACAAGAAAACTTTCCACGAAATAGAAATGTCACAACAAATGCCATTTGGCTTGATGCCATGCTACATGGAAATTTATTGCTACCGATATCGATTTAGAGTCGTTTAATTTTTTTTTTGATTTGTCACGTTATCTCGAAAATAAAGTTATATTGTTTGAAAAAATTCTCATCATCAGAAAAATACTTTAAAACCAAATTTTCAAATCATTTTTTGAGGAAAAATTGATCGAAAAGACGAAACAAAACGTGGCAAATGGAAATCCAACCAAATATTATCAATTTAAACAAAACGTGTGATTTTATAGTGCTCGAATCGTCCCACAGTAGCTTTTCCAACCGAAAATTTCCCCTTAAAAAAATGTTACATTAATAAAAATTGCTTTCTTTAATGCATTCGCATCAAAAAAAAAAGTCTTCCTTCGAGAATATTTATTTTGAATTCTTGTAAATTTTAAATAAAGCACGCAGTTGGCCAATTTGCATTCCAAAGTCGTAAAAAATTTCATATTGATTCGAAGATGGGATGAAAATTTAAATTTTCAGAACTTATTGATTCATTTATAAAGCTTTTCAATATTGTTCGAATAATGGGCTTTATTTGGTATTCGGCATAAATGTAATGTACATACGAAGGAACTTATTTCGAAACATAGTGTAATGCAAAATAATATGACATTACATGTAGTATTACAACATTTTCATAAGATGTAGGATATTTTAGGCACCTTGGAATAAAATTTGAAAAAAAAACCTCAACCCACTCAATTTTTCCATCAACTTGGATTTTGAAATGATTCCCATCGAAGCAAAATTTGAAAGAAAAGGCAAACCGAAAATGTAAGTTTGTTTAAAATTAATTTCTTCTCTTATCCACAAACGTAGATAAGATATTAGATTTAGAAGGGTATAATTTTTTGGTAAAAACGTGTCCTGCATATTGATACCGTTGGGTAGAAATTATATAGATACTCGGCGTGATATTCAATATGATAGCTTAACGTTTTTCAAATTCCTTCGAGGCTATGCAGAAGCTGATGAAGAAAGCCAATCGTGATTTGAATCTGCACAAAAAAAAGATTACTTTTATCCGTTTTCGTTTCCACGTTCACCGTTCAGGTCTGTCACGATTCGTATTTTTAGTCGTTTTCTTTAAATGTTTGTTCCAAATCCGACATTTTTTGCGGGCTTGGACTAAGTATAAATCCAACGACGGCGACCTAGGGATTTGCTTCCTTTACCGTGCCATGCAAGACAACTCGAATGTTAAACGGTTTTGGTTAAAATTACCTATTTTTTCTTCGTGTTCGTCATTAAGGTAGGCACCTTATACCTTTATACTTATACGGGTAGGTAGGTACCGATGTTGTCGCTTTGATTCAGTTTGAAATATTTTAAAGATACGGGTCAAGTGTGTTGTAGGATCGTAGAAGGCTTAATGTCGAAGAATGTTTTTCGTTGGGTTAGTTTTTTCATTCTGGTGTTTTTAGGTGCCTTTGGAGTGTAAAATTGCATGTATACTTACTCGTAGATTGTAATACCTATACATTTGCTTTACTATGTGGCTAATCACGCTTAATTTGCGATCATATGCGCAAATGAGAGGGCAAGCAAGCATCAATGTTGTTTCACCTTTATAGTATTTAAATACTTCTAATGTTGATTAAAACATAACGTTCGATTCTGATAGCATTTAGGTCTCAAAGTGCTATTTTAATGAAGTACCTGTAGTATTATCTGGCCTCTGAGTAAGTACCTAACTCGTTTGGCACGTTGAAATTTTGATTTTTTTACTTTTTTCAGATCTCCATAAGATCAGATCCAGACATTCCATGGATCCTATTTGAACTGAACAGACCCGACCTTTGATCGAAATAGATCTGTTCAGACCTGATTAGATCCAACAGGGGAGACCGGATTAAATCTGATTAGATCTGAATGGATCCGATCAAATCTAATCATTTCTTCGTGAGTGGGTGCCTCTTTTCTATGTACATGTTCATGCTCATCCAAACTAAATATTCAAATAAAGTTTCTCCTGAGATGAATTGAATTTTAAAGTCAAAATATTAGGTACGAAATTATAGAAAAAATTTAGTCATTCAAATTCAATAATATCCCTCCCCCCCCCGTCCCCATAAAGCTGGAAGATTTTAGATTATTTTGAAGAAAAAAAATTGAGTATAAAAATTGAGGTGAAGTCTCCTCTGCGGTAAAAATTTTAAATCAAGGATATATTTTTTGTTTCAAACTTAATAATAAATTGTCATCGATAGAAACTCCACAGGATTTCCATGTTTTCAAAACTCTGGGAAAATGTCGTAAAATCGTTTTTGAAGGTTTGACATAATACTAGGTTCATATATTGATTTTTCCCAAGTTCTTAAAAGTCAGACTTGAGATCTAAAGGTCTACTTCAACTATCAATGTTACTCAAAATGTCAGAATGGATCATTTTTTTTCAAAATTCTCAAAAGTCTCATGTCATAAATTCATAAAAATGTTTCCAAGATGCTGTAAAATCAGATGGAAAATATTTTAGCTTTTTGTGCCAATAATAGGAGCCAGCCAATTATATCCCGAATTGAAAGAAAAAAAATGCGTAATGTGTTTTTTAGCAATTTCTTTGAAAATTTTGTCGAAATTTTCCAAACTTGTACAGTTATACGAGTCATTGGAAGAATAAAAAAAAGCAAGCTCAGCACGTTTTTTTACGCCATCTGGTTGCCATTGTAAGTACATTTTCTTCGAGCCCTAAAAATAAAGCTAAAATTTGACCTAGCTCGAGGTAGTACACATAGATACAATTTTTTTCACGTGTTTTACCACGAAAATTAAAAAAATTCACCACCAAGCGACGAACACGTTATTTAAGTACCTGCGGTTAGAAAACGCGCGTTTATAATCGAAAATGTTGGGATAAGAATAATGAATGAAAAAAAGAAAAAAAAGATTACCGGTTAAAAACTCTCGCGCGACAAAATAATAAAAGAATTTTTCGCTCTCGAACGGAAATGAAGTTCACTTCCTGCTAGTTGCAAAAACGATTTTATTTCGCGACTTATCGAAATAAAGAGAAGGTTGCATGGTTTACCATTAGGGGTAGAAAATCTCTAGAGAATGTGTATCTACTTTTTAGTTCCGATATGAAATATTTTTCTTATTTCCATGTTTTTTCTTTAAACAATTTTTTCCATTACATTTTCTTTCATGTTTTTGCTGCGCATTTCATTCCCTAAAACATTCGGATGATGTACAATTCGCCTATATGTGTTCTTCTAGTATGTAGTGTACCTTACCTAGCATGCTATGTGTGCGCATGATAACAACATTGTAATACATATTATACAGTATATACACAGAAACAGACATCCCCAGCGAATTGGGGATTCATAAAATCCCGCCTAACGTGCTGCTCATTGGAATAGTGAGCTGAAATTTTGTAATATTTCGCAAACGCGAATTTACAGTTTACACAAACACCGCGATATGCAACGAAGCGGTAATGAAAAAACGCTCTCCTGTTTATGCACGATGAGAAATTTATCCGTGAAAATATCATCCTTTTTGTAATACGTTAGAGAGAAATTTTCCAATTTTTAATGCCGCTAATTTTCTGCCTATCGTGTACATGCGTTTGTAGTTCACGTAGGTATAGAAATTCAACTCGTAAATTTAATTCGTACGTGTAGGTACGAGTATATTGTTATCGTGTAAAATTGTAAAATGAAGATCGCCACGTAAAAACCCAATTGTCTATAAATTCTAAAAACCACAATAAACCGATGGCAAATACATTTAATAAACGTTTTAAATGAAACGCGAAATTATATAGCGGTATATCGAGGCGATGGAGGAAAACCCCATCCTATATGTTGGTTTCTATCGCGGTATTATTTTTACAATTCCGATATATCGTATCGGTTGAAATGGAATCTTATTATTTTAATTTTTCATCGTGTTGGTACCATATGAAATGAAACAGGTCTTTTTGTTGCGATAGGTTTATCAGCGATGGTGTTTATTGCATATTCGTTTCCTTTTTAGGCGAATCTTCATAGGAAAAATCTTCGCAATGATTATGAAGAAGACAAGTACGAGGAGAGCGATCGGATTCTATTTGATCTGATCTGGTTGAATCTTAACAAACTGGTTTAGATCAGTTTGGATCACTGATCTGATCTGATCAGATTTAATCAGACAGTTCAGACTGCTGGTTTGGTATTATCTAATTAGATCTCGTTATAGCGCCTCAGATATGTTTGATTTGATCTGATTTGGTTTCATCAGATCAGTTCAGATCTGTTTGATTTGATCTACCTAATCAGATTTTATCCAACTAGTTCACACCAGTTTGATTTAAGCCGATCAGATTCAACCAGATCAGTTTATACTGGTTTGATCTGATCTGATTAGATTTTATTAGACTGGTTTAGGTCACATTTGATATAATCTAATCAGATTTCTCTAGGCCAGCTCAGCTCATACTGGGTTCATGTAATCCGATTGGATTTTACCAAACCAGTTCAGGTATCACTAGACCACCTCAGATCTGCTTGATCTGATCTTATCGAATTTGACAGGACGTTTTTGGATGTGTTTGATCTTATCTGATCAGATCTCACTAGACTAACTCAGGCCAGCTTGAAATGATCTGATTTGATTTTACCTGGCGTCCTGGCCAGTTAAGATGTGTTTGATTGATCTGGTTGAATCTCACCACTTCACCAGACTACCCTATTGACAAAAATTATGCGATAGCATGCTAAAACGCATGCTTTTATGCATAGCACAAGCATGCGTGAATTTGGACTTTTTTTAAAAAAAGCATGCGATTCTGCCTGCGATTATCATGCATAAAAGCAATGTTATAGCATGTCAAGTGAAATAAAAATTGTAAAAATTTTTTTACCCTAGGCGGGAATCGAACCCGGGACCCGCAACATTAATTTATCCGCGTTGCCTAACCCACTCAACTACTTTGCTGCTTGCAAAGAGTGGAGTTATTTCCCCATAAACGTTTGCACTTTTTGGACTTGAGAAAAATTTTAAAATTTATTAAGTTCACAACGCAGAAGCATTTATGTGGAAATAACTCTTCACTTCGCAAGCGGCTAAGTGGCCGAGTGGGTTAGGTAACGCGGAAAGTCGGAAACCATAGGTCCCATGTTCGATTCCCACCCAGGGCAGAAATTTTTTTCAATTTTTTTCAATTTTCCTGTTATTTTACATGCTGTAACATTACTTTTACGCATGCTATTCGCTTACTTTTACGCATGCTATTCGCAGGCTGAATTAACTGAATTGCATGCGTTTTTTTGGACTTTCACGCATTACGCATCTACACGCCTGTTTTTATGCATAATTTTGTCAATAGGGTAGTTCAGACCAGTTTGATCTGCTCTGATCAGATTTAGCAAGACCATTTTGAACTGGTTTGATCTGATCCGATCAGATGAGATTTAATTAGGCCGTTTTAGAGAAGTTTGATCTGATCCAATTATAAATTTTGTTCACACCAGTTCAGACATGTTTGGTTTGATCTTACCGGATTTCACTAGGCTGGCTTAGACCAACTTGATGTGATCTGATCAGCTCTGATTAGTTCATCCTTTTTCGGCGAATCTTCCTGGGAAAAATCTCCGCAATGATTATGCCATTTCTAGTGATAATGAAGAAGGCAGGGACGGGGAAAGCGATCAGATCATATTTGCTCTGATCTGATATGATTGAATCCAAACTGGTTTAGGACGGTTTGATCAGATCTGATCAGATTTGGATCAGACGGTTTGAACTGGTCTGATATTATCTAATCAGATTTGATCAGAATCAGATCAGACTGGTTCACACTATGTTTGATTTATGCTGATCAGATTCAACCAGATAAGTTTATATACTGGTTTGATCTGATCGGATTACATTTTATTAGACTAGTTCAGACCATATTTGATGTAGGTACCTAATGTTAACAATCTCTGTAGACCAGCTCAGCTCAGACTGGGCTCATGTAATCTGATTATATTTTACCAAACCAGCTCAGGTATCACTAGACCACTTCAGATCTGCTTGATCTGATCTTATTGAATTTGACCGGACATTTTTTTGGACGTGCTTAATCTTATCGTATCTGATCAGCAAGGACCGGATATGTATGCGCTAAAAAATGGCAAAATATGTACATATAATATGCGCTAAAAACTAGAAAAATATGCAAAAATATGCGCTAAAAATTCAAAATATGTAAAAATATGTGGAAACAATATGGGTATCAAAAAGCAGCGTTTTTTTCTCCGAATACAAATAATGTCCTTATTCTGATTTTAGAATCTAAAAAAGTAAAAAATGAAAAATAATGATCAAAATCGCCCAAGAAGTGAAAAAAACACTAAAAAAGGTACTATACGTTCTTTTTCCAAAAAAAATTGAAAATTTGAAAAAAAAATCGTAAAAACGCAACCGTTGGAATGGAAAAATGGATCAAATCCAGTGCAATGAGCAAAATATGTGCTAAAACCAGCAAAATTGGCAAAATATGTGCAAATATGCGCTAAAAATGGACAAAATATGTAAAAATATGCATTTATACCTGGAATATGCAAAAATATGTGCTAACATATGGGGCTCATTTTACTCTAAATTTTATGAATCGTAAAGAAAACATCGATATGCGCAATAAGAATGCTCATAAAAAAATATGTGTTTTCATACATATCCGGTCCTTGCTGATCAGATGTCACTAGACTGACTCAGGGCAGTTTGATTTAATCTGATTTAATTTTACCTGGTGCCCTGGCCAGTTTAGATGTGTTTGATTGATTTTGTTGGATCTCACCAGAATGAGTAGTTCAGCTCTGATCAGATTTGCCAAGACCATTTTAACCCTTAAAGACCCAGGCTAATCCTGAGATGTTGTGTGAAAATGCTTTCAATTTCCTGAATTAGATCATCACAAGCATCACTTTAACCCACAGTTTGCCCCCCAGCCCCTTAAAGCCGTCTCGTAAAAGCCGTACCGATTTATTTAATTTTCCTTGAAAACCGAGAAAGCAAAAACCCCAATGAAGTCAATCATGGAACTGAATGATATAGTATCATTAGGTGTACTGAATGAGTGAAAGCATATCCCCAAAGAACACCCCACCCCCCTTTTTGGGGGGGCAAATTTTCAAAAAAGTTGGGATAAAAAAATTGGACCCATGCTCCATTTTTGGATAAACATATTGATGGTAGACCCTTCACAAAATGAAATCATGAAAGGTGTGAAAATGGTGGACCAGAGCGATTTTTTGAAAATTTGATTCACTTGTCTCGATAAAAACCCGAAAAACAGAGCATGAATACGCAAAGTACATAATATGGGAAATATTATCAAGTAGGCTTGAAAAGACAGAAACAAGAATTGAAAGGAACACAGATGCTTTTAACAGCACATAAGTTCAGATAATCTACAATCCACCCATCAAATCTGTTTATCACTCCGTGGATATTCTTTCTCGATATTTGTCACCAAATAGTTACATCCTACAAAGGTTAGCAGTACGATTGTTTTTCTGCAGAAATATCGAAATAGGTTTATCAACCACTTTGAAAAGCTTTTCAAATTGCAGCACTCCCTGGCATTTCATAATGTTCAAGCATTCATGAAGAAGTCACTATCCCTTCTCGATCATAGATAATGTAGTTCTACATCATGAAAATTGCACAAGCAGAAGTCGAGGTTTACAATCATGAGATTGTGTCCAGCTTATGGCTACAGGATTCAGGGGATTTGAGATTCAGTAAAAAGCTTTCAACTGTTGTTCAACCACAACTCTGAACTTTTGAATGTTTTGAGAAATTCCTGCTGAAGTTGATATTCTTTCTCGATATTTGTCAACAAATAGTTACATCCCGCAAAAGGTTAGTGGTACGATTGTTTTTCTGCAGAAGTATCGAAATAGGCTTATCTACCACTTTGAAAAGCTTTACACTGTCAAATTGCAGCTGTCTCTGGCATTTCATAATGTTGAAGCATTCATGAAGAAGTCACTATCCCTCCCCGATCATTGATAGTGTAGTTCAACATCATGAAATATTATGATTGGAAACAACGAATTCTGCTCAAGCAATTTTCAAGATGTACAACTTCACTATCAATGATCGGGGAGGGATAGTGACTTCTTCATGAATGCTTCAACATTATGAAATGCCAGAGACAGCTGCAATTTGACAGTGTAAAGCTTTTCAAAGTGGTAGATAAGCCTATTTCGATACTTCTGCAGAAAAACAATCGTACCACTAACCTTTTGCGGGATGTAACTATTTGTTGACAAATATCGAGAAAGAATATCAACTTCAGCAGGAATTTCTCAAAACATTCAAAAGTTCAGAGTTGTGGTTGAACAACAGTTGAAAGCTTTTTACTGAATCTCAAATCCCCTGAATCCTGTAGCCATAAGCTGGACACAATCTCATGATTGTAAACCTCGACTTCTGCTTGTGCAATTTTCATGATGTAGAACTACATTATCTATGATCGAGAAGGGATAGTGACTTCTTCATGAATGCTTGAACATTATGAAATGCCAGGGAGTGCTGCAATTTGAAAAGCTTTTCAAAGTGGTTGATAAACCTATTTCGATATTTCTGCAGAAAAACAATCGTACTGCTAACCTTTGTAGGATGTAACTATTTGGTGACAAATATCGAGAAAGAATATCCACGGAGTGATAAACAGATTTGATGGGTGGATTGTAGATTATCTGAACTTATGTGCTGTTAAAAGCATCTGTGTTCCTTTCAATTCTTGTTTCTGTCTTTTCAAGCCTACTTGATAATATTTCCCATATTATGTACTTTGCGTATTCATGCTCTGTTTTTCGGGTTTTTATCGAGACAAGTGAATCAAATTTTCAAAAAATCGCTCTGGTCCACCATTTTCACACCTTTCATGATTTCATTTTGTGAAGGGTCTACCATCAATATGTTTATCCAAAAATGGAGCATGGGTCCAATTTTTTTATCCCAACTTTTTTGAAAATTTGCCCCCCCAAAAAGGGGTGGGGTGTTCTTTGGGGATATGCTTTCACTCATTCAGTACACCTAATGATACTATATCATTCAGTTCCATGATTGACTTCATTGGGGTTTTTGCTTTCTCGGTTTTCAAGGAAAATTAAATAAATCGGTACGGCTTTTACGAGACGGCTTTAAGGGGCTGGGGGGCAAACTGTGGGTTAAAGTGATGCTTGTGATGATCTAATTCAGGAAATTGAAAGCATTTTCACACAACATCTCAGGATTAGCCTGGGCCTTTAAGGGTTAAACTGGTTTGATCTGATTGGATCAGATCAGCTGATTCAACTAGGCCGTTTTAGAGTAGTTTGATCTGATCCAAACCTGTTTGGTCTGGTCTGATCTGATCAGATCTCACTAGGCTGGCTTGGACAGACTTCATATGATCTGTTTTGGATATGGCCAGACCAGTTTAGACGTCTGTATAGTGTAATCTGTTTAGATCTGATTAGACCAGTTCAGATATGTTTTTGATTTGACCAGACCAGTGTAGACCTATTTGATCTGATCTGATCTCATTAGATCTTACCAGCCTGGTCCAGAAGTGTTTGATCTGATCCAGATATTTTCAGGATTCAGTTAAGTAGAGCTGATTAGTTCAAATCATTTGTCGTTGCAGTGTAATTAGAACTGAAATACTTCAAGTCCTTCTAGGGATTCGTTAGCCTATATCATAAAACAAGATTTTCCTCCTAGATTTTGATTTTTCAAGCCGTGAATTCGATAAAAAATATACATCAAATGAAAATGATGTTCTTACCTATATAATACATAGCCTATCAACTGAAAAATTTATTCATTCGCACAATCATAAAAGAAATCCGCTCTAATCCCGGTATCTTTTTTTACCACATCGTATCGAAGAAAAACAATAAAAAAAAGTAACTTGAAATACCGCGAGAAATTAATCGCGAAAAATAAAAAATAAATAAAGAAGGAAATCGAATTTTCACTCGTATATAGAGAAAATATGTGCGGAACAAGAAAATATAAAACGTATTCGGCTATATGACTGCGAGTAGGTATGGCTTATGGGTAAAAAACACAATCGGAAATACAGAGCGAGGAAAAGGACGACTTCAATAAATTCCGGATATTTCGGCTGAATTTTCAACTGAATTCGCCATAAATTGGAGAATTTTCACCATCTTCAATTTCAATCATCATTCGTGGTGTAATTTAATTTGGATATTATCATTATCTACACGTTCCTATAGGGTATTATCTTCATTACGAAAGATTTTTTTCAATAATTTTTTTTCTCTATACGCCATCTCGTGTACGGAATATAATTCACCTTATATTACACTAATGATGTGAAATTTTACCACGTTTTTTTCTCTCGCTATTTTCTTCGTACACATTATACATTTCAACTCGCATATGATACGGAGAAATCTTTCAGAGTCGTTATATCTTTACTAGAATCATTTTTTTTCTTCTCGTAAATGGCACGTGTTCCAATCGCCACGTTCTTCGCAAATTCAATAGAAATTCATAACTTTTTTCTCCTGTTTATTTATAATCTTTCATTTAATTTTCCTGTCGTCGAGTCGAACTATAATATACTAATGCGTAGTAAATTTTTTTCCATGGTACCGTATGCTAAAGGTTTCAGAATTTCATCCCACGAACTTCCGTTTTTCAGCTACCTACTCTTGCTAGTCCTCGTGTCAGAATGACAAACAATGTCATAAAGAACATACTTAATGCATTTAGGTGGAATTTAATGCTATACAAGGTGTCTGAATTCGAGTTGTTGGTAGTTTTCTCAATTCTCGGAAAATGGTGAAGAAAGCCAGTCTTCCTAAATTTTTTTATAAATATTGAAATTGAACGGATCAGAGACCAAACGTCGTTGGTATCATAAACTATTCCGTATCTTTATTTTCTTAAAATAAATAGATTCGAACTAAGCAGGAAACTGAATCACTTTAGGCGATGATATTTTTTATATTGAAAAACTGATTTTACACACCCGGGGGAAAATGATTGGATCTGATCAGATCCAGTTTGATTTAACCAGATCTAATCGAACCTTGCAAAATCAAAGTTTTGATGAATTAGCCTAGATCTGTTCGAATATAATCAGATCCAATACATTTAGGTAGCTTATATTTTTTTTAGAGCTACTTTTAGTGGGTCTTCATGCTTTTGAAGAATAAAAGTGAATGAAACTGGTGACTGAGCTCAGACGTTCCCATGTTAGTAGAAAAATTTTCAACTTGACGATCTTTTTCACAAAATTGAAGAGGAAAATTTTAATTTGAGTTGAAAATGTTTGATTTTTATTCTTTAAATACTTCAACGATGAATAGTATAGGTAGGTACCTATTTATATCGTATTTCCAAAGTTATTATTCAGTAAACTCGAAAATTCGATCTATCTCTTTCATTTGAACATTTTTCAATATACTCGTAGTAATCAGTTGATTATCCTACCTTCATCGAATACCTACATTCATTTCATCCTGCGAATCAGAAGAATACAAGAGTACGAGTAGGTACACTGATTCAATAGAGAGTAAAGCAGCGAGAAAAAAAGAAATAGAATAGGTGCACGATACGGTATTTCATTCATATAATGTTCATTTCTTTTTAATCTTTTCTCTTGCTATCAATTTACGCTAGAAATACCAAATCATCGTCGGTTGAACACGGTTCTAAATGATTGCATTTTATATCTAGCTTGAAAAGGCAATTTTTCATTTTTCAATTCGTTTAAATTTTTGTCAGTCGATAAAATTGGGTTTGAAATCAGAGAGGCTGGCTGCGAAAAAAGAATGGTTTTATTATTGCAATGAAATGCTTGACAGCTTGATGAGACTTTCACTTTTAATGAAGAAGGGTTTTCCTTATTTTCATTTAAGAAGTTAAGTAAGCTACAACATGTCCCAAACTGATCATTTGTTTTAATTTACGTATTTTGAAACGGTAACAGAAGCGATAAATCTGTTAGCAAATAATTGACTACTATGGTGTTAACGTTGTTCTTTTTTTTTATATATAAGTATTATATAATTCGCATACACAGAAATCTTCATCTTATTTTATAAAAACATTCTTTTTCTAAATGAAGTATTTATTTACCTACAACAGGAAAAAGATGAATTCATTCTTTTTTGCTGTTCGTTTACTTATTCGTTATTTTGTTGGAATAAGTATTTAATCGAAAGTAGGTACCTACCTAAGAATAGAAATTAATATCGAAGGAATTTCAAAAAATAAAATAAACAATAATACGTAATTAATGTACATACCCGCCTAAATAATAAATAACAATAACTATCTAGTTTACTCGTAGCTGCTCATTCTCATAAAAGATTTTAGCAGCAGATGTTTATTTTCATGACAAAATTCTTAGCTAGGTAAGTAGGTAAACGAATTTCACGCGATGTCATGTTGGCATTTAAATTACGAAGACGATACCTTTCCAGGTTTAAAAAAAATAATAAGTTTACTGAATTAAAATACCTAATCTGCTTTTATACCGCATAACTAAGTAATTACCATGTTCTTCGTGTAATTTCCAAAGCTTCATAGAGTGAGAAATTCGCCCGAGGATTTTTTTTAAACAAAAATTTCCTACGTTGAAAACTAAAAACCTTATGACAAGTTGAAAACTTTGTGACGTTAACGTGCGATTGTTGTCATAATTATTATCATTTTGAAGAAAACATTAAAAATTTCGGTCTATCCTGGGTTTTGGCGAGTTTTATATAAATATTAGTTTTAATCGGCAAATCGTTATATTTACTTTGGTTAAGGGCAGGTACCGAGTTCATGAATTGTATTTAGGCTATTTTTGTTCTTCAAATATTTATCCAACGATTTTATGTTTCTTGTAGCTTAAATAGGTTTCCTAGAAATAGACTTGATCGAGGTTCATGTTTTAAAGAAAAGTAATTACTAAAAGATTTTCTCGGCTTCGTTTTGATACATTCAATTGATCTTTGTCAAATGTGAAAGCGTAAAGTCGAAAGAAAATACGTTGAAATTTATCGAATTGTTCTAGGAGAAAAAAATTACAAAAGTTTTATTCCTGGGTTAATTGAATTTTCAAATTTCTATTTTCGACGAACTCTCTTTACAATCTTACTTTGATCAAATTACGTTCTCGTTTTCGGTTTCATTTCGCTAAAATGCTCGTAGTTATTCTCAGTTTGCAAAATTCTTATTACTACCTTTGGTACATTTCACAATATGTAGGTACCAGGTACCTATATCTTCTCGTAACAATTGCAGGAAAGTGTTAAGTAGCCGTTCAAACTACACATCTCGTATGGGATACGAGGATACATATTATTAAAATATTCCTTTTTCTCAACTTTCTGCCTCATTCGTTATTTAATAAAAGGGAGGGAAAAAAATTAAAATCTAAAATTTATGGTTAATCCAAGTACGACATTATCAAGTAGGTAATAATTGGATTCGCATATGTAAAATAAAATCTTCCTACCGGTACAGGTAATAATTAGTTATCGAAAGTGATTACATCTATGTAATTAACGTAAATGTGGAACGTACTCTAATGTTTGAAATGAAATTTAATGAATTTATGGATCTTCTATGTAATTTCCATGTAATCGAATTAAAATTTGCTCAAATTAGTTTTCCGATTAAATGGTTAAACCATTAACCTGCGGCAAACTTTTTCAATTAAAATCATCCGGCGTCGTTGGTGTGTGTTCTGTTTTATGCATAAATTTTTACGGTTATTTCATACTGAAGTGATTTTATGACCGTATTTTTCATTACTAAATAATGCCAGATTATACGTCGATGTTTTTACAGTCCTGTATCTTGTTGGTGCATATCTGTTCGTATAGGTAGTAGATACACTGATCGAATTCATTTTTTTTTCAATTAGGTGCCTATCTAGTACGATGTTTTTTTTGGTCGTCGTCGTTGTTGCAAAAATTTATAAACATAGTTAGGTACGAGTATACTAACCAAATTGTATTTATGTGAATTTGTCGGGCGAAAAAATGTAACATTGAAAATAAAATTGAAGGTCGCGTGTTTCTCTACGGTCTGGGTGCTTAATTTAGCTTGTCGATGAGCCTGCAAATGCCGATGAAAACAAATGAAAGCAGGTACATCATGAAAAAAAAACCTTTCCTGAGATAAATTGTTCCATAATTTCATTTTGAAATTTACTGAAGAGGCGATTTCAAAAAAACATATTTTAACTTACTAATAGGTACTTACTTATAAATTAAATGTCTATACCTTCTGGCACAGAACAAAAATAGAAAATACAAATTATTTGAATGGATCTGGATGCCGGTGATTTCCACTTGCGCTTTTCCTTCAATTTATTTTGACCAGTTGCGCTTTTCCAAGCCTGCTTCTTTAAATACCACTTGCGCTTCTTAAAAACCAATTTCAGGGGTTCTCAAAGTTTGGAAATTTTGATAGTACGAGTATGTTTGTGCAAAGTCGTTCTTTTATGGCGTTGATATTGGATTACTGTGCGGAAGAGGAACATTCTCGTGATGTTACGAATGCCAAAACAACGAATCGAGGTTTTTTTTTTGAAAAATAATGAAAAAAATCTGTAGGTAATGTGTTGCATGAATTCATGTTTTATTCCTTTTTTTTTTGTTTTCTTGAGCAAGGAGCAAGAATATGCTATAAAATACAAAGTATAACATTCTATAGCTGCAGTTACCAATGCTTTTTAAAAGCAAACTTGAAGTAGTTAGATACTGTTCCAAATGCCATGGGGTGACCATCATAGAATCTAACTACCTCATTTTTTGCTATAAACAAATCTTAATACATATGTGAGTGTAGGGGTGGTGCAGATGCAAGGCGATGGTCCCGGCGCGCCCGCAGCCCCCCCCCCCCCCGCGACCGGCGCCCCACGAAATTCCCCCGAGCGAAGCGAGGGGGAATTTCGGGGGGGCGCCGGGCGCGGGGGGGCTGCGGGCGCGCGCCGCGCAAGCGCGGCGCATCTCTTCTACCCATTCAGTCACATTGTCTCAAATTCCTGAATTTTTTTTGGTCATGAATACTTGAACAGAGTTCATATGGGTCTGTCTAGATGTAAGGAGATAGCACCGGTCCACCGGCGCGCCCCCAGCCTTTCCGTGCCCCGCGCCCCCCCGTAATTCCCCCGAGCGAAGCGAGGGGGAAATACGGGGGGCGCCGGGCACGGGAAGGCTGGGGGCGCACCTCTTTCAGATCGCTTTTCTCAAGTTTTAGCCTCATTATTCAAAATTTCTGATATTTTTGGTTATGAACAGAGTTCATATATGTGTCAGTCCTCTCCGTGTGGATGTAAGGAGATGATCTCAGCGCCTCCGCAGCCTCCCCGTGACCGATACCCCTCAAAATTCTCACGAGCAAACGTGAACTTGACATCAATTCATAGTTTTATTCAGTATTTCTTCAAAAAAAAATGAATAAAAGTATAATTAATCACGTAATGCTGAAATACAGCGTAATTAGATTCATTTTTCCAGTACATACTCGTATATTGAATATTCACGTATGAATCAAGGTAGTTAGATATTATATTATGATAGATACCCATGGTGCATAGAACAGTATGTAACTACATCAATTTTTTCTTTGATTGATCACAGGTAACAGCTATTCACATTATATTCGTCTCTGTTCCTCATTTTCTACTAGTTTACATCAAAAAACACGTAAGAAATGCAATAAATTGCTTCAAATCTAGTGTTGACACTCTGCTCGAATATTCCCCAAAATTATAATAGGTATGTAAAAAGCCTCGACTCGTTGTTTTGGCATTTGTAATATCACGAGAATGTTCCTCGTCATTAAGGAGAATCACCGTACACATCCTCCCGCGATTTAAAGTAAAAAAAGTAAGGTAGTTAGATATTGTGACGCGTACCAATGGTTAGCATCACAGTATCTAACTACCTGAGTATTTTCCTCAAAATTGAGGGAACCGCAAAAATTCTGTTCCCTCACCACATTTCTGGCAATTTTACATTTTCAAAAAAAAAAATTGCAAAAATTGCGGGTAGTTAGATTCTGTTATATTACCCCATTACCGTGTATGTAGGTAGACAGTACCTATGAGAGTATAATAAAAAAAAATGCTCCCCTTGGTGAGATCAGACGGATTAGGTATGTTAGGTACCTATGTAATAAAAATAATTCGTTCGTTCGTTCATCAGTTTGTATCTTTCAATTCTTTCAATTTTGGGAACACATTCGGAATTTTAAACAACCGAAAAGCGCAAGTGGGTAAAAATTATTGCTTCTACTGAAAAGCGCAACTGACCAAAAAAAAAATCGAAAAAATAGGGGAAAAAGCGCAACTGGTATAGAGCCCTGGATGCAGATGAATCCTTTAAACAGGTCGATGCCACGACTTGATTTTTAGCTGCCCAAATTTATTTTTGCACCTTCTGGAGAAATTTTTAAATTCTGGACGGATCGAAAATCACGATGGAGGCTCCAGAATGGCTCGAAATAAATTGCGAAATTCGGTAAGAGAGAGTTGATTTAGTTTTAGCACTGATTTCTATCGTTTTTACTGAATAAGTATACATTTAAAAAAATAATAAATCGCCAAATTTGATCAATTTAGAATTTTTACAAATTTTTCCGAAAATTGAAAAATAAATTTGGGGCAGCTGAAATTTTGGTAAGAGGGGGGGGGGGATTTCAAGTCATGTTCTTTCCAAAAATCGTGGTCCTATTTAAATCGAAGGTGCACGCGTCGAAAAGTTCCCTTTTGAGTAAGTACCTTTTATTTTGAAACAATTGTGGTGAAAAAAACTATGGTAGGTACCTCCTCTGGCCGATAAAAAGAGAAACGAAAGTTGAAATGAGGTTTTGGTTCAACAACTTGTAAACCAAAAAAAAAAAACTTTTAACGTCTGTAATTTTTTATATTACGTGCTTATTCGATGTATACAAAATCGGAAAAAATTTACCACCACTCAGTCCTCCTTTTCAACCCTCTCCATTTCTACTTGAATGCACTTTTAATTAATAGCTGCAGATTTTGTTCGCATTTCGCCTCGTTTTCGAAACAATCTCGAATCCAGTGGTTTAAGAAACATTACCATACCAATCCGTATTTATTTTACGGATTAAACGCGTTCCAATTATTCATCGTGGCAAATTCTGTAGAATCGAGTCGAGTCTTAGGCGTATGTTTTCTTCCAAAAAAACAAAATTAGAGCTAAAAGCGAACATTTTTCCCAGCCGAGGAAAGAAATTCGAATTCACCAAAAGAATGTAAGAAAAAAAGGCAAATAAGAATTAAAAATTCTCAAACCCCATTAATATCTATTCAGCCTGAAAATTAAGCTATTATTCAGTTTCCAAAAAAATACAAAAATAAAAATTCCAACCGCGTGAAATTTCCAATTCTATAAGAGTGATAACCGCCGACTTGCGTGCGTTTTTCTCATTTCGCGTGATCCTTGAAATTAATCTCTCCACTTTTTATACGTTTTAGTCGAAATTTTTTCTATATAGTCGAGGTTTACTGTAACTTTGGTATTTAAAACCATTTGTTTTCATATTCGACTTTTATCTTATACGTTGTGTTGTAAAAATTAAAATTAAAATATCTTTATACATGTTAACTTCAGGCTGCATGCAAAGCTTTAATTATAATGCGATAAATTATCCAACTTAAGAATAGGAGGTTCCGTTCTGTCATTATGGTATACAGCTAACTACACCACAATTTGTAAATAAATTTATAGCTTGAAAATTTCTTGTTCGATATTACAGGCCCATGAAAAAAACCAACAAAAAATAAAAAGTCGATTAATAAATTCGCTTAAAACCCATACAAGTAAAAAACAATTTATTGTGTTCTCATTCCTTCAAAAAAAAAAAAAAAGTTTCGAAATGAAAACTCATCGAGTCGTAAATAATGTTGAGCATTTTCATTAAAAGTAATCACATTTTTAGCAACCTTATTTTTAGACTTTCATTTGTCCTAAGTACCTATATCTACCTATAGGCAAGTAACGTTCCAAATTTTAACAAAAAAAATGAAATAAACAAAATTTTTTGAGGTTGTACCTCTTGAAAAATTTTAATTTGGGTCCATTTTTGAAAAAAGTTTTTTCTAAATGAATGATGCAATTTAATATTTGTGATGAAAAATTTTCAAAATAGATAAGTACCTAGATATTCGCACTCAGCTATTTTACATTTCGGGAAATTTTCAACAAAATGAAATTACGAAACTTTTTTGGAACACTTTGTATTACAAAATGAGAATTACATCGAGTGCAATGTTCGCAAAATTCATTTAATATTTATATATGTACATTCACTGCAAAACAAAATCCCACTCCAGGTTTATCCCATGTACTACCTATCAAAATAAATTTAAACATTTGATTTGACGAGGGAAGTCGAGGATAGTTAATTATTTAACGCTTGCTTACATCGAGTTTACTCGCATACGTTTAATCGAGCATAATGTTTTCTTACATATTATAATAACGAAAACTTTACGTTATCTTATTTCGTGATCCGAATTTTAGCATTCATAAATTATAAATCGGATAAAGCAATATTATTAATGTTAATCGTCGGTTGCATTAATGAAATAACACGAATTCTAGCATGTTCGAGTATTAATTAATTTCCAACAATATTTCGTAGCTCGGCAGCAGCGTAGGGCCCATTACAAACATGCGTGCTTAACTGCTTAACAACATTACAACAATATGTGTTTTTAAAAAATACACGACTTTTAACAAGCTTATACTTGCTACAGCTTTCTTTAAAAGAATATCACACACTAAGCTCATTATCACCGCGTGTTAGTAATAAAATTTTACGAATTCCTACACGAATGTGCTCTAATTTTTTCCTCCTTTTTAGTGCCTAAATACTCACCTACCAACCTACCTATTTATTTGAAATTCAATTAAGTATGAGGTAAAAGGCCTTTTACGAGTCTCGCCTTAAAACCGATTAGTTTATAATTTGTCCGAGACTACTCTAACATCAACGCGATTTTGTGCCATAAAAAGACAAATACGATAAACAAGACCATTTTCTATACCTACCTACCGATTCCTAAATTCATTTTAAATGGATTTTTAATGAATGGGTTAATTTGTCTGAATATCTTTAAGCATTGTTTATAATACCTACGATAAAGTAGAAAAGTATTTTTCTCAAATTACTCGCTAATTTCTTATGAAGTGGGTTGGGTAATTCATGTACTTGTTCATTGTAGAAAACACACTACGCTAGCTTTTTATCCAGTAGGTACATTATTAAGGTAACATTAATTTTTCAAGTACATACCTATAGTGAAGCGAATCTTGAAAATAAACGTGGGTACAATATTTTAAGAAAATAACAAGGTATTGAGAGATGAAAGGACAACAAATTTTTAAAATTCTGCTCTGTAATGTAGAGTCGAAAAAAATACCTATCATTAATTCCTAAATTTTTAATGAGTTGTCTTGCATAATAAAATTGTTCAAATTAGATACAATTTTGTTGACTTCACTCACTTTTGTTTTAAAGTAAAAAAAATCATCGTTTAGCAGAAAAACTGATAAAATTTAATTCTACTTAATAAATTTTTAATTTTTTCAACAATTTTTTATTTTACCTAATTCACGAATTGTCAGGACATTATCCCGAATCCTTTTTCTCGAATGAAAATTCCACAAAAACCAAAATAGGTTAGGTACCAAAAACTGTTATTCCGAAATTCCAAATCAACGTAATAACCCGAATCCGATGGACTTGAAATACAATTAATCTAACAACTCAAATGACTTTCATGTTCAAATCTAACGTTGACATTAGACCTTGTTGGACAGTTCTGAATAAATTCTTGTCAAATAAAAAATTTTTAAAACAGGGTAAAATGAAAGTTTTTGGTACAACTTTTTTGAATTTTCAAAGATAGCTTTTAATTTAGTTGAGCTTTTTAGTTTCCAACCTTTAAATTTTCAGTTATTGGTTATGAGTCTGTTAAGTACATATTTAATAATTTTTTATTTTTTTAAATCTCGCAAACAGATTTGCTCCAAGTTTAACCAGTTTCGAGATATGAACCTATTTCACTACACGCTATTTAAAAAAAAAAAATATGAACAAAATTGAGCAAAATCAATACCCCAGAATTCATTTTTGGTTCAAAGTTGATAAGGAATAAAATGGGGACGACGGAACGAGCTCGCGTATTTACGGCGAACTGGTTATGCAATTCTATTAACATCTTCAAGAGATCACAGTTTGCGTGATATTCGAAGGTGAAATAATCAATGACGCAAGCCGTGTACGTTTTTCATCCAAAATTGTAATTTTTTTGTTTGTTTGAAGTAAAGTATCGTACTTTCAAAATGGACACTTTCCAACAAAAATGAGCACGTCTGCCCAATTTTAGAGCAAGATGGAAAAATAATATGAAATTCGTATATATACATCAAATATCATAATTTCAAAGCTGGATACAAATAATGAGCTTATTTTCAGGTTCGACCAAAATTACTCCCTCCCCCCCCCCCTCAATGCTCTCTCCATTTATACCACTGTTTTAAAAGGAAAATACGAGCTCTTTGCTTTCTTCTCTTGAAAAAAAGTACTTCTGTTTCTTTTGTAGCCTCTTGAGTCTCGAGAATGAGGAGATATCATTCAAGATTCATGGAAAATATATATGTGAAACCCAATATCTTTCGTGTATCTCTACCTACCTATCTAAAAAATGAAAAAAAAAAAAACGTTTCAAATATAAATATGTTTCCACCAATTTACATAGAAATTCTAGCTCTGTTTATTAAAATTCATACCAATTTCTTGTATGTACTATTTCTGATTACATCACATCTGTTTCCAATATTATCCATTTCATTATTGAAATTCTTTCATCTCATTGTGATTTTCATCTTTATAATATACCTACCAATAAGAATCGTTGCAAATTACAAAAAATAAAAGCTATACCTTATGTAAAAAAAATCCTTCGGTGCAAGCGATAAAAAAATGAATCCGAATATTTTCATTCGTGCTTATACTGGTGTAGGTAAAACGAAGTGAAGAGAAATTCACAGAGATTTCACTCTAATCCTTATCAAACATATTCTTTCTAAAGGTTTCAAGTTATTTTTACATTTGACGTTTATTGTTAGTTATAATTCGAATTTATATATCTTTTTAAAACCGTTGAACACATTGAAGCGAAGAAAAGCATTTCGAAACCTTTTTCTTATACTTACTACTTGCCTATATTTTTCATCTCTAGTTAAATTGAACTTTAGCTTGTAGGCACGTAATTTTTTTCCTTCTTGTTATATTATTTAGAAAAGTTAGGCACGTTTAATAGAAAATTATTCTTTTCAAGAAGAAAAAAAAGAGTTGATTTTACATATTGCATAAGAAATGGAAGAAATTCATCGCTTGTTTACAAAAAAATTGTAAGAACGTAATCAAAATTATTTTACAATGAGCCTATATCATTTCAACGAATAAAAGAAAAATGTATAAATAAAGAAGGGGAATTCAAAATTAATTGCATTGCAAGTTCTCATGATTTATTTTGAGTACTTACTTGCAAAGAAAATCACATAAGAATAACGCCTGCAGAACATTAATAGGCAACTTACCAATAGTCAGCTCCAACCATCAAGCTATTCGGCAGCATTTGGCAAATTTCGTACAATGTGCCCGTGCCAATGACCTGCCAAACCATACTGGGACACCTTGTGCAATTTGATTGTTGTAAAACCATTGCCCTAGCATCTAATCAAACAACGTTGAGTTGACTGTTAATATTATTCCAATTCGTATCGCAAAAACTAAAGAAAAAGTTTTTAAAAAACCACTCTGGCAACGTGACTTCGTGACGTATAAAAATTGGATGTTCGTTTTATTCGAGCATTTATAGTAATCAATCTCAACCGCTTTTGTTTTTGTTACAGGTTTGGCGGTTCTTTGAGATATTTATTAGAAATCACCGGCAGAGTCACTGCAGTCGACTGTGTTTATCAACCGTCCAATAATGATGAATCGTTTTCTACTTTTTTCTTTTACCGCCCTTCGGCTGGTTTCCGTTCTTGGAGAGCTTTCCGTTTGTTTAATTTAAATCGTCGTTTTTGGTTACGTTTTTCGTCGGTTTTCTTCGCAACACGCGGGCCGAGTTATTCCGCTAAGGAATACTAAACACACATCACAAAAAAAATAAAAAATAAAATAAAATGAATACATTCGTTCGCTTATCCTTTTGTTATACGTTTCGCGGCGATTACACGAGTAAAAATGAAACAGTCAATTGTAAGAGGTAATTGCAAGTTTGGTAAAATATGGAAAATTACGTGATTAATTCGGAACAACCCAATCAAGAAGAAAACAATCAAACTGCCGCTGTCAATTCAACGCTTTTTTCATCCAACAATGGTACTGACGAGTACGACAAACCTAACTTCATCGAATATCTCAACATCAGCAACGAGTTACCACTCAAATACGCCATACCCATGTACGGATACGCTATGCCTTTGCTGCTGCTAGTTACCATCGTCGCGAATACCTTGATTGTTGTGGTGTTGTCGAAAAAACACATGCGGACTCCCACCAACGCTGTACTGATGGCGATGGCTTTATCAGATATGTTCACGTTGCTGTTTCCAGCTCCTTGGCTTTTTTATATGTATACCTTTGGAAACCACTACAAACCTTTGTCTCCTGTTGGTGCTTGTTATGCTTGGAACGTTATGAACGAAGTGATACCCATGTTATTTCATACGGCCTCGATATGGCTCACTTTAGCCTTAGCTGTTCAAAGGTATGTATTAGTTCGTATCCATTATTTTACTAGAATTAGAAATTACTCTGGCTCCTTCAATTTTGGAGATTGACTGAAATAGAAAAAACCACTTTTTTATGCTTCCTTCAAAATCCTGCCACTGCTATGTGGCACGCCAATTCATCTGTAATACCAAAAAAAAATATGCAACCTGAAGAATTTACTTAAAAAATCCCATAACTCTGCCCCTGCCGTTTTCGGGGTCAGCAACCCTGCTAACATTTGGCTATTTGTGTAGTTTGGGTTGTTGTATTATCGGGCAAAATATTTGACACCGGATCACGGAACACCCGGTAGTTATACTAAAGAAGAATAAGAAATAGAAAACCAGCCTCACCAAACATTTTTCATCCTATACACAGAAATCGTTTCTAAAGAAATGGAAACAGAGAAACAATCATTTTGAAAAATTAATCTTACTTACATAGGTATTAGGTAGGTAGCAGGTTCTACGACAACGCCATTTTTATATCATTTCTAAAAGAAATTCTCCTCGAAAAGTATAAACTATACCAATTGAATGCGTTTATTTTCCGCAACAGTAAATATTTTGCAAGATTGCACTATTTTTTTCTCCAACATAATATACGATGTCAAACAAATACTTACCCGGATCCCTATCACCTGCATATAAATGCAACTTGTGCATTAAAAGAAATACCCGAGTCGCGAGCGCGTATATTATTAATTTTATCGAATTTTTTCCACGCTTGAAAAGTATTTCCAATTCCTAAAACACGAATCGAAATTTTTCCCATAAGTTGATTTCATTAAAAATTACGGAATACAAACGCTGTAAAAAATCAGCGACGTATAATTTTTTCTCGCATAACGTCCCCCGAGTAGAAATTGCATTTTGCATAATAACCTTTACAAAAATGCAAATATCATCGTAAAATTTTGCTAGAAAATTTTGTTAATAATATGCAAGACGATAAAAAAAAAGAAAACGAAAAAAACTACTTCGGGAAAACTAAGATAATATATAATATGATCTACGTCAAGTGCAAAGAAATGTTTTTAGGTGACCTAATTTTTCAATCTTCTCAACTCCAAAAATTTATACTTATTGCCATTCGAGGAGGAGTTTTGACACGAAGTGGTAATAGCAGTTTATAGAAATGCTGGCATATTGGTAATCCCTGACTTGTTTCCATTTCAAATTTTTAATATGGTCGTCGTTATATATCAACAGTTCTGAATTACCTGATCGTAATTTATATTTTGTCAACTGAAGTTAAATTTTTTGATGCGGGGGGGGGGCTATTTTTTTCTTTCTGTTCGATCATATCCTGGGAAAGCACCGTTTTATAAAATTAAATGAAATAGATAATGAAAAAATTGTTTCATCAAATGACATTTTTTCTTTATTATCGTTCTCGAACTGCAATCTTTTCTCACCTTCCCAAAAAAAAGGGCGTTAGTGAAGGTAGAGTCTTTTTTTTTTTATTATTTGAGAGCTTAAAAAAACAATTGTCATGGAACAATAATTCTCTAAAGGATGAGGTATCAACAGGATCCTTCCTCTGTAAAAGTACAACGTTTCTAAGTTTGAATTCTTTCAACATTTTGAAAAAAGGCAATTTATACCTACCATTTCGCAAATTTTTAAAAATTCAGATTTGGCTAATTTTTTATGAATAAATCAAAGTTTGGCCAAACTGAAGTAAACAGCTGAATTTTGGTTTATGCTCCATTTTTGACGCCGTTCCCCTTTATTTGAATAGCAGTGGTTCTGATCATCTGAGCCGTTTTGGACTACAACGATTTTCATTCAATCAAATTTTTATTTTTGTGTATAATACTTATATTTTTTTGTAGAAAATGAACCATTTTTTTTAAATCGAAAAATGGAGTCAAGTTTTTCTACTTGGTATATTTTTGGATGCTCTTTCGATTTCTATAGGGTTAAAAAGTACTTTTTTTTTCTTGGCTATATGGTCTAAAATGGTAACACTACATCCTAAAAGTGGTAACACTATTTTCTAAACAGGACTTTCTTATCACGAAATTCGCATTTTCAAATTGCACGATTAAATGAATTTAAAGTTGTGTAAAAGAGTTATTTTGATTCGCCACAACATTTACATGATAGCAAGAATGCAAAACAACTCACTTCACGTAAATTTAGTTCTATTTAATGTGAAATTAGTGGAAATATAGCTTATAGCATCGAATTTGAAAATGCGAATTTCGTGATAAGAAAGTCCTGTTTTGAAAATAGTGTTACCATTTTGGACCATATAGCCAAGAAAAAAAAAGTACTTTTTAACCCTATTTACGTGATAGCTCTTCTTCTGTTGCATGAGAAAAATTTTGAAACTTGGACGAGCTCCTATGAGGGTTATGAGAGATGATGTGAACATTCCATCTGAAGAGTTTGAGCTTTTACTATAGGCCTATTTGAGATCACTTTACAACAACTCTTCCTCACACTTCATCAAATTTCGGGAAGGAGGGGTGAAAAATAGATCCTCTAATCCTGAAAAATTTTGCTAGTCGGAACTATAATTTTTCCGATTTGAGGGTCTCGTCAAAAGATCTTCGGAATATTTTCCAATAACGAGTGAAAACAGATAACGATAATATTTTTGAGGTTGAAAATTGCTTTTATAATCATATTTGGTAGTTGAGTTGACATTTTTTTTTTCAATTTCAAGCTTCTTTCAAAATTTTTCAAATAGTAAAGTCAAGAATTTTTTGAACTAGCTACCAATCTTGATTCACAGCTCTGAAATTTGGAAAAAATACGATCAACTCAATGAAAAATGCTCTTAAAGTGGCTGAACATGTAGGTTAGGTAGGTAACTACGATTCTTCCTTTCATGGATAACTTCACGTAATATAAACACCTCCACATACTAGATATGCCACCATCTAGAAGAATTGGCAATTTGGAAAATAGAAAAAATTTATGTCAGCAAATTTAGCAACTTTTATGAAACTATTGCCGCTGAAAAATCTCTCATCGTGTGTAAGTATACAGCATTTCGTCGAGTTTTGTTGAAATAAAAAAAAAAACAAGGAAAAGAAAAAAATAGGATAACCGCGACAAATGATTCAATTTGAGAAGATTCCAACATACCATTTTTATTACCAAAATAACGACGAAAACTTGAGAAAATCGAAGAAGCGAAAACTAGTAATAAAAAATAATTATTCGAATAAGCGATAAAATCGAACGAAAAATCACATACTCACATACTCGTCATAACACCGAGTAAACTTTTGCGTAAAGCTAATATTTGATTTATGAAAATTATTCGCCGAAAATTAATCCATTAATACGGATACTACTAAATTTTTATTTCGCGTACGTAACGAGGAGGCGACGGCACATTTCAAATGATTAGAGCAAATTGACCAGAAAAACGTTTCTCTTTATTTTATACGAAATGAATATGAGCGATGTTTCAATGGCACGCAATTTTCTTCATAATACATCACGACTCATAGTGTTCTAATGCGTACCAAAACACTCTGCTTATATTTCTGGTAATAACATTTTTTAACGTCAGCTTTACTTTCACGCTCGATATAAGTACGAGCACCGAAGAAAAAAAAATGGCAAATATCTTATTTTTTTCACCAGTTTTTATTTGATCTAGGTTACGTAATAGCAAAAAAAAAAAATGGCATATTATTCCGTACGTTATAGTCAACTAGATGATTGAAATTTACCTACATCGCAGCCATTCGTATATTCAATCTGAATTCGCCACTTACTGAAATAAAAATTGCCAAACTCGTAATATTATAACGCAAACGTCGTTATGTATGGCCGAGCAAAAAGAATTCTAGGTATTGCATGTCACCTGGGGATAGAATTCTCTGGGTGGAAAAAGAAGGGAAAAATATGAAAACTATTCGGTTTTCAACGTTCGTGAAATTACAAAGTCGTATTTTGAGGCACCACTTAAACGTTTTATCTAAATTGTTGTGGGAAAAAGTTCCGCTTTTCCATAATACACTCAATGTTACCATAAAATGTTTCACTTTTTTTTCCCTCTCACATCTCTAATCTATTTTTACGATAACGATACAAATACGATATTCTTAATAACGCGTTTATAATCGTTGCGCGCGCGTCTCGTCCGCGTATTAATTTCGAATCTCTTTTCTCAATGAAATGCGTACGTAAACTTCATAAAAATATTTCGCCGACGACGTTTTCCGCTCAATAAACATGCCAATAAAATTGCCTATTTCCGCTGTTGCGAAAATGTGTTATAATTTTCATTTTTACTTAGATTGGATTGCTTTGCAGAAAAATAATTGGAAAAATTTTGATATCTATCGACTGACTGACTGGCTATATGTATATATTGAAAATACAATCGTGTTATTTTTTCTCCATTGCAGACCATACGGGTGCAAAATACTCCAAACACGTCGTACTTTGCACTTTCAAATTTCGCGCGGAAAAAAATTACCAATTACTTACGATACGATTGAGCGAGCTGAATATGTCTTGAAATGGCAATTTAATCGATTGTCAAAACTTGAACGGTTTCTCTTAATTGATTATTGTAATTGAAATTTTCATCGAAACCATTTTTCGTAGCATTTCGGGTAGAAATATGAATCACGAAATGAATTGAATTTTTTTTTGTTATTTTCGTTTCAAATGTTAATAACCTTAATTATGGTAAAAAAAACTTACAGATTGAAATTTTCCGTGTGGAAGAAAATACTGGAGAAGGAGAGGGGGGTAAAAAGATGAAAATAAACACTCAACTGTAAAGAAATTGTGATTCTATTTATGGGTCATTTTCAATTGTACGGTTTCAGAAATTTCTTCTGTTACTGATTTTTTTCTCCTTTTAATAATATTATTCCAAGATCCATTGTTCTTACAGATGTCGTGTGAGGAAAAAGGTAAATCCGAAATATGACACAAGTTTAATACAATAAACACCATGTGGGTATCACGAATACGCTTGAATCCAAACTCATACCAACGAATTAAAATATTCATACCTGTCTTAATACTAGATAAGTAGGTAATATTGCAACATTTTATCACCGCATGAAAACCAAACAGCTTCTGGTATCTGGTAACTTATATGAAAAGTTTGAGAATACTGGAACTAATAAAAGCAAATCGTTTTACTAATCCTCATTAATAAATTGATAATATCCGGAAAGCTAAACTCAATTCGCGCAGATATACCTACGAGTATATTAGTAATAAGGGCAAAAATTGCATTTGCAGATATCTGTAAAACCATAAGATAATTCTATCAGGCGATTACGAGATAATACATGGCTCGTTACGTTTACTCGGTTTGTTTTGGAATTTATTATTCGAATTTGGTATTTCAACCGATCATAAGCTATAATATCGATTCTGCACGTACAAATATTTCGAGTAAATTCATTTTTCGATACAACTATACTTATACCTATAGTAGTAATTTATTTGATTCTGGGACTAAATTTTATTTACAAATGTAAAGTTTAGGTCTTAAACTTGAAATTTTAATGTTGAGCAACATTTTCAGATGAATGGGGGGGGGGGGGACTTGAGAGTAATTCTCTACCTATACTAAGACGATTTAAAAGCACTTGGTTTTTATAAGTTATTCATTCTAAAATGGAAAAAAATTACGATTATCGTGAGAATTGCTCAAATTAATCCTATATTTCGAGGAAACATTGTAACTGTTTTAGAAATACAAATAACTTCTGAACAAAATATTTGCTTAAATATGATTTCTAAAATAGGTAAATATATAAATTCTGATGCATCTACTGAATATAGTGAATATTTACCACAAGACATCATTGTTAGTGTTATATTCCGAGTTCAATTCACCTTCTTTGAAGTGATGTGTTAGCCCTTCTACCAACACTTAATTCTGCTACACTAACTTCTGTATCTGCCTGTTTTTTCTGCTGCTGACGAAACCATGACCGTGTGGCTCTTATTCGGCGACCTTTAGTAATAAGGTGTCTTTTCCAGCAATAATTCAAATCGAAGTTGGTAATCTACTGATACATACTTATAATATTGTGTGTCAGTTTTCTGGTACATTCTTTTTTGAATCTCTGGAACATTATGTGAAAATGAAACATTTAAAATTAGTCAAACGTTTTCTTAACGTTGATAAATACACCTATATGTGACCCCGCCTGACAAAATCGATCATTTCGACAAAATTTCAAAAAATGTTTTTTTCTCAAAAATGTGATCTTTCAACCCTTAGATTCATTTTAAACGTCATTATTTTGGACACTTTTTTTGTCAAAATGGTCAATTTTGTCTGGCAGGGTCATTCATATATATATAGTACTTATTTGAATGGTGAGAAAAAAATAAGTTTTTGATTTAATAAATTGTAAAAATAATTTTAAAACATTTTGAGTGTTTCTTAAGAAATATTTCATGAATTTTTAACCACTTCTTCAAAAGCAAAAAAAATATAAAAATTTAAAAAAAGTTTGATCTTTTGATATTTTGATGATTTTTCAGATACTTATTTTGAACGATTTTAATAACATTAGCATTCTTTCTGTACATATTTCTATAAAAAATAAAAAATGATTCAATTTTTAAAGCGTTTTAAACTATTAGTATAATACCTACTTTAGATCATTTTGATTCTATAGATTACCTAATAATTTTTAGAACATTGATTGTAAAGAAATTTATTCTATGTATTTATGTACGTATTTTGATATTTAGCAATGCTGCGAATCCCCTAAATATTCAACAAGTTGCCCTCCAGTACCCTATCAACATTGTTTTGAATCAAAATTTTATTTTTAAAAATTGACATTTATTATTTATTTTTTTAAGTAGGTATAACTGGTAACTTCACGATAGATCGCGAAAGAAAATGTTGAAGGATTTTGAACAAATTCTGTGGAGACTTTTGTAACTCAGAAAATTTTTTAGCCCTGAAGATGCTTCTGGAGAGGAGATATGGGTCCTCAAAGAGAGAGCATTTTCAAAAAAACGCACTGGTAGTACCTGTTTTGGAAAAGATGGTCCGCACTTCTAAAAGATAGTACCTACCTATTTTGAGATTCTGCGTCGACCTAGGCTATTCCCATCAAAATTTAATTAATTCATTCTGTGGGAATCATTCATGGACGAATTGATCAATTCTTCAATTAATGAATCAATTCGTTCGCGAATGATTTACCAAAAATTATTCAATTCGTTCGCGAATGATTCACCAAAAGTTATTCAATTCCTTCGTGAGTGATTCACCAAAAATTAAGTGAATGAATCGATTCATTCGCGAACGAGTCACTCATACGAATCATTTCGTTCGTGAATTATTCACTAAAAAATTCAATTCGTTCGCGAATGATTCACCTAGAAATTAATAAATTTGTTCAATCGCCAATCGGTGGTGAATGATTCGATTCGATTCGATTCCCTTCGCTTGAAAACAGATCAATTTCTATACAATAGTTTCACAAAAACCGAATCAATGGTAAATTAATTGATCCGTTTGCGAATGATTCACAGCTAAAAATCAATCAATTTATTTGATCACCAATCGTTCGTAAATGATTCGATTCGATTGTAAACAGATTAATTGCTATATAAATGTTTCAAAAAAAGTGAATCAATTCGTTCGTAAAAGATTTTTATTTGAAGAAAAGTCGGTCTTTTCACGCATAATATGCGTGAGTGGTTTTTTTTGGTAAATTCGTGTTTTGAAAATTTGTCCTTCTCAAATTTTTCACATCAATCAAATTTGTCGAGACATCAAAAGATATAATTTCTGAAACTAAGGAATATTTTGAATTCTTCCGGTTTATTGAAAATGACAATAAACAACAAAAAATTGATACTACTGCGTCCCAAAATATTTCCTCAGTTTCAGAAATACATAATACTTTTCGATGCATTTCAATCTCCAGGCTCGGAAGATTAGGATGGGAATCTAATCATTGTGGTTATTTTTGTAGAAAACCAAAAAGAATGGGTAAAAAAAAATTTCGTGAAATTGAAAAACTTGACTTCATTTTCGGTTCAAGTTGATAAGGAATAAGTGCCAGAATCACACAAATACGGCTAACTGGTTATACAAAAATTTACTTAACACGTCAGAAAATCATTTGTTGCAGATTTACGGCAAACTGAGTATGCAAATTTACTAACACGTTGGCTATTCATGCTGATATGTGAATCCTTTCGGAGCATTGTAAAAAAATTGAGGATTTTTTTATGTAATGCCAAGGTCTAGACTCTTTGAAACGACCCGTGTCGAATAAATTTTCTATAATTTTAAAAATAGGGTTTTCACGAGCAAAGTTGTATTTTAAAATACCTACCTATGTTCCCGTACACCTACCAGCAAAAAACAAACATTTTGCAAAATTCTAGTATCATGCGAAAATTATGAAAATTACGATGATAAAGAGACATCTACTTTCTCTATTCAACGCGCCTTCATTCTTTTCCACACTTTTGAAGAAAAAGCATATTTCGTATCTCCCCATTTGTTGCTTGAAGACAAAATATTGTCGAATCAAAGTTAGGGCACGTTTTACAATGTTTAAAACGAAGTGTGGTAAAATTCGAATTCATCCGACACAACGAGGCATATCTACTTACAAACGAAATAAACTAAACTACATATATCAAATAAAACCTTCAAAAAATACATGAAAGTACTTCTTTTCAGTCAGCGAGTAAGTAGGCATACGTAGTAGATACAATACGAATAACTCGCGAGGAATTTTCGACGCATCGAATTCGAATTATACAAATTATTCGTTTCGTTGTTCGCAGGTCGATTACAAATTGTTACGCGTATGTTATTAATCCGAAATAGGGACGAATTTCTTCAACATTAGGCTTTTGAAGCGGCGCCAAATGTTTTATTCATAAGTGCTGGTATAAAGTTAGTTATTTCAAAATTTCGAAAATATACACGTTCGTCGTGGTACCACAAAAGGAAAATTTCTAATGAACTTAGATGCTTTGAGAATAAGAAATACGCGAACATACGTCAAGATATTAATGATATAATTTACGTCGAAATCGAACTCGCTTTTATATCCGAATTAAATTCTATTTAAATACGCGTCAATGAATTCGTAATACCGTCACAATAACGTGACATCGTCTTATATATGTTTATTTCTAATCACCATATGTGCTGGTTGCTGGTTGCTGGTGGTAAAATCCCAAATAACTGCAAATATTTGAAAAGCTAATTGGATTTTAAAGTTTCGATTAATAACAAAAGACGCGCGAGGCGACACGAATAATGTACATACACGTATTAGAACGTTGGAAGGTATAGATAGGCTTTTATATGCGTGTAAAATAAAGACAACTTTTAATTGCTAGAACTTTGTCGAATTTCTAATCATAGACGAACAGAACTCGGTATAAGGTACCTATATGTAAAATTATACGATGACTTCGGGGTATACATATACCATTATTTGATACCTATCTTACATCCTACACGTAGGTATAGTTCTCTACCTTTACCACATCATCATTGATCATTCTGATCGGATCTATCCGAGTGAAACACAAAACTTGTCAAATGGATGAAAAAACCTAACCCAGCTCGCGAAGAGGATAAAATGTATAAAAGCGATTAAAAATTAAATACGTGCGATTAATTCACAATTTCGAATCATTAATTTTCAGGAAACGAGAAAAACAGACCAAATTCGAAGTAAATAAAAACCAAGCAAATAAACGAACCAAACTCGCGGTACACTTAGTTAAAATGATCCCAAAGCTCGAAATACCAAAGTCACGCTGTATCCAATTTTTCTTCCCTAACGAGCACTTGTATTTTTGTATTTTCGCAGCATAATGCTTTTAAATTTAACAAGAGTGGATACCCTTGATTAAAAATCATTGGGCAGTTTAAACAAAAACACTCCTATCATCGATAAGTACTCGTTGTATGCTTTTCAATTCGTAAGTACCAATGACACTTTGATTCTTCCTTGACGTGAGATTTATTGCGCGAAGTAACCAAATAAAAATGCAAAACCGATGATAAAATATCGATGAAAAGTTGATAAAAAGCGAAGAACGAAAAAAATCCCAATTTACTCAGCTACCAACGACGACTCGCGAAAAAGAAAATGCCAATATTTTCGAGAATGGTGCGAAATGTAGGTATAGCTACCTCACACACGTCTTGTGTTGAAAAGCTGTTTACGCGGTAACAAACTCGACAAATGTGGTAAACATTTTTCCCACAATTGTGAAACAAATTCTGTCTCTTGAAATATTGTACTCGTTAAATTTCCAACAACTTTTCAAAAAACACGTATCAAAAAGGGTCCCTCTGTCCACTGTACGGTGAATTATTGTAGTCTTGAAATTCAAAAGAAGCAGCTATTTATTTTTTTTACCGACGAGTTAACAACGAAAAAAAAACACACACGACGTAGCAATGTACCTTTTCGAATACTGCTTAAAATGGAAAAATGTGTCATCACTTAGGGTAAAAAAACACAAACGTATGTAGAAAATGAATTGCTCTTGTTTTATTTGAAATGGCATTTATTAGCTATTTATTCATTTTAATCACATTTTCCAATTGTTTAAACAAAGTTTATCAATTTAAATTTTTTACGTTTAATAAATTAAACGTCGCTTATTTGGAAAAATACCGGGTGTTTTGAAAATCGAATTCGATCCGGGGAATGTCCAGATTTAAACAGATCTGGTCTGATTCGAACGGATTTAGTCTGATCTGAGATCAAGCATGTGTGATCAGATTCATTGATGTTTGATGAAACCCAATCAGGTCTTCCCATTGGGTCTGATCAGGTCCGAATAGATCTAATCCGACCAAAACTCTGATTTGATCGGATCTTATGCTTACCTATGACTTGGTCAGTTATGTAATTGAATCAAAGAAATGTTCGGATGTGATCTGACTTGACCACATCCATTTATTTCCCCCTGGAAATAGCCTGATTTCCTTTCCTCCAACTTGGAATAATTTTATTTTTAAAGCAGAAATATTTCCTTTTTTCAGAGCAATTCATTAATATAATCAAAAAAGCTGCAATGCTAGGTTAGGATTCAAATTATATGAAACATTTTAAATCTCCAACCAGGTACCTATATATTGTCTTTTTTTTCTGCTTTGTAAATTGAGGGAGATCTTTGTGGCATTACGAACTTTTCTTGGGAGTTATTTAGTACTTACACTACTTACCTATCACCTTTAGCAAAAAACTATTCCTATTTGGGCTTAAAATGAGTCTAATAAAACACCCTCGCCACTTAAAAACGGTACAGTAATTTAAAAGTCGATAAAAGTGGGCAAAAATTCTCAAAAATATAGCCTAATTAATTGTCTCGAAGGTCTTTCGATATACGTACGAACACCAAAATTTATCACCGACGATATTTCACAATTTTATTTGTAAATAAAAGTGCATCTTTTCGCTTCTACGGGTATTTTTCAAAAAACCAGCGTTTACAAAATAAATCAAAAAATATGTACAATGTTATCGTTCGGTTATTATACAAAATATTGATTGCTTATGTGCTGATATCACGTTAATGGAGCGTAGCTTTCGACGTGTGTACGATTACATGAAATTTTCCAGCCGAGCATCGTAATATGGTTAAAGTTGAAGATAAATTTGGACCTGCAGCGCATAGAAACGAAATATATTCAATTCGTACCCCGCGCTATCCCCATTCCATTAAACAAGAAAGCGAATAAATTGCCATCTTTTTTCAAGAAAAATTTCATAAATTTCTTTAAATTTCATTTTCACTCTCATTCATCATGACCTTCTTTGTCAACCCATCCTAAATTGTACAAAATGCGATTTGGTCATATTTTCTCATAAAATAACGAGGCGTAAGACTTGGTAAAAATTTTTCCACGCTTTGTGCAGATTGTTCAATTTTGAACTTGGACTAAATGTGTTTTTCAGAAAGGAAAAAGGTCGAAAATCTTGTAGGATAAACGCAAGGAACGTGAGATTTGAAATTCTTTAGGGAAACAATCGTTTTCATTGGTTAATAAATTTTTGAAGAAAACACAAATTTGTTTTTACTTTGATGAAAAATCTGCTAAAAATTGTGAAATTTTATGATTTAATGATTTTCTATTAAAATACCACCCTTTTTAAAAAAAAAAAAAACTTTCAACTGCAAAAACACATTATTATGATTTGAAAGTTTTTCTTTCACGAGAAAAATAGGTAGTCCGGTTGTTATTTAGTTTTCAGTAACCTTGACATTTTATACTTCAAAAACAAATATTAACTTACATGCACCTACTCGAATAATCCCATACACCTAATTCTTTTCGATTTATACTCAAAAGGGAAACCAAATGAAATCGAAATTTTTTTATTTTCGACATCTCGTGGCGGTTTACTGACGCGAAAAATGTCTACGTGAAGATATCTAGTATTTTTTTAACGTGAAACGGATTGTAAGAAAAAATTAAAGCTGACAAAACGATCAACATTCTTTTTATTTACCTTTCATCCATAAAATAAGCCGAAGCCAGAAGGCGCACGTTTTAAAAAAATGGAATAAGTAAGAAACGAATTCTTGTCGTTGAAAGACGAATAAAAAAATGTTATCAATTTTTTTTCGCCTCATATTTATGAAGCATGCACAACCGAAACGTGTTACGCGTATTTAATTTCCGGAATCTTTTGCAAATATATACGAGAGTTTCGTCGGCTGAAATTTTTTATGATTTTCAAGATTTCTCTACCCATCGACTTTTTCCACCAGTTGGGAAAATTATTCTAAAATATATGGAATCGTTTACGTGTCTATATAGTGACTCTGGCTACCCTATCATTTTATTCAAGGTTTATACGTAAACGTCATCGTCATCTTAAATCTAGCTGGAGATGTCGTTTATACAGATAACCTTTTTTTCTCGTTTTATATTGTACATTTTTGAATGATTTGAAACAGGCGAGCGGAATTAACATGCCAATACGTAGAAGGAGGGAATTAAAGAGGTATTAGAAGAGAAATTCGAACGAACGTTACTCCGCTTTGCTCGAATCTCTATAGTAAATATCGATTAAAACGGTTTAATCGAGTCGAGTAACATAGGTTTAGCACTTTAATCGTAAAGATTTACAAACGTATAATAATTTTATCCCAAATATCAATTTTGATATTGATAAAAAAATATATTTTTTAAATGTCCGGCTACTTATCGTATGCCTAATCTTGACTGACATAAAAAAAATTACCGAAGAAAATATATGCCAATTTCCAATTGATATAGGTAGATAGGTACCTATACAATAAACCATTTGAAAATTTCAATATATGTGAACTATTGAGGATTAATATTTAATTAAATAAACCAGGCTGAACTTTTCACCCGACAAAAAGGTGGAAAAACAAAAATCCAATCTAGGCATCTAATCTATAAAGTAGGTATAAAATGTAAACCAAAAATATCTCAACACTTCGGAAAGTTTAGCAGGTCAATCTGCACCATGTACGCTAATAACTGACAAATTAGTGTAATTTGTATGTAGCGTACTATCTTTGGAAAATATGAACGCCAACTTCACATATTTTAATTAAACTATAGCGATCTCATCATAGACATGCACAGGGATGTGCGAGCCAGCTCTCCAAGTATACGTACCTGAACCTACCTACTTTAAAATCCACTTCAACGAATTTCGGTAAAACTCGACTAATATATTTCAGATTAATCTACGAAAAGTTCATTAAAGTATTTTCAAGTAATTAGAGTAAAGTAAACTTGCTCTTTGGGTGTTTACGTAGCAACGAAAATTTCAACGCGGATTTTATAATGCGGAAAAACAATCGCAACAGTGTATGCATTACCTGTGTGCAGTGTACGAAAAACTTATTTAATTTTAAGGATTAATCGAATTCTTGGACTGGAATTTAAAAACCAATCACGATAATTACTGCAGTCGAATTAAACGAAGTGAATTTTGAAATTTTTCAACTGAGCTAAAGAGAACACAGTTGAAAACTTCAACATGATGTAATTTTTCAAGATTTGATGGAGCTTAAAACGGGTGCTTAGTGCTTACTAAACTGTGGTTGATAGGATCGAAATATGGAGTGCAACAGAGATGGGAAATTGCGTTGGAGGAGGCTTCAGCTTCAGCTAGGTACTAGATCGTATTGCTCACACAGAGAAATAGAAAGAGCACTCAAGGGAAAGTGATCGGATCTGATCAATTGAACATATCTGACTAGAAATATCCTGATTCTTTGATCTGATCAAGCAGGTCTGATCAAATCTATTCAAATCTGGTCAGGTCCAATCAGGTCTCTTCTGTTGAGTCTGAACAGATATAATCTTATCACAACTTTGATCTTGGTCTATAGTGAAATTGGATCCATGGTATGTCCAAATCTTCATGTTCTCCTGACCTTCAAAAAATACATCTCCCTTACCGAATTTGAAGCGTTGAGTTTCATTTTTTGATTTTTGATGAATTTTTGAACCATTTTTCATGAAGAATTCAAAATTTGCTAAAATTGGTATAAAAATGCTGAAACATAATTCAAGTGCTGTTGTATTTTTGAACTTTTGAATCCATTGACGATGGATCAGTTGTTCTAGAATTTCCAGCCCGGTTGGCAAAACGGCATTTTTTAGACAGTGCATCTGAATAGGGATATGACCACATATCAGTCAGAATGTATTTTCTGACTGCCAAAACGGCAATATCTGACTGTGGTTCTGAGTGTGGATCTGACTAGTCAGATCCACGCTCAGATCTCCACTCAGTCTTCTGACGAGTCAGCGCCATCTTGGAATTTCAAAAAAATTCTTGTTTCTGATTGGTTGATTGTAGTCAGACTGCGAATCTGACTGTCAAAACGGCAATTTCTGACTGCAGAAATGAGTAGTCAGATATCACCAGAAATGTGCCAATCGGGAGGGAACTTTAGGATCCTCCAGTTTTTGAATGATTTTTGTAAAATGGACCAAAATTGTACTCAGTACCCACAAACTTGGTTCGACCGTTCTTATGATTCCCTCACATTAATTTTGGTACACATTTTTAAGATTCACTTTAGCAAACTCAAATTCATGTTTTGATACCTATTTAGTTTTTTTTTTCAAAATCTGAAAAATTCTGAAACTTGAGGACGCTCCGAAGTAGCTCAAAAAATCACCAATCGATTTTAGAAGTCAAAGATAGAGTGAGAACTAAATTTCAGCTTTCTATCTCAGTTTGATGAAACTTTGATTTTTTAGAAATGGAAAATAACCTATTTAAATTTTAAAAATACGTCAAAAATCGAAAAATAAAATTCAATACCTTCTTGAATTTTGGCCTGGTGGTGAGCGGATGGAGTGATAATTCATTTGTCAGAATCCTTTCATTTTCTTTCGAGCTGTGAGTCTGAAATTTTTATATGATTTTTATACGTTTTATGAAAATTTGAACCGTGTGTTGTTTTTCACTGCAATGTGTTATCCAATCTCTTTAAAAATTGAAGTAATTTCACGATGAAAATATGGAGGTTGGTGTGTTTTATTTCATTGGAAATATGAACGTCAATGGGCTACTACATATACGTACGTAGGTACATTATGAAAGCAAAGTCGCGGTATCGCTTTAATCAAAGATGCTCTCTCATAAGTTTTCATACTAGTAATGTTCTAGCTGAGTAAAATACTATAGTACAGATTGGCCGAAATGCACAGAACAACCTCAATCTATAAATCTTCACTCCGATTAAAAACCAAGCTCTCGTATACCTACATTTGTAACTAAAATCCCTAAAGTATCCGAGTTGGAAAAATTAATAATTCAACTGCAACTGTGTACCGATACTGTACCGTAAAAAACCGCAAAAGCATTCAAAATCTGTAGATAGGTACATCGAATTGCACTGAGGTATAAAAGATGGGGATAAATACGATCGTTATCTTCATTTTCCTATACTCTCATCATCGGTTACTTCGAACATACCCGATACAGTATACACAAATATAAATGTACCGGTGGAATTTTCACACCGTCGAGTTGATACAATAAAGCTTTAGTAAATCATTTCACGCAATAAACTGAGCAGCTTAATGCGTCCTGGGAGGCTGCGATTTAGCCATCAATTATAGACAATTCATTGAACGCAATTTGTATATTTGTGCACCAAGCGTAAGATTGGTCGGGCTGTGGGAGAGGGTATTCGATATCATTCGTAAACGTAATATACATACCTATATTAGGGTGGAGTGAAAATAGACTTTTTTCAACTTACGAGTATGTTACGAATTTAAAAAGCCTGGGTGGGGAAAAGTGGCCTTAGTAGGAGTAGGTATATAATTGATCCCCAAAATTTGAGCTCCCCAGGTCAATGTTTAGAGGTTCTACTGTAGCCCTGAAAAATTGAAATTCCTCAAATTTTCATTTCAGTTCTGCTAAAATTCATTTCTCGATTTTTGGTGAATTTTTGACATTTCAAATTGGTTTATTTCCCACGAATAAAATTATTATTGATTGATCAGATTATTGTAAAAGGCTGAAATTTTGTTTGTTTTGCTACTTTTATTATTTCGAGTCGATTAATGATAATTTTGAGGTATTTTTGAGCCTCCAGCGGATTTTCGTAATCTCTAGTTTTCAACAAAAAAAAAAAACAACTTTCAGCATTTTACATTAATTTGATTAATTTTATGTTCATTGAAAATAATGATCCGAATTTCAGGTTTCAAACATTTGCCAAAAATTAAGAGAGGAATTTCAGCAGCTAAAATTTGCGTTGCTGAGATGTATGTATTTTGAGATGCTCCTTTGATTCATTTTTTTCACGTTCAACAATTTTTGGACCGATTGAGATCTTGCGTTGGTCATAAAAACTGAAATTGTTTACTTTTTCACAAACTACAATAGTTATTCTTGCAACTAATTTTTAATAAACTTTCGAAAGTTATTGCTAAGGGCTTTCAATACTAGGAGAAGGGAGTACTTTAGAGAAGAGATACATCTTATTTGAAGTCAATGTTACCCGGCGAGCATTTCGAAATGCCGTGTGATTATATTATTTCGTAAAACGGAGAAAGAGAACTTTGAAGCCATTGCGAAACCTCTAAAATTATTTCAACTGACCTGCGATTTTGAGCATATTAGATTTCTCTTCACTAGTAGCCACCCCCAGGCATTTCAAATTTTGAAAGTTGGGTTTTTCGCTCCACCATGCATACGAAATAGCAAATACAGAGTATATTTATTCTACCAACCATGTATGTAATGTACCTATAATTTGTATAGCATACAATTATCTCTTTCAAAAAAATACATACCGAGGAACCTTCTTCAATATCATATTGTAGTAGGTAATGCACATATGGGTGGCAGGTTATATACCTATACTCGTATAATAGTAGTTCAACGGTAAATTCCAAACATTTTGTATACACAGTGAGCGTAACACAATATACGTAGGTCTTCAAGCCTTTGTCGTTTTTCTTGTGTAAGTATTTACATCGAAAAAGTCGCAGTCACGACGTAGGACTGTTAAAAAGGATAAGGGTTTACATTTAAACAGTTTCAAAGCGTTTTGATATATGTACGAGACATTTTCAGAGGTGTTGTGGAAACTTCCCAGTGAGGGAAGTGATCACTACATATATACCTAAATCAGGTTAGCCAACCGACAAAATCGCAGTCTTCTTTTGTGCATGTAGAAAGGAAATGAAAGTGAAATTTTAGAAAGAAAGTATGTGTCACATGTCGTATTTTTTTTTGAATTTATACTCGCCATGGTTTAATATGTGGGCATGTGATTTGGGAAATACATATTTGTACATACTTACTTAATAAAGAGTGATGTTATATATGATAAGGATTGCTCAACTTCCTCCTACAATTTTTTCCTCATCTGTGGGTATCCCAACTGGTAAAAAATTGTTTGAACCGCACAAACTAAATTAAAACAGCATACAAAAATTTATCATCAGCCAAAATTCCAGATGCTGAAGCGCATTTTTCGATTTTTGACGAATTTTTGAAAATCAAATTTGGGCAAAAAATAAGAAAAAAATCAAAATTTTACCAAACTGACATAGAAAGCTGAAATTTGGTACAACTTCTATTTACAACCCTCCCGAATTGATTGAAAAAAGTTTCCAATCAATTTGGCAGTTCTGAAACCTCCCGCAGATTTTGAAATGTTAAATTATGTAAAAATCAGTACCCTCATTTCCCAAACATGTCCTCCAAATTGCCTTTCAGTCAAAAAACCAAGTACCATAGATACACTTCTTCTGCCTTTCGGATCGTGATTCTAAAAATATTTACTTTTTTGAAATTTTCCACCGCTTGTCCTTATTTGCTGAAAATGTCACTTTCGAGATGAAAAATAATTCAACGCTTGAAAAATTTCACATCCTGTTACTTATTAAATTAAAACTACAACCAGTTAATGGGAAAATCCAAACTGTACTAACGGAAGAGAATATTACAAATGACAACACAAAAAAAATTCTCGAGGTGAACTTTTTTTTCCTGGTTTCTAAAGAAATACATTATCATACCATATCGCAACGATCATTTCCAGAAGTAGATCTTATTCCTTTCTTCTAACTGTACGCGGCCGAAATTCATTTTTCATACTATAAGAAAGCACCTGTCAAACGCAAACCAACTTTCTCAGCGACAATGAATGAAGGTGAACGACTTTAATACGTATCTACGATTTTATTAAAATTTCATTTTGTTAATAAAACCCCTGAAATTAGGCGAATTCGCGTCGTTGATCTGTAACACGAACGCAGATTTTTTCACCCCATTTTTCACGTAGGTACCCTGAACATTATCTACACACCTATACGTAACGTACCTACATCGGATACATTTTTTTGGTGCAATTTTTCACGTTCACTCGGTTCGTTAAAAATATTAAATAAAACGTAAAATATATCGTATGTCGGATCTCTTGTCTACGTATACAAATAATCGTTTAGCACGAGAAAGTAATTTAGACTACGTACGACGAGTAGGTAAACCGAAAAGTAGATATAAAGGTGTATAACAAATGGCAGGGGGTCATATTCATTGAAAATGATGCACCTAAACGACTATCATACGAGTATAGCAACCGCATACAGAGCCCCATGTAGCTATTCAAAGCTTCAAAAAATGATAAATACTTCACACCGCGTAATGTAAAGACTAAAACATTTATATTTCCAGAGGTAACGATAAATAAATTACTCGCAAACTGTCACAAAGAATTACCTACCGGTACCGTCGTATATATATAAATTCGTACAGTTTCTTTTTTTTCCTGCACGCAGTATTGTAAAATATTTTTATTTCGCACTTTTAGCTCTATTCTCTTACTTAAAAAGATGGCAAAAAAACACCTTGTTTTCATCGCAGCTTAATGCATATCGCCACGTGAGACACAATAATGAAATTTTTTTACTATCGAGCTAACAAAAAAACAAACACCATCGCCATCTAACATGAAATTTTAATGAACAAAAAGCATCCATCACGTAATTAAATTTCGCACAGTACAGCTTGCAGTGAAGATGTTGAAATTTTACGCAACAAAGTGCGAATAAATGGTTCTGCAAAAACAGCAGCAACAGAGCGAGGAATCCGTGTAATGAACTTTAATTGGGAAAAAAGTCTCGTATTCGACTCTAACGATGAAGTAATGTAAAATAAATGGGTATTGGAAAGAGTAGGTTTTGGAAAAACCTTCGTGTAGAATGGGTAGAGTGTTCAAAGGGTAGGTATGTATAATATGAGTATAGGTGTCTAACGTTGTATGGATATGTGTTGGTATATAGTATATCTATTTGCTGCTGTCGTATCCACTTACATTAAAAAATCATTCGCAGATGGTTTGCATTACACGCCCCCTTATTTTTCATCGAAGAATTCATTTACATTTTCACATCGTCTATTTTTTTTTTCTCCCTGAAGTACAGATACCATATATTTTGTTGATTAAACTGTATAGTATGTTTTAAAAATTATAGCAATTTGATATGCTCGGATACCGTTGAAAAATTGGCTAACGTTTGATTCGTTTTGCAGGTATATTTACGTGTGTCACGCTCCAGTCGCGAGAACGTGGTGTACGATGCCAAGAGTGCTGAAATGCATCTGTTGGATATCTTTTTTAGCATTTTTACACCAGTTTACGAGGTTTTTCGAAAGACAGTACGAACCTGTGACCATCACATGGAGAGGACAACAAAACGTCACTGTGTGTAGGGTAAGTGCCATACTCGTATTCATTTACTGTTAGGAAAAAAATATATATTTAATGATTAATATTTTTCATAAAGATAGTGAGGGGATGGAATTTGGAAGATGAATTCATTGTAGACCTCTGAAGCGCCATAAAAAACATGTGCTAATAATTTTTTTTATTTTGATAAAAAGAGACCCCTGTGATTCTCTAGAGACTGGGAAGGAACGATTGAAGGTGAGACAAATTTGGATAAAAAAAATTAACTCAGATCGTCATCGGTACCCTTGAAAACAATTACCATTCTGCAGCACCTCACATCATGTTTCCTTTCTTTCAAAGTAGTGAGCCTATTTTGAAAAGTTGACATTTCGGACCAACTCACAAAAATGCTCATTTTGGATCAAAATCGTATTCAGCTAACGTAACAGAGCTGTGTTGTTTTGCCATCACCCAGTATATATGCAAACTACATAAATATAGTATTTCAAAGATGTTAATAAAATTGCATAACCAGTTTGCCGTAAATACGCGAGTTTATTCTTCATGATTTCATTAGGTACTTATCGACTTGAACCGAAAAATGAAGACCCAACAATTTTTTCGGATTCATTCCTTAGTGCCCAGTCCAGCTTCCTTGATTTTGATTTGAAAAATTCGATTCGAAGAATATTACAGAAACATGGGTGTGACGTGTCGATTTTGACTAATTTGAAGGTGCTTATTTCTAAAAGGCAAAAGCTAGATCAATCTTACCTGAGATTCATTTCTAATTATCAAAATGGTGTCTCAGACATCTGAATTTCTTATTGAGAATGTTTGCTTTCTTTATGGGTTGCATCGGTAGTAGGAGATTCTACGAAATAAAATTCAATTACTATAAAATCTGCAAAATAATACGTTACTGAATATTAACTGAGATTTTATTAAAATTACCTACATATTTACGAAGACTTTGTATTGATTACCTTCTTCTATATCGGCAGAATCAGTTGGTTTTTTTCTCATGAAACAGCTTTTTATGGCGTTGATTATAATGTGCGTCAATATAAAAATTGCCATTAAAGTCACAATTATTTGCGGAATCAGAACCATGGCTACAATTTTTGCACATTTCTCAGGTTCGAGTTTCTCCACATCACCGAAGATTTCTTCCACTAAATTGCTATAATTTATGTCGCAAGATTCTCCTTCTGGATAAAAGTGAAACGAACTATGAAAAATATTTTATTTTATCGATACTTCGATACGAGTAATTAAATAAATTAAATTTACCTGATTCCAGGCACAGCTTATTATCCATCTTCAAAGTGATCTTTTCATATTTTTTACTCGTACATTTTTTTTACGAGGAATGAAACGTGTAATTGACTTTGCTCATCGCAAATAATTATAGACTGACTGATAATAAGAGTACTTTTTCCGGTCTTTAATGATTTGAATTCAAATAAACTCTTCATTAATTTGTGGAAATTAAAAAAAAAAAAACAATCATTCGTACAACTTTTGCGTTTCGTGTGTGAGATTTAAATGTTTTTTCTGTCATAAAAAGATGTGTATTTAATGGCCAGCGATTTGTAGATTTTTGGAAAAAATTAGTATTTTTTTTTTTCATTTTAAAATCACTGTTCCTTTATGGTTCCTTTGCATAAGGTGGCCAAAACTTGCATGAATGTATTGTACAATTTCCTGAATAATTATTTTGAAAATTCGTAGATAGCATATTGCTACGAAATATTCGTAATAAAAATAGTAAAAATTCAAATTACGTAAGTAAATATATTACTACCTAACTTTTCCAATATTGAAACGAATTCAAATAAAAAACAAAAAGGTGTAACCTCCAGGCAGGTACGTATTTTAGCTGACTATTAGAAGCTGATTTTGATTACATGCCAGCGTAATATGTAGCCAGATTGACAACGTGCTTTTTTATTACTTTCGCATCCTTGCACCATGTTTCCGTCATTTTATACGACTTAAATTAGGCCGACGTAATATTTGTCCCATTATGTACCATAAACCGAAATGTAATAACGTTCAAATTTCCTTCAACTATTCGTGCAAATGATAAAAAAAGAGAAGATTTTCAGCCCATCTACACGCAATACATGAAGCATAACTACGTATGACAGGCTCCCTTCAAAACAAACATTATTCCCAAAGGTAATTCGTGCGAAGAATTGGGCAAAAATAGATGACGCTCGTTTTCACTAGACCGTAGGGAATACAATTTATACAATCTTTATTCGATCTGTCTACGCTTTACTCGTATTAAGATTCCGGCGTGGAGTTAATCAAAGTAAGACCAAACTTTTTACAGGTTTTTTTCCAATCTTCCTTCGTCATTTTACACTTGAGAAATCATTTAAAAAAACGAACTTGGTATAACTTTTATAGGTATGATACACGTTTTGTTTCCTTTTT